>NC_087272.1:28721570-29338676 GCF_015220805.1 Pogoniulus pusillus | reverse complement strand
ATTTTGTATCTTCTGTGACATATAATAGGCAAGCAATCAGCCTAACTGGCCATCGCTGTAGAAAATAATGAGTTCTGATAACTTACCAAAATAGAAAACCCAACTTTGGAAGGTGATTATGTGTTAGCCAAAACACACAGGCACTGAAGCATGGATCTCTCTGGGTTTGGAAAGTATTGATCACTGAAGTACACTGAATTTCAGGATAAACACCTAGTTCCACATTCTTCTAACAGGCTAAATCTTTACTTACATGCTGGGGCGTGCTGCCATTTACCCTGGGGCTATGTTTCCCTAAATCCTCAGGTCAGGCACTGCTTAGTGTACACTGCAGCTTCTCTCTGGGAGCATATTTTTAGTTTCTTCCATGAAATTCAGAAAGCAGTGTATCTGTCTTATCTGAAGTTAAGGGTTGGCTAATTTTCACCCAAAAGAAATACTAAGTTATCAGAAATTCAAACAGATTCATTTCTGGTAGAAGACAATTCACAACTATATTATCACATATAATAAACAATTTTATGGCCTGTTGTCCACAGATAAGCCTGAATAAAAGTCCAAATAAACCAAAATCAACCAAAAAAAAAATCAACCCAACAAAGAAACTTCTCCAAATGTCTATTTCTTTTGTAGCATTATATGCAAATAATTTTAGTGAAGGATGAGATACCAAATACACATTCAATGAATACACTTTCAGTTTTTAAAACACATGGAAATGAAGTGTTAGTTTTGCTTTACAAAAGCATTCATTCTAGACTGTACAACATGCATATAAGTCCTAGTCAACTGATCTTGCTTTAATATTAGTGGCCAAATATTTGTGCTTTTAAGAAATTTATGTCATATGTGAAAAGCATCACTGGCTTAAATATACTATGCCACTGAAAATATCAAATGAAATATGATAGACAAAATCAGAGTGAAGAAGACAGTTAAATGCTGTCTCTGAAATGCTGGTTCTGTTTACTAAACAGGTTTGCTGTACTTTTAACCAGAGGACTAAAAAGAGTTTTACTTAAACTGATACAAGGTTTGTTTAGAGACAAGGTCTGATGTTTTTTTCCCTGTCAATTTCAGACTTAATAAGCTGCCTTTTTCTTAATGACCTTAGGAAATTCAGCCAAGAACCAGCAGTTCCAAATTAGAACATCTCTGGTTTACTTAAAGACTAAACACTGTGCAGATAGCTGCAGTAATGGCTATCTCAGCTGACCTACCAGTAACCTCTGTTTTGACCCCTAGGAATCACCCTCTCTCTAGAGGGCAAGAAGTTAGTTCAATTATGGAGCTTGCTGATTCATCTGCTTCAATAGGAAAGTTTTAGGTAGAAAGCATTTCCACATCTTGCCTGGATTTTTACAAGCTGTGTTCCTCCAAAGATTTCATTATTACCCTAGAAACAGTTTTGATTATGCTTCTCTCTCTCAAAAAAAAAAAAGGCAAAATTAATGTAATAATTAAAGCCACTTGTCTTGAAAACTCATTTCTTCAATTGTCAGATGCAGAGGGGAATACAGCTCTGATAGTTCTCATATTTGTCCACAGAGCTCTACTAATGGACCAGCTCAGAAAATCCCACATCTTGCTATTTGCACTGCTATTTTAAATATTCATTGTAACTATATTATAGACCATATAAACATCACTGTACAAAAGGCAGCAGACTTTTTGCTGTGTCAAGATCCATTGCACTGTCTTTTCAATCAAAATAAATCCATAGCCAACCAAGATCACAGAGTCACAGCATCACAGAATTGTCAGGGTTGGAAAGGACTTCAAAGATCATCCAGTTCCAACCCCACCTGCCATGGGCAAGGACACCTCACACCTCAATAATCTCATTATGGTAAATACAACATGTAAATATACTTAAATAGGTAAAGGCATCAAAGGTACCAAAAAGTTACTCTAGCATTTAGTTCCTACTTATATTCCCAAATACACTTCTAGATCTGACACCATCCCTTTTTCAGCAAGATGGCAAAGATTGCCCTAGAACCAATGCAGCTACAGACTCTTGCTGATACTGATTAGAAATAGTAGGGTAAGAGCCAGGAGGTGACTTCTTTCAACTATAAATTTGGAGCACAGTGCATCTGGCTCCTAAGAATTTAGCTTGTGAGACTCAAAGAGGCAATAAATTTATTAAACATGTTTAGGACAGTAGCACAATTTCAAACCATACAACAATCATTCCTTTATATTCCTAGCTCTACAAAGTATTGTTGGATGCCAGACAGTCACCTAATGTACTTTTGAGGGAAGTTAATTCCTTTTGCACTGAAACATGCTGGGTGACTAAAAGTAGGACAATTAATTGACTTCTTCCTTAAGCCAGAAATAGAAAACTAACATAGTGCCAAATGAAAGGCTTGCTTTTTCTGGAGCAAACTGAGGACTTGGTTTTGTTAACAGAACATGACATGGTAGCTTTTTCTTCTCTCAATTTCTTTAGGCCTGTGATTATTTGGATAATTGATTGTTGTAAGGCAGGAGATGTTTTGTATGTGAATATAGCAGGTTTATCTTCTAGCTGTACATTGAAGCTGATATTTATCTCCTTTTCTAGGATTCAAAGGGATTTAGGGGACTTTTTATTGCTTCAAAAGGAGCAGAACATCACTAAAGTGAACATGATTTACACCTTCCTTGTCCATACTTTGATTCGTTACATATTGGAATCTTCCATATTTCCTACTACATGGCATCAGCTGTTTTTGATTTTTTTGGGGTTTTTTTTAGGTGTCTTAAGCAATACAAGTAATAGTCTTTGGAAAGGATTAAATAGAAAACAATCAAATCTTTAAATCTGCCTATGTTTCCCCAAATTTCTGCTAACTCTAGGAAACAGGAGACCTTAGGCAATTTCAAATACTCCTTAGGGAGTATCATTTTATGTTCATTTGCTCTCAAGTCAGCATTGATAGAATATTCTTTTTCTGTCTCCAGATTCTTTTGTTATCTGCTTCTGGTCCTCTTTCCAATTGTGACTCAAATGCAGTCCACGCTGTAAAAGGTTCTGTTTTGTAGGAGGTGGTTGTCTGCCACTATCATATTGATCCAACAACATAACAACAAATTACTCCTAGTTTATTACCACACTACAGAGTCTCTATATCACACAGGCCAATATTCATAAAGTTCTGTTAATGTTGTGGATTTTCACCATGCCAACCTGGTATGTCACAAGGCATGTGAAATTATTTAGGTGCATGGTCTGTAGAAAGAAATTAAACAACAACAACAAAATTACAAAATTGTTTTATTTTTTCTGATATAAAGCATTTGGCCTAATTTATCTTTCAATGGTACAGCAGCAGCAGCTTATATGGTCTTAGCTGGATAAAAATTCTTTGGCTAAGAGAACATACCATACCATGTATGTAGGCCATGAAGGGGCCAAGTATGCAGAAGGACTTGTACAAGGCCAGATTGAGAGGTATTCCAAACAAAACTCACATGGATAGGATGCTGTACCTTCATCTGCTGCTTTGGTAACAGACAGAGAGCAGTGGGACAGCCAGATGCTGGTCATATTTAATACTGCTCCAAAACCACACAGCCAGGAAAAGGCTATACAACACTGTTCTGTGTGTTCCTAGCTATCACACAGAGCTGTCTTGATGGTGCCTGGTAGCCAAGTGGTCTCAAACATAACAAGAGGCTTTGAAAGTTCCTTATGACCAGCAGATATCCTATGCAGCCATTTAGGTCCAGCTTTGCTAAAAAAACACATTACCAATGCTGGCAACTGCCTGGATGAGCCTTCTCATTTCCCATTGCTACTACCGAGGGAGCCAAAGCAGTGTCAGTAACAGTGGGAAATTTGGGCCAAAAAGGCCTTGGACTGTATTTGACATCAGGTATGTTGGTGCCATGGTCTGGTGGATTGGATGGGGCTGGGTAGTGGGTTGGACTGGATGAGCTTGGGGGTCTATTCCAGCCTTGTTGATTTTGTGATTGTGTTCAAGCAACATGTGGCCACAGCACTTTGGGGCATGCTTTAATGGCCATAGTGGTATGGTGCTGAAAGTTGGGCTTGATGACCTGGGAAAGCTTTTCCACCCAAAGCAATTCCATGGCAACGCAGTACTACTCACCCACAAGCCTCCAGTTCAGCCGGCTGCTCCAACTCGTCACAAGTGAGATGAAAGCAGCAGCTAAACACAGAGCAGTAGGGACACACAGCCAGCACCCGTGAGTGATGTTGGAGCAATCATTGAGTCTCTATCCTAGCTAACCGGGGGGCCACCAGGCCCCCCGGCCTTTGAATCCCTTCCACCATCACCCAGCATGCACCATGGGTACTCACCAGTCACGATGAGAGGAAGATCCTCTGCCCAGTTGGGCAAGCTTGGGGAGTCTGCCTTTCCTGGGGCAATTATAAAGGAGAGTGGGTAGGGAGAGTAAAGTGGTCACACCTGGAGTGGGAGGAGACTCCAATAGAAGCCAGGTGCTGTGGGTTTGGGGGAAAAAGGGGAAAATGAGGTGTGGGGTGGTAAAGATTCAGGTGTGGTGGAAGAGGGGAAGTGGTGCTGGAAGTAGGGAGATGGAGAGGAAGAGAATGGAGAGGAAAAGGATGGAGATGAAAAGAGGAAGGTGGAGGGAAAGGAAGGAGATGGAAAGAAAAGTAGGAAGATGGGGGGAAACTGGAGTTGGAGAGGAAAGGAAAGGAGGGAGGTTGGGGAGAAGTGGGATTAAAAAAAAAAAGAAAAAGAAAAAAACCCTAAGCTGTGTTGAAAAAAAAGGAAAAAAGGAGACCCTGCTCTGGCAGGGAGTTGGACTAGATGACCTTCCAAGGTCCCTTCCAGCCCCCAACATTCTGTGATTCTGTGATTCTGTGATTCATGGTTTGAATAGAAAACCAGTGCCTATGCAGGTGGTATTTCATCCAGTAAACATGACATTCCAGAGTGTGAATGCAAATGGTATGGGTAAAATCCTGTTTTGAAGGCATTCTTAATCTGTGATAGACCTAAGCAGAGTCCACTTTTCACTTGATGAGTCCTACAGTTTGTCTTCAAAAATCTGAAAGTAAATAACTGATAAGCCAGGTTAAGATGGAATGACTTGAAAAGTGTGAAAGGCATGAGAAATTCTTATCTCTGTCTGAAAGTTCCCAGGGAATTTGTGTTTTGTGATTGACTGACATCTAAATGAATTAAGATAAATGTGAGTTCTAACCATAAGAGAGCAGAGAAAACACATGAAGAGAGTATGCATAATTTCATGGTCTGAAAATAAAGTATTCATTCCCTTCCAAACAGTGGAAATTCAGTCCTCAGTCAAGGTTAGTCCCTCCCAAATAGACTTCTAAAGTGTCTAATAAGTTAAAATATCATAATTCATAGATTCTCAAGAAAACAAGATGTCCACAAAATCTCCCAGTTTTCCATTCTCTTCTTACCTCTGTCCCTTCCCCTTCCAATATGATTTCCTGAATGTCTGCAAATAGTATAGAACACACTGGGTTTTTTTTTCCTGGAAGAGTGGAATTAATGTAGCCTCTCTTCTGCCTGGTAACCTGTTTTAATGAAAATTCATAGATCTTTTAAACCTCAATCTCAGTGTCAAATTTGCTCTGGAACATGATTTTTGAAAGTTATTAGAGTCTTCCAACATGCTCAATCATACTTACCCACAAATGTATACCTGTTTGTGTTATGTTTTCAGTCATTTTTGTATGAAAACAGCCTGACAAACAAACTGGATGATATTTCAATTTTTTGTTTATGTTATGATTTTATGTGAATATGTAAATATCTTAAGTCCCACAAAGTTATCCCAATGTTTTCTGTAAGTCCTACAAAGATATCCCAATGTTTTGGAGGTTTTTTTGGCATACAGAAAAGAACAGATGCCAAGAGTAATCTGCAGTGACCAACCACAAAAGCCACTAGCTAGCAATTAAGCACTTAAAGGTTAAATAACTTCAGTCTCTGCCTTCAGATGTGACAATACAAGAACATAGATGCTTACTTTACATGGGCAGAAAAACTAACACTGAAAGCTTACTGCATTGGGTCCTACATGTATCCCTCAGATTCGCAATCCAGATGACTGTTTTCCCCCTTCTCATAGGTTTTTCCTCTACATTTCCCTTCAGATTTTGAGTGCTTACACTCTGCAGGCAGAGGTTCTGCTGAAATTCACCGCTGAACTTCAAAGTAACAGCGATGTAAACTGAGATAATAACAGTAACACAGACTGATGTATAGGCACTTCGCATCATTTGAACTCAGAAAAACTGCAGAGTTCACCCTTGGAAAACAACCTTGAAAGCATGGCTATAAGCCATGAAATTCACAACCAATGTTGTTTATAGTAACGTGAGTGGCTTCTGTGCCGTCACCAGAAGCTTTTAGCTGTGCATACATAGCAAATACTAGGATTAAAAGTTAAACATGCAATTTCGTTTTGTTCACAAGGGCTGCAGGGCGATGGTTTCCACCCTTGGAAACTGTCAGACTTCTGCAGGGAAACAAAGGTATGTTACCAACTTGCAGTTTGTGGCATAAATTATACCTACCCAAATTATCAGATACATAAATCAGACATGTCACAGACACTGTATCTGTGTGTATTCGTATGTCTGTGATACACAGTAAGGTAAATATCTGATTGGTTTGGGAAATTAGATGTTATGTAATTTCACAGCATTTGGCAAAGAAATTGACACATGTTTTGGAAATTAAAGCATGCTGAATACATTTTGTATCTAACTGTAGGAATTTTACAAGCAGAAACAGGTTATTGATTGAAAGTTATTTGCTTAGCTTTAAGAATTACTGTAAAAACTTAAAACTGGAGTCAGAGTCCAGTATCACAGAAATAAAATATTGTTTTCATTTGGCTCCAAACATGAACCTGCTTTAAAGGTTTTTGCATGCTTATGGACATGCAAAGTGCTGAACTGAAATATAGTAAAAGATTTAAAAATGTAAGAATAAGACAATTTTATAATAACAGATTATTCGGTTATGAAAAAAATACTGTGTTTCAAAGTGCATTTCAAAGTTCTCTGAATGTTGCCTTCGTGGCTATTTTGGAAAGTTCAGAACAAAGCCAAGAGTAAATTCCATAGATCTGGGAGTCTATTTAGCTGCTTGCTGTTGTCTTATTGTAGGGCAAATACTCTCCAGGTGCTCCTGTTCTGCTCTCTGTCTACTCTCTGTTTCCAGGATGTGAGTGAAATGAGTAGCAGCATTTAAAGTCTTTAACCTTTAGACAGTTCTAAAAGCATTCCACATCCTCCTGAACATCACATAAGCCAATGTGCTGTTATATGCACTGGACCCATAGCCACATCTGATTTCCAACGTGCAAACCCTTAGTTGGAGGCTTTGATAGACTGTTAGAAATGACAAGGAAAACAATATAAATGCTGCACACAGATTAGCAGATCATTATTAGCTCTTTGCGCACTAAAAGCTGAAACCTCCTTGATCCTAGACTATAAAAAGCCTTCTGAAGCGTTTTGAGCTTCTCTTTGATTCTTGGCCCAAGCTTTAATTTTCTCACAGTGCAGCAGCTCTGGGTTTCATTAGGGCTATCATCTCAAATTCCTTTGTGCCTCTACTTGTTTGGAAGTGTTACTTCCACCCTCACCTAGGTATACTTCTCCATCTGTGTCAAAAGTTAACTGATGATATCAAAATACTTCAAACAATGCCTGTTCGTGAGCATTGTTTATTTTTTGCATCTGATACGATTTGGTTTTATCATTCTCCTCTAATATAAAATAATCCTGTCATCTATCTCAAAACAATTAATTTGTTATCATGCAGTTCTTAATTTCTTTCCAAGTATTTATACTCTGCTGCATTTTCAGCTAGTTCATTTTTTCCCTGGAAGTTTGTTTTCCACTATTTTGTTGTTGTTGTTGTTTATGGTGAATATTAACTTTTTGTGTGAAAGACTTGAACCTTGTGAATGTGCCTCTATTACTCAAAAATATTATGCATTATACTGCTAGTACCTTTGAATCGTTGAGGACAAACACTTTCAGAGAAATTCTGATTTGCAGAGCTACTTGATATTACTAGTTTTGAGCTACTTGATATTACTAGTAAAATGATTATGCAAACCCTTTCATTTTACTTGGCTTCTGCTCATCAGAGCACCTATATATATGTTAATAGATTCACAGAAGTTTAGTTTCTGACTCATTCCACTAGTTATCACCTCATCGAGATAGTAATCCTAGATATTAATTAAAATGTAAATTACTTTTATTAGTGGAAAGTACTAACCATCTTCCCAAACTCTAGAAAGAGTCAAGAGGGGAGGGAAAGAAAAAGACAAGTTAACCAGAGCAACAGCAAGCATGAGAAAAGGCCATTTTGATGCCATATTCGATTTTACATGTCAAAGCCAGACAGAAAAAATTATAATGATCAGCACAACAGAATGGGAAAATGAAAAGTTCATTGTGATTATAATAACAATGAAACTATTGCTTATTTGAGATAACTGTTCCGTGGATCTAATAAATAATTCCAGTGAAATTTAGCCTTAGAAACATTTTTTTTTTTTAAACTTTATAATACAAAAGGGTTTTGAATTCTTTGACTGCAAAGGCCCATAACTGGTTAAATACTCTGGTTGTTATGATCAGGTCTGAGAATATGTCATAGGAAAAGATAATTGTTTTTATATTCTAATAGTGTCTGAGAACTGTAATCTGAGGTATTCTTACTGTTAGGTTTGGATCTGAAGCTACTTTATATTTCTAGTGAGACTTAGACTTTCTCATGATGAACTGATTCAGGAAGATTTCAGCTCCAATGGCACTGCCTTTTCTGAGAATGAGATTTTGGTACTTAATCAGTCTCAAAAAGTCTTGCACTGAGCAGCTCCCTGCTTTTATCTTAGAGAGCAGAGATCTAAAAGTTGTTTAGGCAGTGGCCCAGACATAAAATGCACTATTTTCTGCCTCTGAAAAATTCACTTTATAGTGGTTGAATTATAAGCCTTGCAAAAATTTCTGTTTGTGTATGGTCAGTCGAGGTTTCCATGATTCCACTTGTGCCCAAAGTTGCAAGGATGAAATAGGATTTCTTTACGGTTTCTCCAGCTAATTGCTAAATTATGTGACACAGGACCCTGGAGCTGAAAGCAAGATGTCAGTTTCTTCTATCCTCAAGTACCTTTCAGCTGGCTCCCAGGCAGTGTAAACGAAAAGGAAAATACTTATCTTGAATGTAGAAGAGTGACAAGCTCGGAGAGGTAGGTTGCAAGTTTGACAGTATTTGCAGAAAGAGAAAAGCTGCAGAGTTAGGGGGAAAGGAGCTACAGAAAACCCAAAGATGTGGAGTTCAGAAAGAGGAGGAAGTGTGCTGTCAAAGACACACACAGAGAAGGAACATGGGCAAAACCTAATCTATTTTAGAAATAATTAGAAAGGTGCAAACTGAAAGAGGTGAGCTTTAAGGGAAAGAAAGAGCATTAGTGAGATTGAATTCACTCAAGTTTTGCATGATGCAGGCTTGTACTCAGTGAGATATATAGTATTTCTAAGAGGTGGCAAATAAAGTCAGTGAGCACTGCAAATCCGTACAGACTGCTTTAAAAAAATTAAGTATTCTTAAAAAAAAAAAACAAACATAACCTTCATGTGTCAGCTTTGGTATCCAAAACTGGACACAGTAAATTTGGCCTTAACCTCTTTGCACTTGAGTTTCATAGCTGCTAAAGCAGAACGCTGATAGTACACTTTCAAAGGGATATTAAAGACAGGTTTAAGAGCAGCCATGAAACAATTAGTTGGTGTGATAAGAGAATCAGAGAAGTTCCCAAGAATAGAAATTAATAATTCTGCAGTCAGTCAAGATTTTGGATGATGTAACATCAATAAGGCCTGAGGCTAAACCACATAGTGAACAGGATAAAAAGAAACCTTGGATAACCACTATTCACTTTATAAGCCAAAGGTTTCCTGGGAGAAAAACTCTGTGTGATTGTATAATTAAAGATTATATCACAACACACATGCACAGGAGGATGAAATAAAGTTGACTGGGAAATGTTCATTCCTGACTGTCCTCCTTTTCTGACTTCAACAAACGCCAAAACTACTATTTCAAATGTCATGTTAGAATAGAGAAGCATTTATGAGTTCTGCATAGGAATAGCAAATAGAAATAATATTTCAAAATTATTAAAGCTCATATTAGTAATGTGAATTGAAACTGTTTAGTTCTTCAGTTAAAAAGACAGAGGAATATTATTCCACAAAACAATTGGTTCAGAACACTCACATACAGCCGAAGTCACCTGCCACTGCTTCTTTCTTATTGTAATCACGTTGCATGAATTCTCTTCTCCATGATGTTTGATGAAGGAATTGCAAACCATAACAGACTGTAAATCACCAGGATTCCTGCTGCACTCCAGCATTCTTAAGTAGCTGAAATTCTATCAGATTCTCATTATCCTGTGTGTTTTCTTACCATTTCCTCTTTGATCTTCTCTGTCCAATGGAATCCAGAGAAACTTTCCCAGCTTTATCTTGGCTTTGAAATACTTTGCCAGTGTCATCATTGTAATGGATAACAGAATATACAAAGAGAAGTCTAGAGTCAAGTTTGTATTTTTTTCCACTTCATTTGCATCACTTGATTACTGGCACTGAAGCAGCTCCTGGGCCAATACAGATACAATACAAACACTTGATGAAAATCCAACCATAGGTATTAGGACTCTGACAACTGACTCAGAATTGCTGCTACCTCATGACACAGAAGACTGGAGTATTTAAGTTTGTTTGAATGTGTGAGTGGGTATATTTCTCCTGAGAGACTGTGATGGACCAGGTATCACAGGCCTGTGTGCTTCTAACTGTAAGCCAAGTGGGATGCTTGCTACATTGCAGCAATGTAAAGTGCACAAACTCAATTGTATTCTGTGGTCTGGCCAATCTGACAAAATAGAATTACATTTTTACAGCTGAACCACATCAAACTTGGTTTATTTAGATAGTCTACTAGATCACAGGTTTGCTATTAATGACACAAATCCAGTACTGTCAGGAAGGTAGAAAATTCATTGTTGTAGTAGCTCATCCTTGATTTTGGGAAAAGCATTCTTCCTTTAGCATGGAGGTCTCTTCCAACCTGGTTGATTCTATGATTCTATGATGGGTCAAAATAATCTGTTTGGAGGAATTTTTAAATAATGTGTTTTCTTGTCATTATTCCTTTAGCTAGTGTGTAGCTTTCCTCTACTTCTCAATTTCTTTCCCTATTTTAATGCTTCTCTTGTATGACCTGTAGCCATAAGTAATATCTCACTGATTTGTCTATCATCATGGAAGCTGTCAGAAAAAGAATAATGAATGTCTTTTGCAAAGCCAAGAAACTGAGGTTTCCCATGTAGAGAAATGTAGTTTAAAGCACAACTACACACATATAAAAGCAAAGACCTTTCACAGTTATGTGCTCACTGGTAGCCTCATTAAACAGAAATGGCTTTTGCTTGAATTTCATGTTCTGAATTGATTTTTCTGTAACATGGAAAAACACCTGGCCACATTGAGTGTCCCTTTATCATCTTAGCTTCAATACAATGCTTAACATAACCAGATTAAGTGACTCCAGATTTCATGTAAAAAAACTGATGCCAGATTACCATCTACCAGATCACACAAGATATCAAAAATGTGGGTGTGTACGAAATGCATATGGTAAAGTTTTATAGCAGGAGGGGTGATTAGAAGGTGAATGTGTCTCACCTGCAGATATTCACAACTGCTTCATGCATCATCTTGAGTACTCATTAAAAAAAACACATTATATTCTCTGAAAAGACAGATATTCTACTGAATCCTGAGAACAAGCTGCAGTAGCCACTTTCATTTTTAGGCACAGTAAATAAAAGTATTCACATGATTCTTTTACTTAATAGTTTTTTTTCTCCTTATCATTAGTGACATTGATCTGTATGGAGCATGAATGAAGTTGGTTTAGAGCTCATGACATTTCAGGATGTTGCTGGAAAAAGTGGGAAGGAAGAAAACAGATTCTGAGCATGGTAAGTGCATTGGAATTACCTTCAAGAGCCTTCCTAAGTACACTTCCCATTCTTTGAGATCTGCATTCTATTAAAACTACACATTTAACACTGTTTTAAAGAAAATCATTAATATTGTACTTTAATACATTGATTTATTGTTTTACTACATGTAGGAGATGATGATTGCATTATTAAGCCTCATACCACTTTAGAAACTACCCAGGTTTTACCTTCTTCTATTTTTCAATCCTGAATATCTGATTGTTTTTAAGTACTGAACTTTCTTCAGTCTTTAATTCTGGAAAGTCTTTCTTCTTAGTGGCTTTTCAATTTCAGCAGCTCAGAAAATATTCCTCAACGTTCGTGATCAAAGCTATTTAACAGAATGTTTTTAGAACTTTTAAAATCAAAATAATATTCTAAATAGTTTATGAATAGTTGAACAGAAATAGAAATATTGATGTATATCAACACAAAACCCAGGGCTACTCTAACAATAAGGTAAAAGCAGTATTCCCCTTTTGGCACCTGAGTTCAAGTCTCAGATATTTTCTAATGCACTTGACTGAAAATTAATGAAGTCTTCCTATGTCAGTCATGTTCAGACATGAAAGTGATTCAAAGCACAACATTTGCAACTTTCAGTTTAGGTTTCACAGGGCAATAAAACAGTTTGCTAAAACAGAACAATTGTTAAACTTGCCTGATTATTTGAGGAGAGGGAGTCCAATGGCAGACATTAAACCAGCACATGGTTAGCATTACCAAAATGAGTAATGAAGTACCAGTGACATCTGGATGGGTTCTAAGCAGGCTCTGATGTAGTGAGGTAATTTCTCAGTTTTAAAGAGTGATCTTTTCAGTGTCACTGACCTGATGATAAAATGCTTCTTCACTTAAGCCGTGAAGTGTGTAATGAAAACAAAGAATTACAGTAACTGCTGAAGAGATTGGAACATGGAAGTGAATCATAAATAAAATTTGCTTTCTCTCCTAGTCTGAGCTAAGTATTGGTGTGATAATACAGTCAACATCACAATAAAATTACAGAAAGTCAAGTTTAACCTTTCTAAATGTTTTGTGCTTGTGATACAGCTGACAAAATCTTCCATATGCACAGTAATTTTTTGTATGCTGATTTGTTCAGACCATAGAATTGTTTTCAAGTTGCAAATGCATTGCTTCACAGCTTCCCATTAAGAGATATGACATGGTTTTCAGTTCAACTCAGTGACACAGAAAGGAAATTATAGAACACAACCTTGCATGAGGGTGTGTTCCTGTGTTTCACAGTAACAGCTTAAAAACACACTGATGCCACAAATTTCTGATCTATTATTGTCAAATGTGGCAATAATTTTGAAGAATTTTCTTTGAATGCACTTGAAATAGCATTTGATGAGTTAAAAAGAAGCAAAAACCTCGTGTGGAAGAGTTCCAAATCCTTGTGCTATACTATTACAAGCATTACTTGAGTATTCAGAAAGGTCAGTGCACCTGGGGGCTTAAAAGCAGAATGCCTGGCAGCAAATATCACTATTATCTCCTTGCTGATAAAATATCAGACAGTGTAATTACTGTTCAACACTTGGAAAAAACGATGGTGTCTATCTAGGGTCAAAGTTAAGCAGCTACCTGGAAATCACTCAGAAAAAGAGGATTCTCTAGTTGTCACAGATACAGAATGACATCTGAGTGTCTGAGATAAAGTGAACTAGTTCACAGAAACATTCAGGTTGGAAAAGACCCTCAGGATCACCAAGTCAAATCAGTATCCCTACTCTACAAGGTTCAACCCTAAACCGTATCCCCGAGCACCAAATCCAAACAACTTTTAAGCACATCCAGGGTTGGTGACTGAACCGCCTCCTTGGGCAGCCCATTCTAATACCTGACCACTCTTTCTGTGAAAAAATGCCCAGTCTAAACCTACCCAGTCACAGCTTGAGACCATTCCCTCTTATTCTACCACTGATTACCTCTAAGAAGAGACTGCACCAGCCTCTTCCACAATGTCCTTTCAGGTAGCTGTAGACATCAATGAAGTCTCCCCTCAGCCTTCTCTTTTCAAACTAAATGCCTCCTTCAGTCACTCTTGATGAGATTTATTCTCCAGACCCTTCACCAGCTTCATTGCCCTCCTCTGCACTCAGTCCAGCTCCTTGCTTTTCACACTGCCAAGTCACCCAGGAAAACCAGGATACTGTCCTGAAAACTACCAAGTCAATAGCTGCAAATAAGACAATTTTTGTAGAAATGAGATTGGGAGCAAATAGGAGGGACTGTGTTTTCTTTTCAACAGTGCTAATTATCAGACTAGTTCAAGCAATTTCAGGTGAGTCCCTGAGGGAAAGAAAACATGTCTTAAACTCACTCTGAGTTTCTATCCTGCGTGGCCTCCATGCAAAATCAAGTCATGAACAACAACCACATGAGAGACCAGCTGTTCAAATTTAGTTCCACAGTCTGCATAGGAAGGGGCCAAACAAGTGGCTGCATGAGTTTGATAATTATTCAGAAGGCTTTCATTATACTGTGTCAATTTATAGAAGACAGGGCAGAAAGAGGCAGTGGTAGTTACTTGGGAAAAAGGACTTACTCTGCAGATTCTGCTGACCTTGAAGGCGTATAACCTCTGCTGATCTAAAGGAACAAGATCATTTAAATATCCATGCTTATATATTAAATGTATTTTGCATTTATTTGAGCCCCTTTTGCAAGAAAGATATGTACATGCTGGAGCATGTCCAGAGAAGGGCCGTGAGGGTGATCAGAGGGCTGGAGCACCTCTCCTACGAGGACAGACTGAGAGAGTTGGGGCTGTTCAGTCTGGAGAGAAGGCTCTGAGGAGACCTTATTGCAACCTTCCAGTATCTGAAGGGGGCCTAGAGGAAAGCTGTTGAGGGACTTTTTAGGGTGTTGGATAGTGACAGGACTAGGGGAAATGGAGCAAAACTAGAAGTGGATAGTTTCAGATTGGATATTAGGAAGTTCTCCACCATGAGGGTGGTGAGACACTGAAACAGGTTGCCTAGGGAGGTAGTGGAGGCCCCATCCCTGGAGGTCTTTAAGGCCAGACTGGATGGGGCTCTGAGCAACCTGATCTGATATGAAGTGTCCCTGCCCATGGCAGGGGGGTTGGAACTGGATGGTCCTTGAGGTCTCTTCCAGCCCTGACAATTCTATGATTCTATGATATATTTCAAAATGATACAAGCTTTCATGCTGTACTCTGTAATAACTATACATAATTCAATTAAAAATGGATAATTTTAATGATAAATGATAAATGCTTTCCATTTTGCCAGCAGATCTATCAAATTTTTCAGCAATTTTCCAGATTTTTTAAGTTCAGATACATACTGTAGGTATTAAATGCATACATTTTATTTACCATATTTTTCTGATTATTTATCAGCAATTACAGATTCCATTAATTGTCAGTTTGCTGCTTTTCACCTCTCATAGCCTGTGTTTTTGTCACAGATGATCTACAGTAATATAAACTATCAAGTTAAAAACCCCCTCCACCTTTTAGATTGACAGACATAGCTGTGGTAGTCTTTTTAAGCTTAAGACCAGTAAGAAATAAATTCTGTTTTATCCTATTCAGCCAAAACAACAAAGCAAGGGGGGTTTTCCTACAGATTTAGTGTAAAAGTCCCCAGATGACAAACACAAAAGCCTAGATATCAAACAGGATGAAAATGCTGATGTTCAACACCTGCACTGTGTGAGGGCCAAGTAAGCTAAAGCCTTTGCTAACCCACACACCTGCCTGACAGTGCAGTTTTTAACCCTTTCCTCTTCCTTTTCAAACGTCTTCAAACTGGAGAGGATTCCAATAAAATTATGCCACTAAAAGAGATGTTAAAGCACAGTTTTAAAAGACATTCTTCCTTCTTGTCAAGTTTTATCAAATTACTTTATTACTAGCAAAAAGCAAACATTTAATAATACAGGAAAGTATTATTTATGGTTATGAAATGATGGAGGAAATTACATGAGCTGTGTGGAAATGTTTTCTGTGCCTACTACATTTTTTGTGTCATCATGTTGCTATAGTTTACCAGGCATATGCTGCTAAAAAAACCCAAAATGTGAGTGGTCTAATCTTTCACCCAGCTTTTCAGAGGCTTCAGTGACATTGTTAAAGGCCATCCAGCCAAAGCTGAGCCCAGGGCTGTATGGGGTCTGCTTTTGCAGTCTGGGAAGCGCTGAGTATCCATGCTAAAGTACAACGGGCGTACGTGTAAGGTCACAAATTCATGAACAACAGCCCACATTGAAGGAGTTCTTACATTATCATTCTTCAGTCTTTCAGAAAGAAGAATATTTGACAATTTGGGGGGGGTGGTGTCATAATTAATACTGAAAAGGAGGGCCACATTATTAGGCCTTCAATCACTTTTATCATAGTCTACACAGGCTAATTGCCATTGTAGGTAAAAGCAGCTTGCCTCACTGTGAAAATCTGTGCAACTGGCAGCTGACACAATGTAAAGCTAATGTTGCTTTCTGCTTCCTTTACCACCTCACACAGAAAATGCTTTCTGTTGTCTTCCATTATTGCTTGAAGAGTTCTAAATAAATTCAACCCCCAAAATTTTATACCAGAGTAACATGAGATATTGCAATGGGAGAGAGCTAATGCTTCTTACAGCAGAAAGCACAGAGTTGAGGTAGAAAGGAGGGACTCAGTACAGCATAGCTGTGCCAATTAGGCATTTCCCCACATGCTAGCTACACCAGGCTATGATAACACCAACGAAGTAGCAGCAAGAGCTCTGATTTTGTTGGAAGGATTAGCAGAAATTGTTCATGATTAAAAATAGATGATCCCATCTAATACCAAGAACTTTGCTTGGCTTTAATGTGAAGCTTATTTGCATTTTTTTCCTCTTTGCCTTCAAGAAAAAAGTAATCTACAAAACTACTCTGCAAGAGCTTTTAAACTTTTATTCATACATATGACACTTCAGTTAGATGAAGAGCTGGCTGTCATTTAAAGTAACCTATTTTTCAAGCCTGGACCCTTGAGAATAAATTCAGCAACAAATAGCCTGATGAAAAACTGACATCATTAGATATGGCTCAGGAAACAAATCCTAGAAAATCCTAAATACAGAGAGTTCTTTTAATAGCAATTGGAGAAAGGCTGACTGTTACAGAAAAGGAGCCACGTTAAGGAAGAGTAGAGGGTAATAGGTTTTGTCAGGATCTCCAAAGAGGATTGTAAAAGCGTTCAGAGGTGTTAGAGAAGCTGAGGCTGGATACCCATGTGGTTGTTATTACATGGTCCAGATTTGTGTGTTCTTTGGCTAGTTACAATGTAACAGGATTTTCAGACACTTTGCAAAATCGTTTTTAGCCAGCTTGTATTTTGTGTCTCTCCTCCATAAAGTCAGGGTCTACATAATGTAGGGGATCTGGAAAAGGGTCCCCTTAGGTTACAGTACCTAAAGAAGCTGCAATACAGGACCTTAGTCTTTTGAAAACGTACCAGAGCAAACCCATATATTTATAAGACCTGCCAGTGTAGTCAAGGAATTAAATGTTCATATTTAAAACCTACTTAAGGGTAACTCCAAAGGAGAGAGTCTGCCACATTGGGATTCCAAGCAGGAATCCTAGTTGGAGTCCCCACCAAGAGGGACAAGTATAGCAGGGCACTAGGAATCAAACTGCTATCAAGCAAAGCACAGGCAAATGTGGGAATTCAAGAAATTTGGGTAGAGTGCTACTAAGATCATGAGTTCATTTCTTTCTTCTTGACTTTTTTTGGCTTATTTGATAGAAACTCCCAAAATGTTTTCAGTAGTGATAAAAGAAAAAGCTTTTTTTTATGCCACATGACCTCAGAGGCAAGAACACAGACAATTTTAAGGTTTATTACTTGAGCAAGGATGTTTTAAGTATGCTTCACAAGAATATTCATTTATCTCTTGCGAAACAAAACTATAGCCAAGAGTTTGACAATATCTGTGTGGAAACAAAGAAGTGGCAAAACAAATTTCTTCTGACACACCGCCTCCTTTAGCCCATCCTTTTAACCTCCATTTGAACTTTTGCAGTAGTTAAATTGTAGATTGATGCTTTAAACAGAGCTAAAAAGTGCTGACAGTTTTGGAATAAAAGTTTGAACACACTAATAGGTTTTAGTGTCTGAAACTCTTGATAATCTGGCCCTGAGTGTCATGGGTCTCTCTGAGTGGATTCCATCTGTCCCATAAAGTTATGTATTGAAACGTAACACAACCCTTTGATCTTCTCTCTGTGAAGATCCTTGTGTTCCATAAAGATCAACAAGGTGCTCTCATTCACTGAAAAGTCAGATCTTGGACTTGGTGATTGGCAAGATTATACCACTTGTCAGTGGATGTGCCTTTTTCCCTTGTGTTTCTGTCAATTTTCACTTGCAGGATGACCCCAGCAGCACTAGTGAAAAATCAAAGTATTTGTTATTATGACATAGCCAACCAGCATCTGGCCAAGCTAGCATAACATCAACTGAGACTGTAAAAGAAATAGTAATGCCTACACTCTGTGGTAGAAGTCAAGTAACAGACACCAGCAATGTTGTTTGCCTTTAGTGAAGTGTTTTATTGCCTATAGGTGTTCCTTGTGGTGGAGTTTGTTATACAAGAATGACAACTAACAGAGTTACTCCAGATTAGCATTGCCACAGTAGAAGGTGGACCAAGAGTAAGTTTTTTCTTACCTCAGGACATAATTGGAAATAAAACTCAGATTGAAAGCCCACTTGCATAGTTACCCAGAATACCTGTGCTCAAGCTACTCCAGGTAGACCTGAAAAGTAGCTCAGAGGCACAAGGTCTTTCCACACACATCCACAGCCCATGGCATGGTGTAGACAGGATATATGCTCTGGCTTTCTTTACTGAGACATTCAACCCTACACCCACTGCTGCCACCAAGATTCTTAGGAGCTCTGCAAGACCCCCAGAATCACCACTACAGGGGAAATCCAAACATGACTGAATCCCAGCTGGCCTCCAACAGTCCCTGAAAATAAGGCACTGTAAGCCTTCAGGGGATCTCCTCATCCTGCCTCAGCATCCAGACATCAGGGCTGCTGTGTTGGAGTACTTTTATGCAGACAGATGTTGGGCAGGATTGGTGCCTTATTCAGTTCATTCAAGAACTACACTGCAAACAGACCCCAGGTGCCTCTAGTGCCTATTCATCCATCTGCCAAACTCATGTAGGTCCTTATGTGCACTGGTTGGTGAAAACAGTCTCTGTCAATGTAAACACCATGTTTAAGATTGCCTGACATTAAAAAAAAAAAAAACTCTTATTATTATAAAATGAATGACAGAATCACAGAATGTTAGAGGGTTGGAAGAGACCTCGAAGGTTCATCTAGTCTAACACCCCTGCAGAGCAGGACCACCCAGAGTAGGTCACACAGGAATGCATCCAGCCAGGTTTTGAGTATCTCCATAGAAGGAGACTCCACAACCTCTCTGGACAGCCTGTTCTGTCACCCTCACAGCAAAGTTTTTCCTTATGTTCATGTGGAACCTCCTATGCTACAGCTTGCACCTCTTGCCCCTTGTCCTATCACTGGGCATCACTGAGAAGAGTGGCTCTGTCCTGACACTCACTCTTCACATATTTATAAGCATCAATGAGTTTCCCCCCCAGCCACTTGCCATGTCACAAGCTAATTATATTATTAGCACAGTTCTATTCATTAGTAAAAGTCCTACCTTAGTATTACTGTAAACACTATTAATACTGAAGTTGCATTTTGTATTATTCTATCTACTTCCAAAAACAGACGACAAAAGCATGAAATGTTTTCATGTAATTTACAGCTACCTCATTAGATGGCAGTGTAACATTCAAAACAAATGTTTTATTCTTTCATATAGGCATATTTCATACTCACTCAGAAAAGCAGTTAATTTTATGTTAAGTGATTCAACTCATATTTTTCTAAAGACAAACTTACTCTTACGTTCTGAAATGTCCCAAAGTAACACCTAGAAGTATACTGAAAACTAAAATATAAAGTATTGATAACTGAATTAAGAGATTTCTGATCTTGCCAAGAAGTTACAACTTTTAATTCGTGGGCATCTTTAACTCCTATGAGTCTAGCCAAGAAATCTGTGTTGCAGAACTCAATGTGTGACAGGAATTATGATTTTAAACAATCTTTGTATCTTTTTGATCCTTAGGCCAGCTGAGAATTAAGTCAGCTCTGGATAAAATTCTGAACTGCTTTAGTATCTTATCCCCAGCAGAAAGAGCCTTTACAATGCCAAGGATCATTCCAGGATTATTCCTCTTGTATCATAAATACCTACATTACATATTTCCTACACTACAGTCTGATTTATACTATGCTCCACCCATGGAGCATAGATGATCTTAAGGTCTCTTCCAACTCAAGCCATTCTGTGATTCTATGGCAGTGCAGATTTGCTATCTCACTTTTCAGGACATCTTGTTTTTCTAGATCTGGAAGCATATCTGGGGGCATTTTCTTTCCTAATGCCTTTATACTCCTTTCTTCCCTTGGTCTATCTATTAAGAAGGAAGATGTATTGCAAGAGAAAAAAACTTTGGCGTAAAGGCACACTAAATCAAAGAAAGATTGGATTAAAGTATTCCTCTGTGACCTGAGCTAGATTGTATGGTCCTGCTTTGGCAGAGGGGCTGGACTCGATGATCTCTTTGGGTCCCTTCCAACTCCTGACATCCTGTGACATGCAAAGTAGTTGGTGTGACAAATTTGTCAAAGACAAAGAGCATGTAAACATAAACTTTTAAGTACAAAGGCATTGCCTTTGATTCAGGGAATACCTGAGCTGCAAGGAGCTAGCTAGAGAATGACAGAACTGTGCTGAGCAAGTATCACTTATAAATTTGTCCTGGTCCTATCTACTGCCCTTTACATCTGGCATTGGCCATTAGATGGAACACTGAGACTGACAGACACTCTGGTGTGACCTTGTACCACTGTTCATAGGCTAACATCAACTAATGAAAATTACTCATGCTGTGTTTCTCTTCATAACCCAGATTGTTCTGAAGTACCCCACGATGTTGTCATGTTGCTGATGGGTTTTTTTTTTTTTTCAGGGAATGAATTCTTCCACTGAAATATACAATATACAGTTCCCACCTACAAAGTGTTATCAACATTTTAACTTTTTTGTTTCCTGTAAATTGACAGGGTTCCAGCATTGCTGGAGGAAAATTATATTAAAGAACTACACTAACTCTTCTCCAGTTTTCTTTATCATCTGCAGTTCTGGCAGCAGAACTTTTTCTGGAAAAAAAAATAATTCCTAGTTAAAGAAAAATTGATTTTACACTTCCCCCTCTTTCCAACCTATGTGCTGCCAACAAGCTCATTGAGGTACTGTTTGTTTGTCTTTTCAAGATTACAGAACTCATGCTGCAGGTGCCTAGTAAGAGACAGGACCCTCCTCGATATACTGTCTTTCAATGCACAAAAAGTCTCAGGCAGCATGCTAAAGTGGAATGCTTTTGTTTCACACTATTCCTTGAGGGATTTATATTTTTCAAATGCTGTCTGATGTGACAAGCATGTTAAGAATCTCTGGTTCTCTAAAATTCCACCTATTCTTCTGGAAAGGCATGCGATCAAAATGCCATGTCCTTTACTGGCATTTCCCCTGAAGGCTAGGAAAGCATTTCTGTGAAAGGTGGAGTTCTGAGGATACAGAATTACAGTGGATATGCTGCAAAGCCCTGCTTATGCTAGTTGTTATTTTTGCACCCTGTCAGAGCTGACTGGATTTGCCCAGCCATGAGAAATTAGCATTTTTCCATTTTTTAATTGCCAGTGTTGTATAGCAGTGCAAGCATTTCTCAGATTCAGCTGTAAGTTTGTATCACAGGATGTTAGGGGTTGGAAGGACCTCTGGAAATCTTTGGGTTCAACCCCCTGCCAGGGCAGGACCATATAATCTAGTGGAGTTCACACAGGAATGCATCCAGATGGTCTTGAAAGTCTCCAGAGAAGGAGACTCCACAAGCTCTCTGAGGAGCCTGTTCCAATGCTCCATAATCCTTACAGTAAAGTTCTTTCTCATGTTGATGTGGACCTTCCTGTGCTGTAGTTTACATCACAGTATCACAGTATCACCAACGTTGGAAGAGACCTTATAGATCATCAAGTCCAACCCTTTACCACAGAGCTCAAGGCTAGACCATGGCACCAAGTGCCACATCCAATCCTGCCTTGAACAGCTCCAGGGATGGTAACTCCACCACCTCCCCGGGCAGCCCATTCCAGTGTCCAATGACTCTCTCAGTGAAGAACTTTCTCCTCACCTCCAGCCTAAATCTCCCCTGGTGTAGCTTGCGGCTGTGTCCTCTCGTTCAGGTGCTGGCCATTGCTCCTTGTCCTGTCACAGGGCACAACTGAGTAGAGGCTGTCCTTTCCTTCTTGACACTCAGCCATCAGATATTTATATACATTTATTAGATCCCCTCTGTCTTCTCTCCTCTCCAGACTAAAATAGCATCTCTGATAGAAATGCCTCTTCGGTGCCCTGGCTTGGGTTTTGTTCTATTTCAAATGGCATGCTTACTTCTCCCTTTTCTTTTCAAGCTTTGATAACAATATAGAATTCTCATTATTTCATTTTCTGCTTCAATTTATCAGCAAGTTACTCAATTCCAGGAAACTGGAAAGGAGTAAAGTGATGTTATCTTTGGGTTCTTGAGAGCAGGAGTCTACACTTAGTGTGAGATTACATAAGTCTACTAAAGTAGAAGGAAAGAACACAGGCCAAAGAGGCAAATAGTTCTCTCAGCAATTATCATGCATGAAAGAAATGTTGGTTTCATGCCTTCTGGCAAAATCTCATTGGATACAATCAGGTATTAATTCACATTGGAAATATAACATTCTCACATTCACCTCTACTAATACACTAATGTTTCAAATACAAAAACTATTTTTTGGAACAGAATCTTTTTCATATATATATATATATATATATATATATATATATATATATATATATATACTGAAAAAAAAAATCATGTACTGCAGAGCCACTAAAGTGATTTAAGAAATTTTAAGCATAAACACTGAATCATAGAATCAGTCAGGGTTGGAAGGGACCACAAGGATCATGTAGCTCCAACTCCCCTGCCATGGGCAGAGACACCTATCCTAGATCAGCCTGGCCACAGCCTCATCCAGCCTGGCCTTAAACACCTCCAGGGACAGGGCCTCAACCACCTCCTTGGGCAACCCATTCCAGGCTCTCAACCACTCTCATGCTGAACAACTTCCTCCTCACATCCAGTTTGAATCTCCCCACCTCCAGCTTTGCTCCATTCCCCCTAGTCCTGCCACTCCCTGAGAGCCTAAAAAGTCCCTCTCCAGCTTTTCTCTAGGCCCCCTTCAGATACTAGAAGGCCACAGTAAGGTCACCTGGGAGCCTCCTCTCCTCCATGCTGAACAGCCCCAACTCTTTCAGTCTGTCCTCATAGGAGATGTGCTCCAGCCCTCTGATCATCCTCGTGGCCCTTCTCTGGACATACTCCAGCATGTCCACATGCTGGGTGAGCCATTAGGCATGCCTCAGGGAGCAAGACAATTGTTTCCTCAAGAGCAGTGAGAGATGCCTCTTGGTTAAAGCTGGGGCAACTGTTCAGAATCCAGGGTTGCCCCTCGTGAGAGTAAACAACACAAGCATCTGTGGCACAGCTTTCATCAAGCAAGTCCATCTCTCCCCAGTGGAACAGGGGATCCTGGTTATCAAGGAGCTCAGGCTATACTTTCTCAAAATGTGGCAGTAATTAGGAAGATTTCATTTCCTCAAGAACCTGAATGTGGCTTCTGAAGGAAATATAGGAGGTTATGTGTACAGAAGAATTGGTGACTGAGAGCTAACTTAGGGAAGGAACCAAATTCATGGAGAGCATAATTTGGGCAAACATTCAGGGACATGGTACTGGGAACTGATCATAATATGTTAACTCCATCCTTCCATTCTCAGTGCTTTGGGCAGTTGTCTAGTTCTGGCTAAGGAGAAGCAGGAATGTTAGACAGTTATGATTCGATTAGATGGAGGCTCAGGGATGATCTCATTGCTGTCTACAACTACCTGAAGGGAGGTTGTAGCCAGGTGGGGGTTGGTCTCTTCTCCCAGGCAACCAGCAACAGAACAAGGGGACACAGTCTCAAGTTGTGCCAAGGGAGGTGTAGGCTGGATGTTAGGAAGTTCTTGACAGAGAGAGTAATTGGCATTGGAATGGGCTGCGCAGGGAGGTGGTGGAGTCACCATCCCTGGAGGTGTTCAAGACAAGACTGGATGAGACATTTAGTGCCATGGTCTAGTTGATTGAACAGGGCTGGGTGATAGGTCAAACTGGATGATCTTGGAGGTCTCTTCCAGCCTGGTTGTTTCTATGATTCTATGATGAGTATTGCTGTATATTTCCAAGCTGGCAAGAAAGTAATTTCCTGCTAAACTGCATGGATCTGTTTTTTGACAGTATGAAAAATAAATGTTACACCCCATAAGTCAGTAGCAAAATGCATTCATTTTAATAGCACTACACAGTTATGAAAAGCAGAACATCAGCCATTTTCCTTCTTTTTTTTTCCAGCTAGGTGAAAGCAAACTTGAACAACCAACAAAAAAAAAAAAAAAGAAGTTCAAATAAACTCAAAGATCAAAAATATCTATCTTTTGATTATTTTTCCTCTACTATCAGATCTCTTCTGCTGATTTGAATAGGTTACCTAGGAGAAACAATGTGTAAAAGGCTGTCTTCAGATCTCTGATAGGAAATCCCCGCTGCAGCAATAAATATTGTACCTATGGCAGGCAATTGGCAAGCTACCTTGATCATGATAGTCCCTGGCTGACAATCACACAAAAGTGAGACCAGAAAGTATATCTTAAATGTTTCAGTGCTTGGATTTTCCTAACTACTCCTTTCAAGTTCTTTATGAACAACTTGTATATAGATCAAAACATGCTAATTTCATCATTGCTGGCCAGCACCATAAAAGAATCATAAGAAAACATATGGGCACACTCACCAACTTTTAAAGCAACCAAACATTTTGCAAAACTATTGAAGTTTCTTCATGAGATAAAAGAGTTTTGCTGTTTTGAAACAATAGCAACTCTTTTTTTTCTTTCTTTCTTTCTTTCTTTTTTTTTTTTTTTAATGTGGAAACATATGAGAGTGCTCTGTGTTATTCATCACCTGTCAGCTTTTCATTTAAAACACTGTCACAGGGCTGCCTCAAAATGTAAAGATAGCAAGGGCACTATAGTACACTGTGCAGCCAGTACAGGTTTGGCTTTTTAACCCTGAACACTTTGACAAATTCCCCAGAGCAACCAGAACAAAATATCAAAAAAACCCATATGAAATATCTGGTTATGAGAGGTATCTTACTACCTGAAGGGACATCGTAGCCAGGTGGGGGTTGGCCTCTTCTCCCAGGCAACCAGCAACAGAACAAGGGGACACAGTCTCAAGTTGTGCCGGGGAAAGTATAGGCTGGATGTTAGGAGGAAGTTCTTCCCAGAGAGAGTGATTTCCCATTGGAATGGGCTGCCCAGGGAGGTGGTGGAGTCACCGTCCCTGGAGGTGTTCAAGAAAAGCCTGGCTGAGGCACTTAGTGCCATGGTCTAGTTGACTGGATAGGGCTGGGTGCCTGGTTGGACTGAATGATCTTGGAGGTCTCTTCCAACCTGGTTGATTCTATGATTCTATGATTCTCTTGTAGCAGTCTTTGAAGGAGCACTGATGAGCTGAAAATGATCTGCTCTGAGATGTTCAAGGATAGAAACTGCATCCAAAAGAGTGACCTAAAGAAGGCAAGAGGAGGTAAGAGCTTTAAGGAAATACAGACTCAGCATATGAAAAATTGTCAATAGCACAGGTGGAATAGCTTCATGCAAACTCTGGCTAATAACCTAGAATTCAATCAGTTGAGATTTTCAAGGTGTATATGCCACAAAGAAAACTTAGAGAAACATCTACATATTCCTTATTGCACTTGTTTGCCTAGCACCATCATCAGAATAGAGAACACTTTACATAGTTAAGATTAGCAGACACATTCCTAGATAAAAGAATTTACCTCCTCATTACAGTAAACTTCAGGAGTTATCTGAGGTTACAAACCACAATACCACAACCACTACACAAATCCAAGTATCTTGGACCCATGTTGGTGCTTGCAATGGTTCTTGATTACAGCCACCAGACATTTCTAGCTGCATGAGACAGTATTATATTACACTTTGCAGTGTTTAGCAACCACAAAGCACAAAACTCACCTCCAGAGACTTTATGATTTTAGAACATTGCAGTGTTTAGCAACCACAAAGCACAAAACTCACCTCCAGAGACTTTATGATTTTGGAACAAACACTCATGGCACCATAACCTAAAAGAGAAAACATGAGTGACTAGGTACTATGGCCACATAGAATTTTGGTTTTAATGTTAGGCAGTTTCTAGTTTACACATAAAGATACCAGCATAGAATTAAGAGCATTTTCTGCCCATTTGGTGATTGCTAAGTACTGGATTCCACTAATGAAAGCTTGGTCAGAGCAGTCTTCTCACAGCAAAAAATCTACTCTATGTTTATCCAGAGAAGAATAAGATTGTAGTAAGAGTAGGAATTCTTTTGAATTAGCTGGAAAAAGCAAGCAAGTATCCAGAGTCCTACACCAAATCAGAGAAGGTAGCTGAAGTGTTTCTGATAAAACCAAAATAAAATAAAATAAAAAGAGAGAGAGTTTGCAAAAAATCTTAAGAATATTCCCCTGCTTACCATTCCACCTCCATCATGCTTATGCCAACTGGCTTCCATTCATACCTGTACTAGAAAAGGAAATGACATTTTCTGGCTCCAGCAAAATAGGAGACTCAGCATTATCAAGATACTGATGGCTTGGTAGCTAATGTTATTTCATGCTCCTACCCAGGAACTTCAGCACAATAGGGGTCAACTGCTAATAACTTTCATGTGTAAGCATAGTTGCCTATCAACACTTTCTGATATCTCAGCCATGTACAAATGAAAACATCCTAAGTCGAATTTACCCATCTTGAGACGCCTACCTGCCACATGTCTATGGCACCTTATAGCTACTGGAATTAGAGACAGATGGAAGATCTTGCATGAATAATACAGAAACAAACATGTTTGATGAAACAACACTGAGACTGTTATTGCCAGGAACAAAGAAGACAAAAAGCATCTTTCATAAATACAATAAACATATGCTGGTGTAGATATTTATATGTAGAAGATGACACTTAGGAGATAAATGTGACTTAACTTGGGCTCCGTTCATGAATCAAGTAACACATATCTTGAAGATAGTTGTGAAAGTGACATTATGTGGTTTGTGATGCTTTCAGTGTGAACAATGCATGATTCAGGTTTCCTATACACAATGTATTTAAATCAGGACTGTACCACAGAATGATTTGTGTTAAGCTCACTTTCAAGACTGCCTTTCTAGCACTATTTCTCCTTTCCCTATGAACTGCATTTACAAGAGACTTGCTATAACAGAAGAACAAGGCTAATAGCATTTTGGATATGTTTGAAATACAGAGAGCTACTGTCACCACTGCTTCAGTTCAGTGTTTTCTCTTTTTCCTGAACTTCCAGAATGGTTCTACTGTCTGATCATGTTGCAAATGAAATAGTCATTCTGGCAAGCTGCCAACCGATTTCTGTTTGAAATGTAATATCTCTTCAACTGGCAATAGAAGTAACTGTTTGACCTCATCCCTGTTTGGTTTGCTGGTTTGTTGTTTTTTTTTTTTTTTTTTTTTTTTTTTTTTTTTTTTTTTTTTCCTATTTGCTCACAACTTATTCACAAAGGTGTTGTGGGTTGTGTGTTTCACCTGAGAAGCTTTTACACCTATCTGGGTTTTTGGCTGTGAATTTCTCGCTGTTATGAACCTATATAGCATTGTCAAAAGTGATGCAAAACTTTGTATGAAAAACTTAGCTACAATTAATGCCATAAACCAAACTTCCCTGATTAACACTTTGATGGCATATAAGAACTTCAGAATTTTTTTTTCTCTAGCAATATATTTATTGTCTTGTATTGAGACAAGTACATGTGCATCCAGATATACACTGACAGAGAGCAGACTAACAGCAATTTCACCACAGCAGCTGAATCTACTACTGCAAAGGAAATTGTTTTAAGAGAAATACCTGTTGAAGTGCATGTTGATGTAGACATGCAGGAAGTGTGAAATTCCAACATCATGTTCTTCAATGTTGTGAAATGTTTCCTTCACTTTTTCTGCTCCGTAAAAGGAAATGAGCCAGAAGAGGAATGACTTCAGGTCCTTATTCTAGTCAGAGTTCTATAATTGATGCCCAGAATGAATACAGGAACAGGTTGCCCAGGGATGTGGCTGAGGCCTCATCCCTGAAGACATTCAAAACTGGACTTGATGCTGCCTTGGGCAGCCTGATCTAGTTGGAGGTGTCCCCATTCACTGCAAGGGTGTTGGGCAAGATGACCTTTGAGGATCCTTGATCCCTTCCAACCCAGTGCAATCTGTGAAGCTGTGAATCTGTGTATATACACCTCTCCTCTTCTTGCTTTCTTCTCCATGAGTGGAGATGCAATGCTGTCTGATCTCATGCAGCTGGTGTTATACTCATATAACTTGAGTTATCAACTCTTTCCACCACTAAAAAACCCTTACCAAATAATTGCAGAAAATTTAACAGAAATTAAGCCAGTAGAGGTTTGTTATTTTTTTTCTCACATAAAAAGCAAAAGGAACAAATGCAAAGGAGATTTCCAGAAGGTCTCACTACTGATAGCATCTGCATGTACTATGGAACAAAGTTCTCAGTATTTATGGTACAGGCTTGGTTTATTACGTTAAGGCAATAATCAGTGTGCATTTATGGTGTATAAAGCTGCCTTGCCTCTATTTAATGCTTTGCTGTACATAAAAAGGAGCAAGGCAAACCTAACGGTTTGCTAAGGCATGCGTAGATCCATGACATGGTGGTATTAATATGATTATGTAAACTGAAAGTAAATAAATAAACCACACCCTGTCATGGTTTAACCACAGCCGACAATTAAGCACCACACAGCTGCTGGCTCACTCCTCCCTCCTCCTGGTGGGATGGGAAGGAGAAGCAGAAATGGAGAAGTAAAACTCATGGCTTGAGATAAGAAGAGATTAATAAAGAAAAATTTATAATAGCAATGGAAAAGAATGGCACAAAAAGTGAGAGTAATAAAACCCAAGAAGAGACAAGTGATGCACAACACAATTGGTCTCCATCCACTGATCGAAGATCCATCAGCGATCTGCTCCTCCCAGCCAACCTCCCCTCTCTAGTTTCTATACTGGGCCTGATGTTCTATAGCATTAACAGAGTTAACAAAGCATGTCAAGAAATTAAAAGAGGTGCAAATGAAAGCTCTTATGAATATGCACTTATTGAATGATTCTCACATGTCAGACAGTATAAATTCTGTACAACCCTGGAGTGCTATCAGGGTGCATGGTCACACCAGTGATTTGAACTTCCAGGGAGAAGCAGTGAAGCTGGGTGTCACAGCTGAGCACAAAAGATTATGTCAATAAGCTTAATGCAGAAAACAGAAAGATATTGACGGGACCAAACTGCTCCATGTAAGCACCAGTGGTTCAGATCAGTTAAAGGACTCTGTTCTTTAGACTAGCTGTCCACCTTTTCTCATTATATCAACTTTCTACTAAAAAATACCCATTTGCAAAGGCATTTGAGTTCTCCCATATCCTGCAAGTAGTACAGCTGGAAGACTTTCACAGAAGACTTAAGAATTCTACCTTCTACATTATGACCAGAGTATCATAGAATGGTTTAGGTGAGAAGGTACCTTAGAGGGACAGTTGTCAGCTATTCTCAGCTGCTCTAAGACTCATCCAGCCTGGACTTGAACATCCCCAGGGAGGAGGAATCCACAACCTCCCTGGCAGCCTATTTCAGCATCTCACCACCCTCATACTGAAGAACATCTCCCTAAGATCCAAAAGGACAAAGATCAATAAAAGTAACAATTTGACTTCAAATATGGCCAGAAGTGAAGTTTATTCCTGGATGTTAGAAAATCTCCTGTACAGCAAGTACATTATTACTGCTGTAACTTGGGAAAGAGAGCATCAGAAAATAAAATACATAAAGAAATACAGAACTGGAGCACTCAATTTCCATCAATCTGAGACCAAAGGGTCAAATTTTACAGCTACTAGGGGAATCAGTGGGATGCAGAAAGTGGAGCTGCCTCTGCTATACAAACTGCATATCTACCCTGAGCAGTTCTCTTTCACTGGGAAAAAAAAAAAAAAAGCAGAAACAGGGCAGTCAGTCATGCAGGGGTTTACTTCAGAATGTGACATTTTCTCTTTCTTCAGAGATTTCCTCTGAACCTTGAACAGTGTCACTTCCTTCAGATTACCCTCTTTGTGACAATGCAGCTTACAGATTCCAGATTTAATGAGTAGTAAAAGAAATAATTAATTCTACTGATTAATGGAACCAGTCTCTCCCTCTCTACCCAGCTGGTCTTTCTGAGTAAAAATCACACACACCCCAAAAAAACCCAACCAACTGACCAAACAAAACAAAAACCAAACCAATCAACCAAACAAACACCCCCACCCCCCCAAAACCAACCACAACAAAAAAAAACCAAAGCTCAATCAAAGACAGCTAAAGCTATTGGTCTTTGTATAGTGTCATATGAAAATAGCTACTTTGAGGTGTTGCTTTTGCCATTTTCCAACTAGAAAACCTTTAACTGCATCTGAAGGTCGTGATGGACAGAATGTAACAAAGAGTAAATAAATGCTGCAAGCAAAATGAAACGGGAAGACACAATGTCTCTTTCTTCAATGTCAATACACCAGAATTAAGAACAGGAGACTGCTACAGTTTTTCAACCCTCTAGAGGTTTTGTAAAGTCATTCATCACCACCCTACCTGCTCCATTTTGCTTTGTTCAGGGATTCTTGGCATGTAACTAAAACGGGAAGGAGGCAAGAAAATGACAAGGATATAACACTCCTCTTCATCTGTATGTTGGCCAAGTCTTTGGATCCAGAAGTTTCAGGTGGTTTCACCACTTAAAGCTATCCTCTGTTACTGCTCTGGACTGTGAGAAAAAGATTCATCATCATCATCAGGATGACTACAGCTCTTGTCAGCTTTGAAGTACTTTTGAGGAGATTATCAGTAAAGTGCTAATCCAAAGAGAGAATTATTTTATTGATATGATTTAAATATGAGCATGTTTACCAGAAACACAGAGGAAATACACCCTGATCAGCAGACACTGTGTTATTTTATGGTTTGTTTGTGGTTTGTTCTTTTTTCTTACCACAAAACTTGCACGGAATAAAATGCTTTTTAACATGCAGAGGAAGATTTTTTTTTCTATTTAAAGCACATACTTTTGTCTTAAGTTATTGATCCACCTAATAGGATACAGTGTTCCCCATAAACTTACTATTTTATGGCAAGTTAAGGTTCATTGTGATGCTGTTTTTACTGAACTCTATTCAGTGCACTGCCTGTTTTTCAGCAGAATTTAATGAAGCCCTTAACCAGAGTAATATACATATTGCTCACCACAAAATGCTGAAACAGCTTTTTCTGTAACTGCATTCAATTCCTATTTGGCAGAAAGCAAAATGATTTTGCCCACAGTCCATTAGTAATTTATGCGCATCCACTTCTCACTATAGACTGGAAGAAGTTCTGGTACAGTGATGGTTCTAGAAAGTGTGTTAAAATACTGGAAAATGCTTTTGGACAGTATTTAGATTTTATGTAAGTGCAGCACTTTAACCCTATATACTTCCAGAAGACTGAATTCAAATGAGTTATCTTGAGCTGCAGACAGCCACTGGGAGTGTTGGCATCTGAAACATGAGACCACCTCTGGTGTGGTATAAATATTACTGCCCTCTCCTGGACTTCCTTTTTTCACTCATTTTCACGGACCTATCTTTCACCTGGAGGTGGCAATCATCTGATAGCAAGCTTCAGAGTGTTTAGATCTGAATAATATAGGGACTGTCATTAACCCTTAGTCTTCTTACAGAGAACAGAGAGTTCCTCATTAATCAATAGGCAGATGAATTTGTGCTTCATAATTGATAGTCTTGAACTAAATTAGTGCAAATTAATGTGATCTACCTGTTGAATAACTGCAACCAGCACAGAGACACAGGTCATCTTTGTCCTAAAAGTCTTCACACAAAAACTTAGGCTGAGATTATTCCCGAAAGGAGGAATTCAGATGTGAAAGCAGTCTCCTTAGGCTGCTTTGTACTTAGCACAGAAACAACCTCCACTCACAGCAATTTTTCATTCACTGATATCAGAAATTTCATACTTTGGTCCTGTTTCCCATTAAACATACTGATAGACAACAGAATTAAAATATCTCACATCGTGATGGGAATCCTACATGAAATTTTGAAGTAATACAGAGAATAGTAATTTTTGTATTAGCTAACATAGTATGAACTACGTGGCACTTGGTGCCATGGTCTAGCCTTGAGCTCTGTGGTAACAGATTGGACTTGATGATCTATGAGGTCTCTTCCAACCTTGGTGATACTGAGAACCATTTGGCAAAAAAAAAACCCAAGCCAAACCAAGAACAAAACCAAAACTATCAAGCACGTTGTAATTTGAATCCAGATTTCAAAAGCTAGCACTGCTTTTTCTTTCAAGGTAACTGCAATCCACCCTTCACAACTGTTGCAGGTTTGAAATGTTACATGTATTGTGCTAGGAGGCTCTCAATCTAAAAATGACAGGAAACCAAATAAAGTGAAATAATATTTAATTCCCTTTTAAAATGTGCATTGGAATTCAATACAGATAGGTAAGGCACTCTCATAGGTAAAAAAACAGCCAAACAATAATGTTCTTTCCAAATGAGGACAGTCACAAAGCAATGGTGTGTGCATAAAATATAACCTTATCTGTAACTGATAAACAATGAAATACGAGGGTTCAGGTTTGAATGCATTGCAGTGTAATGTCATTTCTGTATCATGACACTACTCAGAGTAAATATTGGCACTGTAAATTATTTCTCATTGGGGTTAGGGGCTTGTATTCTCTTCATATTCCAGTAAAAAATAAACTCTTTAATAAATAAATATATAAAATAAATATATGCTATCTGGAGATGTATAAATAGGTCCATCCTGAAGGAAAGTTCCAGCTCTGGCTAAGATGCATTGGCATCTCATGTCCATCACCAGAGTCGAGCCACTAAAACTTCATATACAGTTCTCAGGATTTATTAGTAGTTCATAGTTCAGTTCAGTCTATTTCTTCCAGCTGTTGCCTCATCCACATGATGTAGGTAGGTCTTTGCTAATTTATGGACCATAGGTATTCCAGACAAAACTGCCAAGAGTTTGTCATTCTTAAAAAAGTCACACTCCAACATCCCTCTGGTTACTGCTACCAAACAGTTCAGCAAGCTTGAAGGAGGCTGCTCCACTCTTAGCTTTAAGGCTTTGTCTCCTAAATCCAAAAGTTAGAAAACAGAGGCTTGCCTATCACAAAGTAGTTTTTTCCAATCCAGCATCCTAGACCTCAGGAGGTTCCTCGTGCTGGCGCCACCATGAAAGCAAGGGCAACAGCTCCAGTATGGGTTTTTTCCCAAAGTTGCCTCCTTCCTCAGCTGTATCCTAACACATCTTTGTACAGTTCTGGAACTCTTTCGGGATCCACAGGCCGGGGCAAGAAATGTGTAAATTTCTGATGCCTTTTGGACCTCGCCCCATCTCTGGGAGTGCCGTCTTTGTTAAGTGCTACAAAATAGCGCCGCCCCGAATCTCCGTGCTTGTACACATTGGATGAGTAAGTGTTATACCAGTTCTCCTCAAACTGTTCCCTGAAGATGCACTCAGCTGTTAGTTTCTCCTGCAGAAAGAAACAGTGAAGAAAAATAAGTCAAACTGTCACTAGGTACCCAAACACATGTGAAGAAGATACAATAAAAATAAATGAAGTGGTTTAGGCTTTGCATAGCCTTTCTGTTAACTGTCAACACACCAAACCCAAGCAGAGTACGTAGATTGGACACTGAGTTTGGGAGCCTATTTATGATGGTTTGGGTGTTACCCACCCCCTACTCTTATGAAATCACCCAGACTAGACTCAACCCAGCTGAAAGTTAAGGAATAAAGCTTTATATTTACAGCTTAGGACAATTTACAAGCAGATATTTACAATATATGCAGCTATAGACAGAAATAAATAAGTTGTAAGTATACAGAAACACAACACTGCTCCCAGAAATCAGAGTCCCCAAGAGGGGCTCCAAACCACCCTTCCACCTTCTTTCCAGCCCTCTACCTTATCCCAGAATTTGCCTTATGTGCAAGGCGAGCTGCGAGGATAGGCAAGGGAGGTTAGAAAGCAGGAGGATTAGTTACACAGAAGCAGCCCAGGGAGACAGAGACACACACTCTGACAAACAGAGACACTGTGTCTTATCTATGTTTCTCCTCTTCTTTTTATGCATCTCAGCAAGCCTATGAGTGAAGTAGACCTCACCATTGTTTCCTTTTCACAGCCTGAAATCTAATTTCTCTCACTATTTGTCTCAAACATTAAGTACACTATTTTAATCTTTATTATTTTGAACATAACTGTGAATCCTTGATGATAATGCCATTTATCACAGGTTTTTCCCCCAGAATTTGATAGAAAGCTTTCTTACTAAAAAGCTAATACCTGGAAGTACCACCTGCTGATTGGTAAAGGCGGCTATACATAAAGTATTTCATAGTACCATATTAATTGCTGTTTGCTTGTTCCATAACTATCCTTTTAACTTTTTCCCAGTTGCATTCAATGTTTTTGATCACTGTGCTACATTTGCAGCACTAATAAAAAGAAAGTTGATTATCTAGCAACTTAAATGTTGTTTGAACAGCTAGTTTAATTTAGCTGGGTTTTTTTTGTCATGATTTAAGAGGAGTATTTCTATTTTATTCATCTAGGACAGGGAAATCTTTCCCATCAAATCTTTAGTATCCAAAGCTATACCATACACTTAACAAATATACTACCTGAAAGATTTGTATACTGCTAAGTGAATCAAAACCTCACACATGATCTGACATGAAAGTGGTACTTACCGAGCCATAGAGTTCTCCCTTCTCATTCATTCCAAGGTAAAGGCCACTGTCCACGCCTCTAATGCTGACCAGTCCCACTGCCACACTGATAAATTCAAGGATACCTGAAAAAAAGAAGACATTACTTTAGTTCAATTTGCAAGCATACAATATGCAGCATCCAAAACACAGCTGAAAGTGTGGAAACTGTGTCTATTATAATAAATGTGCCTTTGTTTCTCTGAAATTTCAAATACTGTGTAGAAATGTATATGACACCTACAGGAAAGCAGTCTGAGAAGTCTTGTCTGCAGGCAAGAACCCTATACCATTTAAGAAACTTTTTAAAATGTTGAATATGAAAGGGTTTTATTCAGTGCTGAAGCTAAATCCTTCAGTACCATGCAGTTGGTATCTATAACGATTGTGCACTATTTGCCAAAGTGCCTACTCAAACATTGGAAGATAGGTTTGAATTACCTGAAAATATACTTTAGTTTCTCTATAGCATTATCTTAAAAAAACACATTCATTATTAGACCATTTGAATGGAAATCAAAGTACAGATGGGAATTTTATATAACAGAATCTACCCAGAGGAAAGGGGGAAAAAAAGGATTTATCTAGCATATGGGCCCACACCTCTTGAAACAACTTGCTGTCTTCAGTGCAGGCTTTTTATGTGCATGAAGTATGCTGCTAGTGCTTGGGTTATAGAATTATTTATATTCATTTAACAAAAAATGTAATACATATTAATAATATAAAGTATTTGAGAGCTGAAGCACCATTTGAAGCTCAAACCTGGCAAGTAACTGATATGCACAGATTACAGTACACACAAAACATGAAAGGAAGTGAACGTGTGAACTGGCTTTTTGGAAGTTGTTAACAATGTAAACAAAGCCTCAAAAAGATTAAGGATCATACCTAAGATTTTGCTGTGCAGCAGCAAAGCCACAAGATATTTAAATACCATCTGAATCTAAGATAAGTGGTGTTAAATAGTGCATCTGATTTTGATTACTTTTTTGTCTATCTACTACATGTATGATTACCCTTTGTTGTTGTCTATTTGTTTGTTAATTTTTTGTCTATCTACTACATTTATGACTACCCTTTGTTGTTGTCTATTTGTTTCTTTTCAAATCTATTTTTCACTCTCAGACAGATGGATTGTCTGGAATTCACAATAACACAAAATGTTTTGCATTTTAATTGAGCTTTGGCAGCTTTCTTATTTATGCTACCAAGCAGCAGAGAAAATAAACCCTTTACAAAGAGTAAGCACTAAAAACTCTATTTCATGTAAATCATTCTAGTTTCCCAGTTCCTAAAGCGTAAAGTCCCATAAAAGAGGTGGAGGTATTTTGTCTTTCTAGTATCAGTTTCAAAGCCCTCCTTTTTCAAAACTGTAATAAGCAGGTGATTCAACCCACAAAGCAACCACATCAGACAAACCTGCCAAGCATAGTGGTAGAATAAAGGAAGAACATTTCTAAAAAGCCCAGTAAATGTTTGATCTGGAGCTAACTTTTTTTTTCCCCCCTTTAAAGCGAAGATTTATTTCATGTTTACATGCTGTAGGAAATATTCCTTCTGAGAAGAACTATGTTTGACTACTGCTCTTTCACTTCTGAAAACATCCGCGTGTTATAAAAGCAATTAAGAGCCATTCCAACAGATTGTTTTGACTGTGGGGAGGATGATAGGAAGCTCTTTAATCGCCTTTTTACGACTGCTAAATCAATACACACAAAAACTCCCATGTAGTTGACAAGGGCAGGTTTCTTCAGATGTCCAGTCCTTTAGCTACTCTTAGATCACAGGAAACATTTACATTTTGGGGTTCTCTTCACTTCCTTTTAGTTTATGGATAGAAAAAGTTGACTGTGAAGCATTTTAAGTATTTGACCAAAGGGACACTTTAGGCCACTCTGCTTCAACTTTCTGTCATGTGAAACACAGCAGCCTAATGCATGCCCAAGTTTATGATCTAGACTACTCCATAACAACTCAAGAAGTTCCAACAGCGGTAGTGAATGCAAAAAGAATCAGTCTAACTTTTGACCTTTCCCAGTAAACCTGCAGGCATATGCATGTGCTCATACACACTCAGCAGAGGCTTAGCCTATCTCCTGCCTTGCATGGGATGCACAGCCTTCACTCACTGCTTTGCCCTGGTGCACCCCACAAGGTTTTATGCCGAATGATGAAGCCAGTATTGAGAGCTCATCCACCTCTCCCAGCACCACTGCCATCCCACACCGCTCCCGAGAGCACAACAGCTCACGCCCAGGTACGCGTACATGCACTTACACACACAGACGCACCCAAACACACGCGTACGTGATGCACACACGCGAGAGCACACATCTGGGAGCACACGCAGGAAAGCGCACACGTGTGCGCTGGCTGGGGCCGTGCCGCAGGCGCCTACCGAAGAGGCTGTGGTCCTGGCGAGTGCCGCGCACGCTGCCGTCAGGCAGGATCTGCAGGTGGAAGCCGGTGCGACAGTACAGCTGCCGCCGCCGCAGGATGCCCTGCAAGTGCGCCAGGTCCGCCGCCGCCGCCGCCGCCGCCGCTGCCGCACCGCCGCGGGCCGCCCGCTCCGCCGCAGCCCGTCGGTCCCCGAGCAGCGCCGGGCGCTCCCCGGCGGGCGGCAGGAGGAAGTGAGTGCCCACGGGCTGCCCCAGACCGTCCAGGCCGCCCAGGAAGCCCCCCACCTCGGACAGCGGCGCCATGGGGGCACGGGGCGAGCGGGCTAGGGCGCGGGAGAGCGTCTGCTGGCCTTTCCCGGCGGGCATGTGGGGGTGCACGGCGGGGCCCCAAGCATGGGGAGCCGGCAGGGCAGAGCCGAGCCGTGCTGAGCCGATCCGAGCCGTAGCGGTGCGAGCCAGGCGACGGGGTGGTGTTCATCCGCCCCGCGTGTGTATATATATATACTGCGGTCCCCCTGACATATGCTAATGAAGCCCTCTGCGGGGAGGCTGCGTTTGAAATTGTAAACCGGTTCCCCCTCTCCGCACCCTCCTCTGATCCGCGCTGACGGCGGGGAGGGATCTCCCGCCGCGCCTCTCGCGCCCCTCCGCGCGCAGCCGGTCACCCGCGGGCGCGCACGGCCGCGGAGGGGGCAGCGGTGGCGGGGGGGCAGCTCCTGTGTGGAGCAGAGCGGGCAGCGGGGGGCGGGCAGCGGGGGGCGGGCAGCGAGGCCCAGGCGGGAGCTGCCGGAGTGTTACGTGGACAGGTGCAAGGAGAGGCAGGAGGGGAGAAGGAGCAAGGGCGTTACCTGAGGCTCAGACCTGCCCAGACACACATGAAAGACAAAACCCAAAGATCTGACAGTTTTACTCCCTGTTTCTGAAGCGCTCATAAAGCGTACGTGCATTACCCTTCCCTTTTATCGCTTCAGCTACAAGGAGGGGGATTTCTAAAGAAATTGGCATAGTCAGGGAGGTGTTTTCCCCTCTGCAAATTCTCCCTCGCATTTCATTTATCATTAATGTGACACGGAGCTGATCTATAGCGCTTGGGTAGCGGCACAAAGCTTTAAAAACATAAACGGGCAGTCCTCTGGTTTGGGATAAATATTGGCAAGATTTGCAGAGAAGAAGGAATGAGATACTGATAGAGATGTCCTATAACATCTAATCGATTTTCTTAGGGGGGGTGCAATGGACCTGTAATCAAAGTCTGAGAGTATTGCAACCTAATATTGATAGCACCTAACTGAAAGATCTGAGTTGTCTTTTTAGTGTCTAGAATCAGTTTAGGACTTTGCTGTCCTGCTCCAGGTGAGCATATGCTTTTTTTTTTTTAGTTTTCATCCCCAAAGTAGAATGGTTCATGCATGAAAATATTTTGGAGGAACACATGCTTGTTCTTAGCAACAGTAAAAAAATAGTATATTAAAACTAAAAGCCTGGAGTTTACCTTATTTGCCGTTGCTGTTTGTTTTTTTTCTGTGACATCTAATGAATTTTAGGGTTCAAACTACATGACCCAGCTTTGCGGTCAAGATAAGCAGTGCAGTTCCTTGCCAGTGTTAAAGCATGGTATAAAATGCAAAGATCTTTCAGAGTTAATTCTTTTAAAGGTTTGAGAGAATCGCTCAGTAGTTTAAGGTTTCATTTAAACAAAAACGTTGCAGAGAATCATGAAAGATTAGTTCTCCTGTCTTGCTTCGTGGTCCTTTCAGTCAGAGTCTAAATCTGAGAGATCAAATGGATTTGCCTGCTTAGCTTTATTTGCTGTGGAGAGTATAGGGCTAATTAATTGGCAGGTGCTTTAAAGCAGGTAATGCTACACCTTTTCATCACTGCAGTCCTAAGTACTGCCCCTGTGTGCACCTGAATTATAAAAAGGCTACTTTAAAGCAAGTGATTTACTGTGGAGGGATTTAAAACTGAAAAAAAAAACAACACTAAATACAATGATCAGATAAATCACCTCAGAAGAGAGCACAGGCAGACCTGCTCTGAAGGCAGTTACAGATAGATGTTATATTATTTTACCTTTCAGATAACAGCAGCTTGTCATGTGGTGGGACCCAAAAATCCACCATAATCGAGATTTCAAAGCACATCTGTGTAAACATTATCACATCAGTGTAAAACATCAACCAATGAGCTTTCTCTTTGAACCGAATCTACTTAATTGCAATGCTAAATCAAAGAAATAGATCAAAGTTAAATAATCTATATGGCACCTATTCCTCAAGTAGCCTGCACACTGATTAGTCAAATATACTTTAAACATTTGAAACATGCATCAGGTACTTTTATTGACATGATTGGCAGGTCAAAATCAAACTTCATCACAGCTGCTAAGTTGCAGGACACACACTAGGATGATACAGCTAATTGAAGAGCTATATTCTTCCAGTATATGATGGGGGCCTTCCAAAAAGCTGGTGAGGGACTTTTTGGGGTGCCGGGTAGTTATAGGACTAGGGACAATGGATCCAAACTAAAGGAGGGTAGATTTAGATCAGACATTAGGAAGAAGTTCTTCACCATAAGGACGGTGAAACACTGGAACAGGTTGCCCAGGAAGGTGGTAGAAGTCCCATCCCTAGATGTTTTTAAAGCCAGACTGGATGTGGCTCTGGGCAACCTGATCTAGTGCGAAGTGTCCCTGCCCATGGCAGGGGTGGTTGGAATCAGATGATCCTTGAGGTCCCTTCCAATCCTGACAATTTGGTGATTCTTCTAAGCCTAAGGATGCTCCAGTACAGATAATAATGTTGGGTCCAAGCAGTACTCTCCAAGTCCTACAAACAGTAGAGGGCTCTTCTGGTTGAACGGCACCACTGCCTCCAGCAGAGAAGGGGGGTTTATATATTAAAAAAAAACCAAGAAAACCCTACCCAAACAAAACCCAACAAATCTCAGCCATCAGACTGGAAGACCCTTATGTCTACATCTTTCCTGTTATATAATGGACACATTTAAAGTAGAGTGGAATATATAACATGGATCTTTTCCGAGTGGAAGCTTTAATGTCTGGGCACTAAACCGGTTATGCTGTTTCATAAAGTACCAGAAAAGAAACAAAAAGATAAGAGTATTTTTGGTGTTTGCACTAGTCAGGTGACAGGAAAAGATAACACTAAAGATTTTTTTTTTTTTAACCTTCTGAGGCTATACCATGGGAAGTTAAATAATTTTTAAGAGTGTTTTTAGGAGAGTACATAATTCAACTTAAAGTATACAGTGCAATCTAATCAATTCGACGTATACTTCCTAGAGACCGCACTTTCAGCGTCGTTAAATAAATATGTATGTGGTCAGGTCTTTGTTTCCAGAGCAATTAGTTAAGGCTCCTGTAGACAATATAATTACTGTGTATTTCTCAGGCAAAACCTGGTGGCTACCAAGGCAATGGAGAAAGTAATGGACAGAAATCTTAAATCTATCTATCTACACGTATATACACACATATATATGTGTATATAAATATCTATTTATCAGGTTGATTAAAATAGCTGTTAGCTGTAAAATTTTATGTCCTGTATTTTATTGTACCTTTATTAATTTAAGATCTCTTTTAAAACAGTGCTGTGCCAGCTATAAAATTTTAATGATCTATTAAAATATTCACTAGGAGGATGAAGGAGAGGTTCATGAATATAGCATAAAATCATAGAAACATTGGATGTGGCACTTGGTGCCATGGTCTAGCCTTGAGCTCTGTGGTAAAGGGTTGGACTTGATGATCTGTGAGGTCTCTTCCAACCCTGATGATACTGTGATAATGGTTTGGGCATGAAGGGACCTCAAAGATCATCGAGTTCCAACCCCCCGCCCTAGGCAGGGACACCTCCCACTACAACAGGTTGCTCAAGGCCTCATCCAACCTGGCCTTGAACGCCTCCAGGGAGGGAGCATCCAGAACTTTCCTGGCCAACCTGCTCCTGTGTTTCACCACCCTCACTGTAAAGAACTTCTTCTTAACATCTAGCTTAAGTCCCCCCTCTGCCAGTTTAAACCCATTACTCCTCATTCTATCATTACAAGACCTTATAAATAGTCCCTCCCCAGCACATCTGTAGTCCCCTTCAGACACTGGCAGGAATCTACAAGGTCTCCTTGAAGCCTTTTCTTCTCCAGGCTGAAGAGCCTCAACCCTCATAGCAGAGGTGCTCCAGCCCTCTGATCATCTTCGTGGCCCTCCTCTGGACTTGCTCCAACAGTTCAATGTCCTTCTTGTGGTCAGGGCCCCAGAACTGTACACGGTACTCCCAGTGGGGCCTCAGGAGAGCAGAGTAAAGGGTAAGAATCACCTCCTACTGGCCACACTTCTCTTGATGGCCATGTCCTGGGCTGCACACTTGCATTGCTGGCTCATGTTGAGCTTTTCATCAACTGTGCTGGTTTGAGGCTAATTCCCAATCAACCACCACATCAACCAAGACCTCCATGTTCTTTTCCTGAGGGCTGCTCTCCAGCCATTTGCCACCCAGCCTTTATTTGTGCTTGGGATTGCACTGACCCAGGTGCAGAACCTTACACTTAGTCTTGTTGAATTTCATGAAATTGGCCTGGGCCCATCTCTCCAGCCTGTCCAGGTCCCTCTGGATGGCATCCCTTCCCTCTAGCAAGTTGACTGTGCCACACAGCTTGGTGTCAGCTGCAAACTTGCTGAGGGTGCACTTGATTCCTTTGTCCTCATTGCTGACAAAGATGTTAAACAGCATTGGTCCCATTACTGACCCCTGAGGAATGCCACTTGTCACTGGTAGAAAGCTAATGTGGGGTGGAACAAGAGCAACTCAGTAGAACATAAAGAAGTATGTCCAGGTGGAGATGCCTATGTGTCATGGTCTGTTAACATTTTTTTCCTAGGTTTGGACAAAAAGCCATGGTTGGCTGCTTTCAACAAGATGGGCAGAACATGCACAAGTTAGAGTGAGAGCCCTGCAGAGCACTCAGCAAGTCTGAGTAAAAATGAGATGTATATTCATGCAGGATTTACTAGGAAGCAGAGAGCAAAATAATTTTCAAGGCTCCATGTACAGATCATGTCATAAGCTGACGAACTACAGCCTTTTAAATGGAACACATGCAGATTTTAAAAGCATTAATAACTTTTTCTTCAGTTACAGGTATACATCTATATGCATGTATACATATATGTATATAAAAATATACCTGTTAACAAAAATTCAGTTGAGAGGAGAACAATGCTGAAGGTTTTTTTTCCTATGGCAAGGAAGCTCTACATTTCTTGTACCTTCATTTTTCTGTTGTATTTCTTTAAATGGTGACAGAAATTCATAGGGCTTTTTAAAACTTGTGATTTTATTGTCCATGTTTTTGCAGATACAGATGAATAACTCCTATGTAAGTAGAAATGGATGCAGAGAGCACATTTACAGCTAGTTACATCCACTGAGAATGAAGCTTGTCCACATATATCGACATTCAAATGCCTCATTTGGGAGCTTTTTATTGGTTCTGTAAGTGGATCATTGGATAAAATCACTTTGATCTATTTAAATTACATGGTTTCTCAATCTTCACATGTAAGATGTGTAGACAGCTCACAGTTTTTGACTTGCTGCACAAATAAATTGTGCTCTTGTTCCTAAGCAAACACCTCACCAGGGAAGTTCTGACTAACAGACCCAGGTGTAAGTAGTTACAGATGTGTATTGGACTTTTTGAAGTGAAAAAAGAGATTAGCCTAAAGGTGTTATTGAAAAGCCATTAAAATGTGGCTAAGCAGTTTCAGGGAAACAATGTGGGCAGGGAGATAACTCATGGTTCATGTCTACAGTTTAGGTGACTGATGAGTCATCCAGTAAAACAGTTTACTTTGGGACACTACACTGACCACAAATGGTTTCTTTTCCAATCAGATGGAAAAACTAGACTGTTTAAAAAAAGGTAATTGTACTGGTGAATGATGTCTCCTAATGAGGCAGCTAGAACTGAAAAGATCCAAGAGTGACATTCTACAGAATTTTCCAGACTGGATTCTTAGTCATATAACTGCAGGAGAAATATTTGAGTTTCAGTCATGCCAAGCATTTGTAACTATTACTGCCTCGGCACCTAAATATTGGCCTTTTACCACTTAGTACAAAGATGTAGCTCAGATTTGGTGAAAGGACTTTCACTTGAGAAATATACATGCAACATAAATAAAGCAGTAGGCATATTACCTCCAAAATTACCTCCTCCCAGATGTTGGCTTTTAACAGCTGGGAATAATGAAATCAAACAAATTACATGAGGGATGGACTGGCTTATGGTATCTTAAATTATTGAAAGAAATGCAGTAACTCACTCTAGAGACCTGCCTTTCCAGATGTAGCCCTGAGGTAATTCAACCTTGGCCACGTGTACAGTTGTATGATCTGTCAGACTGTTGATTGACAAACATGACCACAGTAATATATATAATATATATAATTCACTGAATATAGTATATCATAGAATCATATATTCAGTGACACAATCACTGAATCATTTCTTAGAAACTGAAAATGCATTAATATCTTAAACTTGTTTAACTGAATTACAGTGAATATAATTTGTGTATCTTCTGGCTTTTCTTGGTGATGCCCAGTGACAGGACAAGTGGCACTGGGTGGAAGCTGAGGCATAGAAGTTTCATGTAAACATGAGGAGGAATTTTTTCCCTGTGAGGGTGACAGAACACTGGAACAGGCTGCCTAGGGGGGGTGTGGAGTCTCCTTCTCTGGAGATATTCAAAACCTGCCTGGATGCATTCCTGTGTGATCTGGTCTAGGTGATCCTGCTCTGGCAGAGGGGCTGGACTGGATGATCTTTTGAGGTCCCTTCCAGCCCCTGGCATCCTGTAATTCCGTGATACGCAAAGCTATCAAAGATTTGGGGGAGGGGGGGAAGTAAAACCAGTTGAAACTTGGGAAGAACATGTTTATATAGAAGTAAAAGATTTGAATTTGCACCAGACTACTGCAAAAAATGCTCTAAGTTGTTCTGTGACTTTGTGAAGCTTCAAGACAAGGTAGATGTCAGTGCAAGTGGTACCATGGAGAACACCCTAGCATGAACAAGGCCTCACAAAGCCTATAGCCCATCAGCACCACACAAGAAAAAAAGAACACACTCACCTGTTAACAACTGGTCTTTAACTAGTGCTTGGTTATGCTAAGAAGGGTGCCTGCAGCCAATCATATTTATGACAGGTGAGGCTACTGCCTGGCAAGTGTGTTTCCCTGATGAGAAAGCCTCAAAACACCAAGAGTATAAAACCGCAGGAGATAGTGTGAACAATTTCGATCCTGTGGCCACCTCCAGCGCTCAGAATAACAGGGCAAACGAGGCAGGGCTGGAAGCTCTTCCCTCTCCAAAGCTAGCACTTCCAGGTTTCTGCAAAGCTGCGTTCATGTGTCCTGCAGGAGCACTGCCTTGAGCGCAGGGCCACGAACGCTCGGGGTTAGGCTCTGGAGCACGCCACGGAGCACACACGGCACATGACAGGCCTGTGAACCCAGCTGCGGCGGGGCCCACGCAGGGGCTCTCTCCCTGGTCACGGCAGTGTCCCTGCATCCCGCTTTCCAGGCACTTTGGCTTAAACCGCAGTCCGTGCCTGACTCGTTATCTCACTGATTTGCCTGCAGCCCGTGACAGGCAGAAAACGTCTCGCTGCCTACTGCTGCCTTTACCGGAGCCGGCCGTACCCCGCAGCGGCCCATCGGGCACCCCCGCGGAGGCACCGCCTGCCACAAGCACGGCTGCAGCCAGTGCCCCGCCGGTGGCTGCAGAAGGCCAGGGGGCAGTGCGGGCAGCGCTGCGAGGCGGCGGGCGCGGGCAGGCCGGCGGTGACGGCGCGGCAGGGCAGGTGGCGCGGGGCGGGGACTGGAGGGGCCTCTCGCTTCTCCTCCCCTTCTCCGCTTCTCGCGAGGCTTCTGCCGGGACCCCGGGGGCTTCCTCGGCCAGTCGCTAGGGCGGAGCGGCGGCGATGGCCGCCCTGCGCTCTCTGCTGCGGTGGCGCCGCCGCTTGGATCCCGCAACCGGAGCGCAGCCGGCGCGGCGGCTGTGGGCCGGCGGCGGGGCCGGGCCGGCGGGGCTGAGGCGGTGGCGACGAGAGCTGGGCTGGGCAATGGGGGCCGCCCTCGCCGGGTACCTGGGGTACCGGCTGTCCGAGCGGCGGTGGGAGCCCTCCCTGGAGCCGGCAGCCGCCGGGCCGGGCGGGGCCCGGGCGCTGCTCCCCATCCCTGTGGCGGCGGCTGCCAAGGAGACGGTAGGTGTGTGCGCCGCGCCCCTCTCGCCTAGCGGCCCGGCGGCCTCTCGCCTTCTCCCCGCGGCCTCGCTCTCTGCCAAGCTCGGCGTGGCGGCTCGGCGAGCCAGAACCCACGCCGGGCGCCGTTGTCTGCCGGGGGAAGCGTCCGGACCCGATACGGTTCCTCGCCCTTTCACTGTGGAAACGTCTCTGGCCCTTGCGAGCGGCTCCCCGGGTTGCCGCGCAGAGGTGACCCGGCGTGGAGCTGGCCCGTGGGCTGGGAGGCAAGGCAGCCTGCGCGGGCGGGACCCCCGCGAACGAGGGCAGAGGCAGGAGCGTCTCACCCGTCCTCCCGACAGCGGAGGGGAGCTGTCACTGGGGCGGCGTGGTGGGCAGCGGGCCGGGGCACGCCGCTGCTGCGCCGTCGCTGGAGCTGTCCTGAGCAAACTTCTTCTTTAACAGAAAATACTCCTTTGTAAATGGAACCGCTACTGACGGCGTGTTCATCAAAACCTGTGTTCATCTGCTTTGTGTTTATGGCAGTTCACTTCTTAACATGCAGTATTCTGTACATCGAAAGGTTTACGCAGAGCGTCATAGAAACTGGTACTGTAGGACTTCATGCAAATAAGCAGTGCTTCAGTTCAAGTGCTTCAGAAAAAAACCAAAATTGACCAAAAAACCCATAAAACCCAACATTGGTTGACTAACGATGAACAGGAAAAAGGTTGAGGTGAACGCGGAAAACAAATTTTCCGATGGCAGGGATAAAATCTTGCACCATGTTGTAGGTAACGTATGGTAATGATGTTTTTTTTGGGGTTTCTGTGTGTTCTGTTGTTATTGTTTGTGGTTTGGTTTTGATATATTTTCCCCCATGAAAAAATGAGACATTTTTTAACATGTCAAGAGCCTCAATGAGATAGTTTGTAGCATGGTATTTGGCTAAGGCTGGAAATCAGGGATGCCTTCTGTGGATCACATTTGTCTTATGTTTGGGAAGATCTGCGTTTTTGCAGTGGAGGCCTTGGATGAATGTTGTTAGCCTTGAGTTGTTAGACGAAAGACAGATTATGTTGGCAGCATCCTGGCCAAAGAGGAGGTGAGTGAGGCAGTTTTGATTATTCAAGTACAGAACGCCTTCCATTCTGTATGGAAGTCTTAAATCTCAGTCATCTCTCAAGGGAAATATGTGGCTGCTGTGCCTTGGATAAGTCAATAAATTTAGTGTGATTTGTAATTAAGGGTTTTCACACAGATCCCTATAAAAGCATTGAGGTTGCAAAGTCAAAATTAAGGTTATATTTGAACAAATACACAATAGAAATATGTATAAAATGTATGTTCTGTGTAAGCACAGACTATTTTTTGAAGACAGACACCATGCTCCTGTGTGGAAAAGTGCTTTAATTAATTTGGTTTTCTATTTGCATAGCAGAATATTTGAAAGATTAACTTGAAATGTGTCCTTTCAGGTTGTGTGGCCAGACTGAATGCACAGACTGACATCTCAGAACATTAGCTTTAGGATTTAATTTTGTTAGTTTTGAACAAATGGTCTCATTGATTTAAAATTGGCATTCCTGATAAAATATCCTTTCAATTGAAGCCTTCTAAAAATGAGAATCAATAAGCTGTGGAATTTTTGATCTGAGGTAGTGGGTTTCTATGCTTTTTTGATTATTGGCTGTTGTGATGTAGAAGAACTTAAATGACAATGGGGAAAGACTATAGCTTGCTACTGGATCTGGCTGATGAGCTATGGAGTGTTAGCTTAACTATGAACTCTATATACAATCTCTACTCCATTTATGATTGTCCTCTACACCTGTGATGAGAACCAACTCCTTTATTACAGGCTTGTAAAACACCTCCAGAGGTGCCTTCTGGGGAAAAGCATGCAAATACAGTGTTAAAATTGCATTGCTTGGTATCATGGTATTCTGTGTTGGCATTGTGTTGTAATGCCCTTTATAGAAGGCTGAATTAATGATGTCTGAGTGACAGTAGCTTTTTAATGTTAAGTGCTGAGCTTACAACATGAGTAGTATTAACCAGTTTTTAAAAATATAATAACATTTGAAGTATAAGTGTCTGTGTTATTAGGATTAAGGTTGAATCTGCTCTTGGATCTGCAGCAGAGTGTGTTTAGAATAATGGCTGGAGTAAATGTGAAGTATTCAGATAGTGTTCAAGGGTATTCAAGATAACTATGGCTGTCTCATTCATAGTGCTGGAGCTCAACCCAGGCCAGCAGCTGCCACACAGCCCCTGCAGAGGGATAGGGGAAAGAATTGGAAAGGTAAAAATGAGAAAACTTGTTGGCTGACATAAAGACAGTTCAGCAGGTAAAGCAAGAGCTCCTTGACTGAGCAAAGCACGTTAAAGAATTCTTTTAGTACTTACCATCAGCAGGCAGATGTTCAGCCATCTCCAGGAAAGTTGGACTCTGTCACATGTAACAGTTACTTTGGGATACAGACACCTTAACTCTAAATGTGTGTCTCCTCACTTCGCCCTCCTTCCTCGAGGCATTTATTACTGAGCATATCATATGTTATGAGATATCCCTCTGGTCAGCTGCAGACAACTGTCCTAGCTGCGTCACCTCCTAACTTCTTGTACACCCCCAGCCCCCTTGCTAGGGTCAATATGAGAAGCAGAACAAGCTTCATGTGGTCAGTACAAAAAAATACTTGCTTGACCAAGCATATTATTGGAGGCATTCTTGTAGAGAGTAAGATTTGTAAGGAAGCAGCATAGAGCTCAGCTCCCTATAGAATTCCCTTTTTCCAGACAAGAATATTCTTAAGAGTAACTCATGTGAGAATAATTTCAGTCCTGAGGAGTGAGAGCTTATGTGTGATTGCCTGGAGAAAAATAGTGGGCAATGTAATAGAGCAGCAGTTTTAGTTCCAGAGTTTCTGCCACTTAGGAATCAAATTAAATTTTGCATGCAATGCTGCTTATTTTGTCTGAATGTTTTGGTGAAGACTGGAAGAACTGCATTAGGAGACAGCTCCTTTGAAGTCTAAGAGGTGCTTACACAGAGCAGGAAACTCTTTAAGAGCTGTTTTGATACAGATTCTCAGTACTGACAACTGAGAACACTGTTGACCCAAGGAAAGCCCTGATCCAATGTCCTGCTTACGAAGTATTTCCCTTGTGAGAACAGCTGTGTATCATATGTTTTTTTTTCAGGGAAATACAACAATTTTAGAAAAGCATGATCCAGTGTCAGAATTCCTCAGAGGAATTAATATTTAACTTCTGGTTCCTTGCTTCCATATTCCTTACTTCAAAAATACCCGTGTCATTTGCAAGGGTTATGAAAATGATCTTGGAAACAGAAGTGATGCCTCTTTGCACTCCAAAGAAATCTTCCTATGGTCATGTTGTCATTGTGTAAAGGAAAGGAACTCCAGGTCTCTTACTTATTTTTGCAAAATATTCTCTGAGAGTTAATTCCTTCAGATATTATTTAGGAATTAAAAGAGAGAGGGCAGGGAGAGACAGACGCGGAATAAGGACTTTATCACGTTTCTTGAAGGCACATTCAGTTCCAGCAGGAGGGAGGTGCATATTTGGGGTGACTTTTTTTCTCTAGCACCTTAGCAGTACTGTCAAACTCTCTGTGAAAATACTCAAAAGGTCAAGTTTATTTGTAGCAGCACATTTCTGAGTGAATGACATCATGTATTTTTGTCTCTCTGAAATGAAGAACATGACTTCAACTCCAAAAAGTAAGGCAAACTTCCCTTGGGAGAAGACTTTCCTGCTTGATCAAAGAGGATACTGTTCCAAAAGATGCATAAAGCATTGTTTTTCACAAGAACCACTAACTAACCTTTTGTTTTGTTTGTTTTCATAAGCATCGTGCATTTTATGTCATAGGTCAATTGCCCAGTATAGGAAGATGGTTTTTCTCTTTGGCTGATGACATCTGAAGCTCCTCATGGTCACCCTGAGAAGGATAGTGCTTGCTAGCCAGATGTAGTGAGAGCCATGAAGGAGAAGGAAGATTTACCTCTTGATATTTTAACATCCTCAAGATGTTAAAAAAAAGATGATATACATATTTGGGACGGGATGAGCCAGCTACTGTATGTTCTAATCTTGCTTGCAGTGAAGCATATGGATGTGTATAGCAGGGTATACACACTGACCAAAGATTATTTAAGATCTGATAGAGGTTAAATAACTTACATGCAAAACTAATAGAAGAAGGGCTGTTGAAGAATATTTTGCTGTAATACTCATTTTGGAGGATTTCTGGAACAGTTGTGCTTATAGATAAACATTGTTACCCCAATGATTTCCTCTAACAGTTGTATGCGAACAGGGCCCTTCTTACAACATTTTAAACAGATTCCAGCTTCCTATGCTTGTAAATATTTTAATATAATAATGTCCTTATCTCACTGAAGCAGGATCAACTAACGAAATTGTTGGCTGTACTACTTCTAAGCAGTCTGCTAGAAATACAACTTCAGTAAGCATCAAAACAGCTTTGTCTACTTTGGGATTTTCCCACACTGGGAACGTGACGTTTAACCTTTTGGCCACCCAGCATGAAAACAAAATTGTGCTACTTTTATCTACATGGGAGCATATTAAATAAGCCTGAAGTCAAATACAAACGAAGGAAGTAAGGAACAGCATCGCTTTGAAAACCTTTTTATTTTAATAGTTTGCACAGATTCTCATTGATGGAAGACAGATTACTTTGCAAGCCAGAATTCAAAGAAACTTGAAATAAACAAAAGATTAAACTACTGTAACAGAACATATTTTGGACTGCAAGCAAAAGATACTTTCTGTAGTAAATGTTGGCTTGTTTAGCTAAAATAGTCTCACCTTTATCTCAGCTGAAAGAAACAAGAACGCACTGATTTCACATGGAACACAGCAAAGCTGTGGGGTTTTTTGTCTGATACTTTTGGTGCATTTTGCCCCGTACACATGCACATACATCATGTATATTTTTACCTATTGTAGATATTCTCAGAATCTGGGAGTTGGAGTACTGTTCTGGGTTTTGATAATGGATCCTTCCAGAGCTTTATGTTCTTGGAAGCATCAGTTTTTCTAATTTTCAAGTGAAAACTCCTGTGTCTGGCATTTAAGCTTGTCTCTGCAACTAAACAAAACTTCTGTGTTACTGGCTTTAATGTAATAGGACATAAACACTTGGCAAACATTTCTTTTGTGTTTTTTTAATAGAAAGGGTAATGAGGTCATGTTTTATCTTGTTTGGTTTAGTTCCACTGAACCTGAGCCATCTCACTATCATTTACTGATATTTCACATAAACTGTAATTATTTTAATGTCGCTCATGTTGTATTCAGGCTGTCTCATGGCAGCATAGAGCTGTTGCCTGAATTTCACTGGAAGGTCACACAGGTTGGTTAATTCATGTAATGCCAAATTAAGGCAGACCATATCTCTGAGGTGAGAGACTCAGTAAGACAAATGTGGAAGCAGAAGTGGAGATTAGGACATGTGTCAAGGAAGTCCCAGCCCCATGCAATGCTACAAGCATGGGGAAGAAAGACTGGAGAGCTGTGTGGTGGAAAAGAACCTGAGAGTATTGATTGACAACAGGGTGAATATGAGCCAGCAGTGTGCCCAGGTGGTCAAAAGGGCCAATGGCATCCTGGCCTGTGTTAGAAATAGTGTGGCCAGCAGCACCAGGGAGGTGATTGTCCTACTGTACTAGGCAGTGTTGGGGTCGCACCTTGAGTACTGTGTTCAGTTTTGGGCACTGCAGTGCAGGAAGGACACTGAGGCTCTGGGGTGGGTACAGAGAAGGGCTGCTGAGCTGGTGAAGGGCCTGGAGAACAAGAGCTGTGAGGAACAGCTGGGAGAACTGGGGCTGTTCAGTCTGGGAAAAGGAGGCTGAGGGGAGGCCTTACTGCCCCCTGCAACTACCTGAAAGGAGGCTGTGGAGAGGTAGGCACTGGTCTCTTGTCGCAGGTGACTAGTGATAGAATGAGAGGGAATGGCCTCAGGCTGCACCAGGCGAGGTTTAGGCTGGGCATTAGGAAAGGTTTTTTTACAGGAAGGATTGTGAGGCACTGAAATGGGCTGCCCAGGGAGGTGGAAGTGGTTGAGTTGCTATCCCTGGATGTGTTTAAAAGCCGTCTAGATCTAGTGCTTGGTGACATAGTGTAATGACAGACTTGATGGAGTGGGCAAAATGGCTGGAGGATCACAGAGGCCCTTTCTGGATGAATGTGAGTCTGTAATAAATGAAAACGCTTTGGTAGGAGCATTGGCCTTTCAGGGCAGTTTGAACCTGTCTGCACGGATAAACAGTACAGGAAAGATGAACCCAAGAGGGCAGTGGGCTTTGAATGCTAGTTTTGCTTGATAGGAATCCTAAATACTCTTTGATCAAGGGGGAGAAAAGCAGATGGGTATCACTCTGAAAGAGGTTCTGCAAAGAATGCCTTCAGATTTGGTTGATTTAAAATGTTGTGTCCGTAACAAAGGCCTGTTACTCAGAGACAGTGGCAGTGTTACTGCAGCCTTAGATGGTCCTCTAAGTACAGTACTTCATATTAAGTCCTCAAAATATGTTGGTTAGAGAGAACGATCATATTTTAATTTGCATAATACATTTTAAACAAGGCTTTTCCCAGATATTTTAGGCTGTTTGTAAAAAAGTTTGTAGCATAGATTTACACTGGAAGCACAAATAACTGAAGAGCTGTTACATTCATAGAAGCACTTCACCAAATTTGACCTTCAGTTTAATTTTCAATTGCCTCGTTTTGATAAGATGATGTTAAAATTGACTTTTTAATAGAAAAACCTTCCTTTCATTTCCATTGTCTGGTTGTGGTTTGCATGTAAGTGCTGAATCCATTTAATGCATTTTGGAAAGCACTTTGAAATGTCTTCTGTGTGTAAGAGTTAGATATGCATTTCTCTGTTAGAGAATGGTAAGATAACAGGCCAAGACCATTTTTTTCTGTACACCTGAGCTTATAAGAGCCACACAGTCTCTGTTCTTGGTTTTACAGGAGGCAGATGGAAGCCAAGACCATGTATAGCAGCACCCTGAAAAGGTGCTATGTTCCTATGTTCCCCCTGCAGTCCTTCTGCAAGAGTATGGTACAAGAAGTGGGAGGTGAAATATGGAGCAACAAGGTAGCAGAGTTTGAAAAAGGAAGGGCAGAAGGATAATAACCCTGAACTATTTGACTTCAGGTATTGAATTTTTGAGAATAGGGAAAAGGTTCATGAGTGCTGATGAGCTTCAGATTTGATCCTTTTTTACCTCATGAGTTGTGAAGTTGGAAGATGACAATTCTGGCTGACAGGTAGGTTCACAGGCTCACAGGATGTTAGGGGTTGGAAGGGACCCAAGGAGATGATCAAGTCCAACCCCCCTGTCAGAACAGGACAATACTATCTAACACAGATCACAGAGAAACACACCCAGACGGGCCTTGAAAGTCTCCAGAGAAGGAGACCCCACAATATCTCTGGGAAGCCCATTCCAGTGCTCTGTGACCCTTACAGTAAAGAAGTTCCCTATTGTGTTGAGGTGGAACCTCTTTTGCTGCAATTTACACCCATTGCTCCTTGTCCTATCACAGGGAGCCTATCCTCCCACTCCTGGCCAGACTTTGGATACTTACAAACTACTAAGATACTTTAATACTTACAAACTTATAAGATACTTATAAACTAATAAGGTTCTAATAAGAAAGTAGATTGGTGTCCATGTGCAGGTAAACCAGAGCTAGCTTGCTATACCTGGAACTAGATTATACTGCTATTAGGAGATTTGTGATATTCTGCTTGAAGGAAATGTCTCAGTCTCATTTTCAAAAGAAAGGGAATCATAACATGATAAAAGATCATAGTAATTAGTAGGCAAGATTGCCAAGAGGGTTAGTAAACAGAAGCATACAAAAATCTTTCCTCTTCTGTTTGTCAAGGAGATGCACTTTCATGGGAGTTTTTGAAGGTTGTTGATAATTACAGGGATGTTTTTGTCTGGATAAGCTCTTGAAACTTCAAATAGAAATTGGAATCTTATTGAATTCTGTTCACTTCTTCACTAACCCTGAGGTGTACCACATCAACACTCTGCATCTTGTCTCCGTGTCCATTGGATACTAGGACTGGGGACAAACATGGAATAAATCAGTTGAGACAGTTGATACCACTAAGGTCCTCATACTTGCCTCAGTGGGCTATGATCTGCTAATGCTGAGGAAAACGGGAAACATTTTATCACTATGTGTTGACACTAATTTCTTAAATGAATGGTTGAAGAGATATGAATCGAGGTAATTAAGGTTAGGATAGTTTGGCTTTTGATTGGCATATTGATTAGTTCCTTTTATGGATTTTATGCAAGAGACTTGGAGTTGCTGCATATTAATTGCTGTACATAAATTGATAAACAGTAATAGAAGAAGAAACCTGGACACAAAAGAATATTATTCTCAAAGATAGTTTTATTTGTCAGTTTCCTAAGGTACGTACCTGGAGTCTTCTGCAGCCAGAGCTTGCTTTTATTTGGACATTTAGCACATGGAACAGTGCTCTAATACATATTAAGTTCTGTATATACTTATTTGAACTCACCTGTCAACAGCAGAGACGGTTTGGCTTGAGTCTTGCAGATAAAAGCACAAAGTTTAAAGTGATATTTTTATTCATTGGAATAAAATGATGCTTAAGCTTGCAGTTTTCTGCTCAGTAACCTGAATTGGGTAGAGGTTGCTGCTGGAACAGGTGATAGTTTATTTTCTATAACCTGTAGGTTCCTGTAGCCTGTGTTCTGAAACAAATAATTGTTCTTGTGGGGTAGTTCTAAGCATCTATCTGACTTAAAAAGAACACCACTAAAAGAAAAGCTTTCACTCAGACCTGGTCCCTTTTCCATTTTGACATTTGGAAAAATGAACATAATCATAGAATCATAGAATTAACCAGGTTGGAAGAGACCTGCTGAGCCTTTAAGGAGGAACTGCACTTTTTGGTGGCAGACTGTATTCATATTGGGTTACAAGTACTTTGAACCAGAGTGTGAAATACTGGCATTGCTGTATATTTACCAGGGCACTACAGATTGGCTAAAATGAGACAGAAATTAAGGTTTTATGGATCTGGATGCTCAGTTAGGTGTAAGCATGTCTTGAAAATTCCATGTTTGCAGTATGTTGTTTCATACTTACAGTAGCATAGAGTACTTTAGATAATGTTGAAATATGTGTCTGAGAATTTAGTAAATGCTTTTTTTATTTCAAGCAAGGTATTAGGCACCTAAGTGTGAATTTCTTGAGAGCAAAGAATCTCAACATGCTCTCTAAATACTAACAGTGATTAAAACTAAGATAATATTTCTTGAGGGATACTTTATCTACAGATCCTTTTGATTACAGGTGATTGATTATGGCTGATTACAATTAATTCTACTTATTGCAGGTAGAATATGGCCTCGAAACAGTTTATTTTCTGAAAACTGATTTTGTAGAATTAATGCTTTCTTATTCAAGCTTACAACCTGCATGTATTCAAAAGCATGTTTGTGATGGTGATAAAACAGTGTTTGTATCTAAGATAGGGCAGTTTATTAAATGCAGAGATAATCAGTTATGTCACTACAGGCTCTAACAAAACAATTGAGTCATGTAAATCCCACATGAAGGCATAGCTTGAATACCACTGGACTGCTGAAGGATCAGTAAGTCCATAATCAAACAGTGAGATAGGACAAAAATATTTTGTCTTGTGTATGTCAGAAGAGAATTCAGCTCTTTTTTTTTTCTGACATTCTAAGGTGAATTTTTACTGTTTGTTTTTTTACTGTTAGATTTTTTTTTCCTCCCTGTATTTAGTTTGGTAATCATTTGAAAATGATAAACCCCGCAAAGACCAGGTTTAAAGCTCAGGCAGAAGTGCAGCATATTTACATGCAGAGCAGCCTACTGACAAATCACTGTGTAAGCACTTCTATTACTCTCATTTCTTTTCCCACTGAACCAAACCATTTTCAAACATACACAACAAAAACAGTAATTTCAAAAAGATTTGCTACAGCCCAGCAAGAAAACTATGAAGTCAGTAGCCTTTTTAAAAAGATGTATTTTTTATTTTCCTTGTAGAAGGCTAATTAAAATGCCCTGGATAAAGTACTGAAGCACTAAGACTCCCATACATAAAACCAGGACATTGGGAGTTTTCTGTTGCATTGTGCCATTACATGTGATCTGCTTTAGATTTTTTTGTTTTCTAAATAGAAAGTGTTTGACATACTCATTTTTTTTATACATCTGTCTTACAAACCTGATTTAGTCTCTTCGTTACAACTAAAAAATGTTTCACTGCAGTAACCTTACTGATGTGTTGTTTTTTAAGGAGGTTGTTTGAAAAGCAGGAGGAAAGTAAGCCCAGATGTTTGGCTACCCAATGTAATTTTTTTTGCTTCTGAAATTTGAAACTTGTTTTCTCAGAAAGATTTCAGAAAAGCAGTGTCCATTTGTACTGCTGCTTGTTGCTTGTCCTTGTTTTGACACCTGAATAATTTTAGGGACACTGTATGAAATGACAAGTGCAGCGAGGACAAGGTCAGCTTGTGGTGTTTCACTGATAAGATGCTGCATTCTTATTTTAACATACTGGGAGAAGTTGCTTTAGCTTTTACGAAACCAATTGGGCTTGGGTTTTTTTTCCATCTCTGAAAAAAAAAGTTCAAGGTACTTAAATTTTTTTGCAGCTACTGATTCCACAGAGGAGCTTGGCTTATTAGGAGCTAAAAAAGTGGTTCAGTAGCTATTTTCTGTTAAAAGACAGTGTAAACCAGAATTTGAATAGTTTAGAACACTTACAGTTTTGTGCTTCTAAGTTTATGTGTAAATCAGCTGAATGGAAAATACACCAGAAGCTTCTGAGTTCTAGAAGCTCTCATAAGATGTGAACTTAATGCTGTGTAGTACTTTTGTAACTATGGGGGAATAATTATGGTCTTCTCCTGTTCCCTTCTCCAAGTACAGTATTTTAATTGTCTTGGATATTTAGCAGTGTTCCAAGAAGATCTACACTGGAGTATATTATGGAGGTGTCTTGCCTATTTTTGTCAGTAGCTGCAGTCTAAGAAACAGCATAGAAAGTGTTATTCCATTGTAATTCTGCTTGTTGTCTTTCCTTAGTTTGGCATCTGAAGAATTTTATGCATACTGTATGGAATTACAACAGACTTTTCTGGAAATGCCAGACAGCTGAAATACTTGGATTTCCTTGACTTAAAATTGTCCCTTTTCCTATGATTCAAGAGCCTAAGTTACCTTTTTACCCCTTAGTTATTTGCTGTTGTTGTTGTTTGGGGTTTTTGTTTGTTTGTTTTGTTTTGTTTTTCCTGAGCTTGGGTAGTGTTCAAAATTTCAATGCATAAAGAGGTATTAATAAAATTGTAAAAGACCAAAAATTATAGCAGCAAAATCCTCATTATAGTTTCAGCTCTTAATATGCAACAATATTTGGATGTATTTGACTTTATGAATTACCAGCTTCACTTTTACAGTGTTTTTATGATGAATGGCAATGACAATGTAAACCAAACTTGTTTTCATGCATTTAAATTGTTCCCTTCTCTCTTTGAAGGTTACAGAAAACAGATCAGACCTTGAAGATTTACACCTTTATGCAACTCCTCGGGAGCAGCGGTTTCGTAGATTCGCCAGTTTAGAATTCGAAGGGCAGCTGTATATGACTCCATATGACTTCATTCAGGCTGTCACAAGTGATGAACCCAAACGTAAGCAGGAGGATTTTTTGGTTGGTATAATTGTTAGGGAAAATGTTAGGAGTGTATGTTATTTTTCCATTTGCTTTTGAAGACTACTACTTCTCTTTCTGACTGGTGGAAAGGTACTGTGTCTTCCAAAATTCTGTGTTATTTAATAATCCTTTTCCTGGTTATTACTAGATGCTAGTCATTAGTTAGAACATTCATGTCTTAGGGGTCACAGGCAGCTCAACAGGCACTAAAGGCAAAAAGTTCTTTTGTACCATTGCCATTGACACTGTTACAGTCATGGTTTCTTTCTGAGTAGACCCATACTACTGTAAAACTTCGGACTTCTCCTCTGTAGAGTCTCTGTGTAAATAAGCAGGCAAGATAGGAGGTCTAAGAAGGTTCTCCTACCCCTCTACTCTGCCCTGGTGAGACCACACCTGGAATATTGTGTCCAGTTTTGGGCTCCCCAGTTTGAGACAGGGACCTGCTGGAGAGAGTCCAGTGGAGAGCTACGAGGATGATTGCAAGACTGAAGCATCTCTCCTGTGAAGAGAGACTGAGAGCCCTTGGACTGTTAAGTCTGGAGAAGAGAAGGCTGAGAGGGGATCTTGTTAATGTCTATAAATACCTGAGGAGTGGGTGTCAAGATGAAGGGGATTGCCTCTTTTCAGTGGTGCCCAGCGATTGGACAGGGTGCAATAGATGCAAACTAGAACACAAGAGGTTCTAGCTCAACACAAGGAAACACTTCTTTACAGTGAGGGTGATGGAGCACTGGGGCAGGCTGCCCAGTGAGGTTGTGGAGTCTCTTCCAGAGCCTTCCAAAACCAACCTGGGTGCATTCCTTTGTGGCCTGCCCTAGATGATACTGCTTTGGCAGGGAAGTTGTGTTTAATGATCTCTGGAGGTCCCTTACAACCTCTAACATTCTGTGATTCTGTGAACAATTTTTAGGATAACATTGTTTACAATTTTTGATGTCTTAAATTGTCATTTACTATCAGGTTGGGATTTTTTTGCCCTACAGAGGTTTTACATGCATAGCATGGCTTTTGAATAACATGCTTTGAGGAAGAGTTTCAGACCCCCAGGGGATTAACTTTCTACACTTAAAAGTTGCCAGAGTTAGCACTATGTGTTAAATGAATGAAAAACAAACTATCAGCTTTGGTTCAGTTACTGTAATTTTTTTGCTTTAAATATCAAAGACTGACTAAATAATAAGGCAATCCATTTCTGATCTGTTTTGATTTCCTGGCCCTCAGGCTTGCAGTGCATTGGTAGCAGCACACAAGTTCTGGGGAAAGTGAATCTTTTCTCAGGTGTGATATGTGTAATAACTCACCTTAGAACTTTCTTCCTCAAGTGTACACCACAAAGCCAGTATTGAGAACAATCAAAAGCAGCTAAAACACTCAGAGGAGAGCTTAAAGTTCTGTGCAGATGTTAGGTTTTTCCCCTTTGTTCTCTTAACAGTAAAGATGCAAGAGGAAACAATTCAGCCAGGGCACATCAGTGATAAAACTTCTGTAACTTTTGTATAAAGATATAATCTCATTGTAGCAGTAAAGACAGAAGATAGACCTTAGATGGTAAAAACTTGCAAAACTTTGAAACTCTTACCAGAAAGGAAATTAATTCTCTCTTTTATTCTTGCTCTGCAGCTAAATGAGATTCCTTACCACAGAAGTAAATACAAATACACATCAGTACTTTATATCTACTACCTCTGTCCAGATTTCCAAGTTTTCCTTTTATTTTCTTTTTTATTATTACTGTGGAATTTGGTTTCACCATGTGTGGTCATGAAGCATTTGTGCCATATGTCCAGTGTTTAACTGGATATCAGTTAAATATTTAATTTTAACTCCATTTTATGACAGCTTGACTTCTTTGGCTACACTGGCTTTCTAGTAAGATTTTTCTGTGTTAATAAAATCTGTATTTCCTCCTCTCTCACAGCAAGTATTCAGGTTTTAAAACCAAAATCAAACTAAAAAAAGCATTAAGCTCTTTCATGCCAAAGGAGAAAAGGTCCAGAGCTGAGCATTCATGCACTTTTCTGAGTTCGGTGTAGCAAGCCTTGACTGTGTCAAAATCCTTCCTGTCCCTCTAGTGCATCTCTCAGACTAAAATCAAAACTAACCTGGAGTCCTTTTAGTTTTTATAGACTAGTATCAGAAATTACATGACTGAGATAATTATTTTAAGGCATAGTGTAAGAGGCTGTTACTAAGAAATGGATGACTTAGTTGTAGTGAAAGTCACATTGTGTGGGTATTTGGACAGAAGACTGACAAGTAGGAAGCAATTGATGACCTGAAATAGATGACCTGTAGATTACCACTTGCAGCTTCTGATCTCTGTGTTAATTTTAACCTTTGAACTGCAGCTTTGACAAAGTACTGCTTTGTCTGTGTGGGCAAATCTTAGTTTTCTGTCTGCCCTGTTGAAAATGGTCAGTTTGAGGAAGGTATTTTTCAGACTAAAATAATAGATTCTAACTATCTAATTTTGTATTTTTGCATCATTTTCTAAATAAGTAGAAAGTTGTGAATAATTTGATCCATTCAGGCTGACATAACTAAAGCATATATATTTTGCAGAAACACCACCCTGCCCCCAGCATACACCTGGTTTTTTTTAAGGGATGAAAACTAGAGAAGTCTAGTTGTGTCAAAAAGCAAAAATGCCCTTTGAAGAGTAGTAATAGTAGCTCTTTATGTCTGCTGCATAGAAAAGCTAATAATACTACACTTGAATGAGATTTGTGATGGAGTGAATGAGTCTATTGTGACTGATTTACTTTGGAAATCTTGTAAACCCTACAAAAGTCAAGAGGGTGTTCACTTCCTTTTTTTTTGATTAAACACTAACTGCCATGGGAAGAGTGTATTTTCTTTTAGAAAATGTAACCTTTTTTTTACTCCAAACAGTTATTATAAAAATGTAAAATAAATGGCTATAATGAACTCATTGCTGCTGCCTTTATAGTGCAGGCTTTCATTTGGGAAAATGCAGTATTTTTAACAGGCATGCATGATACATTTTTGTAATCTCAATATATGTTTATTTATTTAGAAAGCAAATTAAAAGTAGAAGAAATATAATTTGTTCCCTTCAGCTCTGTCTATAGTAAGTTCAGCCTAATGCTTGCTTGCCTAGAAAGAAAATCCATATATAATATATGAGACTGGGAAATTATCTGATTGGGAAATAGATATATTTATTCCTCAAGGTTTTTTATGGGATGAAATGTACATTAATTTGTCTGGGAAATTATGTGGTTTGGGATTTTCTTTATTGTTTTGAAACAAGACTTTAATTAACATTAATAAAATGAATTGAAAAGCATATGCAATTCTGCATGCTTGATACTGGTCAGCATAGTTCAAGTGGCTTTTGTGGATAGTCTTGGTGATAGCCTTTACCAAGATGTCAAACTAAAATTTCAGTGAATTTGTAACTGTGACCTAAGGTAGCTTCTGTTTCATGTTAATTATTTCACAGAATCATAGAATCAACCAGGTTGGAAGAGACCTCCAAGAGCAACCAGTCCAACCTAGCACTCAGCCCTATCCAGTCAACTAGACCATGGCACTAAGTGCCTCATCCAGGCTTTTCTTGAACACCTCCAGGGACGGTGCCTCCACCACCTCCCTGGGCAGCCCATTCCAATGGCAATCACTCTGGAAAGAACTTCCTCCTAACATCCAGCCTATACTTTCCCCGGCACAACTTGAGACTGTGTCCCCTTGTTTTATTGCTGGCTGTCTGGGAGAAGAGACCAATCCCCACCTGGCTACAGCCTCCCTTCAGGTAGTTGTAGACAGCAATGAGGTCACCCCTGAGCCTCCTCTTCTCCAGGCTAAACACCCCCAGCTCCCTCAGCCTCTCCTCATAGGGTTTGTGTTCTAGGCCTTTCACCAGCTTTGTTGCCCTTCTCTGGACATGTTCCAGCACCTCAACATCTCTCATGAATTGAGGAGCCCAGAACTGGACACAGCACTCAAGGTGTGGCCTGACCAGTGCTGAGTACAGGGGAAGAATAACCTCCCTTGTCCTACTGACCACACTGTTCCTGATGCAAGCCAGGATGCCATTGGCTCTGTTGGCCACCTGGGCACACTGCTGGCTCATCTTCAGCCTACTATCTCTCAGTACCCCCAGGTCCTTTTCCTCCTGGCTGCTTTCCAGCCACTCAGTCCCCAGCCTGTAGTGCTGCTTGGGGTTGTTGTGGCCAAAGTGCAGAACCCTGCACTTGGCCTTGTTAAAAATGTCATCCTGTTGGCCTCTGCCCACCTATCCAGCCTGTCCAGCTCCCTCTGCAGGGCTCTCCTACCCTCCAACAGATCAACACCTGCTCCTAGCTTGGTGTTTATCATAACAAAGGGATTTCTAATACCACAGAATGTTTTGCTCTATGGAAATGAGCCTTTACCGACCCAAATGTTATGATTTTGATTACATTCTGTGCTACTTTTTGTATCTTTTATGAATTCTGAGATTCACAATGCTTTATGTGAATACTAAGTCTGTGCAGATGTTTGTCTTGAGAAGAAGGTAGTGAACCTCAAGTTTTAAATTACTGGATGCTGGTGGACAGCTGTGGTCAAATGTCTTTCTCTGTTCCTGGAGTCTGTCATACGAGGTGTTAGGAAGAAAGCATCTGTTCAGTCTTACTCATCAGTTTTCATTGTTAGCAGGCAGTTCCAGTTCTGAACTGGAGGCTCTCTTCAGATCCTCTGTTAAAACTACTCACAAAAAAATAAGCCTGACAGAGGCTGTAGTAGGGAGCACAAGTCTGAGTTACTAGGAATGGCTGAAGGAAGTCTCAGCACCTGGTGTGGTTCCAATTATTTATTTACTTACTTTTCTGCATTTGCTTTAAAAGGTGTAGTTAGTCCCTGGAGCAAGAGCCAGAATCCAGGTTTCCCAATAATCTGCATTGTAATGCTCCTGCTACTAAACAGTCATTTCAGAATATTGATACCACAGCTTAACATGGATGCCCTCTATTTCTTGTTTAATGTTTTAATGGTGTATTTGGGGGGGCAGAAGATCTTTCCTCTCTCTGGAGCAGAGTTGGATCTGAAAGGGTGTTTTAAAATTAGGAATTTAGGAATGCAGATGCCCCCTCCCTGGAGGAGTTCAAGGCCAGGCTGGACAGGGTCTTGAGCAACCTGGTCTAGTGGAAGGTGTCCCTGCCCATGGCAGGGAGGCTGGATGATCTTTAAGGTAGTCTCCAAGCCAAACAACTTAATGAATCTGTGAATATATTAAGCCAGATATTTTTTTAATAATGCAAAGAGATTTTTTTTGCAATAGGTTGAAGGTGAGCCTTATAAGGTAGGAAAAATACCTCTTCTTTGGCTAGAAAACACTGTATATAGGCAGTCTGACTTTTACAACACCTCACTGGCATAACTAAATTCTGTGTGTTCATAACTTTGTCTTTTATTGCAGATGCTAAAAAATGGCGATCCCTTTCAAAGCAGGTAGGCAGTATTTCCTGTGCTGTCCTAGAACCACAGATTTTGATACAGTTTCTTTCTTTCTTTATGTCAGCTTGGAGTCACAGGAGATACAAGGGAGCATCTAAATCTTTATTATAAAAAAATGAAAAGAGAGAGACTTGAATTTCTTTGATTTTGTCACTTCAGACTCTGCTTCATCCAGAATCTCAGATACTTGAGCAGCTGTGTCTGTTACATTGGATCTACTGACCTGCTCAAGCCTTTGTCAGTTCTTTCCTTAGCCCATATCTGACTGAGTTTTTTCAGTGTGGAACCCAAAATCTGTATTTTAAGTTGTCATAGATTAAGTTGAAAATGTGTTGTTGTTATTCAAAACCATCATGCTTCATGCTGGCTTCAAAACAAAAGTGTTGGCTTGAGAAAAGTATTATGGAGCTTGAAGCTCAGATTGTGACATGAGAGGCTTCCCATTCAGGTTGCTCCTTTTGGGTCCTGGGTGTTGGGTCATTTCTGCTGGGATGGCAGTTGGCTGGGGATGGATTGGGCAGTAGCTCCCTGGCTTGGGTTTTTAGCTCGCTGGCTTCTCCTTGCTGCTGCTTTCTGCTGTGCTTTTCTGCAAACAGGCTAATTGTGCAGTTATGTCTTGTATGTTTAATTCTTCTTTTAGCTCAAGTTTTTATTTTGACCCTGACTTTTGTGTGTGTTACTTTTCCCTCACTTCTGTGTTGGGGGTAAACAGGCAGATTAATCGCTTACAGTGTGTTAACCCTTCACATTCTATTTTTGGCACCCTGTTTTGGGCACCAAATTATAGACTGTGCTGGTTTAGCACAGTCTTTTCCCTTGCTTCTGTGTCCTAGAGAAAAGACTGTTAAACCAGCACATAAGCAGAGTTTATTCTTTGAATAATCATATGTGCAAAAATTATGTATGTGCTTTAGTGCCTCCAAAGTCATAGCAGCAAACTGAAGTTAAATGCTAAATTTGCATGCAGTTCCTTGTTTTTTTCTGTTGGTTTCCTATAATTTACTCATACTCTGTTAACAACTTAATCAAGTATTTAAATATATATTTCTGTCTTTTTTTGAATGTTAATTTTTAGGAACTGAATCAGATCCTTATGGAGACACCACCAGTTTGGAAAGGATCATCTAAACTTTTTCGTAATCTTAATGAGAAAGGTGAGGAATAAAAATTTATTTTCATACAATCATCAAATCAGTCAGGGTTGGAAGGGACCACAAGGATCAGCCAGTTCCAACCCCCCTGCCATGGGCGGGGACACACTACCCTAGATCAGGCTGCACACAGCCTCATTCAACCTGGCCTTAAACACCTCCAGGGATGGGGCCTCAACCACCTCCCTGAGCAACCCATTCCAGGCTCTCACCACTCTTATGGTGAAGAACTTCCTCCTAACCTGCAGTCTGAATCTCCCCACCTCCAGCTTCACCCCATTCCCCTTAGTCCTGTCACTGCCTGATAGCCTAAAAAGTCCTAAAAGTTTGTCAGGCAGGATTTGCCCTTAGTGAGGCCATGCTGATTGTACCACATCACCTCTTCACTATTCTCCTGTCTCAGTAGTGCCTCCAGGAGGATCTGCTCCATAATCTTACCAGGCACAGAGGTGAGACTGACTGGCCTGTAGTTCCCTGGTTCCTCCTTCCTACCCTTTTTGAAAATGGGAGTTATGTTCCCCTTTTCCAGTCACTGGCGACTTCACCAGACTGCCATGACTTTTGGAACATAGTAGGGGTTTAGCAACCTCAGCTGCCACTTCTCTCGGTACCTGTGGGTATATCCTGTTTGGTCCCATGGACTTGAACACTTTCAAGTTCTTTAGGTGATCACAAACCTGATCTTCACTTATGATGGGCAGTTCTTCCTTCCAGTCCCTGCCATTATCTTCCATAACTCTGGGAGTGTGGCTGGAGGCCTTTGCAGTGAAGACTGAGGTAAAGAAGTCATTAAGAACCTCACCCTTTTCCATGTCACTTGTGACCATTTCACCTGTTTCCTTTCTGAGGGGGCTCACACCTTCCCTAGGCTTCTTTTTACCATTAATATACCTCTCTGGCTAGATTCAATTCAAACTTGTGCCTTGGCTTTCCTAACCACATCTCTAGCTGCTCGGGCAGCTTACTCACATACCCCCCATTCTAGCTGTCCTTTCTTCACTCTTTGTAGAGTTTCTTTTTATGTGACAGCATGTTTAGGAGGTCCTTGCTTAGCCAGGCAGGCCTCCTAGCATTCTTCCCTGCTTTCCTCTTTGGTGGTATACATTGCTCCTGTACACAGAGGAGATGATCCTTGAATACTGACAGCTGTCCTGGGCCCCTCTTCCCTCTAGGGTTTCATCCCATGATACTTTGGCCAGCAGATCCCTGAAGTGTTCAAAGTTTGCATGCCTAATGTCCAGGGTCATAAGCTTAGAATACGTCTTTCTGGTTGCCCTGAGGATCTTAAATTCAACTGCTTCATGGTCACTGCAGCCAGGGCTCTCCCTGAGCCTCACATCAGTCACCAGCCCTTCCCTGTTGGTGAGAACAAGCTCCAGCATAACGCCTTTTCTTGTTGGTTCCTTTACCATTCAGAGGAGGAAGTTATCATCTGTGCAATCCAGGAACATCCTGGGTTGCTGATGCCTTGCTGTGCTGAATTTCCCTGAACTAGATTATCACTTGTGTTAATTTATTGTGGCTAAAGTGCTGTTGCATTTTAATCTAAGTCACATCTTCAGAAAGGTAAAAAGCATTTGTTGCTTTCTACATTTTACAGCATGGAGAAGTTCCCTTCCGTGTCTGCAGTGTTTTAGTCATGTCATCTTACAGCTAGCCTCTGTAAGTGAATTGGTGCCTTGGAGTTTGTTGAACTGATATTTGAATGTTTCAAGTTCAGTCTGTGTTCTAATGAATAATGATCTGTAGCCCATAGATGGAATATTCTAAAACACAAAAGCAGAGGACTGGAAGACCTGTCATATGAGGGAAAGCTGAGAGAACTGAGTTTGTTCAGCCTTGAGAAGAGAAGGCTTAGGTGAGACCTCATAACCATGTATAAGTGCAAAAAGGGCATCTGTCTTCAGGAGGGAGCTTTTTATGAAGAGTCACATGGTAAGGACAAAGGGTAATAGACAGAAATTGCTACTGTGGAGGCTCAGACTGGATGCCAGAAATCTTTTGCCATTGGAACTACCAGACATTGGAATAAACTCCTAAGGGAGGTGGTGGGTTTTCCTGCACTGGACAGTTTCAAGGCCCAGCTTCACAGAGCCATCTCATTTAAACTATGTTCTTACCCCGAAAGGTTGGATTACATGATCCTAGAGGTCCCTTCCAACCTGGTATTCTATGAATATTGTTACCTTTTTCAGTAGATTCAATGATGTGATTATTATTGAAGACAGTAATGCATCCTGTATTGTTGAATAAGCATTTTATTCACAACACAGTTTCAGAAATGCTGTGTGTCTCTTTAAATTATGCAGATGGGGACACTGATTACTTTTAAAAGTCAACGTTAGCAAAGAATGAGCCAAGAACGACTGCTGGTCTCCTTCTTTTATTTTCTTTCTTAAACAATAAACACAGAAAAAAAATCTTTGACTGTGATGGTTTGTATGCCAATATTTAAAAGCTGCTTGTGATCAATAATCACATTCTCTTTTGCTTATATTCAGAATGCCACATGGAGCATTTAAAATATTTCAAAAGCAGCTACAAATACTTGCTATGAAAGAAAGACACTTTATGAATGTTTAAAGTAAGCATTCAAGTAACAAAACTACATGTAATTGATAAATTTCAGCCACTGTTGAATTAATCAAAGTACTAAGTGTGCAGCTACTCTAAGAGGAAGGTCCCAGCTCAAATCACTGGTCTCTGAAGACACTCACATTTTCCCCTGAGCCTGCAGCTAGGATTCCAGAGAGGCAGAAACTGGCACATCTTTTCATTGATTTTCATAGACTTATAGAATGGGTTGGGTTGGAAAGGACCTCCAAAGGTCATCTAGTCCAACCTCCCTGCAGTGAGCAGGGTCATCCTCTGTTAGATCAGGTTGCCTGAGCCTGAGCTTGAATATCTCCAACAATAGGGCCTCAACCACCTCCCTGAGCAACCTTTTTTGGTGTTCACTACCTTCATGGTAAAGAACTTTCTCCTAACTTCTTTTCTTTGTATTTCCTTGCTCTAGGATGTTCACTGTATAGTCCCAACAGCTGACTTTTGACATACTAGTCACATAAACATTCAGCTTCAGAATCTGTCAAATCAATACATTATCAGTTTGAAAGAAACATCTGGGTGTTGCTTACTAAGTTTGTAATGAAATATCTGCAATATGTACAGTGTTGATTCAACAGTATCTAACTCCAGTTTTCTGCCACTGAAATTCTACAGAAGTTGATGGAATTAAGAGGATTCAAAACTGGCATAATAAACAGATAAAATTAGTAATAAAATTTAGCACTTATGTAGGTTTTTAGTATGCATCACCAATAAAAAGTGAGTTTGTTATTTCATTTTATAGCTAATATAAGAAAATACAATAGGTCTCATGACTGATAAGACCAGTGAAAGGATTTCAAATAGAATTTCAGGCTCCCTTAATTCTAATTTGGTGTTTATTTAGTACATGACATGAAAACTCCAAGATTAATTTATTTGTTTTCTTTAAAAACATTTCTGTCAAATTTTAAAAGTTAACTTAAACATCTAAAGATGTGGCTGCTTGTAGAAAAACTTTTGCACCTGACTTGGATTAAAATCAAGGAGCCAGCAGCTTTTGAAAATCTCAGCTGGTAGACATCTTTACTCTCAGGCATCTAAATACTTTTTATTTTACTCTTTGAAATAGTCTAATATTGTGGACTGACTTGGTTCTAGAGGACAGACAAATTCAATTGGTTAGAAATCAGGAACCAGTTTTGCTAGTTCAGCCTCATTAGATCATTAGAGCTAAGTGCTTTTGGGAGAGCTGCAAGTCATTGGTTTCAGTTCTTACTGAACTGTAAGATGCTTCTCTTTGTTGCTATATGGGCAGCTGCAAGGTTACCTCTTTACCCCAGAGCTAGGACAGCAGAAGTACAGCTTATGGTACTAGGCATGCTATTTGGATATGACTTGAGCTGTAATCTAAATTTTGCAGTGCCAGTGAACACTGAGACTGCCTTTTGACATCTAATGAAAGATGAAAATCTTAGAATATGTTCCTTATGAATATTCTGAATGTAGAAGAGAGTACAAATGTCTCTTAACAGGCTTTAAAAATATTTCACCAAATGTAGACATTAATTTATTCAGATTTTAATATACATTTCAGGTGATTATTATAAAAGTGTGCACTTAAAAGCAACTGCCAAGCCCAAATCTGTGCTTTCCTAAGTCACACGAGGCCAAGTTTTCAATTAATATACAACATACACTTATAAAGCACATATTAAAGTCAAGAACTGTATTGAAACAGCACATTTGAATCAGGAGGAAGCACTGTTAATATTCTCAAAGTAAATGTAACCATACTGTTAGAGTGTGTTGTCATGAATTATTGGTAGGAAAATGAAGGGAAGGAAAGGAGAAAGGGAAAGGAAAAAGGAAAGGAAAAGCAAAGAAAGGAAGGAAAAGGAAAAACAAATAAAGGAAAAGAAGAAATTATATTTACTTCTAAGGATGTAGTGTTTAATGGCCCACCTCCTGTAGTTGGTTATTTACCATCTTTACTGTATTTCTTCTCTAAAATACTCAAATCCAAATGGAAGAAAAACCCCAAGCACCCCTTAGAGCAATATTTTAGACAAATAACTTGCTGGCTAGGTTGAGTACAGCTACATGCACACAAATATGAATACTTCTTCTTTTACACAGATTTAACATTTTCAAGTTCAGGATGTGGCTACAAGGTGAAACTAATATGGCATAACTTCGTATCTTCTTTTTTCTTCTATTGTCTCCAGGTGTGATTTCATACACTGAATATTTATTCCTCTTATGTATTTTAACAAGTAAGTATTTTTTTGGGGGAAAAAGAAATGCCCAAACACTTCCTTACAAATTTCTAAGATCAGAATGTATTGCTGTACATTACATTGGTTTGGTTTGGTTTGGTTTTTGCCTCTCTTCTGCATATTCCAATAAGTAAGGAATCCTACTGGAATCTTGTGGGCTTTTTTATTTAATGGCTTTATTATCTGGAGCATCTTTTACTGACTGCTGAGAAAGTTGAGCCTTACACTTCAGCTAAGCCCCAGTTAAGAACTTCATTTTATTTACTTCTTTGAAATTGCCACAAAGTCTCTAAGTAAATTTACTGAAGGTCATAAAAAGCACTGAATATATAGGAAGACAAAAATGAATAATACCACTGGTTTGTTTCACCCATTAGAGCATAATGGGTCACATCAGTGAGAAAATGATGAAATACAAGATCTGTCAAAATAAAGTAAATGTTTCTTTGTGTTGGAAAACACTAACAAAATTGAATATTTATTCTTCTGCCACTCACAACCCCAAAATAGAATAACTTGTAGTTAAACTAAGCCTGATATAGACTTTGATAATTTAAAAGGTGTTTTCTGGGTGAAGTATTTTACTTTTCTTTCTTTTGTACCTAATTAAAACATCTCTGTTGGATTCACCCTCTTATCTAGGGTCTTTTTCAGACATGATCTAGATTCTTACTATGAATCAGAGCAGGAGATTGACTCTGAACCATCACTCTCCCTAACTGCTGGTTCAATGCATATTCTTCCATGGTTTTGTTACCTGTATTAACACTTGGACATAAATCAACCACATTGCATCCATATGTATCACTAAAATACTGCCTAAAAGCTTCACTTACTGGTACCTTCAAATTCCCCATGTGTTGGAAATAAGTTTCAAATGCTCATGATCCTTAATCATGGAAACAAGAAAACGCTGTGCTTTTTTTTCAACACATCATTTATTTTGATCAGATGTTGCATCTTGTACCTGTCTTTAAAGTGTCCTTTTGAATGGTGCTTTCATTGAAAGTTTATTTTCTTTACATTTGGGTTTTGAAACAATAGAAGCTGTAGTAGCTATGAAGGAACACTCTTAACTATCCAACCATTCGTTATTGTGAGATACTCTTCTTAGATATTTCATGTTCTATTACTACTGGCTCTTTAATCTGTGGATTTATGAGCATGCCTTCTGTTTTCATAACATGAATAATACTGTTTTACAGATGCTATAATTTGCATTGACCATGTACGCAGTAGTACTAATTAAAATTAGATGAGGCAATGTTTTTTACAGACAGATAGCAAGTAGTTTTTTGAGTTTTACATTTGCTTTCTTTCCAAGCAAATAAGTAATTGAATGGGTTGGGGTTTGGTTTGCAGAGCCACATGCAGGTTTTAGAATCGCTTTCAACATGTTTGATACTGATGGCAATGAGATGGTGGACAAAAAGGAATTCTTAGTGGTATGTATTTATATATTTTGATGTAATCTTGCAAACACATTTTGTCTGGATGGTGACTCATGATGATGTCAATGATCATAAGAACATGAGCTTTTCTTCACTGAATGTAGCTATTGATTTGTTTCTGTTTTATTTAATGTAAATAGTTAACTTACTGTAAATAGTAGCTCCTTATTGCAGTGCATGGGTGTGTTGTATGTAATGATTTTTAAAGTTTAATCCCAGGTTTTGTTCTGGATCTTTTTAATTACTACTACATTCACAGATAATTAGGCTATTAAAAGTATATTGCTGTATCAGTGGTCAGCAGAATTCTTTAATTAACACAATGTGATGGTTTGGGGGTTACTCCGCCCCCCCCCCCACTTTTGAATTTGCCCCAGCTAACTCAGACGGACCCTGGGAATATAGATGAAGCAATTTATTTACAGCTAGCAGAATTTACAAGCAGCTATTTACAATATATACAGTTATATACAGAAATATACAAAGGATAAACAATACAAAAGCACAACTCCCCTCCCAGAAACCTGAGTCCCCAGGAGGGGCTCTCAAACCACCCCAACACCTCCCCCCGGCCCTCTCAACCTTACCCCAGTTCTCAGGAAGAAGAGAGGTGCAGCCAAGAGGTTAGGGAGCAAGGTTAGTAGGAGCAGGGTTAATGAGATGTGACCAGGTCTAAGGCAAAAGCAAGAGTGAGAAACAAAATGGAGAATAAGTCTTTCTTCTTCCCAGAGTTCTCAGTGAGACTGTGAGAGAAGTTGACATCAATTGTTTTCATTTCACTGCCTGTTATCTAGTTCTGTTACCAAAACATTCCAGCTTGCTTCAAACTAGCACACACAATGATAGAGAGACCAAGGAAAGAATCTTTTCCTGGGAGGCTACTTCATTTTGTTGTTTATTTTGCTTAGTCCTTGGTGACCTGGGTTGACTGACATAATATAGCACTGTCATCTGTTTTGGACAAGATTTGTAATGAAATAAAATGTACAGATAATTTAGTTCAGCCCACAAAATCCATATGCTGCAGCAAGTTGCTAAGATGGGATTCAGCAGTTTCTTTATAAGGAGAATATTCTACAGAAAATTTGACTTTGAAATCAATAATTTTCCCATTCTTTGGAACAGTTGGCAGAACATCTAGAACTTGGCAGTGGTTTTGTTGCATTCATAGTTTTGTTACATTACAAATCTAAGTTCCATTTTTTTTTCAAACTGGAGCTTGACTCAGTTTATTGCTTAGAAAAAGCATTTCTGTAAATTTTTCTTAGTAATTATTTAAGAAATTTTGTGCTGCTTTTTCTTATGATTAGAAATTTAAACAGTTATAAAAGGCCTGGACTTGAAAAAAAAATATATCTCATCATTGAGATTTGTGCATTAAGAGCAATTTGGCACTTGAGAGAAAATGTTCAAAAAACCTTAGGTCATCCACAATGTTTTGATTTTGATCATGATAGATCTGATAATTGCTTCTGAAAATTTGAGTGCTTCATGATTTTTCAAGTGACAGGAGCCACAAAGTGTAAGAGAATGATGTTTGTACTGAGAAGTACAAAATGAAAATGCTTTGGAACAAGAGGACTACTTCAGATCAATGCTTATTTCATGTATTTTCTGATCTTAAAAATGTGAGAGTAATAATTAAATGAATGTCAGTGATGAAGGAAAAAAAAGATAATTAAAAACCCATGAAATGCAGAAAACCTTCAAGACCATCAAGTCTAACCATTATCTAACTCTACCAGGGACTGCTACTACACCATGTTCTTGGGCACCATATCTAGACTGCTTTACATTACACCCAGGGATGACAATTCAGCTACTTTTACTGGGCAACCTGTTCTGGTGTTTGAGAATCCTTTCAGTATAGTTTCTCCTGATGTCTAATCTAAACCTCCCCTGGTGTGACTTCATACCCTTTCCTCTTGTCCTGTCAGTTTTATTAGGTGATTTAGTATAACAAAATGCAGTGGAGTAGACTGGCAAGCTTTTTTTATTCCTTAAATGACATGCTGCCATTACACCAGCTAAGTGTGAGGAAATTGAAGCAGGAGGCTTTGTCTTTCAGAAACTGGTGCTGAAAATTACTTCAAGTATATAAGGAAAGAAGCAAGCACAGTATTTAACTGGGGATATTGCATCTAGCTGTCTTCATGTCTTGCTTTTGTTTGTTGTCTGACATGGTCTCTGATAAGAATTTCCCATTGTTCTTTTTCTGTTACCAGACTGGATAGATAGAAAAAGAAAGGATTTTCAAACATTAGATAGACCACTCTCCACCTATTACTGTATTTAACTAATTTGTACAGATTAAACCTGAACCTAAGTCTACCTGATTACTGTGTCCATGACCCTTTGAAAGCCAGAATGTTGGACTAAAATAGATAGATATGTAGGTAGAGAATTGCATAAATGGAAATAAACATGAAACGTAGATTCAATGATGCTGCACCTTGTGATAGACTTAATCCCAGAGCACACATTTGGCATCTGTGCTTACGTTGCTTGGGTATGCATAATTTCCTGTGTGCCTGGAAGCAGGAGGCTGTAAGCTTTGCCATTTGAATTAAACTCAGCATTTGCAAAATAGTTCTCCATTGATTACACCCAGCCATCATAAAACCAAAAGTATAGTTAATACTATGCAGTTTTGCAAATAAGAAGACTTTGAAGAGATTGGTGGGGGCATCATATGTGATTCTTGAAGAGTATGTGTACTACAAATTTGAAAACTACTTTTTCTGGTTAACAATTTTAGTGGTTTTTGTAAACTATTTCCACAGCATTTGTGCTTTATTATATACTTATGTCATAGGGGTGAGGTCAGGGAACAGAATGATTGTGTTGCCTTGTTACAGGAGATCTCTCTCTTTTCTGCTCTCAGCAGTCAATCTCATTATCCTGTTTCAAACAATGTTCTATGAAAGTAGTCCTAGATCCATTTTGCATTCACTTTTCTGCTTGCTGGTAAACTATAGCACTCCTTCTGAACAAAAGATCCATTTCCTGAAGTCTAGCAAGTGATTAATGATGAATGCAACAGAATCTTACTCCCTTTGCCTCTGTGGCAGGGGAAATACATCCAAGGATGCATTGGTTTATACCAATGCCAATCATTTTTGGCTTTTCAATTACTGCCTTTCTTCTCTATTTGGTGACTTTTAACAAGGTATTTTCTTTCTGCTTATCTCTGTGTACTTTTCTTCATTCCACAGTTTTGGGTTGCAAAAGGCCATCCAGCTAGATGTCCTATCCTTATCAGCCTATGTTACAGTAATTGTACTTCTAGGCTTGCAAAAAAACTGGAAAAACCATACCAAGGTCTGTAAATTGATCCTGTACTCAAAAACAGACACAGTGGCACATCCAATATTGTGGTCTGTATTTGCCTTATAGGCAGTGGTGGAACACAGCAGTCAAATTTGGAAACTCAGAGATTTCACATATGTTTGTGACTTGATCACTAAATATGTTTTTTGTTTATTTCTGTGCTGGGTGTCATTTATTTCAGTGTTGTCACACCCTTGCAATAGAGCTTGATGATGCTTTTTTCTTTGTTGCCAGATGGTGGCTCGTGGTTTGGACAGATTCACTCTGATATGGGTCAAAAACTGGTTGGAGGGCCAGGCCCAGAGAGGAGTGGTGGTGAATGGTGCCACATCCAGTTGGCAGCCAGTCACTAGTAGTGTCCCCCAGGGATCAGTGCTGGGCTGAGTCCTGTTCAGTATCTTTATTGATGATCTGGACAAGGGGGTTGAGTCCAGCATCAGTAAGTTTGCAGATGACTCCAAGCTAGGAGCAGGTGTTGATCTGTTGGAGGGTAGGAGAGCCCTGCAGAGGGACCTTGACAGGCTGGATGGGTGGGCAGAGGCCAATGGGATGAGATTTAACAAGGCCAAGTGGAGGGTTCTGCACTTTGGCCACAACAACCCCAAGCAGCGCTACAGGCTGGGGACAGAGTGGCTGGAGAGCAACCAGGAAGAAAGAGACCTGGAGGCTGGTGAGAGGCCTGGAACACAGCCCTGTGAGGAGAGGCTGAGAGAGCTGGGGGTGTGCAGCCTGCAGAAGAGGAGGCTCAGGGGGGACCTCATTGCTGTCTACAACTACCTGAAGGGAGTCTGTAGCCAGGTGAGGGTCAGTCTCTTCTGCCAGGCAACCAGCAACAGAACAAGGGGACACAGTCTCAAGTTGTGGTGGGGGAGGTCTAGTCTGGATGTTAGGAGGAAGTTGTTGCCAGAGAGAGTGATTGGCATTGGAATGGGCTGCCCAGGGAGGTGGTGGAGTCACTGTCCCTGAAAGTGTTCAAGAAAAGCCTGGATGAGGCACTTGGTGCCATGGTCTAGTTGATTGGACAGGGCTGAGTGCTAGGTTGGACTGGATGATCTTGGAGGTCTCTTCCAACCTGGTTGATTCTATGTTTCTGTAATTCCTTCTCTGAAATATGGTGTTCTGAAATGAAAATTTAATTCACACTTTTATCTTCCCCATCCCAATCCCTGAGGAGCATTTTGTGCAAGCCATTGCAGTATCATGTTTTTAATCAGACTTCTGGTAGGTGAAATCAGGTCTTTGAAAAGACTGCCACAGTTGTGTCTGTATGCTATGATGTTTGGTTCTAGGTAGGAGAGATTTGTCAGCGACACTGTTGCTTTTTCCAGCCCACCCTGAGACTAGCAAATGCTACAAGTGACAGTATGCTATTTTCACATGCAGTTTTTGAGAAGCTATTTACTGGTAGAGATACAGATGGCATCACAGTTAACACTGCTCTCACTTGCTGTGAAGAGTCAACACTGACACTTTTACTATAAATAAAAAGATATAAATTAAACAGATACAAGGAAGGTTAAGTACAGACCAAGTCTTGCTCTGAAGACTTTATAATTACAAAAAATAATCATTCAAGAGTCTGTATGTTTTAAGTCTTGTATTTGAGGTTTCCTCAGAAGTCAAGTTTAAAGCTCTTGATGCAGAGAAAGTTATGGAAGGGGTATTTTACAACTCCTGAAGGTATCCTTTGAACAGACTTGAAAAAAAAAGGGTACTTGATAAATTACTCTTGAATAGTAGTTTGTTGCTGCTGAAAGGGAATGCTTCGCCCCCACCAGATGTTTCCACCCCTCCTTTGTGCCAGCAGGAGGAAGAAGTGATCTGGTCAGAAACTAGTGATATGAAAAAAAGCTTGATTCAGCAAACTACATAGTGACACAGATAGTAATTACTACCCAACAAGAAAGGATATGCCTACAGGTGGTGAAAAAGGCTGGAACTCCCCTATCTCACATAGGCTGGACTGGCTAAAATATAAAGCTAAATAGGATAATGCTTAGTATTGTACTCCCAAAAAGAATTATTAGCCTAACTTTGTGGAAAAATATTTCCTTTTTCCTTTCTGTGTGATAGGTAAGGTCACAAAAGGAAATGAAGGCATGAATATGAATAGTAACACATTGAAACACTGATATTTTAGTAAAGAACTGCATAGTTTGCAGTGTTTCTCACAATCAGAGGCTGTTATGCATGTGAAATAGCCTGCAAACTAAACAAGAACAAAATGGTTTGTTTTTTTAGCTACAAGAGATTTTCAGGAAGAAAAATGAGAAGAGAGAAAGAAAAGGAGATGAAGAAAAACGTGCAATGTTGGTAAGTAAAATTATAATTGCAGCTGGTAGTTGGTTTGTTTTCTTTGCAGGACAAAATTGTGTGCAGACACTTTCACTTACTCATATTTTTAAACAATAAATTAATGTCATTAAAATAATAACTTTTATATAATTAAGAATGCAATATTTAGCCTAAACTGCATTTATTGGGGAAGTAAAGGGGAAAATGGTGTTTAAATACTTTGTTATGTATTATGATAGTATCATTGATTCCCTACAGCGTTTATTCATCTAGGATAAAGTGAATAGTAATGTCCCACTGTTGTTGTCTGTAATAGTGAGAGATCTCAGTGACAAGACCAAACTATGCTCCTGCTCTAATAACTATCTGAAGCGGTTCATGCAGTCATACTGATCCTGGTTCTTGTTACTAACATAGTAGTTTAAAAATAGTGATGAAGTATTACGAGTGAAACTTAGATGTTACATTCAAATGTATTTTTTTTTAATTAAATACTGCTTATGACCAATACAAAGTGGTTCTGGTTGTTCATATTAAGAGATTCTTGGGGACTTTTGGGTGCTCATTCTTCTAGAACATCAATTTTGCATCTCTTATGCGAGTAAGAAAAGTCAGAAGTAGCCAAGTGTGTGGTGGTTTGTCTGGAAGATGGCAGCAGGAACTTATTTTACTGTTGAACAAGTGAAAATCAGAGATGAGTCTCTGTCAAGCACACATTAGGAAAAAAAACGTGTTTGTTTGCAATTTGCATATTTGTGGCAAAAATGCCTTATTATAAGAAACGTTTTGACATATATTCAAGGCTTCTTATAGTGCCTGTTATGTTTTGGGGACCACAGATGCTTCATTTCAAATCTTTGTCCCTCAAACTATAGGAAGTTTGAATTGCAAGAACCAATAAATTCTGAGCGTTCCCTGAGCATAAAAGGGAGTTTTTCTTCTCATCCCAGAGAGACCTGTCCTTCTCAGCTATTCAAAACTGTATGTCACTTGTTGAATCTCTCACACACTCTTTACTCTGAACAAGAAAACTTCAAGGAAGAGCTGTTGGAGAAAGTAAAGATGCAAAATGGGCACGTTCTTTTGAGAGTAATCTCTCCACTCTGTTCTTTTCTTTTGAAAATCCAAAGAAAGAGTTTGAAGAGAAACCATTTTTTTCTTCACTGTCTCTTAAGAAACAAGAGTATATAAAAATATGTAAGGTGAAGATTTGCTTGTCTTAACCTATTCTGTTGTCTCTTTTTTTTTCCTTCTTCTTTCTTTTGGCTTCATTCTGACATGTGATACTTGACTTGGCCCATTTTTACTGTATGTCAGCGTCTTCAACTTTATGGATATCACACTCCTACTAACAGTGTATGTACTCTAATTATCTTCAATTTATGCAGCCTTCACTAGTGAGGAGAAATAATGTGCTAGAAGAACATTTGCTATGTTTATCTTTTTCGTCAGATTACTTCTTTTAATCAGTCAAAATGTGATGGATCATTAATTGCATTGTGCATGCTTGTTGCATGTATTCTGGTGCAAGCAAGCCTAACAAGGAGGAGTGGTTGCTGCCTCTATTTACATAAAATGAAGGAAAAAGATATTTTTAAGGGAAAGAAAAAAATGTATATGCCTTAATTAAAAACAAGTCTATAATTTCTTATGATAAGTCATCTTGCATGAGTCATTTGATCCAGGTATGTCTGATCTGCTTGTGTATAATGTGAAGTAATAATTAGTCAAATTAGTTCTTCACCTCTTTGTTCCACACCATGCACATACAACCCCCCTCCAAAAAAAACATCCAGAAGAGAACTTTTGTATTTTGGTGCTTCACTTGCAGAAAAAGTAATAACTATCAATGCTGAACTAGAATTGAATTTTTACAAAAAGTAGTTCTCTTTATTATGTAAGTGATACTATTTTTTTTTTTCAATCATTTTGGAGTAGTAAGAGAAATTGGCAAGAGAGAGATCTACTGCATTTTGTAATGTCTTCATCATGACTTGGTTAGTTTTGGGATCTCAACAGAATTAAAATAGTTATAAAAAAAGGATTCATTTGGTGTTGGAACAGAACAATTAAAGTTGGTTTGGTGTGATTATTGCTCTATTCTAAGTGAGGGGAAGTAACCTAGAAGAATGAGCTAACTAGTGAAATTCCAGTTTTAAACTCTGTTTTTTTGATAATCACCCTTCACAGAAATGCCCAGATTTATTTCCTGTGAAGCTGGAGCAATATGCAGGAAGGAAGGTTGTTTGATGAAAAGGTCTAGTGACCTAATGGAGGTGCTGCAATGCTCTCAGAATAGAGTGTCAGGAAATGTGAGGCCTTGTGCTTCAGAGGATTTTAGATAAGGCTCTACTGCAGTGAAAGATGATGTCCAGTGGTTGCCATAGTCTAGTGCTGCCTCCTATTTTAAACTGAAACTGAACTAATTAGGCTTTAGTAAATGAATTTCCTTCTAGATTCCAGCCATATTCAAAGCCTTTATCAAAATGAAGTTCAGGTGTGCACCATCCTTTTCTAGTCTCCTGCTACCTGAATGGAGATCTTCATGCAAAGGAGGCTGAGGTGTGTTGGAGTTCACAGTATCCAACAAATCCCCAACCCCAGGAATTTGTTGTTTAGCAGCCTTTTCAGTTTCCCTTGATGTCTCAAGCAGATGAAGATACTTAAGACCAAAGTGATGCAGCCTAAAATGTCTAGAATAGTAAAAAGTGCTGCCTTGGGCCCTTCTCCTTAATTCATCCTTCAAAACAGTTGTGATTTTTTGGGGAAGTGTCAATCTCTGTAAGCCATAAAGTGCAGACACCAGCATTTTAAGTGGATTAAATACTTTTTTTATGTTGTATACGTTAATTATTTCAAGTCATGTTCTGGGGCATACTGCAGTTGTGTGTCAAGGCTACTACAGTATGCATTGCATTGAGTGTTCTTGCTAGCCAAATGCCAACCAGAACATGATAATTATGATGAGATGCATGCCAGGAAAATAAACCATGCATGCCCAGAAGTGCTAATTCCATTGGCTAAATCAAATCTACAGTCAGAAAACAAAATTAGTGAGTACTTAGAATACATAATTACCCAATTGTGTGCATAAAAGAATGAGATGTTTTTCATTCACATGACCCAGTAAACCTCAAAAGGATAAATAAGCATAAGAAAGAAACTGTTGAAGACCAAATCTTGCACCCACTGAAGTGAACAAATTTATCTGAGTTGAAGACATTAGGACTGAATGGAGTTATAAGTGAGAATACTGTGGCCACATCGTAGGAACTCTTACTCCATAGTAAGAGAAACTAAGGTCAGAACATTTCAAAAAGGGCACAAAAGTAAAAGATACATTAAGCACAGGTATAATTCCTGGTACTCACTCATGTTTCTTTGGTGGCAGCTTACATAAAGAGCTTAATTGAATTGGTTAGGATGTATTTGAACTTGCAGAAGCAATACATACAAAATGTGTTGATGTAATGTAGAATACATGGAGGTGATAAACATTCAACTCTGTACACTATTCTTTATGCTAACAATGTGGATGTATACATCTCAAAGCAGTGTATATCTTCTAAGAGAACAGTATGTACTGAGGCAAAAAAAAATCTAGTTAGAAGATAAACTCATTCTATTTTTGTCTTATCTGCCCAGAAGGGCATGAGTGGGGAGCCATGAAAGCAGGAGATCTACTTTAACTTGTGAAGAGAAAGGGGAAAATTCATTCAGTTGCAATAACCCTAACCAAGTTCAAATAGCCTTCTGCTGTTTTTAAGCTCACCTCCCCTGGATTTTTTTGGCCAAAACCAGAGAAATGTATTGCATAGCTCTTCCAGGAGTAATTGTAAGATAAAGAAGGCCTCTTTTAATAAGGGAGGATTTTTCAGACTTCCAAAAATGAAATGTTTGAAAGCACAAAGGTAAGCATATTCTCCTTGCAGAGCATAAACACTTACTTTCTGTTTAACAAGGTAAGTTTGATCATCAGATCTGCATAGCCATACGCATCTCTTCATAAAGTATGTTACAGTTGAAGGTAGACTTAACTACACTTGTGCATTTCTTTATTGGTGCAAGGGTGCCATCCTGATTATTGGATTAAATTAATTTTATATAACTATTTGTATGGTGAGAGTTAGATTCTGACTAATGAGAAAATGAATTTCACAAGTATATAAATAAATTTTTGGGGTCAAATGATTGCTAGAAAAATCAACAGCAAAATACTGACTTTAGATGGCTGCTTTCAGAGGTACTTGTAATAAATATTTTTCTTTCATGCTTTCTCTAATTTGTTTGGGAAAGTGGAGTCTGTCAATACTTCTGGCACAGTCAAGTTATGAGTAATAAGCAAATAGCTGTAACTGAGCAGTGCCCTTTTATTTACCAAGTGTCATGTAACTGCATAGAAAATTCTGTGTAGAAGCAAAAGAATCGAGCTGTGCTTTTTGAAGATCAGCTGGAAAAGATTTTTAAAGACTCTAAACAGTTGTTTTATTGTTCTGTGGTTTTCAAACAATTGTGCTTCTTGAAACTTCTGCAGGTTGTTAAAACAGAAGGAGAGGACCTTGTCCCCAGAAGCTATTGGGATACTTTGAGACGTAGCACAAGCCAAGCACTCTTTTCAGACCTTGCAGAGGTACAAGACAACCTCTGTCTCTGGCCCTATTCCTATGCTGATTATTTTCCTATGCACTTTGTTTCTTCTCTTCCTTTTAATTACTTCTCTTTTTTCCCCTTCAAACCTGGAAGTCCTCAGATGAAACCGATTTGTCTGCAGTGTGGTAATTGAAAGTTGCCATTTCCCTGTGAGAGCCAAGTTACCTTTTGAAAGACTTGAAAGATCCAAGTCCTCTTCAGTGGTTACAGTAGGAAGGATTTTCTAACACTAGCAGTGACAATGTTTCACAGTTAGAGAAGTAATTCAGGAAACCTTTCTCATTTAGACTCAATCCAGCAATAGGACAACTTTAGTGAGACTTGCAGCCCTTTAAGCTTTTCATCTTTAGGTCCTTAATGTATTTTTCATGGATGTTATCAGAGCATATCTTCACAAACACAGCACCATGCAAAGACAATTTTAATTGCTTGCTCAAACTAAGAGTGTTTTAAGGTAACCAAAACATTAGTCAATCTCTTTTGATATTACATGGTCATTATGGAGGGCTACCAGTATCACTGGGCTCTCAAATCATTTTCTGTAATGCTTTAAATAAGATTCTTGTTTCACAGTCTGCTTTCAGGTAATTAAGATAATTTATTTGTATTGATTGTTTAAGTAGGTCAGAAAACTAGATCATTTAGGCTTCTGTGTGTTCCCATACAGTGAGGGTGGTTGCTTTGCTGATTGTGGCTTTAAAGGACATACAGCAACTCCTCACTGACTCTGGTCTCAAGTTTTGTGCTTCAGAAGCAGGACCATAATGAGAAAAGCACAAAGAACTGAAATAAACCTCCAGGGTAAAACAATCTTTTGCTTTCCTTCATTAGGAATGTGTGCTCTATATTAAAAATATTTAGTGTTTTGTCCCTGCTGTCCCTCTGCAGAAGCTGTTGAATAACCTGAGGATTTGGATGTGCTTTTTCTAATGTCCACATTGAATTCACTCACAGTCGCTTCATACCAGTCTGTTGTCCCTTAGTTTTCATCGGGTTATTTATTCTTACATGTTAATCTTTCTACTCATGGTTGTGTTTATAAATGTAGTCAGGTTTTATTCTCATAGGCTACAGACAATAAAGTCTTTGATTTTTCTCTTCCCAGATCTCAAGTAGGCCTTCTCTGTAGCTCTCTCAGCTTGAGATTGTTTGCTTTAAACAAAACAAAATGCAGGATTGCAGAATGGAGTTTTGTACCAGTATTTATAGCAATATTCATAGTAACAATGCATTCATAATAATCTTTCAATAAAGCAGTATACCTAGCCTTTTTTCCCCCTGTGTTTAAATGCATGAGCTCCTCAACTATTATTCCAGTGATTAGTCCTTAATTATTCCACCAAATTTCAAACTCCACAACAACAATGCTGTTGTCTAGTCAGCTAAGGGAGACATAGAGGGGAGAGAGGTGCACTGTTTTCATTGACTACTTAAGGAGTAGTCAATGAATTAACTGTCATTTAAATCTACAGTTAGACAGCATGAATTCAGTCCCAAGTACAGATGGCCTTAAATTTGCTAATCTCTCTACACCTTTTAATTGGAGAAGTTTGTTACATCTGACGCCTCAGACTGTCTGCATTGAGCTTAACAAGCAGCTACACTAAACACTGATTTAAATTGTAAAATGCATTAGGAGTCTTTCTCCTCACTTGTAAATCATTTTATGAAAAAAGAAATGTCAAACATTTGTTCCACTGACAGTTTGCCACTTCTCATCATGATCACCTTTGTCTTGTTTGAATTAAGTTTGAGCTGCCTGACTTTGATCCATTTCTCCCCCAGGTATTTTTATATCTGAATAGTATTATAGCCATCTACACTGAGAAGGTGGCATGAAGGTAGCTGACATTGGACTGCATGTTGTTTCATAGCCTTTTGAGAAGGTTTTGTTTAAATTGAAAAGGATAGTAAATAAGGTTCATTAATGTGGGAATCAATTTACAAGGTCTCTTTGGGTATAGAAGTTATTCATCACATCCAGTGTCTTTCTACGACAGTTTACAGTGCTGTTTGTGCTATCCCTGATTTATCAGCTGCACCATCCTGTTGGAATATGCAAATTACCACTGAATTCAGGTTGTGGGTTTGTTCTTAAGTTACTGCCAATCAGCAGATTTCTTAGCACTATTGAAAAACCAAGGACTTGCACAAAGAAAATTCTTACTAATTCAAAGCTTAATATGCACACTTTATTCTCTGAAGTGGAGCATTGCTGTAAGTGGACCATTCTGCTGTAAGCGGACCATTGCTGATGAGTGCAAGTTTTAGTCAAAAGCTTGAAATGATTCAATGCAATCAGTGCAGAAGGAGCACAGGAGTAATTTTCAGTTGTGTGCAGTTCTGCAAAGAAGCATACTGGCTTGAGTTTCTGAGGTGAGGTTCTTGTTTGGGGTTTTTTCACTTGGTCAGGATGACAAAATGGGAATTGTGGAAGGACAGAGTGTATTTTTTTTATGATTCTTTAGATATGGGGGAATGCAACCTAAGTCTAAGGTTTTGAAATGTTTTTGCAAGATGAAAGGCTGTAATTTAACATTTGATATCTCTTCAGTGTACTTGAGGGAAATTGTTTGAATGTGCCTAGGGATTTAGTTGCTTAAAAGACTTAAGAAATCAGGGTATCTGCATTTCAGTATATTGTGTCCTGTAGTAGAGGATAACAATATTAAAAGACAAATAGTGATTACTTTTCAGAGTTAGTTTGCTCACTGGAGGAGCAGAGCTGTCTTAATTGAAGGACATTAAATATCTTTCTACCTATATTTACACTATGTCATCTTATTTCTCCCTGGAGAAGAATATGGGAATAAAGAGGAAGCTGGAGTACATGAAATACAATCTTGAGAATCCTGAATTGATTATACTAAAGTACTGAAAAGTCTCTCTTGTTTCTTTACTTCTTGATTGTTAAAAGGAAAGGATTTGTGGGTTTATTGTCTCATGTTTTCCCGTGTTAATGATACATAAATGCTCTTAACTGATACATAACTACTCCTAATTGCATTTTACATTATTTACAAATCAGTATGTACATTTGAAAATAATACAGTGTATTGCCAGACCACACAGATAGGAAGTAATTTTTTCATGATGCATGATGATAAATTACTGCACACTGTTCAACAGTTCTTCCTAATCTCTTAATTTAGAGTTTCTCCATCTGTGTAAAGTTCTAGCTTCTTCAGTTACAAAATAAAGTCAGACTTGAAGGACTTGGGTGCAGTTTTCCATGTGCAGATCTTTAGATATCTGTATAACCAGTTCTCTATTCTTGGAGTAAATCCCATGGGTTTATAATCTGTCATTATGGTGATAAATTAGTACTGCTACATCTCCCAAGTACCTACTAGGTTTCTGCATCGTGTATTCTGGTTTGTACTTTAACAGTGGAGTCCACAGGCACACTTCCAGAAAAACACAGTGTTGCTGATGAGTGGCAGCTTGCCTGGGAAGAGAGAGACTTCTGGCTCTCACTCTGCTTCTCTTAAGAACTTGTCTTTGTAAGAAAAAGTGAGATCTCAGGCAGAAGATTCTCCCTAAGCAGCTGCAGCAAGGAGACTATTACTTTTTGAACTTCAAATGTTGGCAGATGCATATTAATGCCAGAAGGGTGTTGCCATGGTGGAATACTGTGGCTTATGTAAGAGCCTTATGTTACTGAATTATTTTTCTAGCTCATCGCTATATCAAGAGTTTCTTTGTAAAAGAGGAAAAAAAAATCAGTGCACATACACAAGAGCTGAAGGTAATTAATATGTAGTAAACAAGTGGAATGTTGCACGCTCACTTTACCCAGGTGATGGTTCCTTCTGACCATATAGGGATGATAGTTACTGCTATTTACGTGTGTGTCTTCATGTTTACAACTCTTGCTCTTATAAATGGTCAACACTAGTTGGTTTTACTATTCTAATTCTGTGCCTTCAAAAGTGATAATTATTTAATGTAAAAGTGTTAGTACAGGTTCAAAGATTGCTGTCTGATGCAGGGACCACATAGTCAGTAGATGAGGAATATTCTTTAAAAAAGAATCAAACTATTACTTAAAAATTTCTTATAATCCTCTTGTTTTAAGTATATTTGAGCAATGAAACATAAGTTGTGTTCTGCCACTTACAGCAAAGAATATAAAGTACAGCTGACTGATGTGAATGTGATTGGAATACAATTTCATGCTTAATAATTCTTAAATATAAGACTATGTGAAGTAATTCCACTTAATTTGTTAGTAGTTGCATAGTAGAAAGGAAAGGAGATTGTGTAGTGAGGCAGCTATTTTTATGGTTTACCTCAACATTAATATTAGAGTGTTGTGTTTTTTCTCAAGAGTTTATGGCTTTATTTTTCTTGCTTTCCCTCCCTTTCATTGCAACTTGCATTATATTACATTGTTGGTTTAAATGTTTTTCTACCAAATGCAATTAACAGTCTAATGCTATTTTGTGTGAAAATTGCATGACTAAATTAATTTAATGGGTTTTAATACTAAACTCTTTTTTAAGACTGTGAACATTAAAAAAACCCTCTTGTAATAAAAAGGTCTGTCGTGATGATAGACATTCTGTGATTCTCAGATAATGCCTCTGTGACTGATCCAGTGTTTTCTGTTCTAATATTTAAGCGTGCTGATGATATTGCAAGTTCACTGTCAGATACAACACTGCTTGTACACTTTTTTGGCAAGAAAGGAAAAGCTGAGCTGAACTTCGAAGACTTTTATAGGTGAGTCTCAACATTATTAATTCCTTGTAGAAAAAAAACCACTCGGATGCTTGTTGTGATTAATGTAGGTTGTATCTGTAATGGAGGAGTAATTAATTAATGCAGAATGATATTTTTCCAAACTTAATATTGTTTATTAATTTTGATGTTCAGAACTCTTGCCACCCCTGGCCACTAATTTTAATAATAATCAGTTCTTCACACGGTCACAGAAACTTTATACAAAGGAGTAGCTAGATCTAGAAATAACTAGCAAAAATATATAACATTAGCTGAACTCAGTTGAACTGGAAGAGAAGGGTCCCGCAGTCAGTATACTGCTTGTGGTTAATTGTGCCGATTGTCCACTAGAGGGACTCAAGTTGCCCACAGCCCCTTTTACTCTCACCTTGAGTGTCTCCAGGGATGAGGCTTCGTTTGCCTCCCTGGGCAACCTGTTCCAGTAAAGATAATGATGTGAGTTCAAAGCAAACAAATAAACAAAAACATAGCAAATAATGTACTGTTTCTAAAAGCACCTAGTTAAAATGACCATCTGTTGCTGTCAGATGTTGTGAATGCTGAAGAGGTCAAAACCTAGCAGATGTATTCATGAACAAAGGATCCATCAAATTTTATTCAACACTGATTCACCAGTTCAGAAAAATCATGAAACTGTAGACTGATGAGGGAAATACTGTTGTATATTTACCTTGCATTTATACTTTGGCTTAGACATCCTTTTGATTTGAGCTCCTCAGAGTTCCTAGCAATCAAATGATATATTAGGAAGGAGTGTTGCTGACAGTGTCTACAGGGTGGGAAATCTTGGGGCCCTCTAACAGGGAAGTGTCACAGATGAACGTGACCTCCCAGTCTAGTACTACATAACTGGAGGACTGATTTGATCATTGGTTTGTATAACTTGTGCATTAAGCAGAATTAGAGAAATTATATTTTGGTTGTATATGTACCTGGTTTTATACTTTATCCAGTTTTGTTGTCCAGGATATTCTAACTGTGTTATTAACTTGGGAGGAGTTATAGAAATATTGTTAAGAATAGTGAGGTATTAAAAAAAAAAAAAAAGGGAAAAAAATATAAAGGTCCAATTGAAAGGCTGCAAGTGCTCATTGCACTTAGATTGTTAAAAAGAGAAAGTTCAGATTTAATTGGAATCTGTAATTAACTATATGGGGATCAAATTTTGGGAATTCATTTAGTACTATGTTAGAATCTTCATAGAAAAAGGATTTACCAAATTTGCTATCAGTGCTACCAAAAGGGTACTAATTTGTATAATTCTGTTTGGCTTTATATTCTAGGAATCTTTTAAGGACATGGATAGTAGAAATATGAACCATTGCCATTTCTTTGTGTTTATGTTTGTGCTTTAGATTTATGGATAACCTACAAACTGAGGTTCTGGAGATAGAATTCCTTTCCTACTCTAATGGGATGAACACCATCAGCGAGGAAGACTTTGCCCATATTCTTTTGAGGTACACAAATGTGGAAAATACGTCAAGTTACCTGGAAAACATGCGCTGTAGGATTCCTGAAGAGAAGGTAATTGTTTAGCTAGAGCAACAAAGGGCCACAGCATCCATTCCCAGTGGCAGCCTTTTTGGACTGAGTGAGATTCTGTCACTGAATTAATTAGCGCCAGGATTTTACGCTGATCAAAAACTGTCTCTCATGTTTTTTGAAGTACTAAAAATGAAAAGAGTAAATAGCAGAGGATTATGTTCTAGATTTAACTAGTAATATTTTGACGTTTAGATGACAACATTTTATAGTACATGAAAATTCAGTTTAAGCAGCAAAATCTACAAGAACTGAAGAAAAAATTGAAGGCATTTAAAATCCCTTTAATTCTTAATTCTGTTTTGCACTGCACTGGGATAGCTCTTCAGAAGTTACATTGCTACCTTTTACTGGTACTATAATCTTAATAACGGATCCTGTGTATGTAATTACTGCATGTGGTTCTTACTGATGGCTGAAGAGACAGATAACAAAACCAAGAAAGATCATGAGGTTGGTAGTCATTCATTTGTTTATCAATAGATGGGTTGTCAGGAGTGTATCAGAGAGAAGTGCAGTGGCAGCTATGCATCAGTGGTGATCCATAGCCCTTCAGTGTTTTGCATATAGTCCTCCTGTTTGTATTTATAGACAGAGATCTGTCCTATAAATCTAACTCTTTTAGTAGCTACATACTTAAATAGCATTGACAATATACCTTGTGAAGAAAGTAATATCAGTTTGGACAGTTTCCATAGAATCATGGAGTTGTTTTGGTGGGAAAAGACCTCTAAGATCATTGAGTCCAACCATCAATCTAACACCACCGTGGCCATTAACCCATGTCACAAAGTGCCATATCCACATGTTTCTTGAACTCCAGACAGTGACTCCACCACTTCCCTGGGCAGTCTGTTCCAGTGCCTAGCCACTCTTTCAGGAAAGAATTTTTTGTTGATATCCAACCTAAACCTCCTCTGGCACAATTTCAGGCCATTTCCTCTCATTCTATAACCTGACACTAGAGAAAAGAGACTGACCTCCACCTCACTCCAACCTCCTTTCAGGTAGTTGTAGAGAGCAATCGGGTCTTCCCTCAGCCTCCTCTGCTTCAAATGGGTTGTGAGTTTCTTTTATTTGAGAAATTACATTGTCATTTCAGTACAGGCCAAGTAAAATCAGTCAGCTGATCTCATAGAAACACAGGAAAAAGTCAACATTTTTTTGTTCAGATATGTGGATTATGTGATTCTTCTGTAGTTTTACAGTAGTTAGAAATAAATATAGCTGGGGAGTGAGAAGGGAAAGCAGTACTGTCTCTTTTGTACCAGATTAGGTGTAAAATGAAGTGGTAAGACTGGGATCAGAGTTCCTGCTCAGTCATGCTTTCTGAGTTCCTGATCTAGATGCTGAGTCACTTAGTTCAAACTACTGTAAAATGTCTGCAGCTTTCGCTATTCAAAACCAAGATAGTGCAAGAGAAATGTTTGCTTAGTTCCCAAATGCTTTCTCATTTGTTTCCATATATAGTTCCATATACATGGAAATCTGTGGAAAAAAAGCACTTTGGGCCTTGTATAACAACAATGATTTAAGTTTCACTTGAGTAACTGAAAAATAATGACAGCTGTAGGTATAGAGGAGTATTTCCTTGGATGGCAAGTTATTGAGTAACTATAAACACAGAGTTTTCTTTTGAACACAAGGAAGTGTTCTTTGAAGTTAATCTCTTAAGTCTTGCAATGTCACTGTTCTGATTGCAAGTCTCCCACAGTTGTTTCCTTTTCCTGATGTACGGTGAAACCATCAGCTATGGAAAACTTCCACAATTCCTGTGTCACTCAGTTACAGGTTTGTTTGTGTTGCACTTTGGGAACATCCTGGCATGTGATCAGTGATGTATATCTGTGTGCCAGAATGTGTGCCACGGAGTAAAAAAGACATTGCCATCTGCCATAGCTCCTTATCGTGGTCTTTAAAGGTGCTGTCAGTGGAGTGGATAAAGTAAATCCCTGTGACAAGCATTGTCCTGGCCACAGGATTTTGAGAACTGGACTTTGCCTCTTATTGCTGTGGAGGTGTTTTACACATCCTTGCTCTTTTTTTACACACAATAGCAAAATTCTGAAATATGCTCTCAATTGTATTACAGTGATATGCCACAATGCTAATACAAACTGGAGCATTCCACTTAGAGGAAGCCTGTAAATCAGTAGGCAGCTACACTCCTATTGAGTTGGCACTACACTCAGAGTTGGCAACATTAATCTTTCATGGCACTGTGTGCAGATGCCCTTAAAGGAACGTGATGATCAGTTGGTGTGCTGCAGTCATGTTAAAATGATCAACTGGCATGCTGCCTGCTCACAGGATGTTTGCCTCCCTTTGCTAACTAGATGCCAAGCAGTAATTCATTTAAGCTGTCATCTTGAATCATTGTAGATGTCAGCTCCTAAAGGAAATCTAGGCATTTTTAGCAGCATTGGTGCATCAATACAACAGTTTTCTTTGCTGTAGTAAAATATAATCTGTCTAAATAAATAGAAAATTTATTATTTCCTTTCCCAAAGACCATCTTTCATAAGTCTTTGGTTTTAACAATATTATGTTGCTCTCCACATCTACCACAGTACTTTCTGTCTCATGCAGGTTTATGCCCAACCTCTGCCATTTTTTTCCTACGCCACAAACCTTCTTACCTGTTTTGACTGTGTTCCAGCATAATGGCTAGATGTGTTTTGGAGGAGAGATGTTAAGTCAAGATCTTAGTTTGAACAGAAAGGCTCTCACAGGTTTTTCTCTTGTCTTCAGGTTTATTTTCAAAGAGGAGTAGTGAAATAGAATAAAAGAATAAAAGCAGACAGAAAAATAGGAAGGAATGATAGCTAAAGAAATCTAGGCAAATCAAGGTTTGACAAGGAATGCCATCCCATGTTCAGAATGGCTGACAGACCGTGGAGAATGAGTTGACAGCAATAGCCTTTGCTTAATTCAAAGGCTCTGATTAGGATTTCTTTCAGAGTTGATTGAGAGTTTATTGGGTCATTGGATTTGTAGCTAAGAACACTGTGAAGTTTCAGGTGGACAGAGTGCTGAGCCATTTTTTCCAGACCATATTTTTGCTGAGAAAGTTTGGACCAGACGATCCTTGAGATCCCTTTCAACCTGGTATTCTGTTATTCTACAATAAGAGAAAAACAGAACTAATATTATGAGGAAGTAATTTAAAATAGCCTCTTTATACAGTAGAGCACTTTCAGGTAAACTTCCACAGAAGGTATTCTGAAGTCTGGTCAAAGTGCAAAAGATCTATTAAATATCTGGACAAACCCTGCAACATTTGATTCTTGAAATGTCAGCAGAAGAGACTTTGGTGTCTAAATCAATATATGTAGTGACTTCACCTTGAACTTAAATAAGACCATAACGTGTATTTATGAACCTATTTGATGTATTTATGTGCACTCAAAGATTCATTTCATAGTGGTTTGTGGCTTTTCAGTAGTAAACCTATTCCAACATTCATACAAACCTAGAGTCTTATTCTTAGTTAACTGCCATGTCATAATAATCCTGGAATTCTTAGAGTGTTTTAAGCAATGGAACAATACTTTTGACTGCTTTTTGGGTGAGAATTGCTTAGTGTTGCAGTGACAAAGAGGAAAGACATCTTGCATTCCTCAGGAGACTCAAATTCTTTGTTGACTTTTAGTACAAATCTGTGTTTTTTTTTTCAATGAGTGTAGTTTCTATTGTTAAATGAAGTAGATATATGCACCTGCGAGTTTATTTATCAATTATTATCCCTACTGATAATTCTTATGGTGGATGTTGCTCTTTTATTTTTCAGGGTATCACATTTGATGAGTTTAGATCATTTTTCCAGTTTTTGAACAACCTTGAGGACTTTGCAATTGCAATGCAAATGTATAACTTTGCAAGTCGTTCCATAGGTCAAGGTAAGTGCTTATATTTGTATAAAAATCTGTTGACAAAGATACATAACCACTGACAAAAATGATGCAAATGTGTAATTTTGCAAGTTGTTCCATAGGTCAAGGTAAGTATTTATATTTGTCTAAAAATCTGTTGACAAAGATACATAACCACTGACAAAAATGATGCAAATGTGTAATTTTGCAAGTTGTTCCATAGGTCAAGGTAAGTATTTATATTTGTCTAAAAATCTGTTGACAAAGATACATAACCACTGACAAAAATGCAAAAAGGTTTTGTAATTCCTACTTCATAGTTTTAATGTTTCAGATTCAAGGTGAAACAGCCTAAGACTCCTAAGCCTTTGAGAGGAGGAGGCTTAGTCATAAGAGATGCGATAAAGCTTTACAAAGTCATTGAAGTGGATAAGCTGAATACAGAATAGTTGTTCACCAAATCCTGCAATACAGGAAGAGCTAAAAGGCATCTGATGATCTGTTTAAAGCAAACATTTATTTATGTGGTGGGTATCTGGAACTTCTACAAAGTTTGTGGAAGGAAACGGTGTTAGAAGGTCTGAAGAGGGATTAGGCAGATTGTTGAACAAACCAGTAAGTGGGTGCTGAAAGAACTAGGCAGGTATATACTGATTCAGATCCTTACTACATCAGTGTTGCAGTTTTAGGACAAGTGTCCTAAGTTGTAAATAAAATTTTCAGGAGAACTTGAAAATATGTCTGTGATGATTTGGGAATTACCTGCCCCCCACTCTTATGAAACCACCCAGACTAGACTCAGCCAGCTGGAGGTTAAGGAGTGAAGCTTTTTATTTACAGCTTACCACAATATACAAGCAGATATTTACACTATATACAGTTATATACAGAAATATATATGTTTAAGGTAATACAGAAACACAACACCCCTCCCAGGAAGGGCTCCCAACCACCCTTCCACCTTCTTTCCAGCCCAGAGTTTGCCTTATGTGCAGGGTGAGCATGGAGGGTCGGCAAGGGGGGTTAGAAAGCAAAAGGATTAGTTACACAGAAGCAGCTCAGGGAGAAAGCACAAGCTCCGAGAGAGACACACACACACACACTTATCTATGTTTTGTATCCTTGCTTTTGTCCATCTCAGCAAGCCTATGAGTGAAGTAGACATCACCATTGTTTCCTTTTCACAGCCTATAGTCTAATTTCTCTCACTAAGGTATTCCAGTTAGCCTCAAACTAGCACATACACCCCACAAGTGGGCTGAAGAGAACATAAGAGAGATCTTTATCTCATTTCAATAGCCTGTTATTTTTCTATGTAATCTGAAATTCAGAGTATTGCCTTGCTTGCTTGCTTGCTTGCTTGCTTTTCCCACTGACTCCCTCTGGCTTTGTCTGCTCTGTGATGAAACATTGTTTGGGTACCATTGCAGTGGCAAGGTAAGACAACTTAGCCTTGTAGGCTGCGGTGTCCAAGGAGTGAGGTGTTTGGACTTCTGTCCAGAAGGGTCTGAGTTTGCTCAGAGGGGTTACCTGCTTTGTAAATAATGATTTCATTTTACTTCCAAAATTCTTATTGTGGTAATTTATCTTTGGAGGGTAAATCCCAAAGTAGTGTAAAACCACCACAAACAGTTGAGATACTTGACAAACTGTAAGGTGAAGAATTATGTGCTCAGACTTGCACGGCTCTCCTCATGGTGCACTTTCATGGCTCTGACGCAGTAACAGCAGCATAGTCCTACCTCATGTGACCTTACCAAAGGAGAATATTGATTTCTCTGTGCTCTATTTCTTAGATCCTGTTTTGGGTCAACACAGTAGATGTCATTAGTATATGTGTAACATAGGTTTAATTGTGAAATGGTTTTCTGATTTTGTTATTACACATAGTATAGTACATGGACCATTGTCTTATTACCAATTAAGCAGAATCATATCAGTTGAGAACTACTTGGTTTAGAACTGTGAAAATCAACCCTAGTTTTCACTGTTTTGTTGGGGGTTTTTTTGAGTGGTTAAATGTAACAAGTTAAAAGTTAACTTATTTTAATACATTTTTTTTTCTTCCCATGTTCTCCTTATGCAGATGAATTCAAACGTGCTGTGTACGTAGCCACAGGTGTGAAGCTTTCACCACATTTGGTGAACACAGTGTTCAAGATTTTTGACGTTGACAGAGATGACCAGCTGAGTTATAAAGAATTCATTGGCATTATGAAGGACAGACTCAACCGAGGGTTTAGGGTAAGGATTCTAATTTTTATAATTATCTTAGTTGACTTTACTACTTACCACTTTAGCACCTGTGGCACCAGCAGGTTTCAAACCAACAGTGTTTATGTTTAAGGACCTAAGTTTTACAGCAGTCCTCAAACAGTCTGCAAGATAAAGTCATTCTTAAATTCTTGCTTCTTTTTTTTATTAGAAAGCAATACATAGAGGACCTTACATACCTTTGTAGGGCACAAACCAAACCAGAGATGTGAAATCCTTGCACACTGTCATTTCTTAAGGATTGTGTGTGATTGCTAGACTGGCATGAAGAATTTTAACAAGGGTACCAAGATGTCTAGGTTGTTTGCAGGGGAAAAGAAATTTTGTATGCTTCAAGCTCAGGCAATTTAATAAAAGGTCAAACACTCTTCTAAAACATTATGTAAAATACCAAGTGTTGATAATGACTGATTGAAAGAGTTGCAGCAAAAGGTTGTTCTAATTTTCAAATAAAGACTTAAGGAAGTGGCACTGAACAGTGCTATGGTCTAGTTCAAAGTTGCTTTTGATAATTTAACCCTGTATTGAATATATTAAGTAACAAGAAGCTAGAGGGCAGGAAATTACTTGCAGAAGATGTCCATAGGGAACAAGCTTGTAAATTATGCTTTGCCTTTCAGGTGAATGTATATGCCTGCTGCCCTCTTCTGGTTCTCTCTAGTACAGAGGAGTTTTATAGTAGCAAAAATCTTTCATTATTAAAGCATGATCAATAAAAGTCACATTTTTTTTCTTCACATGCCAGATGTTAACATTTTTAACTAAAATGCCAAATGATGTTCTTGCTGACAACCTAATCCCTTAGATGCAAACCTTAAACTATATTATGCTTCCTAAATCCACATTTCAGTACATTAATCCTATGATGTAAATTTAGTCATTGCTAGCTTCCTAAATATAACTCTAGAATTTTCTGTGAAGTGGTGTCGAGTCTAATAGTTTACTTGTTATTTTTGTAACACTATGAATGGATGTAAAATGTGGATAACAACCACTGCATCTGTAACAAATGTACTTCTTTGTTGTCCTCAATTCCTTCGATTACGGTGTGGGAACGATGATTGTTTCATGACTGTTTCAAGGTGTTCAGTTATATGTTTTAATTGTTTACTAATCATAAGTGTGCAGTGTATGTTAATTTAACAAGAAAACAGTCTGCTTACTAAGGAATTCTTGTATATGTATTACATGTTTCTATTTCACAAAATCCACGAGAGAAAGCACATTTAACCCTTAAGAAGTTGCATCACCCAGCGTTATTCAGTCTTATGCATGTATCTTTCTTTGGTCTAGGCCAATATAAAATATGCCAGTGGACTGTAAAAGAACTGTAAAAATAGCCAAGGATGTTCAGAAGAATAGCACCACCTTTCATAAATGCTGTGTCTAATTTGAATTAGAAACATCTCCTGACTGCATAGAAGATCATCATGATTTGGCCTTATAATTAATTTATATTCAGACATGCCTACATGCAGACTTGTGAGATTATCCAGAAAAAATGCATTCTTTTCACTAATCAATAGTGTTCCAACACAATTACAGTACCAAGCTTAGGAATTGCAATTTCCAGTAAGCTTCTGTGTCACACAAACCTGATTTTTCTGAGAGCAAGTAGTAATAAAAACTCTGCAAAGATTTTCTTCTTCAGTTCTGAAAACACTCCCCACCCACCCCAATCTTGTTTTAGAATGAAAAGAAGAGAACATAAAAGAATCATTTGCCCAGAAAGTGTCATTAACTGCTTACTATTATTTGTACATTAAAAGTTACATGGTATTTCCTGTGGCCAAAGCAAGTAGAAGTTTACCTCTTGCCCCTACAATATGGAGACCTCCAATGTTGTCTCTTGCTAAATCAAAACTAACAAATCACTAACTTCTTTCCTTTGTCAATAGCTGTGTTCTGAATCCATATTGAGATTTGGTCAGTTCTGTTATTCAGATAAAAGAACATTATAGCTTTTGCTTATGCAGTATATTTTGTAGTAACATAGGAAGTTTTATCCTGAGCAGTTTAAACCTGTTCATAAAGTGTAAATACTTGATGTTAGTATTAAGCATCATGCAACTTGTACTTCAGCCCAATCAGTGTAGTCTCTGATTATAGCTCTATAAACGTTCTAAACACCCAGTTTAAAATAGGCTGTTGATTTGAAGCATGATTTTACAATTTACACCTTACACTTCATAATGTTTTAGAAGCTGTTTTGCTAAAATGCTTGCACAGAAGAATCTTGAGGTTGTCACAGAGCATGGTACTACGACTATGTATTTCAGAAAAGGGCATTTTGTAGTTGTATGTCTGACTAAAACAAATATGTTTAAAAGCAAAGATTTACACAAGTCCAGTGAAAATGAAGTTCTGAAAGGTCGGTCAGTACCTACCAGCTTTGTCTTCTTTAAAAGATCAACCATAAACTCATGCACTTGAAGAAGTTCAGGTACTACCCCTTATGTGAAATACTCATTTGAATATATATGTTAGATGTATTTTTTCAAAAAGTAAATGTCTTAGAGTTTACCAAATTAAATTTCTCTCTGGAACGTTGGAGTCTTGATTTGAGTAGTTTGAAACAAACTAGTATATTAAGCTGCCATCAAGTGATCAGTCAGAGTATTGCCATAGAATGTGCAGACATGAAAAGCTTTGTTTTTCCTTGCAGTTTGGTTTAAAATAGTTAATTCCTTTCTTCTTTTTACTTTTAAAATACATCAGATTTCCCCTTCCTTTATAAATTCCATTTTTAAACTAAAGTCTTTGGAACTTAATGACTAAGAGATAAACATTTTACCTAGAACATATGTACTGTACCTTCTAGATATTTGTCACTTAAAGCCATTGTTTTGTATTTTCATGATACTGTTGTCCTATGCTTACTTCTGGCTGCCTTCACATGTTGTCTGCATCTGCGCACTTCTCCATCTTCTGCTCCACAGGGCTACAAACCTATACAGAGGTATACCACTTTCAAATCCTGCGTGAGGAAGGAGCTCTATAGCAGATAAATGACGGTATGTGTTAGCCACCCAGTCTGAGTGTGCTGGCATGCTTGCAGGACTGGCTGAATGTTTAACTGTCCCTGCTGTGTTTCCTATTCCAAAAGTCAGAAGTAGGCTATCTGACTGTAGGCAATGACTGTGTCTCTGACTGAAGCAGGAAAACTTTGTTCTGCATTTGGCAATGACTGACTCACTCTGTCACCGTTCTGTAAGCCAGCTGTGATTTTGTACTCTGTTTGGAATAGGGAAAAGTAATCCTTTGTAGTTTCTGTTGCTGTTTCCTGTCTGTCCTGTGATCACTTTTCAGTAATTTCTGATATCTATAGCTAATAAGTATTTGTAAATGAAGGCTGTAAAGGCAGAGTTTTCTTTCTGAGACATTGTGAGTAGCTTGATTCTACTTTGATTTATGGTTCTGCTTTTCAAAACAGTAATGTATTCTTGGCACTCTTAATGCTATAGCAGCAATTTTAGAAAGCAAGCACTATGCCCACACATGGTCACCATGCCTGTGTCTGCATATCTACCACATAAATATTCATTCTTACAATTAGACTTCAGAGCAAAAACTGTGGTGTGAATATTGTGGAGCCATATTGTGAAACTGTCATAGAGTGGACACAACAGAAAGATGTTCAGCAGATGTTTCTTACTTAAACCAAGAGACTGCTCCTTTGCAATTTAAGGTTTTGGTGTCAGTGCTTTTTTTTTTTCTGTTTGCAGACTGTAGTAGTTGGTGGGAACACTATTAGGGGCTGCTGTAGGTCCCAGATATTTTATATTGCAGTGGGAAGAGATGTGCACCATGATGAACTGGCCTCACAGTCAGTGGTCTGCTGTGAGTGAACCCCATGTAATAGCCAGCACATCTCATGTCCTTCTGAGCCAGGGGAGTTTGACTGTCATTCCACCACTTTAATTCTAAGACATGATATTAAGCTGAGTTTTCTTGTTAAATAACCATAATCATATGCCTCAATGCATCAGCATATTGATATCTGACCTAAATCATCCCTTTTCCTTTCTTATGCCTCTTTGAGCACTTGTATGCCACTGAGTGTGCTAGGCCTCTGGTTTAAATCTTTCTTCCCTAGCTGTGAAATGGCATGACAGGAAAGTGTGGAATGTAGGTGCACTAAGGAGAAGTTTTATGGATCCTGCTTATCTGGAGTGATGTCTGGCCTCCAGCACAGTGGAAAGACCAAGTCTGTAAGGATGAGAGGTCAAGTCCATTTGCCCAGGCTGGCAGCCCACCAGCTTACCTTTCCTACTTATGGCTTCTTTGTGTAGACCCTTGCGTGAGATAGGTACGGGACTGGGAGTAATACATCTACAACAGTCATCTGCTGCTCTTCAAAAACTGCTCCTTGTCTCCTGTGATGAATTACAGTAAGATGTCCAGTTGTAAGTTATTCCAAGTCCCTTTAATGCAAAGTGTTACTTGACTTGGAGTACTTCCTCAAATTTTGTTTTGGTCAATATTTACTTAAGTTTGCTGCAAGTGTCAGTTAATGGAAATGGAAACTTAAGGCAGAATGTGTGAAGTGACTCAGAGTTAGTTACTGTGGAGGAGAAACAAATTAATTCTGTCTTTCCCACAGAGCATTGAGTAAAAGTGAATTTAGATTATTATAAAATTAATTTCTATTTAGTTTATAAATTGAAAAGATAATAGAGGCAGAATCATTGCAAGTTTGAAATTGAACAGTTTCAATTGGGTAATTTAATTTCAGTCTGAGGTACAAAACCCCATGTAAATGTATGTGAAATGGAAAACTCTACTTCAATTACATCTCAAAATTAGGCACAATACAATAGCTCTTACATTTACTTTGTTCCAAATATAAATGTACAGATCACTGTCTGCTTTGAAACCCTTTTTGTGGTAAACAGAGGAGTCTGATGGAAGTGATTAAGGTACTTGGCATACCTACCATAGATGATATCATCCTTTGAATCTGCACCCTGAAAAGGAGTAAACAGCACATTGTGCTGTGCATTGCATATCTCTGAATTCCATCAATTTAATTTACTTAACACTATAAAGAATGTTATAGCCTTATAATAAAGAATGAAAATCTCTCCTTGGGGAACAACTGCACATGCTCTGTCTGGTCAGACAGCAGTAATGTTTTTGGAGATCTTGTCTTGCTGCATTGCTCTTCTTGCAGGGCACACAGCCTGACTCGGCAGGGGCAGATACTCCTTTGACTACACTGCAGGGAGAACAGGAAAAAACATGTTAGTAGGGAACTGCCAAACAGAGCTGAGAGGAGAACTCTACTACCAGTGCTTTGTTGGGAGGGTTACCTAGGAAATTTCTAACAAAACTCAAGAGTTAATTTCTGAAGAAGGATGCTAGAGACCGACTTTAGGAGAGATTCAAGTCCATCTGCAAGTACTGTTTGCTAAACTATTTGTAATACTTTAAGTAACTTAAATCTCTTTAACTCCAATTCTGTTCGCTTCTGAAGTATTGAAAGTAGATACAATATGTCACATTTGTCAATCTAGAAATTAAGTTGAGTGTCTCAGAAATTTCTTGAAAAGCTTAAGGTTTTTCATTAAAATAACTTTTCTGAATGGGGGTTTGTGGGCTTTCTAAATTTCTGACTGAAAGTTTTTAGGAATAGTTGATAGCTAAAGCCTCTTTTTTGGGACTGACTGAAGAAGGAAATTTCGAGTAAGACACAATAAACTGAAGCATGGATTCAGAGCCTCATTTCCAGTCATGTTTCAACAGTAAATTGCTCTCTTCTCTCAGTACTTCATTCAGTCAAGTGGGATTGAGTTGTCATGTAGGTAATATTTTGAAAGCTGTTAATTTCCTTCTTTTCTTAATATAGAGCAGTTTAATAGATCTATGATAGCTTTTTATAAAACAAAACCTGAAGAGGCTGTTGCTTCCTAGCTGAAGGAACCTCTTCTCTAAAGCAGGTAAGTCAGAAGTGTGTAATAGGCACATCTTACTTATCTTACAGAAGTAACTGGAAGTTACAGAGCCCAAGCTTTTGATCCAAAACCTGACTAGAACCTTAAAAAGATAATCTGGATAGTGGGAGGAAAATCTTACAATGAAGAAAGCCTTGTGGAGTATGTGGAAAAAGTGTTCCTTCTGTGGACTGGGTACACTGAGAGCAGATATGACAGTGCAAGCAGTAGAAATAAGTAGATGAACAGTTACTATATTTCAGTGTTTCTTTTACTGATTTTCATGAACGTTTCCCTGAACCTGTTTCATAAAACCAAACATAAATGCACTCAAAGCATTGGCTGATAACTGAATGTGCCTTTGTTTAATGACGCTGTGCTTTTTGCAAGTAATGGAGTCTTTTCATAAGGTTGACTATAAATCTCAACCAAATTATGCATCCACGTAAGTATTGTACCTAATATTTAAGTCTGGTTTGTATACTGCTGTGGATTAGATTGTTTTCTGAATCTTTACAACACTTGCATAGGGTTTTATGCTTTCTAATTACACAAGATGAGTAAAAACATAAATGGAAAGGAGCCTTTACCCTCCAAAGGTTGGGTTTAATATGCTGCAATGTAAAAACATTTTTAACTACTTCACTCGTTTCAACTAAAGTAAGCTATCAGACAATCTCTCTCAAGGTTTTTTTACCTTGACATTTGTAACCATTTACTTCCAGATACTGGATTTAGGTCCTAAAAATTGTTACAATTTTACTTGTAAAAGCTTCTGGGTTAACTACAATCACAGTTCCTGTTACTTAGCCTCTTACTTAGCTCCTCTCACTCTTTCTCTTCTTCCTATGAAATTAGACTTGTGAAGCGAGGAACAACAGAAGAAATAGAGGTCCAGTGGTACCTACAGACAGCACAGAGTCTAGTGACTCTCCCAGGCCAGCCTTTGGCCAACGTTCCTCTCCATTCAGAGAGCCCTTACTCATGTCAATGAACTTCAATGCAGTTTAGGATTAAGATAACCTAGTATCATGAAGCTTTCATATCATCTGCCTGTTTTCTATTTGGCTAATGCCAAATAGAAATTGTTTCATGAACATCAATGATTTTCTGTGCTTTTAATTTGGTTTCAGAAGTGAATTTTTTGTGCAGTGTCAACATGAAGAAACAAGAAACAAAACTAGAGAGAGAGCAGAACATACCTGAATCAAGAGGATTTTTTTCTTACAGCTTTTAATAGGCAAAGGCTATTTGTTGAATGCTAACTGTGTGCTGTGAGGTGAGGATGCATTCTGAATACTTAAGCTGTGCACAGATTCATAGCCCTCACTTTCTCACTTTACACAAGTATTTCTGAGCCACAGAAGTATTTGATCTTCCATGACTTTAACAGTAACACATGTATCTAGTTTGTCTGTGTCAAATTTAACGTAATATTAAGGAATTTAGTGAACAATATTTTTCCTAATTGTATATTTCCTCACTTTTCACAGGAGACTCCAAGGTATGGTTGGCAGGAATATTACTCTTGTGTGATGACTGTGACCAGTGAACATCTGAGAGATCTATGGAAGCAATTTCGGAGAAGAGATATGCTGAGATAAAGGAAGAAAGAAGGAATACCTGCACTGGTCAGAACTATTTATTCCTATGAATTCTTAATGGAGAACAGAGTAACCCAAATGAATTGTGAATCTTCCAGCTGCCAGTACAAAACACAGGACTTGTTTTCCATTTAATGTAGTGGTCATAAAGTCTTAGAACTGCTTTTCAGGATGTATTTTATTTAAATGACAAACTATCACCTGGTTGGCAGAGGTCTTTTTCTTACAAACACATTCTGTGTAACAGTTTTTATTATTCTGAGATATGTTTGTCATTTAAAAGAGAACCAAGTAAGTTTTACACCTGGGTAGGCAAACATTTTGACAATGAAGAGAATCAGCTTAGACTGTGAATTCACTTTCAGGAGAGCATTATGAAAAGTTTGTGCTAAACTGGGAATGAGAACCCACTAAGTTACATAACAATTATCTACGAGTTGAATGTAAAAACCGAATTCTTACAAGCTAACAAAGCTGTTATGGCCATAATGTGAATGATAGGTATTTACCTAGGAAGGGTACTGTATGGATTATAATGTTCAGATTTTCCAAGTCTTACTATTATGTTTATTTATTTATTCTTTTAAAAGCATAGTACAGATTTTAAGATGTCTTACAAGCCCTATGTTGAAGAGAAGTTAAAATGTTCAAATTCATCTTAAGACACACTTTGTAATATTTATTTTACGTTTTATTGGCATAGATTTGAATTTCTCTGGTATATTTCTGGTAGATTTAAAACTTCATGTGTTTCTTGTGAATAGTGGACTTTTATATGAAATAAGATATGACACTAAATAGAAATTATAGTTGTCTAATTTGCTACTCTGGAATGCAGTATCTGAAAGTAGATGAAAAAGCTTCTTGTGTTTGTGTCAAACCAAAAAGCAAAGCAAACCAAGAATGCATGCAGCAGCACAGAGCAACACTCACTAAGTCATATTAGTTGAATATTACACATCAAATATTAGACATAAATTAGGCCCTATAAAGTTTGTGGAGATTTCAGGCAGTCAGTAGCCACTGTGAGCTTTCATGCCCTGCAGGTTTAGATGTTACTGAAACAGTGGCAAGGACACTGCTGCATTTGGTTTGCATATCTATCCTCTGAAGGATATCTTCTGCCTTTTCTTTTCTTTACTCCCTTTTGTAGGTGATTCTCAGGTAGTGTAGATTAAACCCAAACAGACATGAACATGTATTCCTTACATTTTTCTTGTGAAGAGTCCCTGGATAGTAACTAAGTCTGTATGTATTTAGGAACAATCTGTGCCTTGAAATATATCTAGCTGAATACAAACACACACACTAAAACTAATGCACATAAATTTATTTTGGGAGGCAAATATTTGGTGGCATTTGACCATTAAAGGGGAGCCAAAGTAATGGTTTAAAATCTTCTATTACTCCAAATACTTGTAAGCAACCTTTTCAAAATCGTATTTAGTGCACAGCAAACAGTATCTTATACCACATGTGTATGTACACCTACGTTTAGAGATGTTTAATTTATAATAAGGTTCATCTCTGCTAAAAAAATGAAAACAAAATTAAGAGGAAATTGTTTTTAGGAATTTTCACTTTGAGAAGCTTAGAAAAAAATCTGCTGGGTGTGGCTTTTATTTGAAAAAGCCAGTTCAGAGAGCTTTTGAAGGATGCTACTTCAGTTAATATATCCACATTGTTGTCCTTAAAGGACAGACAACAAGAAAAAAATCAAATAAACTGAGATAAAGGTGCAACAGAACATGGATAAGCTGTAGTCCCTATGTGATTATTTAGGGAATGAACTGTATTCACTCTATCGTCTTCGTACACAGAACTTTCTCACTGCTTCTTGTCAGCATATGCAAACCCCCCTCTCATTTCAGTACTTCAGTGATGAAGCACAAAAAAAAAGGGAAGAAAGGATAGGGAGTTACTGAAGGGATTTCTCTCCTTCATCTTCATTCACCACTGCCCACTTACAGTGATCCTCACCATGAAGGAAGCAGCAGCATCACTAGTGATGATTTTGCTCCTCCACTGCCCTAGGCAATAGTGCACTTTGCTTTTATGGCTGGCTTGAGACAATTTTATTGTTTTTCTATGTACTTCCTAACTGTAGTCACTTAATATAAAATAGAATGTGAAAGTGTCAGATTAGTTTCTAAGAGTATTTTCCCTTATGTTTAATAATAAGTTATTTAATATAAATATGAATATATGCATATACTTGTTTCTTTCAAAATAAATGCACTAAAACCTAATTTTCTTTGCAGTGTATATCATTCATATTCCTTTGTCAGAAAAGACTTTTCTTGCCTAACATGAATGTACAAGTACTTTGAGTTACAGCATCTCACCATCACCTAAAAACACTTTTTTTTTGTTTCTTTCATTTGTTTCTTCAGATATCTTTGCTTTTCTGCCACAGAATGCTCTATAATAGAGCTGGAAGTACAAGGACAGACAGGTGAAAACAAAGCAGGATAATGGGATGTGCCATCTGCTAAGAGAGGCACCCCTCGGATAAGCAGCAGTCAGTGTGCTCAGTAAAACCTTGCTCCAAATCCACCAAATCCCTGTCAGCAGAGAAAGCATGGACACTGCAACTAAATTATCTGCTAGCTGCATAAATTAAGGCTGTTTTCCAAACCAGCTCATTCTCTTCTGTAACTGAAAAAAACTATAATAACATAAAAAGATACTCGGTGGATGCTCAGGAACCTACCTACTGATGCCCAGGCCAGCTGGAAATTGTGGTAAAATTGTAATTATTAAACCTGCAGCTTTGTGTGGCTTTGTGATAATACCTTTTGACTGAGCTCTGGTGAATTCCTACATGGTAATGTTCTGCTGTTAAAAGTCTGACCAGCAGTTTCCCTCCTTACACTGTTTTGACAGTAAATCGATACAAATTACTTGCACTGCAGGTGCACATTTTGTATGCCACAGAGGAAAGTTAGCAACCTCAAAACAAACCAGATGACTGTTTGATGGAGACTTGCAGCACATTGCTGGTTATTCTGCTTGGTTTTCTCTAGTTATTTGATCTGCTCTTTCTCTCTAAATATCTAGATAAGGATGCTTTAACAAATGAAACAAAACAACATAAGGAGAAAAAAAAAGACAGAGGAATTGTTCATGTTGCTTCAACATTGCATAATATCCTGTTCATAAGTCGTGTTTTGCGGTTTGGTCCTACTGAGGACAATTTTAAGACAGTTTCCAGCAAAAGAACTCCAGACTAAAACTAAAAGAATCAGACCAAAAGCTGCCTATTAAAAAAAATAATCTCAAACAGAAGTCATTTGTAGCAATACTAAGTCTGAAGTCCACTTAAAATCAAGCCTAAACTGAATATATTCTAATATATGTGAGGTCTGGATGTAGAGCACTTTTTCTTATATCTGAAAATCCATGAAAGCATTTGGCACCCTGAACCTGTCAGCAGATGGTGCCCTTGGATATACTGTATTCTTTTTCTTACACACAACGAAATACATGGGGGTGTGCTTGAATCTTGAATGGGTAATGTTAATTTTTACTACTAGTTTGGCTTAGAAATTCCTCCCACAATGGAACATTATAATTAGCTAGAAGTGTTCCATAAAAATCTTAGCACCCGCTTGAATGTCTTCAAATTCAGTTCCTGATTTTATGTGTATGAACGTGCACAGAAAGAATCCAATACCTAATTTTTATAAATTCAATACTTAATTTTTATATATATGGACATGCAATGTGCAAAATAAATTACTACTCCATGGTGGTTGTTCTTTTGAGCTGGTTTGAGTTAGTTGTTGGTTTTTTTTAAGTGAACATGGATGAGTTAATACTTTTCCAGTTCTGCTTCATAGTAACTTTTCATTTACAGTTTTCTTTTGAGAAAAAATATTAATCCTTCTCCTTTTTAAGCAGCCATACCCATATGCCACTCTTCTTTAATAAGTGGTTTTACAGCTAAGTGAGTTTATGTGACTTGCCTGAGGTTGTAATTTCTGCTTTGAAACAGGGAAGTCTTAACTCACTCTAACCCTGGCTGAAAGGCTACAATCAAGGTTCAAAAGAGTGTAGTGCTGTAAAAATAAACTTTCTGGTACTGCAACCTCTGCAATGAAATAGTGAGCCTTAAGTTGGTCACTTAGGCTCCCTAACATATGTATGCAGAGAACTGCATAGGATCCATAAATGCAATCTGTTTAAAATCATCAGCTAATCTAGTTAACCAGGCAGTACTGGGCACAAGGATGTGACATGTTGCTCCTGGTAGCTGGGCATTCTTATGGGCTTTCTTTCATGCCCAGTAGCACCTGTGTGACAGGGGTGAGGTGACTTAACCAGAAAGGACACACATGTATGTCTAGATGTGATTCAGTGGAAACAGCTCCCCATTGCAAAAATGCTGGGGACAGAATATGAGAGGGGCTGGTAGACATACTGTGTTTGAAGCAGAGATGAAGAGCAGGATAAGGGCACTCTGGATTCAGAGATATATGAGCTGCTGTGGAAGTTGCCATCAGATTATGTTTCTTGACAGAGATAACATATCTGATAAACCCCTGCACTCAAAAACTGCTTGACAAAGCCCAGTACAAGGAGCTGGGACCAGAATCCAGAAATCCCTCTTTTGGGCAGATGCCCTGAGAAAGGCTGCTGAAGCATTTCCTTTCTCTGGTCTGGTGAATCCTACATCCTTCTCTGTATAATTTTATAAAGACAGCAGACAAATTGCCAAAACTGGCCTACTCACTGACAGTTAAAACACTTCTATTGGAGTGGAAAGAGAGAAACTGTGGTTGTCACTGCATTTTGTACAGAGACATATGCTCAGGATTCCCAGCAATACAAAGCATGACTCTGCTGTCTCATCCCTGGACGTCATCAAAGCTGGATGCATGACTAAGGACCCGTGTTGCTCAGCTATGTCAAAGCATTTCAGGGTGTTAGCTGTGTGAAACTGGGCTTAAAGTGCCTGATCTGACTGGTAGTTTTACATTTAGATGTCTGCATTTGGAGTCAACCATTAAGCCACGTAACTTCTGCTCTCAAAGGGCAGTGGATCAGTGTACACAGGTCTTCAAAGCTTTCCACTCTGGGAGGGGTCATGATTTTTGCCTAAGTAGAGACAGATATAGTAGAACTTGTTCAATTTTTTTCCACTTTAAGTGGCAAAAGGAGAAGCAGCAGGGGAATGAAAACTTCAAGGTGATTAAGCCTGGGAAAAAAACAATGCAATGAAAGAATTGCTGCTGAAAGTGACAGAAGAGTGGGTGGATAATAAGCCCAAATACGACTTTAAACAACTTCCCTGAAGGCAGACTCTGACAAATATTGTATAGTATCTATCCAGGGGTGGATAATAAGCCCAAATACGACTTTAAACAACTTCCCTGAAGGCAGACTCTGACAAATATTGTATAGTATCTATCCAGGGGTAGCAACCAAGAAATTCCAGGAAAGAATTCATAACTTGAAAAGGAGCTAAATGAGTCTCTCCTGTGGAGAAGCAGGCAAATTTCCACATTGTGAAGAAGTTTAATGCAAAGAATAATCATATGATAACAGTTAGTTTTGAGTGTCCAAACAGTTGGCAATAATTAAGTGCCTAGCTAGTATGAAGAGCAAGCAAGAGGAGTAATACATCTGGGGCAGCCCTTTAATTAAAATACATCTGACAGCTAAACTAAGACTGGAAAGGCTACTAAGCTGCTTGGTGTTGTGTAGCTAGGAGCCATGAACTATACACAGATGGTACTTGACTCCAGCTGGGATGCAACATACATTTTGTAAGTGATATCTTATGCCAGAGAAGTGGCAGAGAGATTTCTTTTTCTACACGTGGCAAGTATGGGCCAACACCCAAATGTCCTGGTGAGAAGCAAGCGGCTCAGTCGCTATTGTGAAGGTGAGAGAGCATCCCCTGTAGAGCCTGGTTTGCCTGGTCAGTACTGTGTGCCTGCATGTCTGTGTCTGTCTACTCCTGTGTCTAGCTGCTGGTCTCTGGATTGCACTTGCATGAAGGCAAATCTTAACATCTATGGCCAGCCCTGGCTATTAAATATGCAAGAGCCTAAATGAATGCTAAAGCAATTCCTTGACAAATCCTCTCTTACTGCAAGACTCTGGCATTCAAGAACAGTGTTAAATTTAAATAATCAGTTTTGTTTCTCATATGGCTTATTTCACTTTTTTGTTTATTGTGTTTTGAAATTTGATGACCTTTCAAACTGGTATAAAACTGAAGAGACTCTGTCCTAAACTAATTTTTTTCTCTGCTGCATATTAAACATCCTCCCTTGCTTAAGATTTCCTGCTCTGCCTGTATGAGACTGCTGGCATTACTTTATGAGATTGATTATCTTACTAAAATACATTCAGGCCATCTGTGTAACTTAATTAGATGTGTACAAACCTTCTACTACTGTTTGCTCTAGATAGAAAATTTACTAAGATCTTTGTGCAGTTTCTTCCTCCTTAAATACAAACAAATGCTCTTTAACAGCTCCCTGTATGCAGTGAGCATCGTAGACATGCAGCATGACTGGACTAGTAAGTGTCAAAGAGCTTCACAATTGGAATCACAATGTAATCCTTTCTAAAGCTGGTTCAACAAAGCAGAGTCCTCTAGACTTGTACAGGAGTAGTTTTCAATTGGGACTGCACACTAAGGTACCAAGATGGCTTCCTTTGGAAAGAGGCACAGTTTGCACTCTCCCGTTCTGTATCTGAACTTGACTGGAATCTACATGTCATTGCACATGGAAGGAGAGTGCCTCCTTTGTTTAATGTCATCTGACCAAGGACCTTGTCAGTAGAGATGATGATGAGAATGGGGATGCACAAACCTGACAAAACAACACTCAAGAGACAAGAAGAAGGAACAACCCTGGTCAGCCAGACTGATTGCTTATTTCAGCAAGATGAGTGGGAGGAGGACCTCAAAGATGCAGTGAGCACCAAGCTGGACCAGCTGGTGAGTCAAGGACTATGGAGCAGAAAGAGGGCCTGGAATCCAGGGAGAGATGTCAGACAGTCAGGGAGGCTGTACCTGTACTGATGGATCTGAAGCAGTGCATGTCTTTGGGAACACAGAGAAGGGGACACAGCTGTCAGTACTTGTGTCCTATATGTAGGTGCTGTTAAAATTTTCACTGGTGGAATAGGGAGGCAGCAGCCATATCCACTAGCCTGGGACAAAGACATCAGGACCCTGGGCAGGCTCCAGTGGCTGGCCAGGAGGATGCCCAGTCCCAGAGCTGTGGGTGGCAACCTTTGTAATATCTCTCCATGCTACCTTGGTTGCATGACCTGATACAAAGAATAGTCAGATGTGATAATGTGTTATGGTTTAACCCCAGCCAGCAACCAAGCACCATGTAGCAGAGGGATGGGAAAGAGATTGGGAAACAAAAAGGTAAAACTCATGAGTTGAGGTAAGAATGGTTTGATAACTAAAAAGAAGTAATAATAACAATAAAACTTACAATAATTGTAATGAAATGAACTATAATATAAAAAGAAATAAAACCCAAGAAAAGACAAATGATGTCCTTGCTCACCACGCACTGACTGATGCCCTAGCAGCAATCTGCACCTCCCAGCCAACTGTCCTCAACTTATATACTGAGTGTGATAGTTTATAGTATGGAATGTCCCTTTGGTTAGGTTGGGCCAGGTGTCCTGGCAATGCTTCCTCCCAGCCTCTTGTGCACCTGCTTGCTGGCAAAGCATGGGAAACTGAAAAGTCCTTGACTTAGGGTAAGTGCTACTTAGCAACAACTGAAACCTCAGTGTGTTAGCAACATTATTCTCACACGAAATCCAAAATACAACATTACCAGCTACTAGGAAGAAAATTAACTCTCTCAGATGAAACCAAGTCATGATATTAGAAATGTATTCCAGAAGAGAGTTACTGTGTTAAAAAACCCACCAGCAATACCTTATATATCCCTCCTGGAGGAGAAAAGCTGAGTGGTACCACTTACAACATGAACATTTTGATTGACTTGCCAAACACTCAGGCTTTCTCCTCAAACCCCAGCTACCTTCCACACAGCTCCTGACAAAAAGAAAAGCCTTTAAATTACCTTTGTTTCCTCTTGTGAACATTTCATATAAGCATCAATAAACTGTGCCCCAAATAGCCTCTCTTGTCAGCCTCGAACTGGCACACTTGTTACAGAGAGAGGCTGCCCAAGTACAGTCATTTGGGAGATCTGCCCTTGAGTACCAAATGGTTTAGATTATCCCAGAATTAGTTTCTGTCACAACACAATGCCTCTTGAAATATGCTTGCTCTAAAGTTCTCCTGTTAAACTAACATTTCTGCAGGTCATACTGCAGAGGGAAGAGGAGGAAGAAAGGTATAGAAAAAAGGATCTCTCATAACCCTTTTGGAGAGTGATGAGTCATGGAAGAAAAGAGGAAGGAACTGTGGACCTGAAGAACTAGAGAGCCCATGTCCACAGGGAAAAGTCATCAGTGCAAGGGCAGGAGAGGGGCATTCTTTACAACTTTCTGGCCAAAGGATGATCCAAGGTATTTGGGAGTATCACACAGGATCACAGGATATTAGGGGTTGGAAGGGACCCAAGGAGATCATCGAGTCCAACCCCCCTGCTCGAGCAGGACAATACTATCTAACACAGGTCACAGAGGAACACATCCAGACAGGCCTTGAAAGTCTCCAGAGGAGACTCCACAACCTCTCTGGGAAGCCCATTCCAGTGCTCTGTGACCCTTACAGTAAAGAAGTTCCCCCTTGTGTTGAGGCAGAACCTCTTTTGCTACAACTTACGCCCATTGCTCTTTGTCCTATCCCAGGCAGCAAGTGAGCAGAGCCTCTCCCCCCCTCCTGGCAGCCTTCAGATACTTATAAACATTTATCAAATCCCCTCTAGGTCTTCTCCAGATTAAACAGCCCCAGGTCCCTCAGCCTCTCCTCATAAGCCATGCCCTCCTGTCCCCTCATCATCCTTGTAGCCCTCTGCTGGACCCTCTCCAGCAGATCCCTGTCCCTCTTAAACTGGGGAGCCCAAAACTGAACACAGTATTCAAGATGAAGCAAAGGGGGGCGGGGTAGTTTGTCCTAATCAAAGTGAGGTTTGCTTGCTTAATTCACTAATTGGGCTCATTTTGAACCACAACGGTCATGATTTTGCAGTTACAATTATTAGTATTAATGCAATTTTGGCACAGTAAATAAGAAAATTCTGATTATTGTGAAATCTGAGCAGTGAGAAGAGGGTGGTGGTAGCCAAGGAAGTTAGGAAGCTGAACTACACAAGCCCATTTTCCTGAGGGGGTAATAAAAAGCCTCTGATCAGAAACTGTATGATATTATACAATTAGAGGTCTTTGTAACACATCATCTTTTATTCCCACATCTCTGGCAAACTGTCATGTCTCTATACACATAATTTTGTATAATAACTATTTCAAAGAATTAATTACTATGTCAGAAAGTTTTTCCTTAATGCTTTACTGTGCTTCCCTGGCACATGTTGTTAAACCCTCTATTAGATACAGCATTTAAAAGTGGTTTATAGAAGAAAGCTTTACATAGCCCCCCATGTACAATGCAAAAACTGCCTCATCCTTAAACACAGAGCATCCAGCAGCTAACTTCCAACTGTCCCTGGAAACACATGTGTGTTGTCCTCTGAGCCTGAAGGAGATCACTTGTGATGGTTTGGTTACATCACTGTAAGGTATTTCCAACTAACTGAGAAAAAATAACATCACATTAATTAAATTGCCTTAGTTTCTTTTAACTTTTGCCAGTAAAGCATGGGATACGTCTTCAGGCAGTGGTAATCTTATTCCTGTTTGGAATAACCATGGATCTTTTCATTAAAACATACTAAAGTCAAATCTTTTAAATGTTGTAGTAAAATGTTGGCCTCAGTGATGACTTGTACAATTAATTAAGGTAAAATAAAGTCATTTCATTGCCTGTGTTATATTAGGTTTGGTCCCTTGGCTCTTGTGTTGTCAAACACATTATGCAGGACTATCAGCATCGTTTGCTGTATCTCTCTAATATATAATCTAGAATTCCCTGTTACACAGAATCCTTTCTTCTTACATTCCAGTCTTTCAGTGGCATAGTTCATTCATTTCCCTTCCATAATAACTATATCTTGTTGAGATGGTTTCACTGAAGCCACCCACAATGATAGAGGACTCTTTTCCTTGAACAGGCAAGGAAATTTACTGTCTTGGGATATGTAACATTCCTCTTGATGTATCATTCTGTATTGCTCACCTGGTTCACCCTGGCTGGCTGAAATTCCTCCCGAGGGGCACCTGACTCTGCATCACAGCCATATAGACAAATTCCTTTTCTGTCACTTCAATAAACATGCTAACAACTTCATACTCTGGGGCCCAGCAGTACACCTACTGGGGTTTTTTTGGTCTTATTTTCTCCATTTTTGTCTGCTCTTACCGCCTCTTTTTAACCAGTGTGTGACATTAAACAAGCCTTGTTTCCAAGTCCAAGCACAGTTTAATCGAGCAGCTGTTTCCCACTTCCCACCCCACCGATGCTGTGAGAGGCTCCAGCAGATCGCAGGCATGCTGCCGGCCATGCCCAGCCTTGCTAATCCTGGAGCAACGAACCAGCAGCAATTGGGGTGCACACACTCCAACGCGCTCTGGGCTTACCGTGACGGTTCACGGGCACTTCATTACGATGGCCATAATGTGAAGCCTTCCTGGGGAACAGTGAGTCAGCACAACCGTACCTCACCTCCCCCTGGCCACACACCTGCCCAGTGCAGAGCTGGCCACGACCGCCTGGCAGAGCTTCTTGCCCGCCATGAAAGGGTGGCTGCACCGCTTGTTGTTCCTTACTCTGAAACCCCCCCAAAAGTAGCAATTGTGAGATTGCTGCTTTAGGGCATTGTAAACAAAGCACAGGTTGGAGAGGTGACCATACTGATGAAGACGATGCCATGGCACTTCTGGACATGGTTTAGTGGGCATGGTGGTGTTGGGTTGACGACTGCACTTCATGCTTTTACAGGTCTTTTCCAGCCCTAACGATTCTGTGCTTTGCCAGCGAGGCGCCGCTTTTCTCGGCCAAGTACTGGAGAGCGCTTCCCAGGAGGGCTGGGTACCTCGGTGCGGCCGGAGCAGCGCCGCAGGCAGGCACCGGGCGCTGGGCGCTGGGCGCTGGGCTGGGCGCGCGGCACCGGCGCCTTCAGTCACGTCCCGCCGGGCGCTCCCGCACGTGCCGGCTGCCCGCGCTCCCAAACCGTTTCGCAGTGGGCTGGGCCCCAGCTGCGTCCCACTGCCTCCTCCTGCTGCCTGCGGGAGGCGGCTGGAACGACCCCTCCCAGCCAGGCCCGGGGCTGCCGCAGCCAGCTAAACGCCTGTGAGGACGCTGTGACCAAACCGCCCTTTCCCCTCGCCGTGCCCGCGGGAAGCGGCAGGCGGGCAGTGGGAGGAGCGGTCCCGCCGGAGAGCCCTGTCAGTGAGGGAGGGAGGGGCCAGGGTGGGCTCCGGCGGGGTGCGCAGCCGGGGCCCGGGGCCCTGGAGCGAGCGGCCGGGATGCGGTGCGGGAAGATGGCGGCAGCACCGCCGCCGCCGCCAGCCGGGGCGACGGGCGCTTGGGGCGGCGTGCGGCGGCGCTGCCAGCGGCTGCTCTACTGGGTGCCGGTGCTCTTCATCTCCAGCATCCTCTGCTGGTCCTACTACGCCTATGTCACCCAGCTCTGCCTGCGTGAGTGCTGCCGCGACGGGCGGGGAGCGCGACTGGCTCCCGCGGGACGGGAGTGGGCACCGCCGCCCCTGTCCCTGCCTTTGCTGGGAGAGCGCAGCCGCCTGCGCCTGCTGGGACGGGACCGGCGCGGCGAGGGGCGGTGGCGTTGCCTGTTTGTCGGTACGGGGCCATCACTGGCCAGCGCCGCCACGCCCGCGGACTGGGGCCGGGGCTGGGGCTGGGACTGGGGCTGGGTCCGCCGCAGGCAGCCGGCGGCGCACTGGGCTGGGCTAGGAGGGCTGAGGCTGGAGGCATGCATCTGTCCCGCAGGCGGGTAGGGTCCTGCTGGCCTCCGCTCTGCCCCGTCCTGTCGTGTGTGTTCCCCTCCCCCCCGCGCCCTGCCCGCGCGTGGTTCCCATTTCCGCGGGCGGAGGGAGGCTTTGCGTGGGGGCTCTGCGTGTTCCCAGTGGCGTGCGTGCCGTGTGACAGCCCAGCTCCCAACATGGGACCTGGAGACTCCCTGTGCAGACGGTGTGTGCAAAGTTTGGGGTTTCCTTTGTTTTCCTCCCCCTGCATGACAGCACATCTATGCATATATGTGTGCGAGTATATCGATCTAAAGCCAGTGCGGGCTGCCAGCTGATGTGGAAGCAGCAGCAGGTAACAGGAGATCCCCGAGTCTCCCCCGTGCCAGCGGTCATCTAGAAAATGCCGGCTGTCACAACTTCTTGTCGTGCCTTTGGCACTGGCAGCCTGCGATCCATGCCCAAGTCATCCTGACCGTGCATCTTGGCTCTTCCTTAGCGTTAATCATGTCCTGGAGATTGGGTGTGATCTGAGTAGTTGTGTGAATTTGAGTAGTTGTGCCAGAAGGATCGATTAAATGACCAGCTCGTCAGGCTCCCGTGAATGAGTTTCAGTTTCTGTTGTAGTGTACCAAGTGGAAAACAATTTAGTCTTTGAATTTGAGAGGCTACTGTACAGTGCCCTGGTGTTTCATGAATGGTACTGTCACAGTGGTACAAAGGGAAGTGAATTAAGCTGTTGTCTGCCCTTTCTCTTGTACTGTAGAGGAGGTTCATAGTGACTGTTGATCATTTAGCATCTGTCTGAGTGGCAATGGTGAGGGCAAAAATACCCAACTCCAGCTGACTGCTTTTATATGCCTGTAAAGCTTTGCCAGGCATCAGTTGTTCAAGTTTAACATCTCATCAGTTTGGTACATGTTAATTTTTTTTAAACCCATAACATTTTTGCCCTAGATGCTTGACTGAGCAAGCGGTTGAGACATTAAGCAAAAGATGATAGTCAGGCCTGGCGTCTGTGTTTTGCAGGGAGGTATCAAGACTTGGTGTGGCACCTGTATTGGAGCTGAGCTTTTTAGATCCTTTTTCCACTAACAGCATTCAAACCTGGTTTTAAATGCTGCTCTTCGACTAGAAATTGGGGCTTGAATTGGTGTGCTGTCACGAGAGGAGGACTGAAGTGTCTGTCTCCAGCAGAAAGATGCAAATTGTCTGGGAGGTTGTGTGCAAAGTTGACGGAGTGCACCTGGAAAGGGAGCTGTAAGCTGATGCGAGGACGATAAGGGTATTTCAGGGGAAAGTAAACCTTTACTGAATATCTGTCCTAATGCACACAGTGATCTTACACAGCAGTGTAGGCTGGTTTGGGGCACCACCGTTTGAGTGGTCTACTGTATTTTTGCTTCTGTGTAATTCTTTGTAACAGAGGAAATTTGTGTGTTAGCTTACCTGACAGCAGGTACCTCTTAGGGCTATGGCATGCCTGAAACTTATTTCAGACTATAGACTGCAGTACTGTAATTGCTTTAGAACTGCCCGGAGCAAGAGGCCAGCGATGGGAGGAGAGGAAGAGGGAATCCTGAGGCTCTGCTGAAACAGTGCTATATTTAATTTCTATGGACAGAAGTGATTTTTTAATTGTTTTTTTTCTCTTGACCACCACCCCTTCCCCATTTTACTTGGCTCACCAGCTTTCAAATTCACCGTAATTGTCAGTGACTCCCACTAATTCCATCTTTTATCTGTATCTGGATGTCTTCCCTTGCTTTTGGCATATTCAGATAAAATAAACTTAGGTCTTGTCTTACTAATGAATATTTAGTGTAAACAACAGAAGGAATAGCTAACAACTCTGAGAAGGAAAACCAACAGCAGGAATATACTGTAAGCATTTTGGTGCTTTGAGGCCAGCTCATCTACTCCACTCATCTTTTATTCCTGCAGCACTGACTGCTAAAGAGGATGTATAGAGATGCTTATTTTACTGCACCTTACTGACAGTGATGCTAACGATGGCGTACAGGGCTCGATGGTGTACAGGGCTCAATGGTGTACAGGGCTCGGTGTTAACCATTGCATAACAGGACTTAACAAAGGCTTTGCCCAGTTGTTAAGTGGTTTCTTTGAGCTTTCAGTAATAAGAAAGTGTTTCAGATGTAGCATTTTGAATGTTTTTTGGTTTGGGTTTTTTTATTTGCAATTCCAAATGAGTGTTGTAGGAGGGATAGGTCTAATAAAACAGTGCCTTTTATCCTGAAAGCTGATAGCATTTTAGAAACAGGAAAGGGTTTTAGAAATAGTAAAAGGAAGCCACAGGTTTCATCTGTAATGTTACCATGTCTAGAGTTCTATCCCTCTTATTAGTGGATTTGGTTAAGTGCTTGTGCTGATTTAACCTTTCAGGAAATAGAGAAAGACACTGAACAGTAGCAAATTGTTATCTTCTTCCCACTGGTTATAGAATATTGTAATGAATTGTGTCAATTAACTGGTTTTGAAACACCTGATTAAAAATTGCTTCTCTCTAACCCGTGTCTATTCTCTTGATTTTGCTGGTATTGTCACCTCACAACCCCTGTTTGGCAGTAGTAGTTGTCTTTTTCTCTCAGATAACTTCCTTTGTGTTTAGAATGTATAGGCCTTTAAGTATTAGTTCCCTTAAAAACATGTGAGCATGTTTATGAAAGCCAAAGGGTTACAGATTCTTTTTATTGTTCTTCCTCTAAAAAAGATGAGGAAATACAGGCAATATACAATGAGTACATTGAATTTTGGTAGGTGAAACTACAGAAATTGAGGCTATTCAGAGCAAGGGTAACATGAAGTGCAAATGGAGTTCTTTGCCCCAGCTTCTACATCCACATGCCTGTACTCAGAAAATACGTCTTGTATTCAGTAAACTGTATGCAAGGAAAATAATTAATCTTATGTCTTCCTTCTGAGGTGTAGATTTGTAAGGGACTTAGTTATCCACTCCGTACTTTGAGTGAGGCAGAACCAGAAGTTAGCTGCAGTTCCTGACAGTTGTTTGACAGAAATGCTCTTGAGAAACTCAAATCTTAGAATCATACAATGGCTTAGGTTGGAAGGGATCTTAGAGGTCATCTGCTCCAACCTTCTTGTCATGGGAAGGGACACCTCTCAACTAGACTTGGCTGATCATGGTCTCATCAGCCTTGAACATCTCTGAAGGAGGAGGCATCCACAGCCTCCCTGGGCAGCCTGTTCCAGAGTCTCACCACTCTCATACTAAAAAACTTCGTAAGATCCTGTCTAAACCTGCTCTCCCTCAGCTTAAAACCATTGTCCCTTGTTCTGCCACTAGAAACCCTTATGAAAAAAGTTCTTCAGCCTTCCTTTAGGATCTCTTTAGATATTGGAAGGCAACTCTAAGGTTCCCCTAGAGTATTCTCTAGGCTGAATAACTCCAGCACTCTCAGTCAGAGGTGTTCCAGCCCTTGAGTCATCTTTGTGGCCATCATCTGAACTCAGTCCAGCAGCTCTGTGTCCCTCTTAACGATGAACACTCCAGACCTGGATGCAGTATTCAAGGTGGAGTGTCACAAGAGTAGAGTAAAGGGGAAGAATCACCTCTCTTGACCTGCTGGCCACACTCCTTTTGATGCAGCTGTTCTGTTTTGGTTTGTTTTTCTGCCAGCTTAAGATTTGGACTTGTCTATAAGAAGGAAAATGTGAAAATTTGATAGTGCTGTGACAGCTTTCTTTTTTTTTTTAAGTGCAGTTATCAACTGTGATGCTGAAAAGTTATCCAGTAAATAGAAAAGAGTTGCATATGTTTAGTTTTCATCTGATTTTTTGGTGTGCCACTGATTTTAATCTAAGGATAATGCTCTTTATCAAGGAATCCTGTCTGAAAATGCAGCTTGAATTTGTAGTTTCAGAGAAGGAAAATAACACTTGCTGTGCAACATAGAACGAATAATAGCTATTTCCTGACCACTTCAGTGAATGGAAAGGGAGGAAATATTGTCATGTCTTGAGTACTTGCCTAATATGAAACAAAAGTCAGTGACTTCAGCACAGTTGAAGATGGGAACACCATTCAGAGTATCTTCGAGAGAGCTCATAAGGCACATCTTTGTGTTTTGGAGTAGAATGTGTGACTGGAATCTGTCCACAGCTGCCTTCAATATGGAACAGAAAAAATGTGAAACGATGTGTAACTTGTGAAGATGTTAATGATCATGAAAGATTGTTGCTGGAGGATCAGATTGATTAGTGCTGAGTTGAGGTTTTTGACTGTATAATACTGGTGGAATGGAATTATAGCAGGATAAAAAGCTACTTAATTTGTCACAGCTTAGAGGCAGAATTAATGTGTGTCCTGTAGGCACAGTGTCTTCAAGGGATCAGAAGTGCCAGAAACACAGAGACAGTAGCTGGTAGAAGAAGGAGAAAAAAAGGAAGAATAATAAAAGAGGATGAGGCCCAAGGTTTGGTCATTTGGATTCGAGCTTTTTGCTCAGTATATTCTCCAAATGGAGCAAAGGATTTATGGTATTTGCTACTTATGTGTTGTAATCATCTGCAGCTTACATTTGGCTATAGAAATATGTTGTAGCACTGGCTGTTTTCAAATACCAGTTAAGTACCTTGTCTGTACATTGGCTTCTAAGGTAGCAAAGGACTTCGGTCAGGGCAGATTTTTACTTTTATACCATAGTTGGCAAACACCACATAATCACAGAATGTTAGGGCTTGGAAAGATGTCCAGTGATCATAGAGTCAAACACCCCTGACAAACAGGTCCAAGTGGGTGTTGAAAGTCTCCAGAGAAGGAGACTCCACAACACCTCTGGGCTGCCTGCTCCAGTGTTCAGTCACCCTCATTGTAAAGCAGAGTCTCCTCGTGTTGAGGTGGACCCTCCAGTGTTCTAGCTTGTACCTGTTGTTCCTTATCCTATCACTGGGCACCACCCAAAAGAGGCTGGCACCTTCATCTTCATATCTGAGGCACCCACCCCTCAGATATTTATAGACATTTTTCCTCTTTCTTCCCTCTTCTGAGATCACTGATTACTCTCAGAGAAGTTTAAAACTGGCAGCTGAAGCACGATTGTCTTCTGAATTTTAGCCAGCAGCACCTCTGTGTGTTCCTCAGATTTAGCCTGGTTTCCTTCTCAGACTTTCACAGACAGCTGCTGTTCTCCACTTCTGAAACTGAAGTTTGTGAAAAGTATGACTGGTTATCACTCCATTTAGTGCCTGTTGTACTACCCACAGGTTTTGTACCTTGAAATTGAAACCATGGCTTTACATTCAAAAAGTAATATCTAAGATGGATATGTGATTATGAGGTAAGGTTATGTTTTCAGGTAAAGATTTTACACTGCTTGATACATAACAACTTGCAATAGACGTTCTTGTCAGGGTGTGCTCTTTGTTTGCTAAAAAGGATCTGATCATACAACTTTCCAGAAGTAGTCTTCACTCTTCACTTAGTGCCTGTGACTTGGAAAATAAGTGTGAAGTTTGTAAAAGCAGGAGGATTAGATCAATTCTTAGTCGTACTCAATTCAAAAGCCAGTAGGTTTGTGACCCAATATAAAAAGGTACTAAATAGCAGCTTGCTGCTGGGGAGATGGATATTGATGTAGTCTGTCAGGCACAGGGTTAAAATGAATTTACACAGGATTCACAAATACTGTCAAATCAAAATGTGTGGGTTATTGATTCTGACTTACCCCTACCTTAAATCTCTCAGAAATATTTCTGTTGCTTACATCCTGAAGCAAAGCACTGGTGGCAAAGTCTTCACCTTGTCACTCAGAATCAATGCAAATCACTGCTCTGTCCAGCACAGAGGTAATTCTTATTGCAAGCACTCACTTGTTTTATAAAGGACTACTGCAGACAGGGAATAGAACACATGCCACAGCTATAAAACACTGTGTACAGAGAGCTGAGTTAAACAGCCCCTATAGATCAATGTGTTACAGCTTTAAATCTGCTGTAAAGATAAAATAGGTACTTAGCTCTGTGAATCAGATCCAAGATGTTAAACTGTGTAAAAGTTTGAGAGAAACAGCTATTTATAGATGTGGCTGCAGAGTCTCTGCATCAAAGCTATCTTCCTTCCCATTTTGGAGTTTTAAATATTTAAAAAATGTACATAAAATATGGCAGCAAGATTTTGTATATCTGCTTCCATCAAAGGTTTACAAATTTAATTGCCCTTGTTTTTCCTTGTTCATAAATTATGTTTGTGGTGGTGGTTGTTGTTTGGTTTGTTTTGGAGGAAATTTTGGTGTGGTTTTGGTTTTGTTATGTGTTTGCTTTTTGTTTGGTTTTGTTGTTTTTTTTTAATGTAACCATGGCATTTATTGTTCAGGAACTTTAATTTTTAAGGGTAGAAGTCAAGGAAAAGTTGATGTTTAAAAACCCCACAAATTATTAACATTAATTTTGTCTTTGGGGTTTTGTGATAGTAATGTGTCTTGCCATGTCTCTGCCTAGGTGGAGATGGATGCTACTTTATTTTTCCATGTATGAGTGACAGTAAAGATTTGGAGAGAAAATGAGCCATGGTTCAGGAAATGGGAAATCCGCTCCTATCACTGAAGCTTGGCAATGTGGCTTCTCCTCTTAACAAAGTAATTTTGATGCTGCAGTTACAGCAGGCTGTTTCGAGATGCTCTAGTGCCTCTTTGCCTGCCAAGGCAGTTTCCTAGTGCTGCATGGCTTTCTCCCAGTGAGGAAGACCACCAGCAAGTGTGGGCTGAGTTCCCCAGGTGTCCTTTCCAGCCTGGACTTTTTCCTATCTTCTGTAATGCAATTTTCTCCCGTCGATCACTATTGGTTTTAGTAAGCACAGGGTATTGTAACAGTTTTGGCTACTGAGTTTGCTGTTTCTGACTGCCTCTGTCTCAGGGCAAGCAGGGAATGATGTTTCTGGCTCAGGAAATTGGCTGAAGTCCTGCATGTGTCCCAGCCCGATCTCTAATTCTGTTGAGCACCGTCTGCAGGCTGTGTAATGAAACACAAAGGCTCTAATTATGTGATAGTCTGCTAGTACTGAACTGTAAATGGCAGTGGAAGGCTGATTCTTAATGAAATTGGCCCCTGCAGTATCTCAAGTGAACGGAGCTGTAACTTTTTAATGACTTCCTGAAGACAGGTGATAGTTCTGTAATTATCTCCATCTCTGAGTATTCAGGAGTATCACTCCCTTCTCTCAAAGGGACTTCTCCCAAGATTGTAGAAACTGCTTAACATCTGAGATTGATGTATCCTTGGTGTTTATATTAGTCGTTGTAGAGATAAATGCTTTCAAACTTTGATTATTTGTATGCTATTTGACTACCAGTAAGTGAATCTGCAGCATTTAAGCTGATATTTATTAATGACAGGATACAAAATCTGACCTACTTTTCTCTGTGCTGCCAAGCAATGAGTATGACCCCTTGGAAAAGAAATAAGAAAACTGCCAGAAGGACTGGTATAAATCGCAGTATCACACAGTATCACAGTATCACCAAGGTTGGAAGAGACCTCACAGATCATCAAGTCCAACCCTTTACCACAGAGCTCAAGGCTAGACCATGGCACCAAGTGCCACGTCCAATCCTGCCTTGAACAGCCCCAGGGACGGCGACTCCACCACCTCCCCGGGCAGCCCATTCCAGTGTCTCAGTGAAGAACTTTCTCCTCACCTCGAGCCTAAATCTCCCCTGGCGCAGCCTGAGGCTGTGTCCTCTCGTTCTGGTGCTGGCCACCTGAGAGAAGAGAGCAACCTCCTCCTGGCCACAACCACCCCTCAGGTAGTTGTAGACAGCAATAAGGTCTCCCCTGAGCCTCCTCTTCTCCAGGCTAAACAATCCCAGCTCCCTCAGCCTCTCCTCGTAGGGCTGTGCTCAAGGCCTCTCCCCAGCCTCGTCGCCCTTCTCTGGACACGCTCAAGCATCTCAATGTCCCTCCTAAACTGGGGGGCCCAGAACTGAACGCAGTACTCGAGGTGTGGTCTGACCAGTGCAGAGTACAGGGGCAGAATGACCTCCCTGCTCCTGCTGACCACACCATTGCTGATGCAGGCCAGGATGCCACTGGCTCTCTTGGCCACCTGGGCACACTGCTGGCTCATGTTCAGGCGGGTATCAATCAGCACCCCCAGATCCCTTTCTGTCTGGCTGCTCTCCAGCCACTCTGACCCCAGCCTGTATCTCTGGATGGTGTTGTTGTGGCTAAAGTGCAGCACCCTGCACTTGGAGCTATTGAAATGATTCACAGAAGACTGTATGAGCAAATACACTATTGGATAATATAGCAAAGCTGCATCACTGAATCTACTGAAAACTGTAAAATGGTGGTTTAAATAAATATATCATGTGTGCTGTTCAGAAGGTGAGAAAAGAGCAAATGTCTTTGATCAAATCTAAAAGTAGAAGTGTTGTGTTTTTTTTCATGTTAGAAAGTTATTTTCCATGATCTTTAATAGCTTGACTTCAGAATTATAAGCATTCTGACACATTGTGAAATGCAAACAAAACAACTTCCATTACTCACTGGTCCTGTGATACTGTGCAGGTAGCTGTTACTTTCACACACATTGTGCCTCCTTCAGGGAGCCTTTGTCAAAGGTGATTTATAAAGGCATAAGCAAAAGGAGTAATACTTCGCTTTGTGAACGGCTGCAGGTTACTGCATGTCTTAGAATCATAGAATCATTTTGGTTGGAAACAACCCTGAAGATCATCAAATCCAACCGTCGTCTAACTCTGCCAAGTCTGGCACTAAACTGCATCCCTTTGCACCACATCCCTGCAGCTTTTAAACACCTCTGGGGATGGGGATTCAACCACCTGCCTGGGGAGCCTCTTCCAGTGTTTGAGAATCCTTTCAAAGAAGAAGTTTCTTCTCATATCTAATCTAAACCTTCCCTGGTGTAACTTGGGACCATTTCCTCTTGTCTTGTCACTTGTTGCTAAGGAGAAGTGACCAACACCCACCTTGCTACAACCTCCTTTCGGATAGTTGTAGAGAGAGAAGGTCTCCTCTCAGGCTCCTTTTTTCCCGACTAAACAGTCCCTGTTCCCTCAGCTATTCCTCACCAGACCTGTGTTCCAGACCCTTCATCAGTTTTGTTGCCCTTTTCTGGATCTGCTCCAGGACCTCAATGACTTGTTGCAAGGGCCCCAAAACTAAGGCCAGTACTCAAGCTGTGGCCTCACCAGTGCTGGAGTACGGCAGGACAATCGCTTCCCTGATCTGGCTGGTCATGCTATTCCTGTTCCAAGCCAGGATGCTGTTTACCTTCTTGGCCACCTGAGCACACTGCTGGCTCATGTTCAGTCAGTTGTTTATCAACACTCCCCAAGGCCTTTTTTCTGAGTAGCTTTGACACTCTTCCCCAGGCCTGTACAGTTGCCTGGAATTGTTCAGTCTCTTACAATTGGCCTCAGGCCATTGATTCAAGCTGTCCTTTTCAAGGGCCTCCCTACCCTAAAGCAGATCAACACTCCCTCCCATCTTAGTGTCATCTGCAACTTACTGTCATCTTGTGTGTGATGCACAAGATGCAGTCTCACCTCTGCTACTTTGGTCTCTTGCAGTGGCTGCACCTCAGCAGCATACAAATAACTGAGGAGGTAAAAGAGATTGAAATTACAAGATGTATAAAAAAAATACCTGGTTTTCATTCTGCTGGGATTAACTGGACATCTTAGGGCAGTTATGTTTTAGCTTTTATGGTCTGCAGTTCTGACTGTCAGGAACATTTGGCTTCCAAGCTAGATGCTGCAAAAGTTGAGAAGATATGCACTGAGCAGGTGCAGACTTTGAAGTGTGCATTTCATCCCAGAGGTGGACAGAAAGTTTGAAAAGCTGTAGACTTGCAGTCAGGTAGAAATTATTCTATCTAGATGTGGGAAAGTTAAAAGTCTCCAACACATTATCACATTAATACATATTTTCCAAGATTAGGGAAAAAATATGGCTTTCACAGCTATGTTTTACACCATTCCTGTATTAGGAGAGAAAATTACCACAAATCATTGTGACAGTTTGGTTAAGTAGGATTTAGTTTTAAAACAAAGATTCTGGACTATGTACTTACTTGACTTTGACTTTTTAATCATCAAGGAGTAATCATTCCAAGAAGACTGAGAAGATTTCTACACATCTTACTGACCATACCAAGTGGAGAAAATCAGAATTGGAGGAGTGGCTAGTTAGTCCTAATCTGAGAGCTCCAGCACTTTAAAATTGCACAGCAGCTCTAAAGGTGCCTTTGTTTTTTCAAGTGGATGGCTGCTTACAATTTTGCAGTTCTTGTGCATTATTGTACCACAGCATCTCTGCTTCTTGGAGTCAAATATGTATGCATGTTCCCTCAGATTTTCTCTAGCAGTTGTCTAAAGGTATAAATTTAGCTTATCAAACTCCAAACATTTTTTCTCAGCTGAACTAGAAAACTAAGGACAGAAAAGAGTTTTCTTTATAGTGATTTATGCAACTTCTGTGGTGTCTTTCTTACTTTAATGAAGAGCTTCGTAAGCATGGTTGTTTACTTTTTTCCCTCAGGTAAGGTAGATGCTCATTTGGTAGAGTTATAGTGACATCTCCATTTTAGTAGACCTTTGATAATTACAGAGTTGTGGAATAATGGATGTTTGAGAGGATCTCGGTTCATCTAGTGTAACCACTTAGTTCAAGTAGGATTAGGTATGAAGTCAGGCCAGGTCGTTCAGAGTTTTGTCCAGTTGAGTCGTTGAAACCTCTGGAGATAGAGGCTGTACAATGCAGCTGGGCAGCTTGCTCCCTTGGTAGAATGTTCTCATGGTAGAAAAGTTTATCCTTTATCAGGTCAAGTCCTCTTATTTCAATTTATACCTGCTGGCTTTTGTCCTCTGATCTTGCATCACTATGAAGAGTCCAGCTGTATCCCATCGGTGCCTCTCTAGAGGTCTCTTAGGTCCCCCCAAAGTTGTTTCTTCTCCAGATTGAACAAGCCCTCACTACGCACTCTCTGCTCAAAAGGATAGAGGGACTTGGTCCCTATCAGCTTGATTGCTCATCTCTGGACCTATGTCTGTTGTACTTGAGACAGCAAAGCCCTACAGTATTCTGGATGTGCTTTAGTGAGTGCTGCCTAGAAGGGTTTTAATCTTTTCCCTTGACTAATTTGCCATATTCCTGCTGATGTATCCCAGGAGGCTGGTGGTCGTCTCTGCTGCCCAGGGGCTGCCCATCAGCACCTCCATGGTGTCTTCCATAGAGCTGCTCCAGCCCAGCAGTCCTCAGGCTATATCATTGCAGGTTTGTTCTTTCTTTCTTTACAGGTGAAGGACTTTGACTTTGTCCTTACTAAATCCTGTAAGGGTTCTCTTGGACCATTACTCCAGCCTGTCTCTGTCCCTCTGAGTGACAGTCCTGCACATGAGCATACCAGATGGTGTCTCCCAGGTGGTGTCATCTGTAAACTTAATGAACATTCACTCTTCCAGAGCACTCCTTGAGGTGTTGAACAGCACTGATCCAATTGGTACATCCTTGCACTGTGCAAGATACATTTAAATACTGACTTTCACTGTATCAACAGCCCAAGTTTAATACATCAAAGTAGGATGGCATGGCTGCTTGGCCTTTCATTAAGAGTTGCCTTATGTCCGCTGTTTGAAGACTAACCTTGTGCAGATGTTCTTTTTAGGCAAGTGAGCAGATGAGAGATCCCTTCACGTGCAATCATAGGTGCCAGTACAGTTTGTAGCCTGCTTAATGGAGATGAATAAATGTGTAGTAGAGTTGTTTGGGTGGAAAGGGGAGAGCGCCGTGAGAGTCTCTGATCTCTCTGAGATACCTGTCGTGGGGTGGGTTTTGTGTTCTTGTTTTGTTTTGATTTGTTTGTTTTTTATATAATGTGATGGAGAGGGAATATAGCTGTAAGAAAAAGACAGATTCCCATTCATAAATGTGGTGACTGATACAGGATACCAGTGTACTCCAATCCATGCCTGACCTACTTGTGCCTTTCCCATTCACTTGCTGTCCTCAAATCCCATAATCTGTGGGCAGTTTCTTAGAGGAAATGCATCTTTCATCTACTTACTATTTTTATGCTCTGGAGATGTAAGGTATCACTGAGCATTGTTAGCAAAACCAGTTCCGGAGTCAGACACTTTTGCCTCAAGAGCAGAACAAAAGTAAACAGTAAAACCTGTATAACCACAGTTAAAGAAGTAACTGTTCTTCGGAGCTGCCTTTTCTTGGGTTAACCTTGAGCAACTTCAGACAGGTTGAGGTGCCAGTTCTCAGGAACTCAGCCTGGGAATGGAAGCAAAAACAATCTTACAAGCAATTGATGTTGTCTACCTATTCTTGTGATGAATATGCACAGCATAAAAGCTTGTAGTGTGTGGCCTTAAATTTGCATTGATGGAGAGTTACTCTTCCCTCTTTGTGAGACAAAAGTTTAAAATATTCAGTTACATTGTTTGCTGTTTAACTTCATTTTTACTCTTTCTTTTTTTCTTATTTTTCAGTGACAATGACAAATATCGGAGAAAAAGGTAAGCTTTTTGTTAGCTCTTTATAAGTAGAATTCACCCATCAGGATAGTACAGTAGTTTACTGGGAGGGAACTGAGATACAGATCTAGCCTGTTTTAAATAAGTGTACTTTTTGTGTTCCTCAGCTCTTTTCATTATCCTGCTCTTCCTGATTATTGCTTTAACCATTCCAAATAGAGATGAGGAAATTTAGAGCTTTTTATCTTCTGACTGGCTTTCAGAAGTGTCCGTTAAATTAATCCTTGGGGTTTTTATGTTTGTTTGTTTGAATTATTCATAACAAAGTAAGCTTTTGTAAAACCAGCTCTAATAAAGGTGAGCAAAGTTATTTGTGCAGAGTGCAGCATATGCAAACAGAACATTAACTTTTTTCTGCACTTTCTTTTTAGCAAGTGTCTTTGAAGAAACTAAATCCTTCAGATATGTAGCCTCCTCAGAAAATAATAAAACTGCCTAGTTAGCTGTCATTAGAATTCCTAGCCTGAGGCTGCAGCATGTTTAGATTGGTTTTCCAGATGCTATTTTAATACTCTAGCACCACATGGAACTGTAAAGCATCGGGCTGGAAAGCACATACAAGCTGTGCTTTTTACATCTGTGTAATTCCAGCAGGTTCTATCATTGATGACTGCCTCACTTAGAAAAAGTGTTTGCCAATTAAGAAACATTTGCTTGAAAAAACTTTATTTTCAGCTCAGTGATCTCTTCCTCCTATTTGAGTGCTTTAAGTGTATGTCTTGGTTCCAGCTGGGTTAGAGTCAGTTTTCTTCCTACTAGGAATTAACTCTGTCCAGCTGAAAATAGTACACCATATGCACAAACATCAGCACCTGCAGACTTTGAAATAGTCTCGGTTTCTTGCTGCTCCATAATGTGTGTGTGGGAGATGAATGTGATGTTAGGCATTGTTCATAAAGCACAGAAGAATTATCATCAGAATGCATTGGGCAACGTTAAGTTTTCTTGGGTTTAGCTGCTGAATGCTTTGGTCAGCTTCAGCCAGTCAGGAGAAATTTACTCTGGCCCTGAGTGTTTTCAGGGGTGGAAACTGGGCAAATTGTGTCCAGCCCTACGACAGGTTGCTGGAAATTGCCAGGCAAATCTAGCTATGGCAGCTGTTTGTAAATGGGTTGCCTTCAGACAAGGGACAGGCTATTTATAGGGGAGTTTCTTCAGAAAAAAAAGTGTTAAATAGAAGGATTTCTGCCCAGGGAGCTGCACACAGCTCTTATTTTTCCATCTCAAGGGAACTGAGATTCTTATGTTGGGCTCTAAACACCCACAGATGAGGAGGGCAGCTGGGCAGCAGTGGGTAGCACCGTTGTGGTGCAGAGAAGTGGCCTGTCAGAATCTGATCCAGGTTGGAAAAGTGAGATGTAAGAGCCAACAAGTAGACCTTAAGTCCTAAAGTCCTCTGCAGACTTTAAAGGGGAAATGTGGTTAATGTCTTTAGGCTAGAATTTTGTCTTCTTCCAGTAGTCTTATTTTTCTTATTCCTTTTTTTTTTAATGGACTAAGAAGGAATTTTCTTATCAGTCACAGTTATTCACACAACAATAAAATCTAGGTGCAAATTAGTAAATGCATAGGGTACAGAATGAATCTAACTTGCCTTGCTTTGCACTCACTTTATGCCATTAATATGTTGTTTACAGAACACTGATTTGGGGTATTTTTTGTTTATTTCTTTTGAGTAAATAATATTTTTTTTAGAGCTGAAACATTCTGATAAAGCTGTGGTCGGTTCCTGCCAGATGTTTGTGCAACAGCAAGATGGTTATTTAGTGCCTTGTGCTTGCTATGGAGTCCAGTTCTACCACTTAGCCCTGATGAGGCTCTTTTCACTTTATAGACATGACGTATTGGCCCTTTCCCTCTGTCACCCCAAACGGTTTGTACAGTAGTGCTCCTCAGATTTTGTTAGCTTGCATTTGTTGTTTTTAAACTGAATAGTGAATAAGAATAAATGTTTACTGTATTGCTGGGGTTATGAGTAAAATTGCAACACCAGAAACATTTATTCAGCCTTACTTTTGAAGCAAAAGTGTAGAAGACAAGAACATGGCTGGCTACTGTTCCTTCATTTATACACACCATCATGCATGTGTACAGAAGTTTCCCTTTCTGGTGACTTTTGACAGTCTTAGAAATTTATAGAAGTCATATGAAAACTATCTGACCATGTAGCTTCTGTATAACCTTTGTCTCTCCATGATCTCAGTTCATCTGTACTGCAGATGTTTGCTGTTGATGTTAGCTGGCCTTTATTTGATGCTTCTCTACCTGAGGAAGAAAAATCCAAGGAAATATTCTTTCCCATGCATTAGAGCAAGTTAATCAGGGGATACAAGCTTTGGATTTACCGTTTACTGTGGTGAATTGCATAGTACAGTGAGAGCTTTTAAATGGAAACACTTAACCCAGCCATGGCAGGCTCTTCGGAACAACTAATGTTACCTTCTGTATTCTAGCAAAACAACTCGGCATGGTAAACCTTGAGGGGCATCTATTAAAAAATCACTGTAAAGAATATAAAACATTCAACAAACATTTGAAATTAAAGAACCTTTTGGTTTTTGAAGACCACTTTTCTGTTTTCCCTCCTAACAATCTAGCAAAACAGATTTGCTTATTATGGTTGCTGCTCAGGTGTCCTATACACAGCCGCTGCAAGACTCCCTTCACTTTAGTCATTGTTTAGGTAGCTGTACTTTCTTTTTTTTTTGGGGGGGGGTGTGAATGGGTGGTGTTTTGTCTTTTTGTTTGGATTTTTGGTTTTCTTGGCTGCCTTTTTTTATTATGTGTCCCTCTTTTTTTTTTTCCTTTGTCAAGCATGTTTTATAATGGCTTGTAAAGCTAAAATGGCTTGTAAAGCTGAAATGATTTCTAAAGCTGAAATGGTTTGTAAAGCTAAAAAGCAGAGTTGCATCAGTTAAACAGAATTTGACAAATGCGTGAAGGGAGAATGCCTGCTAAATAAATTTGGGGCTCTAGTAGTCTACTAACTGTTCCCTCAGACATCTGCAATATATGTAGCCTGTATCATGACTTCCCCCACACAGTCTGTATCTGTCTGGTGTAAAGCTGCAGTGCAGTATTTTTGTTGCAAAGCTTTTGCAGAGCCTCTGTATTTACATCTGTTAGAGTAACTATCTGTGACACGTGCAGCATCCGTTTGCAAGCACTATAGTACCACTGCTCTGTTTGTATTAATTCTGTTCCTTTTTGATTATAGTTGTGTGCCTGGTTGCTTACCACATATTTTTCATGCTGTTCGTCTGGTCATATTGGAAAACAATCTTTACACTACCAATGAATCCTTCAAAAGAAGTAAGATAAACTTAACTTTTGTTTCCAAAACAGCCTAATCAAATGCCTGATTTTGTAGTATTTGAGTAACTTAGAGTCTGATCTCATGTAGTTTTAGTGTGTGGAATGATACAGCTGGCAGTTACAGCTTCTTAACAGGAGTAAGTCAGATGGCAAACTATGTAATGACAAACACAAAACCAAAATTAAACCTTCTCCAATTATTAAAGGATTTTTTAGCATTAAGAATACAATATATATGATTAAAAAATATCATAAAAAATAAGGATTAAAAAAATATCTCCACTTGAAACTATGAGTTATTTGAACTAGCAGCTTACTTTTATGTGGGCAAAAAAATTACTGTCCTGTGCTTGAGGCTGATATTGCCTGTCAGCATCTGTCTGTTGTCCTCTGAATTAAAGCTTCTTTCCCTTCTCTTTTGGTATGAAGGGACTTGAGGGTTTTAATGTAAGTGCACTGCAGGTAAGCTGATGCTTGGAAGCCACAGCTGGTTAAGCAGGAGGGGAGTTAGTATAGAACAGCTGCATGGAAAGAGGTCTGAGCAAATAGATAAGTCTAAGTCTAGCTAGTATAGAAGTGTTAAAGAAGAAGGACCAGGAGAATATTAAGGTAGAAGATTATGTTCAATGTGGTGTAGTCTCAAGATGATTGCTTTAAGTTTTTACATTGTTTTAATTTCACTTTCTTTCTAAATTGAAAAAAAAAAAAAAGAGAGCGAGCGAGAGAGAAAGCTGTCAGTAACCTTCATGAAAATCCTCCCCATGCAGCTTGGAACAACCAGTGCAAATTTTTGGCTTCTTCTCTATGGTCTTTATACAGAAACCCCACAGTCCTCTGTAGGTACTGTGTCATACAACCTTTGAGGTCAAAAAGGAGGAGGCCATGGCTGCTCTGGAGTTTGAAATATCCACAAAGCCAATGCTTATTTTGGCATGGACTTGAAGCTGCAGCTCCTATAACTACCATGCCAACACAAGATAAATAGCTGATGATTTCTGCTATTTATCTGTTGTGTGGAGGTTCTTCTCTGAATAGTTTTAATTCACTAATAAGCTAACGTAATTTTGGAAGCAAGTAGATAATTCAAAGTAATTGGCAGCTTGGGGCAGAGAGTAACAAAATGCATTAAGAAGCTATTTTGTTTGGTAATTGCATAGCAGAATATACACATTTATATGGTGACTGTAGTGATAATTAGAAGGATTTTCAAATCACTGCCAGTAAAAGACTTGCAAAACGTTGTGACAAATCATTAGTAATTATAGTAGGATTCCAAAGCCATCATACAGTGCTACTGGATATTAAAATTATTGAGGCTGGGTAATAGGAGCCAATTCATGGTGTTGCTGGCAGTAAGTGACATCTTTGTTGTTCCACACCTTCTTCCTAATCTACTAGTGTAGTAGTTTTAAAATTTAATTAGGATATTTTGTAATGCTAAGTTACTGCTTGATTTCCACCCTTTGAAGTCTGTGAATGTGAAAGGATGTATTTGCAACATAACTGAACTTACCAACTCTAGCAAATATGCATTTGAAGACTGAAAAACAGATAAAGCTTTTGTCTTCTGTCCTCACAAAACACACAGCCTCTGTATTTCTCCTTAAGCATATTTCAAACTTTTGCATGTTTGAAGAGCACTAAAGTGACAGCTGCACACTTCAGTGTGGGCCATTCTTTATTGAACAAGAAGCGCTAAAAAGTAAAATGTAAGTGTTCTGAACCAAGTTTTTGCTGTGAGAAATCCTATATATGCAAAGAGAAATCAACTCAAGTGTCAGCAAGAGGGTATTTTTGCTAGGGAGAAAAATGACAGGTAACCTGAGGAGCTCAAACTGCTTCTGCTGGAAGATCATAAGCTTTGTCACAAAAGTAGAGAGGTTCCTTCTCAATGGAGGTGACAATAGGCTCTTAAATATGTTCCTCTGTCCGCCTTCTAAGTGCTTTGCTTTCGTTTAGGAGAAAGATTAATGTTATTATTGTAATGATGAGCCTGACAGTAGACATAAATGTTATGCAGAGGGCTTCTGTTTCTAGTAGAGGCTAGAGATATCCACTGTTTTTGCCCAATACTGATTTCTTTTCAGAGGTGATTTTGTATCCTATATCTCTGATAGATACCAAAGACTTCTGCATCTCCCCATTTCTAGAAGCCGCAGTACTGTAGCTCTGCTGCTGGGTTGCAGAGGACTTCAGTCCAAACTTCTTACACTCTACGTCAATGTATGCCATGCACCTCTTTTCAGTAGTTTTTACCCTTTCAGCTCTTACTAGAGCAATGTTTGTTACTGACATTTTGGGCAGTGATAGAAGCTGTCATTTTATGCAGGATGTTAAGATGTGGCTATTCTGTCACACAAGACAACAATCTAATCCTTCTCTCAGCCAATTGCTGAAGTAAAACCACCTCTGAGCACCTGCATGAAGAGAATGACAGCACTCTAGTATCAAAGAATAAAAGGGAAGATGCCAGCCACCAGAAGAGAAATAAAGCTCTCTTTTCTGGTTTTTACTAGTAGCACTTTTTCTTTCAGTTGAAGACTGGCATCCCTGGCTTATATTCACCAGCTTATATTTAGTATACTGGAAGTAAATTAACTGTCCTTTGAAGAGAATGGTAAACTCTTCATCATCCTCTTACTACTTACAGAAGCAGTCAATATTGCATCAATACTAAATCAGAAATAATTTAAATTTCATCTCCAGTTGCCATAAACTAAATTAGTGATCTCAGGAACACAAGGTTATTTGCTCTAATGCCTTGTATATGCTGCTAATCCATCCTTGTCTAATGAATATTTATTTCACCTTAAGAGCTCTATAGATATTTAACTAAACTTGCTAACATCTTTGATTTTAAAAATTGTTCCAGTTTCATCTATCATATTCAGACAAGGAGTCCCTGGAAAGGGAGCCTAGAGGTGAATCCCAGCAGGAAGTCTTAAGACGAGCAGCCAAGGATCTTCCTATCTATACACGGACAATGTCTGGAGGTAAATAGGTGTTCAAGAGACCACCAAAGGCAGGTTTCTTGAAGTACTATCTAAACTACATTAAAAAAATCAATTTTTAAGAGTTTGAGTTATAGGGAAGAATTGGTTTTCAGACTTCATAAAATAACAGAGAGACACAAGAATTGAGTTTTAATGTAGCTTTACGCATCTGTATTTATTGAGTGGAAGGATTGTTGGAAAGTAAATTGCTGCATAGAACTACATTGACAACACCTTGCTGTGTGTTTGCAAACTGACATTAACAAATCACTTGTAATACTAACAGATTACAGAAGAGGCTGTAGCAGTCTTGAACTGCATAGATTTCTCCTTTCATAGGTTAAAAGCAGATGTAAAACGTTTAATCCCTATCTGTATGCCATGTACATCTAGGTAGACCACAGTAAGAAACTGTTGCTGTTTTACTTGCTAGCTGTTCAGTTGCAAGAAAAATGTTCTTCCAAACTAAAAGTTAACCTACTGATGATGTAAGTTTATGAATGCTGGCTAGCTAAGCAAGTCTAAGAGACAATCTCATACAGTAAATTAGAGCTGTTAGAAGCATAGCTTAAAATAGCTGTATTGTTGAATGGTCTTTGAAAGGTTTTCCAGTCTAGTGAGGTCTTTGTGGGTTTGGGTGGTTCATTGTTTGTTCTGCAAAGCTGAGGGATTTGGAAGAAAAAAACACTGATTAGCTTGATTAGCAGAGATTGCAAAACCTGAGCTTTTCTGGGGTTTACTCGGCTGGATTCAGCATTGAAAGTACTTCAAGAATGCTTTGCAATTTGCAACTTCTTCTCATCACACTGATAGGCTTTTCTGAGGGTTCTGCTGGGCTGAGCTACTGGTATTCCTTTTTTTGCTCAGACTTAAGGAGTCAAAATGTGTAGCTGTACATTTAGATCTAATCTTGGAATCTTTTCCTTCAGCAATCAGATACTGTGACAGATGCCATCTTGTAAAACCAGATCGTTGCCACCACTGTTCCGTATGTGACAAGTAAGAGAATATTTTAAATAAGTGATTTTTTTTTTCAGTGTTGTGGTTTGGATTTGCCAGCCAACAAATAGGAAATTTATCTGCCAGAGTAAACTTACCACACTTAGTCAGAATTTTGGAAGTTAAATGTAGTTATATTTACAAAAGTAGACCAATATAAAAGTATAAAGGCAATAAACATGTACAAAATGTATTTACATATTATTTGTAGTTCAACAATAGCACAGTACCCCCTTGTACATTATTTCAGCTCTCTCCATCCCACTCTGTACAGTAATACACTCCCCCCCAGACACAAAGGACCTAAAGAGCTGTATTTTAGCCACTTTCTCTACCTCCCCCCTTGCACCTTTGCAGACCCAACCAAGAAGATCAGTCAGGCAGCAAGCAACGTCACAGGCAGAGCAGAGAAGCCAGGAGCAAGCAGGAGGCAGCCAGAGAGAGAGAAACAACCTTGTGCTGCAAAATATGCCATATTCAGTAGTCCAGTGGAAGGAGATAAACATACCTTGCATTATTTCATGCCCAGTCCCTAAAACTGTTTATCCTTTAGGCTTGAACTCTTAAGAAAACCCCAAAACAACAAACAAAGCCTCACAAAACCCAAACAGAACCAAAAAAGCAAACCAACCAACCAAAAAAAACCAACCCCAACAACCAATCCAGGCCTTTAAAATTGTAACACTGAACTAATGGACTTTTTTTTTTTCTTTTTTTATGCATAGGTTTTTAGGGTTTGATGTTATGGCAGATAAGCTCTTTTTTTCCCCCTGGGCTTTTATGATTTATTTAAATTTTTGTTTACTTATTTCTAGAGGAAATTCTAAGAAAAATTAATTCACTGGATGACTTTCTTGATGCCAGTATGGATTATGTGATCATATAAATTCTTCACATAGTGGTTAAACATTTTTAATATTAATAAAGAACTTCCCTTAAGAATGTAACCAAAAATAGCTGTTAAACAAAAATTTGCTTCTTTTGTTAGAAGCTGCATAAAGATCACTGCCCATCTCAATCTGATCATGATGTCACATCTTACCTGAGGTAATAGTATCCTATTTTCCATCACATAACTTGCAGGTTATTTTTGCTGAAAGGAGCAACCAAGCATCCCCCCCATTTCTAACTGAAGCCACAAAATAAAGATTTTGTTTATCTAGCCCAAAATGTTCACCTCTACGTTGCCTAGAAGTCTTAATTGCTTTCTAATTTAATCTTTGTTTTGGCTATTCTTCTCTGACCTTTCTCCAGCTAGCTTGGCTATCTTTGTATTTCTCCACTCTTGCCCCCAGTGATATAAATTTCTAATTTTGAGAAAAGAGACATCCTCATAAGTTGATTTATTTTTACCTTTAAGGCTGTTCTAGATACTGTTAATCTGTTAATGCATCAAACCTTCCAAGATAATTGTGAGGCAGACAAGGTTTTCCATTTTTGTCCAGCAAAACAATAGAGGCACTGCATGTGGTTGCAATGCCAGATAAGGCTGAGCAGAGTGGAGAGAAAGTGGTGGAGTCACTGTCCCTGGAGGTGTTCAAAAAAAGACTGGATGAGGCACTTAGTGCCATGGTCTAGTTGATTGGACAGGGCTGGGTGGTAGGTTGGACTGGATGATCTTGGAGGTCTTTTCCAACCTGGTTAATTCTATGATTCTATGAAAGGGTGCAGAATACCTTAATGTTGTCCTTGTCAAAATTCAGTTGCTTCAATTGTATCTGATTTTCTGTCCCTATTTTATTAATGAAGAATGACTAATTGTGGAATGTTTGAGATTTTTCCTAGAAAGTAGGTACTTAAAAACCTTGTGTGCATCTGTGTGTATTTCTATGAAAGCAAATCAGACTTGGAAGTTGAAAGTTCATTTAATTGTATCACTAAGCATGTAATAATTGAAATATCCCCATCCCTAAGGCTCTGCCAGGGAAGGAACAGTAGTTGAGAAACCTGTTCAGAATGAGGATTAAATCCTTAAGATAAAGTTACACATTGCATTTGTTTGAATCACTAAGCTCTTGACAGAACAAGTCTCTTGATTTTGAGTTACCTACAGCTTAATTGTAGGTAAACTGTAATAAGTGACTGCAAATTGCCATCTTTGTTAAACAGATTAGGTAAACGGCAGTGCACGTGGATGGCTCCTAATCTGTATGTGAATAATTGACATCTGACAACTGCTTCTGACTTTGGTTTGTGTTTTCTTTCTTTCTTTCTATTGCCTTTTGCAATGGTTGGAATTCTGCTGGGATTATTTTAAGATGCATTTTGAAAATGGATCATCATTGCCCATGGTGAGTGTACTACTGGCTTACTTTTCTTACTTTCTGATTTGTTAAAACAAACTCTTGAGGGGCTTGCTACAGAGGTGGTGCTTCACTGTTCTTAGAGTTAGACGATTCTGTTTGAGGTTAGTGGTTTGCAGGACTATCGGTCTTCTTTATTGCATGTCCTCTTACCCTAGTTGGGAAATGTGGAAAGAAATTCCTGTATCACTTCTATTAGACCTTTGAAAGGTACCTTCATGTTTTGACAGTTAGGATGAGGTAGACTTCCAGTCAGTAAGAAAATTGCCTTTAAGAACTGCTTCTTTTCTTCATGGACTTTTGACTATTACTGTGGCTTAGTTGTGTTGAATGATGATTAGATTAAAAACCAAAGGAAAGGGTTGTGCCTTGTTCTCCTTACTGAAGCTCCCAGAATGGCTTGAGTGGGCTTGCTGGAAACAGCAACTTAGCTCTTTTAGTTGTATGAGTTCTTTGTTTTCTTCCCTATTTTTCCACTCTCTCTTTTTGCTGCTGTGTTGGCCTTCACAGTGATTTTGCCTTCTGTCTTTTCTCATCAGCCCTTCAAACCAGTGGGGAGGCAGGGTGTGTAATTATGTCAATTTGGCATGTATCGCACAGAAATAATTGAAGATCATTATTAATAAGGTCTAGGTTAAGTGGATTGAGTGGTAGATGGTATTTTTTTGCCACACAAAACTGATCAGAGCAGAAGCATCTCTTCTGTTGGACTAAATGAATGGTAGATAGCTCTAAACAACTGGTTTGACTTCTTAAATCAAATTCCTGGGCAGAGGAGACTGTCCTAGGAGAGGAAGGTGTGCTGGGCTCCTCTTGGTTGTCTTGGTCCTCACTACAGGTCTTTCACAATACAGTATGACTTAGGAATGTCCCCTTATTTTGCCACTGCTTGGTAAATAGAATTGCAGTAAATATTTAGCAATATAGGGTAAAATTGCCAACTGCATCATTTTTTTTGCTTGTGAGACTTGATGATGCTCAGTGTTAGCAGTGTGCTTCTTAATTAAAAAAAACAACCAATGAAAAACACCCAGACAGAACAGTAACAGGTAAAACCAGTGCATGCAGAGCAGATTTCATATAAGAAAAAAGGTTATTTCCTTTTTTCAGCCTTCTTATAACTGTCATGTAGAAAACTATAAGAAAAAATGGCTGTCAGGCTATTGCTGACAAAACACCAGTGGGAAGTCTCAAAATTACTGTTATTGTTCAGTATTATACATAGTTCTTGTGAGCTTTACAGTCTCTGGGATTCTTTGAGCTGTCCTGCATTAGGATAGTACATGAAAATGTCCTTCATGTAAACTTCAATTTCAAAATAAAAATCCATTGTATCAACTAACAAATTACAAACTGAGCCCAAATGTGTTGTGCAAAGGGGTAGTGAAGTTGTGTTTCACTGATCTGTAGACTTGTAGAAAAGACAAACTCCATTTTCCTCTGATTAGCATTTGGGTTTTTTACCTGTTTGTAGACTGTACCCAAACACACCCAGTTTGAGGCCATGTTTACATTGCCTTTGTTTCTAATCTAATAAGCAATGAGTGCAAGAAGAAAAGACAGAAATGTGGGCTGTTAGGAAGCAGTTCTTCACTGTGAGGGTGGTGAGATGCTGGAACAGGTTGCCCAGGGAGGTAGTGGAAGCCCTGTGCCTGGGCATCTTTTAAGCCAGGCTGGATGGGGCTCTGAGCAACCTGATCTAGTGTGAGGTGTCCTTGCCCATGGCAGGGAGGTTCGAACTAGATGATTCTTTAGGTTCCTTTCAGCCTGACAATTGTGTGATTTCTTCCCAAGAGCCTGGTGGGGCAATGCATTCAGCTGCAGGCAGAGTAGAACCGAAGCAGGTGGAGGAAAGTGAATAACATTCTTTACTCAGCTCAGCTGTAGGACTGAAAAGAAGATGACAGACTCTTAGATGTTCATCTCAACAAAGACGTTTGGGTACCTGTGTTTGCTAGTGAAATGAAGAAGGTCTTAGTGAAACACTTCTTAGTGGAGAATTGTTCCTTTTCTAATTTAAGTTTTAAAAATGTGTTAGAAAAAGAGGTAATGTCTTGCTTTATTTTCCCTGATTTGAGTGGATGTCCACAATTCCTTGCTTATCACCCAAAAAATAACTCTGGAAGAGAGTGACAGGAGTGTTTTGGAGTATTGCACGGATGCTGATCAAACGTAATAGTTTCCTTTAAAGACCTGAGATCAAGAGTTCATTGGGAAATTCTCCTAAGGCTATTTTGCCAACTAGAGTAAGAGTGCAAATCAGTGTAATGGGTGGGCTTTAGCCATCATTAAGTCACCTACTGCTTTTCTTTTTTGTGTTGAGATTTTTTGGACAGGGCCCAGTAATGTTTTGAGAGAGCAGTAAAACAGATTTTATTGTGAAGGATTTCTGGAGAGTGAACCTGTAAAAGTAACCTAGGAGAAAGAAAAATATGATTTGGAAGGCAGAGGTAGTAAGACAGTAGTCATGTCGTGGCCCCAGGTCATTTGTCATCTGCTTGTTGGGAAGCTTTACTTTGGATGTTGCTTCTGAGCTAATGGAAGTGCTGTAATAAACTGAAATATTTAACTGCCCTCTAGCTATTCTAAGAGGTTCAAGTGAGGCAGAAATAAAAGCCAAGTGATGCAGAAGTAAAAACGTTAGTGATTTCTATGCTATTGCTGCTGCTACTCACACTGTATAGAGATGGAGCTGCAGGCAGGAGTGCAATGGCTCAAGGCATTACCATAAGTATGATTTATATTTAACAACTCTAATACTAACAAGATGCACTGGGAACACCTTAGGAATCATTTGAAACATCTTTCCTTTGTCTTTTGAGTCATCTCAAGATTATTCAGCATCTCCTTCATCCTGTGACTTTTTTGTTAACTGCGTTGAATCACCTACAGTGCCTTGAGAGTTCGTTCTTTGCCTAGAACTTTCTGTAAACTTTTGAGACAGAAGGGATATCTCTTCTTTTTCTGTTTCAAAATCAAGTGGTTTTGTTACCTGTAAACCAAGTCATTAATCTGAACCGTTCTTCCAGATGGTTGTTTTACTGCAGTAGCACACCATTATCTAGCCAGTTGGGAGGACATCTGTCAGTTTTACTCTTCCTCAAAAGTATTAGACATCACATCTAACCATTCTTGGGGTTTATGATGTCTCACTATGTGTTCAAACAGTACAAAACCTGCCTTCTGATGAGCTATTTTGTACCAGAAAGAACTGCTCAGCCTGAGGCTTTGTCAAAACTGAAGGGAGTGGAATAGTTTTTGAAAGTTTATTTTAACGTATGTACCATATGCAGCAGTGCAAAAGATCAGCAGGGAGGAAATCTGCCTTTCACTCAAGGAAGTTCTTTTTTTGGGCAGTAGCATTTATTTCACTTGGCATTTATTTTCTCACATTAAATGGTGTCATGAAGTTAAAACTGTCCCAAAATAAATACCATGAAAGGAAAAGAAGGTTATCATAGAACCCTTCAGTCTGAATTGCTTGCAGTTAATGATTGAGTTGCTTACTTTGACATATTTAATGAAAAACATTACACTGCACTGTGGAGAATTGTACATTTCCTTTCCAGCAGGAATCATGATCTTAGCAACAGATCTGAGTTTTTTAATTAGAACAGTCTGCTGCTAGTCCTTCTTGCCTGTAATTAATATTGATGCTCAGCTATTGCTGTATGCTCAAATGGCAATGCCAAATGTAATGTTCAGCCAAGGTGGCATGTTTAATAAAAACAAACCCAGTAACAAACCTAACAAATGCCTTATCCACCCTAAGGATGTCTAACAGCAGTGTAGAGTGAAGGTTTATGTAGTGTTACAAGATTTTACCTATCCTGATTGCCATGTGTTCTGCCATACCTGTCTTGTACTTCTAGAAGCTAAAGTTGAGATTCTTCATGTATCCTTCTTTTTGAGAATTGTTTTTCAACATACAGGTGCTTTCATGAGTGAAGTCTTGTCTTAATTAGCTATTCTTTCTGGCAGCAATATCAATTAATTGTAGAAGGTATCTAGATTTAATTATTTTTTTTAACTCCTGTGGAGAGTTAAGTCAAAGTAGGCAGCGCAGCGATACAGGCTGAGAGGGTTGGGGCTGTTCATCCTGGAGAAAAGAAGGCTCTGGGGATACCTTAGAGCAGCCTTCCACTACTTGAAGGGGATCTACAAGAAAGCCAGGAAGGGACCTTTTACAGGGCCTTGTAGTGACAAGGAGAGGGATTGAATTGAAGTGAGGAGGGCAGATTTAGACTGGATATTAGGAAGAAATTCTTTACAGTGAGGGTGGTGAGACACTGAAACAGGTTGCCCAGGGAGGTCATGAATGCTCCCTCTCTGGAGCTGTTCAAGGCCAGGTTGGATGAGGCCTTGGCAACCTGGTCTAGTGGGAGGTGTCCCTGCCTATGGCAGAGGGCATTGGAACTAGATGATCTTCAAGGTATTTTCCAACCTAAACCATTCTATGACTGTATGAACTTTAATTAACTTCTTAATGGAATCAAATTAAAAACCAGGGAAGCTGTTCACCAATAGGCTGTGCATGGGCAGCACTCCAGTATTTTTCCTTTGGTGGATATCATTACATGTTTAATAAAGCTCAAAACTTCATAATATATTGCCTCTAATGGGAAGTTACTGTGGTACTAAATGTACCCTTATTAGGTCTCTGATGATAGTGTGTAGTAGTTGCTCATTGTCATGCATGAATTCCATGTAACTTTGAAACAGGTGGACTTGAAGCCAATAACTGAATATGATAACATGAGATTTATTTTAACATTCAGATATATATTTACATGCTCCTAATCTCTTTAGTGTGCTATCATGTTGTCAGCCATGTGGAAGGTTTTCTCTTTGTTAAGTAGTATTTCATTATTTTATAGCAATGTAAATGTTGTTAGGTGTCCAAGAAAAGACTGGATGAGGCACTTAGTGCCATGGTCTAGGTGACTGGATAGGGCTGGGGGATAGGTTGGACTGGATGATCTTGGAGGTCTCTTCCAACCTGGTTGATTCTATGATTCTGTGAATCTTCTTCTGGGCATATTCTTAAGTTTGAGAGTTTTGCTAACAAGTTTTACGCCAATTTGTGCTATGATTAATGTGAATTAAGTGAGGCTGCTTTTATTTTTACAAAATCCACCTGAGATTCAACTTCTTGGTTTGTAATTGTATCCCAGTTGCTAAGTGCAGTCTGTCTACTGGTAAAACACAGACACTTAAGCTTACTACCTGCAAACTAACAATGTAACTGCAGTCATGTTTACATTGACTGTGCTGGGAACAAATTTCATGCCATAAGTCAAAACTGAATTTCAGTAAACCGTTGAAAATGGTATTACCTAGTAAAGGTCTTTAGGGTTGTGGTTGTGGTTTTGGTTAGAATTTCTACACTAATTCGGGAGTTGAAACTAAATACATTTCAGTAGCTTGAGGCATAACGGAAAGGAGGCAAAACTTGGTTTGTATACCAATACTAACTTTTTTAGAGTGAGCTAGTTTAAGTCTACATTGCATGAAAACAAAGGAAGATAAAGAACTTTCTTTACATTCCTCTTTTTTTTTTTATCAGGGTGAACAACTGTGTGGGATTCTCCAATTACAAATTTTTTCTTCTGTTCTTGGCTTACTCTCTGCTGTACTGCCTTTTTATTGCTGCAACAGACTTACAGTATTTTATCAAGTTTTGGACAGTAAGTAATAGAAGTGTAGTTTTTAAGTGTATGAAGTTACCACTGTGCAAGAATTCTAAGGCTTGAAGCTTTTCTTCCTCTTTCTTGCAGTTTATGAAGTTTCACTTATCCCTACATCATTTTGAAGCTGCATAGAACAAGTATGGGATTAACCTAGAAAACATTTTGCATGGGAGTTTACATTGTAAATGGGTTTTGTTAACTTGTTATAATGCTATGGAAAGGTTTCAGGGACGTTTTTAAGTGTCATGGTTATATGTGTTTGGAACTTAGGCTATTACCTTCTTAGATTTGCAGTATTTATTCTATCCCTATTCTGAAAAGGCTGAATTAAGACCATTTTTCCAAAGACAAATTATTTTTCTCTCAAGGACCCATCAAAATTCAGATCCAATTGCAGCTTCTTTTTGTCAGTACTTAAACTTTATCAAGACAAGGCCAATTTCTTTCAATTATATGAGTTCAGCAACTTAACTGCATGACCATCATTACAGAGGAGGTGTATGGCTCATTTATTCAGGTTCTTCTTGTATGGTACATTTGTGTCCTGCACTGAGTTTGCTTTGGCTGAATAGAGTATTATTACTAATCAGATTAAGCAGCTATTCCCTCAGTTCTAACAGCATCTTTATTTTGTTTTTATCTTTAGAATGGCCTTCCTGATACTCAAGCCAAGTTCCACATCATGTTTTTGTTCTTTGCTGCAGCTATGTTTTCTGTCAGTTTGTCCTCCCTCTTTGGGTATCATTGTTGGCTTGTCAGCAAAAACAAGTCTACATTAGGTGAGTGGATTTAATGCTTCTACGTTTAACGGCAAAAAAGAAACAATAAATGTGTATTTTATGTATGGAAGTAATGGGAACCTCCTACAGAGGTTACTTGGATCCTGACTGGAAGTGCCCAGAATCTGGCAATGTATCCAGTACTGAGTCCTTCCAGTTCTGCTGCTCTTTTCCTTTTTACCCAAGAAGTCAATCTATTAGTAAGCTTACTCTCTTCCTCTCATCTACAGCCTGCTAACAGAAACTGAACAAACTAAAAAACAAAGATAATAAGTATTATACTCGAGATCACTTTGTAATAAATGTTACATACACTAATGCATGCTGGTACAAGTGACTCTTGTTTGGCATTTCCAGCCCCCAGGTCAGGGTTCTCTCTATGGTATGCTATCTCATTGGCTACAGTACTTCATACCCTTGTCCCCTGCAGAACCAAAGTTCCTCTCTTCAGTTCTGCTACAATTATGTTTAAAAGCTCTGAAAGACATAGTTGTTAATTCCCAAACTTTGCCCATACTGGAGGCAAGAAGAGAAAAAAAGAATAATCTGAAAGGCAGACTGATTGTGGCCCTTGTGTTAGTTTTGATCAGCATGAATAAGCACAAAGAGCAAATGTCAGAAAATGATCTGTTACAGGGGAACAGACTATAAGGCACTGCTCCTATATTTGGTAGTAAATGGACACAGAACTGAAAGACAGTTTCATAGTTGTGTGTCCTGCTCACCAGATAATCATGGATACAGAGCAAGGACTCTGTGTTATGAGCTGATTTTAAAAAGCTCGAAGGAGGTGGCCTGTGCCTCTGCTGTGGAGCAGTGTGTATAACTGCAGTGAATATCCACATTAGACCAGCATTCCCCACCACTGTCTGCTTACAAATCCAAACAGAGACATAACTGGAGGTGCAGAAGGTTTGAATGTCTGCTCTATGCTATATCCTGGACTGTAGTAATACTAAATTACAATATATTCATTAAAGCTTCTAAGTCTCTAAATGCTTTTCTGCTGATGTAAGGTGAATTACAGTAAGCCAGTGAATTTATCTGGGTTGGTTGGGTTTTTTTCAGTTACTTTGGGATTTACTAATTTGTAGATGATTAACAGAAAACTTTGTGTGTATATAATTGGAAGAAATCTTGCTTGCTTCAATCCTTCTCTGATGTTTGTGGGTTTCTTCAGTATTCTGAAAAATCATCTACTTAGAAATTGGTATCAGAAAAAAAATTGCTCAATCTGGTTATAAGTGCATGAAAGTTTTATTAAAGATGCTTAAATGAAAGAAATACTCAATTATGCTTATAATCTTAGTGGAAATATTTTTCAAATAAATATTTTTCAAAGGTAACCATAATGCAGTGCACTTCTAATTCACCTTTTCATGGTTTTAAAACACATAGAATTCCATGCAGATGATATACCATGTTTTCTGTACATTTAAGTTACTCAGGCCTGAAGCCTGTATCCTGGGCTGCATCAAGAGGCATGTGGCCAGCAGGTCAAGAAAGGGGATTCTTCCCCTGCAGTCTGCTCTTGTGAGATCCCACCTCAAATACTGTGTCCTGTTCTAGTGTCTCCATGATAAGAAGACCATAGAACTGTTGGAGTGAGTCCAGAGGAGGGCCATAAGGATGCTACAAGGGCTGGAAAGTAAATTAATCTTCTGCCCCATCCACTTCATAACACATAAAGCTATATGCAGCTCTCTTCTCCAGAAATTTAGGTTGGACATCCATAGGGCATAATCTGGATCTATAAATAAAGTGCTTGCTTTATACAGCTGTAAAACCACACACAGTATTTTCATAGCCCAGGGTGTGAAAAGCTAGTCTTACTACTAAAAAGTAGGTTAACCTTTTCTTCTTTTCCATTACTCTTTCTGTAGTAAACTCTTTGTTTAGATTTTTCTTTCTTGAATGCTCTCTGTGGTATAGTCACGTGCTGAAAACTTCATATAATAAATATATCATGCCTTCTTAAAAGGTAAGTTACTCATTTCTCCTTGCATTGATTAGGGAGGGGAGGAGATTTACACCTTTCTTCAGGCACAGGAGTTCCTCTGCATGCCCAGTGACTGCACAGCACTGAGTTTGGCTTTCATGAGTGGCCTGTCTCCATCATTTGGGCACTGCAGCCTTTCCTCTTGGGTGATGGATCAGTGCAATTGCCTAAATACCAGTGTGAAACTTAAACATGCTGTCTTAGGAAGAGATCTAATTATTTTTTCTTCTTTTAAGAGGTATTCAGAGCTCCCATATTTCGTCACAGAACAGACAAGAATGGCTTTAGCTTGGGCTTCAGCAAAAACCTAAGGCAGGTGTTTGGTGATGAGAAGAAATACTGGTTGCTGCCTGTATTTTCAAGGTATAGTCAGTTTTTAATGCTTGCTTTGTTGAAACTGTTGAATAATCAAGATTCACAGGGTTTGGGGGTGGTTAGTTTTTTTCAAAGAAGATGGCAGTGATATTCAGGAAAAAATCAATTATTTGCAGGTGGGATTTTTTTTTTTAATGTATGAGACTAATTCTGGGTTGGTTTGTTTTTTCAGTCTAGGGGATGGTTGCTCCTTCCCAACTTGCCTTGTTAATCAGGATCCTGAGCAAGCTTCCACACCTGGTGGTCTTAGTTCAACAACCAAAAGGTAATCTGCTTTTTGTTACTTATTTCAGATAGTTGATAATCTGTTTTCTCCTGTACATATATAAATAGAACCCTGTATAAGATACTTAGAAGTAGTAAGCAGATGATGGCCCTATGACCCTATTCATAAATACAAGTCAGATTTTAAACAGCTAAGCTGTAATTCAGATAATTGTCAGACTTATATTAAAATCTGTAAACATTAAGTGGACTTTTTTGTAACTCCCAATCTGCTTTGTTCAGTGGCATCCCAAGACCTGAATTTTGCTGATGTTAGGCAAGTGTGGAGCATTCTGTTCTGCTTGCATATAAGATGGTTAGTTGGTCTGCCTGTGACATGGATGCACTACCTTGCAAGGCTTTTGGGGGAGGCCTGCTTCTTCCTATCTGGTGGAAGATGCTTCACATAAGGGAATCCCCAGCCTCAGCACTTGTGCCAAAGGATGGGAAGCTGCTTCTAGAATGCATGTGTTTTGTTTCTGCTGCTCATAGGACATATTTTCTGAATTCTTATGATTTATGGATGTGATATCTTCATACCATCTGTGAAAAATATACAGATGCTCCTTGAACCAAATCAATACAATAGCTCAGTGTTTCATATTGTAACTTTTATGTATCAAAGAGTAGAGTAGGCTTGAATATGTGACTAAGAAGTTATAATGGAATCACGCTGACAATATTTTCTTCATAAAATACATCATGTTCATAAAATACAGCTCTTTATTGATGTTTCAAATCATACCCCAGTGATCCATAGTTGATATTAGCCTATAGATTTTGGAGATGTTCTCTGCACTATTCATCATGTCAGGTTTATTGGAGTAGCAGAGAATATGGATAGACTGCATATGGAACTGTAATGTATTAGTGTAGAATAGCTATATGGTATTTATGTATAGGTGTGTTATATATTAATATATAATCATCAGAATGCTTCCCTGTTCTCTGCTAGGGAGTTGCTTTTTAGAATGTCCTGACAGCCACAGTGTAGTGTATGTAATGACAAACAGTAGTGATTCATCAGGAAAGAAGCAAGGCCAGGTAGGGAAGATACTGCATGCAACAAAGTGTTTGTAATGCGTGGGAAGACCATGAGAAACAACTGCAGTTTGCTAATGTTCTTTTTATTGGCGTCCTAGTGAGAACCACTTGTTTCCTGCAAAGCCCTTGCGTGATTCCCAGAGCCACCTTCTCACAGATACACCCTCTTGGTCAGAAACTAGTGTGAAGGCTGAAAAGGACAAAGTTGGTAAGGAGTTGAGTTATGCTGCAGTGATTCATCTTCTAATCAACTAGTTTTGGAAGACACAGTATAAAAATGACCGAGGTCACTTGGTTTGTCTTCACAAACCAAAATTCATGAAGCTTATTTTAAATGCATGCTTGTGGGAAGTTAGAGTCATAGAATGGTTTAGGCTGGAAAAGACCTCGAAGGTCATCTAGTTCCAGCTCCCTGCCATAGGCTAGGACACCTCCCACTAGAACAGGTCGCTCTGCCCTTCCCACTTAAACTTGACCAAGAGATACTGAGAACGATGACACTATTAGGTGCTAAGTATCTTCCAGGCTAAGCCTGGTAATTCTTGTGGTGACAAATTGCTTATACTAGAATACAGTCATACCTCATTGCAACTAACGAAGAGCAATGTAATGGACACAGGAGAGGAGTAGACTTGGTAATGATTTTAAGATGAATTGTTAATTAAAGTTTGTATTATTTGCTGAAATAGACATGAGACCTTTTCCTGTGGAAATTTTGTCTTAAAAGGCATGAGCAATCCTGCACTAACTATGGAAAATGAAACCTAATTTCCCTTGAAACAAGCATCTGAATATGTAAGGAAAGGTATGTTCATATTTTCTTTTATTCCATGATTCCTTACCACTTAAAGTATGCACAAAAGAAAATTATTAAAGCAGTTCCTGTTTTCTTCAATTTGCTTTTGCCATGACTAGTAGTAGATGATTCATAATTGTAAACTAAACCTATTTCTTGATGTGTCATGTTTTTAAAATAGTTTAACCTTTATATCCATTGAATTTAGGTGATATTTCGAAACATGATTATGCCCTTTCTGTAGGAAAGTAATAGAGTTGTGACTGTTCAAGCTGTCCAGCAAATATTTATAAAGCTAAGTTTGAAAACTGAATTAATTCTTAACCTTGGTCTGCTAGAGCAGGTACAAGTCTGTCAGATGATGAAGGAGGATTTATTCTAATACAGCTGTCTACAGCTACCTGAAGGGAGGTTGTAGCCAGGTGGGGGGGTTGGACTCTTCTCCCAGGCAACCAGCAATAGAACAAGGGGACACAGTCCCAAGTTGTGCCCGGGTAGGTATAGGCTGGATGTTAGGAGGAAGTTCTTCCCAGAGAGAGTGATTGGCATTGGAATGGGCTGCCCAGGGAGGTGGTGGAGGCACTGTCCCTGGAGGTGTTCAAGAGAAGACTGGATGAGGCACTTAGTGCCTTGGTCTAGTTGACTGGATAGGGCTGGGTGCTAGGTTGGACTGGATGATCTTGGAGGTCTCTTCCAACCTGGTTGATTCTGTGATTCTATGATAAGCTATTAGCAGCTTGTTCTTGGATGTCAAGTACTGAGCTGCAATCCTATTCAATAATAAAGAAGTGCTGCCAGCTGAAGACAAGAGATGACCATATGAATTCCTCAGTATTTGTCACTTATTTTCAAGATCAGATGAGATGCATTTTATTTCTTGCATTGGTAACTGGACACATAGGCTTCTCAGAAGGCAAGTTTGGCCCCAACCCTATGAATTTCAGCATACCAAATAATTTACAATTCTCCAGCAACATTGGAGGAGTTGTTCCAGCAAGGGTAGTTCCTTTTCTGCTCTTGGAAGCATGCTTTCAGTCATCCTAAAAGGTGTCTTGAGTGGATGTAGAGTCATAGAATCATCAAATCAGTCAGGGTTGGAAGGGACCACAAGGATCATCTAGTTCCAACCCCCACGCCATGGGCAGGGACACTCTACCCTAGGTCAGACTGGCCAGAGTCTCATCCAGCCTGGCCTTAAGCACCTGCAGGGATGGGACCTCAACCACCTCCCTGGGCAGCCCATGTCCTTCATTTGTGTGTGACACACTGTCATGGCTGTCAGGTTGCTCTTGGTCACTTGTGGAGGAAGTGGGAGGCACAGAAAGCCATCAGAGAATTGCAGGGGTTGTTACCAGCCCCACAGTGTTGTACTGCTGAGGCAGGTTATAAGAACAGTAGGTGAGCTGGTACCAAAGAGGTCCCTGAAGTTCAGTTGGATTCATGAGAGAGACTAAAAAGAATTCTTGACTCTTCCATTCTGGTTTTGTGTTAAGTGGTGAATGAAGTCACAGATGGTTCCAAATATAGGTCCATCTGCAAACTTGGTGATGGTGTGAAGCTTTAAAGTGTTGAAAATGTGGATGTCAAATGAGTAAGAGTTAGAGATGACAAAATTAAACTCAGCTGGTGTCTTCGTTTTTGACTGCTCTCGAGGGTTTTTTAATTGAATCTAAAAATCTCATCTCTAACCTGTTGTGAAACATGCAAAATGCCTGTTTAATCTGCCCTCTTTAATGCAGCAGTTGTTTCAACAAAACAACAGCTTCTGAAAAATTAAATTACTTGGCTACAGTTAGTTTAATGCCTTAGGTGTCATCACTGCTCAAGAGTAAAGCATTAGAGACAGTCTTTGAAGAAAGAGACTTTTGGGTTATGTTACAGAAATATTAATTGCAACTAATTTTGTCTGGTTGGAGTTCTACTGTCTGAAGTTCTAACACTTTATTTGCTGAAGTACTGACTTTTAAACTTCAGTGTTTCTTTTAAGAGTGCACACATATTACTGGAACTTTGTCATTTAGATTGGTCTGAATATTGTCCGTGATAGCTCTCAAGATGCCAAAAGCGTTGTGGTTTTTTTTTTTCCCAAGCTGTTTGGCTGGATAAACATCTCATGTTCTTTTCTGGTTGGTTGTTGATAGTCTTTTCTGTTTTAGTCCAGCCTGAGAAAATAACAGATTTGTGTTAGCAGTCTTATCATCCCACTTCTGGGTACTGCAGAGTTTGGTTGTTTGGGGTTATTTGGTTTTATTTTCTTTTTGTGAGCATCCACTCTGAAGTGCAGCTTCTTAAGAGACCACTTTCAGAGGTTACATTCCAGAGAGTAAGTGTAAAGCCTTGTAAGTTAGTTAGCCTCAGACTGATGCAGACACAGCTCAGAGGCAGCAGCTAAGGCCTGATAATTTCTCTGGCATGAGCATAAGTGCCAGTTTGGTTGTATGCACCCTTAACTCTGAGCTATTTCTGTGTGGCACTTAAAAGGCTTTCCGAAAAATGAAACAAAAGAGCTAGATTACTGTGTATATAGATCTGAAACTGACATACAAGAGCCCTTACATGAAAACATTTTTACTTTTTAAACTTCTTTCTGTTTCTGTTCAGTTTCATTCGTTTATTGTCAATATTTGAGTTGTATTTGTTCCTAGGGAGCAAATAGTAAAAATGCTGAAGTCGTAACAGCAAAACCAAGTAATTTCATCTTTGACATGAAAAATGCAGCCTCTGTGTTAACAACTGGAATTTCTGTCTCAACTGAAGATATATTCAATATCCTGTAGTCCTTCCTAGTTAATCAGATGACTAATGACTCAGTAACAGATGTGGCTTACAGTAATGTAAAAAAGAATTGTTTTTTAATGACGTTGGTATCTGGAAATACTCTAAAAATAGCTCACTATGTTTTCACAAAGTGGGGGCCTACTTGCCATGTGGTCAGTTTTTAATCACTGTTATCCTAAAGTAGATTCAGAACTTAGCTGTGAAATATCTTACTGTGTTCCTCTTCAGGGTGGGATTTCCATTCATAGAATCAGTCAGGCTTGGAAGGGAGTACAAGGATCATCTAGTTCCAACCCCCCTGCCATGGGCAGGGACACCCTACCCTAGATCATTCAGCTGTTGTTAACTTTCCCCTTTGAGTTGATGAGACTTGTTGCAATAACTTATTTTTGAAGTATCTTTCAATTCTAATAATGCATTTTGTGATCAATGTTCTGTTCTAGTTCAAGAGGAAGCTGTCGTTGGAAGGAAGATGCATTTCTTCCAAATACCAGCGCTGCTGGCCAGCTGCTCCTGCCTGCTCCTGTGTGGATGTGCTCAGAAAACAAACCAACAAGATGATTAACTGTCTCTATGTCACTGCTTGAAACATGAAACTAAACATACAACTTCTGAACCATATAAAGAATGTTTTAACTTGAAAATTACTGGGTTTGAATGGTGAAGGATGATTCTGGGTATTAGAAAGGGGGGGAAAAAGAGTCTGAGTTTACAGTTGTGAAAATTCAAAGGCTGGTTTTACTTTGATACTCAGCACAAGAACAATGTGACCTCCTTACACATCGGTCTGTCATCTTGCCTTGGTTTTAAAAATCCACCTGTTAATTAGAATTGCTCTAAGTAGTTGACTTTATAATCAAAGTTTTGCACTGCTGCCTTTAAGAACTGGGAGGAGAGCCAGTGTTGATGATGAATAATGTAGCGGCTTGGTGGACCCTATTTTCTTTTGAGTGCTTGCTAAGCAATTTTTGAAGATAAGGAAATCCAAGCAAAGTATCTGACTGTTTTTGGAAGACATCATTGCAGAAGCTCTGTTTTTTCTCAGAGATCTGCATTAGCAGTAACCCGGAAAGCTGTGGAGGGGTAAAAAACTCCTATGTTAATTGAGTGCTACGGTGGATCACTGGTAAGTGGAGCGATTAAAAAGCTGCATTCAGATAGGTGATACAGAAATGAAGTTGGCCAGGTGGGGGGTTTGATGGGAGCTGCACATGATAGTGCTGTGAAATGAGGATTTTATTGTCCCGTCTGGAGCTGTTAACCTCGTTGGGAAATTAATGCTGGCACTTAACTTTGATCCGAAAGGTTTTTTATCAACCTGTGTTCCTGAGGGCCACTGTCTTTCCAAATCTTAGATTCTCATTACTCGACAGTTGTCTTAGGTTTCTTTTTTCACTTGTTCTTTAAGACACTGCCTTTCTTGCTGTGTAATTAACAAATATCCTGTACAGTCAAGGAGACTTACTATTCTAACTTGTGATACTTGCATTTACAGGACAACAGATGGTTGTTTGCAATACCAAAAAGCAGAGCTGCTGCAGATAGGAAAACCCCCTTCAATTGAGCTAGGAGTTGGCAGCTTCCTTAGGATCTGAGTTTATCAGCCAGGTAATACAAAAAAATGCATTATCGATTTTTGAAGTCAACAAAATGTCAGCAACACAAACCTAATTGTCTTGTGCCTTTTGTATACATTTATGGTATCAGTGTTTACATTTAAATGCAAATCGCTATTCTGAAAGCAACTTTGGGAGAACTCAATTATCCTTTCTAGGTAGCTAGATAAAGACTAGGCTAAAAAAAAGTGAAAACCTCTTTGACTGAGCTCAGTTCTATTATCAAACCTATATCACTTAGCAAGTTGGCTCACGCTGTAAGGGTGCCCTGTTGTTTGTTCAGAAAACTGGCAGCAGGGCTGAGTGAGATTTCTGAAAGCAGAAATCTTATCATTAACTCTTCTACAGGCAGATAACTTTGTCTTTCCTGAGTAGGTTTACAACTGAAGTGATAGCTGTTGGAGCACAAATGAGGCTTTCTTTTATTTTCTAGTGAGGGGAAATGTATTTATTTTACCAGCCTGAAAACATCTGTTTCTTGCCCAAAGTGCCAGAGTGTGGGTCCCTTGGTGTAGAACACCTTTTTTAAACTAGCATGAAGGTAGCATACAGTTTACATGATGCCTGCAGATCTCTAGCAACCAAAAGTTTTTTGCAGCTATTTATTCAGTGTTGTTCAGTCAGCTGACCTTGTATTAGTGTTTGTTTCAAGGCTAACCTGTCAAGGGATAAGGGGGAAAGGAAAAAAGTATATATTTTTGACACTTCAAGTTCTCTATCTGTATAGTCTTGGGTTTTATTCATTTCATCACAGGGTAGCTTGTACTGGAGCATGCATTTGAAACCACTGAGTTGAAATGCTGAGATTCAGCTTCAGTGTAACTTGCTCCATGTTTTTACATAAAGACAGAGTACATTTCTTCTTCAGCAAAAGTCATCTTGGAAATGGATCTCTCTAACACAGGTGTCAGCCTCCCTTACTATGTCCAGGGCTCTGAAAGCTTTCAGTAGGGCTGGGGATCAATGTAGAGAAAGGACAGGGATAAGGAATTGAAAGATGCCTGGCCTCTCCCTATCTCAGAAGTCACACTTGGTAAGCACAATAGCTTTAAATAGTCTACAGCTTTGACATAGCCAGAGGCTGTCCCTCTAGCTGAAAACTGATGGGAAGTGTAGGCAACATGCTGCTGAAGGGAGGGAGAAGAAGGGGAAAAGGAAATTACTGTAGCTATAAGGTAAATGCTGTAGGAGCTGTAGCTACACCTGCTCTCAGGATGAGTACAAGCTGTGCCTCCACAAGGAGCACTGTCAGCATACCTTCGAAGGTCCCTGGCAGTTCTCACTGTATAGAGCATGGACAAAAGTGAGCTAATCATGCTCCAAAGTATAATTTCTGCTATGACTATATATTCTTATATTGCAAAGCAAAAGTGGTCTTTTTGACATACTGTCACTTAGCACTGACGTGGTTACAATGCACACAGGAGAATTGGTGAGGAGGTAAGGGAGGAGCAAGGCTGTAACGTTTGTCTGCTTACTGAAATTCTCCTGTTCTTTGTATTCTTGCTAGGCACTTTACTACAGCCTTTTCTGTAACTTCTCTATTTTTTTTAAAGAGTGCTTTTTACCTCCTGTACAGTTACTAATCTACTTTTTTGCTAAAAAGAGAGAGTATCCCTGATACTCATTTAGCAGTATGACTGCATTTGAAGCTTCAGTACAAGTTGGATGAGTTCAACAGACTACCCAGATGGGCCTGAGTCCCAGTGACAACAGAGTTTAAATTTATTTTGTATATATGTAAACAGTTACATGAATCATAGCCCCCACATACGTAAGAAGCTTCCTTAATTTGTAGGTTTGAACAAATCTTAATACGTGTCTGCACCAGAAGTGGTTCACACATTCTGTGTCAGCTGATGTACTGGTGGCGATGGAGTGCTCAAAGTCTTCACAGAGAACTATTTTTACTACAAAAATAGAACACTAGATGTTGATGAGCTCCTCCCACTGAGCAATTAGACACAGCTGCTGCCATGCCCTTTCATTTTTTAACTTGAGAGAAAAAAAAACAACCTACTGTCCAGTTTTGAGTTGCAGATTGCAAGTTATTCAGGAGCCCACAGCTGTGGGCAGGTAACTAATGAAACTGTTGATTATTTTTTAACTGATTATGTACTTAAAATCTGGGTCTTCAAGTGAGACTTCAGGAAAGTGGCAGGAAGCAAATTTGTTTTAGTGCATGGTATGCTGTAGGTGTTGTTAATCATTATTTGGATTGAGAGTTCTTGCCCTGATTCAGTTGACTGGTGTGTTGCAGTGTGGGGGAGGAATATATTTTTAGTGTGTAGCTTTGCCACTTGTTAATGTACTGCTCACATAAATAAATGCTTCATGTTCAGCAAGTCACCTACGGAGTAGTCTTTGAGACATTACCTGCAGTGTTACTGACAGTGTACCCGAACAGTAGAACTTCAGCTCTGCTATGGCTTCATTAACAATATAATTGCTATAGAAGTCCCCCTTAACCCCTTCACTAGCCACCTTTGACTTGTATGGGACAGTTTCCCTCCCCAGCTTAATTGCTCACAAGTATGATACTGCGATATAGTTTGAGAGAGAACCAAATCCTTTTTGCTCTTTCACAGGTGAAAAACCCTGTGTCTTCATGCTGGCAGAGCAAACACAACTGCACTCCACTGGGTGCTGTTGAAGGTCAAAAAGGTATAATACTGTCTGAAAGAGAGGGTTCTTCAAACCCCCACCTTGTTATATAGAACTGTGGAGCTGTGAGGAAGGGAAATATGTTACTTAACCAGGGTTGTCACCTACAGTAGCTTTGCTTCATGAGGGCTCTTCAGTCCCTCCCATGCCAGATTCTTGCTGTCTGCTTGAATTCTGCTCTTTGCTAACAGTCTAGGAAAGCACAGAATCCTCCACTGGTGCAGAGAGGAATGAGACCATCTGCTCTGGGGCCTCTTGAAATGCTGAAGGAGTTATACAGAGATGAAAGCAACTTTTACCTGTTCAGTTAGGACATGACCTACACACCATATGCTCTGAGCAGCTCCCACTTCTTAATTAAAATGCTTTTAGAAATATTTATATTGAACCATATACAAATATTATCCAAAACAAGGAGATTAAAAATAAACCCCAAAACCATACTGCTATGCTAGAGAGGTGGCAGTGTGTCTTTCTTGTCACTTCACTTGCACTATCCCTTGTTCATCTGTGACCTGACAAGACACCAGTTAAAACGGCAGCCTTCTGGGGTGAAATTTAGAGCAAGTGGCATCTGACACAAGCTAAGGAAAGCCTTCCCTACTTGCTTTGCAGTTTTTCAGTTGTTCCCTTTTTACATTTTTTTGGTCATCATTCTTCTCTGTCTCTGCCCTTCTGTAGAAGTCCAGATTGAAAAGACTAACTTGAAAGGTACAATCAAATAACATCTCCATCCTCTTTATTCCTCTCCCTCTCAAGTTTATTCCAGATAGAGAATTCCTTAATTTCTCCAAGTATTCCTGATGCACCCATCACCACAACAGTAACCCAGTCATCCTGAAACCTGGCTGTGCAGTTTCCAGTATTTGGGGCAGTGATTATGTGCTTCATCCTAGATCACTCTAATCTTGTCAAGCAGATGGGCCCAACAGTTTGACTGCAGCAGTTGGAAGAACGTGCTGTGAGCTGTGTCCCCTTTCCCACCTCCTGCATGCCCACAGTTTAAATGATTGGCGTAACTGGCACAGACCCAGCACTTCCTGACAGTCATCATTTTGTGAAGTCATTTTCCTTTTTCTTCTGAGAACAAAATATTTCTCTAGCTCTCCTAAGATGGAATCTTGGTTATAAATCCAAAATACAGTGTGTACGAACTGTGAGGTACAGCCCAAACAGTTATTAGAGGTTAAACTGGTCAGTAATTCACACAGATACAACAGAGAAGCTCAGTGATGGTAGAAGCACACTAGCAATTAACCCTTCATGTAAAAGACTACTGTAGGCACTACAGATATGCTCCAGAGCATGCACAGGGACAAGAATGAAGGACAGCAGTGAGTTTGCACATCTCAGCTATTATATGATGAAAGCTAAAATAAGGATGCTGCCAACTGCAAACATAAGTGATTTGCTACCCTACAGAAGATGAAGCATATTCTCTCTGCTACAGTTCAAAAGTTCAGCTGCTGCCAATTCCTACCTGATGCATAGAGAAGGGAAGGATTCCCTTCTTTCTCCATCTCTCTCCCTCACATATTCTACAGCACAGTGTCTCAGCTAACACAGGAAAGAGCACATTGGCAAGACAATCCTCCCACTTCCACAGAGGCAGGAAAAAAAATCATCTGTGATGGCAGAAAAAGGATGAGACAAGCCTCTGCAGAAGTCAGATCTTCACAGTTGGCATCAGTGAGCACATTTCATTTCCAACCCAAGTCTGCTAAAATAATGTAGGAGAATCCTTCTTGTTTCTCTGCCATACTTAGGCAGGAGTGAAGAAAAAAAAACAAAGCAATCTCCTATAAACCAACCAAGGTACACTAAAATTCAGATATATCAGAAAAAATAACTTCATGGTAGGAACTGGAAAGAATGTAGAGACAATCAATATGTAAAAAATAATTCATGTTTTGTTTTGTGAGATTCTGTTCAAACTCTACAATTTGTGGTAGCTGAATACCAGCAGTTCTGCTGGAGACTTGGCTGAGACACACTGCTCTCTGCCTGTTTAGGCTCCCACATTTCAAGCACTACTAGTGAAATTATCTTTGGTATGGTAATTTCAAGCTAAGTAAAACCAGATGAACAATAATTGATTCCCCGAGGCACGCTGTCTCCTTTTGCTTCAAGAGCTCAGGATGCTCTGTTGGCTCAAAGTGGAACCAACCACATCTCTCTTCTTTCAGCAAAATACACTGTTGCAAGGGCAAAAGCCTACATGAGGAGGCAAAGCATGCACATTAAACAAAGACTGGCTGTAAGGTTTGGTCTTCTAGTCCACGTTATGCAACATGAAGTAACCACTCAGTCTTCATTGTGTGGACTGTCCTCTGTGACCAACAAGCATATGTACCTCATGGATGCAGAACGCCCATACTATACACCCTTATCTATTTCAGACACTAGGATCTGGTGCAGTCTACACAAGCATGCTTTAGTATCATACAAGAGTTATCACTAGATGGGACTTGTAGAGATCACCTAGTCCGTGTGCCTGCTCAAAGGAGGGTAAAATACAGACAGCTGGTCAGAGACTATTGCCCTTCATACATCTAGGCTAAATACTTCCAGTCGCCACCTAATCCATTCTGTGATTGAGAATGGTTTCTAAGAGTATCTGCTCACTTTACCTTGAGGTGAGGCTGACCAGGCTACAGTTCTCTGCATCCTCCTTGCCCTTCTTGAAGACAGAACTGACATCTGTTCTCTTCCACTCCTTAGGAAGCCACCCGTACTGACCTCAGAAGAATGGAGTTAACTTTTAGGCTGAATAATGAACTGATCTGAAGGTAGGATAACAAGAATGGGAGGCCCTTAGAAACAAACCACAGCAATTAAGAACAGTATCTAAAGGCAGTAATATTCTGTCAGCTGTTGTAGGTAGTGCCTCGTTGTGGCTTCTTTACATAAACCAGAGAGATCTGGACAAAGATCAAAGCACTGATGATTTTAAGACCCAAATACAGAATTTATGTTTAAATGTTGGGCCACTTTAATAAAAGAAAATTGATGACATTATATAGTATAATGAGTTAGGCAGTTGAAGGAGCATGCATACAAATATTTGTCTGATGTAAAACCATACAACCAGTCCTGTATGCTTTGTTCCTGCTGTATGTGGGCTGCTGCTGTTTGAGCTAACAGTGTGCTGGATTCGTGGAACTGCCACCTAGCACCCACCTTTGTGCAAACATGAAACGAAACACCTCAGCTGTGAGTGCATACTGGGGTGTTGCACACTGAGTGAACAACCCTGCTTTCGGGATAACATCACCTCACTGACTTGTCAAGGACAACGAGAACAACCTCACAATGGCATCGGTCAGGTCTCTCCAGCACTTTTGGGTGCATCCTGTCAAGGTGCCCTGAGCTTCTTTATACCCATTTTGGTTTTGTGTTACTAACCTGATCCTCCTCCACCAAAGAGAAGTTTTTTCTTATTCCAGACTTTCCCAGGCATCTCAGAGACAAGATTTGCCTTCAGCAATCCCAGAAGAGCCAGGAAAAGGTGAGACCATGTGTCTTGGCCTTTTCTATATCCTTTGCTACTAGGTTTCCTGCCTGCATTCAGCATATTTCTTTGCTCCTAGAATCCCTGTATATGCTTTTGCCTTTCATGAGATTCAACTCCAGATAGACTATGGCTTTTTTAACCCAATTCCTACATGCTTTAAGACAGTGTTACCTGGCCCTGCTTCCACCTTTCATACACTTCCACGTCTGAGTTTAGTCAGCAGCTTCTTGTTCATTGGTGTAGACTTCCAGCTGTTTCATTTCCTGTGTGAGAGAATGAATCATTCTTGAGATTGCAGTAACCACTTAGATACGATTTGAGAAGGTGCCTGCACGTCAGAGATTGCAGGTCATCCTCAGATTTGTAGGGGGAAAGTACTTCAATTACTCTGGATTTGTTCTAGACCTATTCTGTCTCGAAGATCCTTCTTGCCTAGTTTTAAGGAGCAAATGGATTAAATGCTTACCAAAAAAAAAAATGTGAGAGAACATAATGTTCCTGTAACACACTTCTGACTCCAGAAGCCTAAAATACAAGTGAATAAAAAGAGGAGAAGTATCAAATATAACAGGTTTTGATACTGCATTTTTCCTGACAAACCCACTCAGACAATAATGTATTTTAAATGGATTGGGAAGAGCAGAGGGCTGGAAAGAGAATTCCTGTCTCTGAACAAAAAGGTGCCTGTCTAGACAGCTGGAGCTGTGCCTGCAAAAGCAATTAAAGCTGTCCACTTTGGAAACAGATTTAGATTTCAGGCTCTGCAGTTTACAAGTAACAGTCCAACACGTAAGAAATGACTCTTTTCATAATCTCTACAATTCACCATTTAAATCACTTCTTAATGGAAACTGAATCTAATTTTGCCACAGAAGGGGAATGATGCACAGATGTCTCCCCGGCTGTAATCAACTTTCAGCTGAGCACATTGAGCAGACCAAGAGTTCTCACACAGAATAAATGACAATCTTCGTTTCGTGCTGACTGAGCTGTTAAGATTTTCTTACAGAAAGCAAGCCAAACAGAAGAATTGAAATAAGTACCTCACAAGAATGACAGGCTATGGTTTAAGCAAACTCAGCCTGATCCTGCAGAACATGTGCTCATTAGCAGCTGGGACACAAAACGCACAGCTATCATGCATCTTTGGGTGTAGCTTCTTCCAAACCGAGTCCAAGTACTGACAGGATCATGATGAGAAGCAAAGCACAGCACATCATTTGGGATGCTCAGAAGTCACTTCAGAAGTGCATCCCAGTCCAATCTCAAACTTCTACTGCAGGCCTACCTTTGATCCACAAAGCCAGGCCATTCTCCATCATCTGTCAGTGGTCCTGGTTAAGCAGTCCTGGCTAACAGGGGAGGAGACAGGCAATTGGAGGCTTGCCAGCGTGACACCCATCTACAGAAAGTGCCAAAAGGAGGATCCGAGGAAGTCCAGGCCCATCATCCTGACCTCAGAACCTGGGAAGATTATGGAGTAGTGAATTGGTTGTGGCAATTAACAAGGTAGGAATTATAAAATAAGTAGTTATTTGATTTCCAAAAGTCCTTGCCCACAAGTTGTGCACAAACCAATTAAATCTGGGTTCTAATTTGGTCTGGAAAAGCTTCACAAGGATGCTTATGGGCGGTTCATTCATTTAGGAGAATCAGAAAATTGGAAAGCTTTAGCCACAAAATAGCTCAGCCCCACTTACAAATAGGCAGCCCAGAGCCCTAGGGAAAGTCTGTTCTACTCACGGCAGTGGTATAGCAATCTCAAGACTGTCCCTGGCTCCTCTGTGGCAGTGTTGGAACTTCTTGGCATCTTGATAGCCATTGAGAGGCTTCTTGATCCTCCCAGGCTCCAGCAGGGTGCTGGGAAAGAGGCAGATGATCCCTGACCTGATCCTGGTTCCTTTTGGCATAGAGGGCTGCAGAGGTGCAGGTAGGATCTCTTACAGATGTGCAGAGAGCACAATATCAGTGGCACTTCTCACCACATCATGAGGCACTTAATGCCTTCTGGTAAACTTAAGCCACTTAAGTTTTCAGGTAGTTCAAGCCTAAAACATGAGGGCTAAGCTGGTCTGAAGCACAAGGCAGAGCAGAACACATTGTCCAAGCTAAGAGCAGTGAGGCAGAGCATGTCTGAGCAGAGCAGCAGGGCAGAAGCAGCACAACTGCTTGCAGCTTAGCTCAATCTGTATTATTTGCCCAAGTGTAATGGCTCTTTTGACCACAGATTCACCAACCACAATGGCATTTGCAAAACTGACCACATTAGGTGAAACCAGGGCTTGCTTACCTTCATTTGGGCAAGACACTACCAGGTACCTAACTGCCTGTGGGGTACCTGTTTATCACTTTGGGAGGGGACATAAAGGCCTAAGCCTTTGTTTTCCTCCCACCCTTTCTTTCCCCATCAGCTGAAGGGTGGGGCAAGCTAGGACATATTTTAGGCCTTTTAGCCTTCCATGACAGGTGGTTGGAATGTGCTCACATAGCAAGTGCAAGGTAACAGTGGGATCAGACCCAGACAGTGTGGGTTCAGGAAAGGCAGCTTCTGCTTGTACAGCCTTCTTTCTTTCTATGACCAAGTGACCTGCCTACTGGGTGATGGAAAAGCTGTGGACATTGTCATCTTGGACAGCCTCTGACACTCTCTCCAACAGCATTCTCCTCAAGAACCTTGAGGCCCATGGCACAGCCAGGTAGATTCTTTGCTGGATAGCTGGGCCTAAAGAGTTGTGGTAAACAGAGCTAAATCCAGCTGTCAGCCAGGTACCAGGGGTGTCCCCCAGGGCTCGGTATTTGGGCCAGATCTGTTTCATAGCTTTATCACTGATTTGGATGAGAGGATCAAGGGCACTGGCAGCAGGTTTGCAGATGACACTAAATTCAGTGGAAATGCTGATCTGCTCCAGGGTAGGAAGGCTCTGCAGAGAGATCTGGACAGGTTAAATTCAGGGGCTAAGGTCAACAGAAAGAGATTTAATAAGACCAAGTGCTGGGTCCTGCACTTCAGTCACAACAATGCCAAGCAATGCTATGAGCTTGGGAAACAGTAATTGGAAAGTTGCCTGGTGGAAAAGGATTTGCAGGTGCTGGTGGACAGCTGAACATGAACGAGCAGCATGCCCAGGCATTGCAGTGTGCACCAAAACCAATGGGTCCAGCAGTAGGGAAGTGATTGTGCTCCTCCCTAGTGAGGCCACAATAAGGTCTTCCTGGAGCCATGTGGAAGAGAACTATCATGCCTGAACAAAACAATACAGAATTGGACTAAATGTATTCCCCGGGGAGAGGGGAACCTCCAACAAAACCACCAGTCTGTTATGTAAGAAAACATTTCTTAGGCCTTTATTTACAAAAGCTTTAAAAACAAATACCCTCTGTTATGCAAATTATTTGTCGTTTAAAAAGGACCACCCAGTTACATCATCGTAACCCAATGAAGGGGAAAAAAAGTGTCTGATCTGTTGATTTAAAGTACAAGGTAAAACACAGTCATTTGGCAAACATCTGGAGATTCTTCTGCCATGGATTCCCGTGTGGAACAGGCACACACACACACACGCGCGCGGGCACGCTCACAATGTCGCACGTTCCATCATTTCAGGTTAGTATTTAGCTATTCAATACCAAAAATCCTTCCTGCACAACTGCTCTTCTGCACACGTGCTATGCAGAGTTCAGAATGTACTTCAGGGTCCTTTAGAACAATATATCTAAAATATATTGCTAAGATATACTCCAAAAAATAAACTAGCATTACACTCCTCAGGTAACTTTATTAGCTATAAGTTATATTTTGTTGTTTCACAACAAATATCTGTAACATGTCTCTGTAGCAACTACCAAAAAAGCATGATTTAATTGTCCTTCTAATTCAATTAAATAGGTTTTTTTTTTCTTCAGATCTTTGGGTTTTATATCTTCAACTAAACTGACTTCCAAAAAAATCGTCAAATCAAGTACATAATAAATAGGACTTCATAAAAAATCTGAGGTGTACTTTAGTAGAATAAAAGCTAAGAAGTTGATCAAGGGAAGTAAGCCATTACAAAACTCCTATTCCAATAGCCTTCAGCTCTCAGCTTAATGGCAAAAATGCTGATGTCATAGCTGTTCTTTTCCTGAAGGGTGTAAAGCTGTTTGTAAAAGCTTCTTTCCCTCCTCATGTTTTAAAGCAGCAGGTCAACCAGCAGTTGACACGTGCAGGACGTGTTTGAAGATGACTGAACACCAGCAAACTAACAGCAGTTACTATGATTTCAGTAGTTTGCTTTGCTGGAACAAACAGGTTATGCAGCAAAGTAAGTCATGTTCCGTGGGTTGAGATACCAAGGAAATGCAGCATGAAGCTGCTGAACTTGGCAGATGATTGTTTTCTAGCTGAGGGTAAAAGAAAGACACAAAACAAAACTTCAAATAAGACAGAGGATCTGAGTCAGAGTCACTCTCTAAAGTGCAAATTTGATGGTCCACAATCTTGAATAGCTAAAACACCTGCATACTGAAAGGAACAGACATGAATGGGGATGTTAGTTACAATCAGTGCCAGTTGACTTAGAGGAAGAGTAGGGAAAGAGACAAAACAACCTTGTATGATCAATATAGGTAAGTTTACCAGACTATTCATTATGATTTATCTTCCCCCTTCACTCTGCCACACTGACCCCTATACATGCTTCTTTACAAATGAGGCCACAATGTAACCCAGAAAATTTTACATATCAATAGTAAGATCAAAATCTGTGATAGGAACAGTCAAGTTTAGTACATAGAAAGGCAGAAAAGAAAGTGTGCCGAGAAAGGGGGAAAAAGCCTTATTGTCCAAGGGATTCAACCAGAGATAAAACCTATATACAAGCATGTGGAGGTCAAAAAAGACGGCCTTTCTCTTCATGTCATGACTGTTTGTTAGCTTCTTCTTCATATGCATTTCCTGTGCCATTTTGTACATAAGATGACCCCGAACCAAGGCCATATAAGTGGCCACAGTATTTGGCATCATCGATGTGATCTTCAAAGAACATCTGAAAAGTTAAGAGACACAAGATTGTCAAAGAACAGGTTCAGTTTAAAAAGAACTATAGAAAGGCTTTAAAATACTGCTTTATTTTCAGCCTATCAAACCCCGAGGTGCAAAAGATGACATAATTAACACACTCAACACATTAGCAAAGAGTGCTGTATGATGTGATTCTTTACAGTAAAGCTGTCAAGGAATAGAGTCAGTCTCCCTGAGCACCTTTCCTGGTGAAGTGGACAAATGGAACCTTTTGATACTTTTGTAGTATCATTCTCTTTTCTCCTACTGCAGCAGAGATATTTCTCTAACTGGTTTCTGTGGAGTTTCTCACAACAGGTATCTGCTTAGCATCCATACTCTACCTATTCCTTTCTCAGGGGTAAGGGATGTCCTGATACTCCACCTTGAAATGGAAGGTATGTCCTGATTTATATCATAAAGGTTTGAGGGTGAGGAGACTATTTGAGCACAAAAGGCTGTTCAGAGGAATGCAGCAAGATGCATTTCCAGCTAGTTCATCTGAGGCAGGGACTTCATTTAATAAGGAATAGTAAAAATAAACTGAATTTTGTACTAAGACTGCACTTAGACCTTACAAGTCTTAACTGCAAACAGAATATTGTGAAACTCCACCATATTCTAATGCTCTGTCTTTCAGACTTGCAAGCAAATTAAGCTATGCACACACACAAAAAAAAAATCACTCTAAAACCTTCACAGCAGCTCTGGACATTCCAGTGGTTGACATTCCGAGTCATTGCCACCATTAGAAACCTAAACCAGCCAGAATCACACAGGAGCAGAGCAGATGCAACAATCTAAGCGCAGAAGACCACAAAAATCTAGGCAAGCTGAAAACTTCTCCCTTCAGGCTTTGCTCTTAGCAGAGCAGTCTGGATAGAAAGTTCTGTACAGCAGGAACTGGAGATCTCAATTGAAAGTTCTAAAGTTGCCAGCAGTACTTCAAGAAACAAAGAGGTAGGAATCCCCCAAAACAGCAGTCCTCTCGTTGATAGTATCATTTTTTAAAGTACTTCTGATGGGAAGGAAGAGATCAGTAAACGTTTTGGGCTGGCACTCCAAATTCCATCGAGCAAGTTGCAAATCCCTCACAGCAATTAATTAAAAAAAATATACCTCTAAAAGCACTGCAAAATGAAGTTTTTTCCCACTCATAAATGCATTGTTAAACAATGAGCTCTACTGAAAAGGCTTTAAAAAACACATTAACTGCAGTTCTCTCTGCTGACTGCTGCGTCCTTATTTAGAAATGCTCTACTTGCAGGGCATCTCTGGAAGTATTGGGAAAAAATACAGCTAGCCTAATCAGTCTGGCTTTCTTGACTTAAGCAAGTGTTTTGCCCTAAAAAAGCCTCAAACTTTTATTTCTCCCACAAAGAAATTTTGGTAATCAGAAAGCTTACTTGCCATCCAACACAAACTGCACATCACTGGTTTGAACTGCTTCCTCCAGAAAACTAACCTGAAAAGCAGCATCTTCGGCATGACCATCATATACTTCCCCTTTATCTCCCTTGGATTTTGTTTCAGATTCAAAAGTGAAAGATTAACAACACCAGGCAGACAGCAGCTTGCTGCACTGGACTGGCATTATGCCAGAAACACAATCCCCACTATTTCATCTGTAGCACATGACCTGCTTGACAAGGGCTAACAGTTCCAGCAGAAGCAGAACTGTTACGATCAGCAAACCACCTTAAATCAAAGCATTTATTTTTCACCTGCTGTCTCACCACTACTTGTCAGAATCTTGTGGTTATTTTCCCTTTTACACCTCAGCATACAATATGAAACTTTATGGAAATATGAGGTTTGCTATTGCCAGCCCTTCTGGCATGATAAATGACACCAAACTGCTGGCAGAATGCCATCTTCAGACACACTGGCATCCACTTCCCAGCAGAGGCCCATCCAGCGTTTGTTCTGCTAATGCAAAATACGCTTGTCTGAGGCACGCAGACAATCAGCAAGCAAATGTGAAGCCTGTAAGACCCAGCCTCCTCACTGCAAACCCTGAATCACAGAATCATAGAATCAACCAGGTTGGAAGAGACCTCCAAGAGCATCAAGTCCAACCTAGCACCCAGCCCTAGCCAATCAACTAGACCACGGCACTAAGTGCCTCATCCAGGCTTTTCTGGAACACCTCCAGGGAGGGCAACTCCCTGGGCAGCCCATTCCAATGCCAATCACTCTCTCTGGCAACAACTTCCTCCTAACATCCAGCCTATACTTCCCCCGGCACAACTTGAGACTGTGTCCCTTTGTTCTGTTGCTGGCTGTCTGGGAGAAGAGACCAGCCCCCACCTGGCTACATCCTCCCTTCAGGTAGTTGTAGACAGCAATGAGGTCCCCCCTGAGCCTCATCTTCTCCAGACTAAACACCCCCAGCTCCCTCAGCCTCTCCTCATAGGTTTTGTGTTCCAGGCCTCTCACCAGCTTTGTTGCCCTTCTCTGGACACGTTCCAGCACCTCAACATCTCTCTTGAATTGAGGAGCCCAGAACTGGACACAGTACTCAAGGTGTGGCCTGACCAGTGCTGAGTACAGAGAAAGAATAACCTCCCTTGTCCTACTGGCCACACTGCATAACCTTTCAGAACATAAGTTAATCTGTGCTTTACCCAATGGTAAGGAACAAAACTATGGACATTGTTCTTAGAGCCCAAAAGTTACTACTATTACTTAAGAAAGACACTGAACTGTTGGAGTGAGTCCAGAGGGCAGGAGCACCTCTGCTATGAGTGTTAGGGCTCTTCAGCCTGGAGAATACTTTGAAGAGACCTTGTAGTAGCCCTCCAGTATGTGAAGGGGGCCTACAGAAGGGCAGGGGAGGGACTATTTACAAGGTCTTGTAATGGCAGGACGAGGAGTAATGGGTTTAAACTGGCAGAAGGAAGATATAAACTAGATGTTAGGAAGAAGTTCTTTACAGTGAGGGTGGTGAGACATTGGAACAGGTTGTTCAAGGAGGCTGCGGATGCTCCATCCCCGGAGGTGTTCAAGGCCAGGCTGGATGAGTCCTTGAGCAGCCTGCTCTAGTGGGAGGTGTCCCTGCCTATGGTGGGGGATTGGAACTAAATGATCTTCGAGATCTCTTTTAACCTAAACCATTCTATGACTCTATGGGCATACCTACAAGCCTGCAAGTTCAGCTAGAACTGGCTAGCCAACACTTCTCCCCTCATGCAGGCCTGTCTCAGGCAGAACTGCATGCCAGCTGAGTACCACTCTGAGCAAAAGCTCAAAAAAAAAAAAAGGGGTTGAATATGGTCATCTAGAAAGGAACCTGGCTCTGGTAGCTCAAACTTCACTGCAGCGGCCACCTAGGCAAAGGGACCCTGCAAAACAAGGTTGGGGGAGAGAAGAAACCCCACAAAAAATCCAAAGGCCAGACACAAGCTGGGTACTGGAAGCAACACACACTCACAGGACTAAAGCAGGGAATCAGCACGGCTGGCTCATACCTACTCTAGGGACTATACAGGCAGCCTTATGTTTGTCAAAAAGGGAGTGACCCATGAAGCCCCTCAGAGACATCCTTAAAGCATTTATCTTACAGGCTGATTCCGTTAAGTATCGGAACAAGTAATTCCATCTATCACAGCACATCACTATCATGGAGATAAACCAAATAGATCCACTTACTTCTCTCATTTTGAAAAAGGCCATTCCTGTGAGTAAAGAATCAGATCCTGCCTGATGCTGTGGTCCTATCCTTTCAAGCTCTAACTGTTCAGCCACTTCTTGTAGTCCACCCTGAAAGAAAAAACAAACATTGTTAACTGCTGAATCAAATCAGAGGTTCTTGGCCATCTGCCAATAACAACTCTAGGTGTACTTTTCCTACTGACTGAAAAGGAAATCTCATCTTCAACAACAATTCGATTAACCAAAGAATTGACACAATTTATTTCCCACACCAGTAGAGTATTGCTTAAAAGTTATATACTCTGTTTGTTTATTCCAGAAAGAAACAGGATTATAAACCACACACATATCACTAGTTCAGCAAGACTAAGTGGCAAGACATCCATTAGGACATAGCTGTACTACAATCCGTGTTCTTTCCCTGCAAGTTCTCATTAAGCAAGCTTACAAGATGATCAAGTTACTTCCCATAAAAGCAGCAAGTCATTAATTACCTCAGATGAACAATGCACCTCATTCCAGCAGCCATCCCAACTCATGCAGTTCTTTGGCAAGCCAAGCTGTTAACAATCCCTGTAGCATCTTTCTTTGTCTTGCTCTCTTCCCTTTCACATACTTAGTTCCAGTTTCCATTCATTCTCCATTCTAACACAGTACCCACATTTTATGCCTGATAGACCATGCCAATTAGTATCCCTGCCATGAGGGATTAGTTTCTAGCATTGCATTATTATTCCTAGAAATCATGTTGTCCCTGAACATATGCGGCTGTTTATCTTCTCTTATAAGGCAATCAATCTGAAACATTCTTCCTTCAGTCCTCTTCCCAAGACACTTCCACAGCATCATCACTGCAATCACCCTTACCAAGATGACTACAGTCCTTAAGTGAACTGGGCAATGAGATGAAAGTATATGAAACCCATCAACTGTCACAGCTTGAGAAGTCAATGATTAATTCCAAACATGTGTTTACCATCTGTCAGCAAAGACTGGGCACTATAAATACAGTACCAATTTGCTATTTTTGCTGATAAGTGGTTAGAAAAATTGGTGTGTGCTCCTGCCTGCTTCTATCCATAGCCTTTAATATTAAATGTATAAGCCTTGAGACAACAATGCTGAATATGTACTGTCAAAGCAAAATAAGAAGAGCAGTGTGTTTAAGTAGAAAACTCTGTCTCCAAACCCAGAATCTGTTCTGAGCCATTAACAGGTTGCTTACCTTCAGATTTTTACAACTCTTCATGAGATACTTGACATCATAGATGACAGGGAAAAACAATCGCAGTATCTCAAAGAAGTCCAGCTCTTCTTCAGGTAAATTAGAGTTTGTCAGGATTTTGATTAGATAGCCAAAGTCATATCCACTGGAAGGAAATAACAAAAACAATGTAAGTAACTGGGAGGCATCCTGCTCACTTCCAGTAAGGCTGTGTTATACAAACAGGATTTTTTGCTTAATGTCAAAGCAATTAAGACTGACTCATTATAAAAGCCTAAGCCTCAGAGTAAATGGCCTCATTGCAGACTCCAGAGAAAATATTTTAAGTTAGTCTGAATGAGGCCAAATGAAGCAGCACAAAGATCAAGACGTAGAGAAACTCCTATAGGTAGAAGCAACGTCGTGCTGCTGGGGCTTCATTTCACACTGGATTAGTTCGTTTCACACAGTTTCTCACTACAAATTGAATGAGAGAGACTGCTCCAGTTCTTGAAATCCACAGCATTAAGGAGTTTCCAGAGCCAACACATTTATATGTGGAGGGAAGTTTCAGCAATGGAGAAAAGCAGATTATCTTTCAACTCTCTTAATTAAATTGGCATACATCTGATAACTGAAACATTTAAAAGCTTGGAAATTATTTGGAGGCAAGGACAGAGTAAGTTGGAAACTTTTGTGTAAGTAGCAGGAGGCAGCAAGATAGTGAAGCAGTACAGCTTTGGTAGAATGGAAACCAAAGTATCAACGGCAGACAAGAGTTTGGCAAGATTTCTTTCTCAATAGCTTGACTGAAGAAAGGACACAGGAATGAAGTGTGGCAGTAAAAGGAGACACTATTTTCATAGAAGGTTGTAAGAGGAAACAGAGGGTTTTAAAGCACAGCAAAGACAGATGTACAGTATTAAAACAGACCTGAATACTACAATAAAGGGGCAGCAATGAGGAGTTACCTGCTTACCTAGAAAGGCAGAGGCTACAAGACAGATCATGCATGATCAGCAAACTGATGCATTCTGACCTCTCCTACAGGATTGCTCATGCACACTGAACTACATGGGACACTGATACTCTCTTTTCCTTGTTTAGGTTTGCACTGAACCACCTGAGTTTCTAGATTTTGTCAACATGCAATTTTAGAAGTGTCCATACCACAAAAATGAGAACACAGTAGGGCTGCCTCTGCCAAAGGCTGCACCAGTTCTGCAGCTAAGGGAACCTTAATCTTTAACGAAGACAATTCATGTGAATAGGTGGTCATGAGAGCCTCCAGATCCCCTGTTTAAGACCATGTCCATCTTTGATTACATGGGAATCACACTTGAAAATCAAGAACTTTGCAACTTGGTAAATACCAACCAAGACCTTTAATTGTGAGAGAAGCAATACAGAAAACAAATCAGTTAATATCACTGTAATACTGATTTAGGGTGATTTAGCATCTACAGAGGATGGAGACTTCTGACGTAGGTTTCCAGGCTTTAGCTTAAACCCTCAGGGCAAAAAGGATTGTTTTTTTGTACCTTCTGCATATGATTATGTTCTCTACATCATCTTCATGTAATGAATTTCTAGCCAGAGGGTAGAAAAGCTTGGACAGAATGGGAATGAACAGATTGTTCACTAGAAGTCCATTAGTATAGGATATATACGAAAGGTACAGATGATTGAAGGTCTCCTATGGGAATTTCCCAATGCTCTGAACAGGGATTTCATGTTAAATGAATCCTGCACTGCATCTGGTGCTTTGAAGCCATGTTGGCAGCACTCCAATCTTCACAGCAGCAGCCACTGGCCAGGGAACAAGGTGCCAAAGATAAAGAAGGAGTTTAGCTTAATTTAACAAAGTAAAAAGCTGTAGTACATTGGGCAAACAGTAGCTAGGAAACTTAATTTTATTAAATCACTCATGTCAGGGAGGAGTTGTTGGGAAGCCTGTATCAGCATACAGAAAAAAGCCACATTACTAGAAAAAATGCTGTTTATAAAAATGCAAAAAAAGACTGTTCAGGATTAAGCAGATTTGCAAATCTAGAGATCAGAGAGCTTACTAACTCATTGAACTCCCAACATCGGTCATCCTTGTGGCTCAAACATAACAGCCACATTAAAGCTTCTGAAGTCAAGAATGTAGTATTTATGCTCCTTGTCAGAAATAAAAACTCATGTACATAACTGAATTACTAGGAAGCTCTCAAACACTTCAGTTTCTATTCAGACAAAATACTGTAAGAAAAGTCAAGATTCATGTACTCTTTGTATTGAGAGGCAGCAGACTATCGTAAATCTACAATTTAGATGACTATTTTTCCCTTGCAGATTCTAGCAAATTCCTTTATTCTAGGATTCCCATGCAGAAAAAGGGAACAGTATTTCTGAACAGGCATGATCAGCCTTCCACTGCATGACAGCATTCAGTCAGACAGCTGTACTTGGATCCTAAGCCTGGGTTAGTTTTAGCTGGTTCTACCAAGTAATGTCCCACATCCCTCAGGTTCCAGCTGCTTACAATTAGTCACACAGTGCTTGTAATAATCACAAGCCACACTTTACTAATCACAATGTAGTATCAAGGCATTTACATAGTCTTTTTAGTATACTTTTTGGAGGTAATATGCTCCAGCCATCCAAGCTTACACAGAGATAAGAGCTGTCACTGCCAAGACTGCAATATATCTAGTTAAAAAAAATGTTGTGTGCCCACTCTGAATGCTAACAGAAGGGTAAGAAAGTCCACAGTGAGCAATTATGTAATTACCTGCTCATTAAAGAAGTTTTTTTCTAATCCTCTAACAGGCAATTAGTGGTTGGTTTACACCCTGAGGCACACAGGCTTCCTTTCCTTAAAAAGCTTTCACCATTTTGAACATAATCATCTAAAGTTACTTAGTGCAGCTAGCCACAATCCCTGCAGCTATGCAGAAACATAAAGCACCCGTGCAACCATTGCTTTTCCCCTTTATTGCCCCCCTCCCTCCCCCCACTGAACAGCTGGGAAAACAACAACGAACAGTTGTGTGCCACAGAACCATGGAAAAGATCAAAAAAGTGCAAAATCTGTACTTCTTTCCCTTACTACCCAGAAAAAATTCAGCCTGCCAATTAACAATGATGTCGACTCCAAAATAAATCAAAACCTGACAAAAATGTCACAGCTTCACTTCATGTTATCACTGGCTAATATGAATGAACCAACAGATTAAATATTACTGAAATCAGTTAGACACAAATGATTATTGAAATACAGCAGCTTGAAACTTTTCAGATTCCCCCAAACATCTTGGTTAAGATGCATGCTTGCATTGAGCCTCCAGACAGACTAAGAAGGGGCACACAGAGGTAGGCACTCATAGCTTCAGACTAGTCAGGTGAGCACCCACAAATACAACCTTTGACTTGTCCTGTTTTATAACTTGTTAAACCGCCAAACACTCACAGCTCTCTAGACTGAGAAGAATCCGGAAGTCAAGGGGCTTCCCTCTTCTCCCTGACTGATACAAAAGCTCTGATGGAGTTGCAGTATAGAACTGGTGACAGTGCATGTTTCCCCATTCGTGCCTGGCAGAACTGCAGGCCCACAGACATTTGCCAATAGCTGAGGATGCCCAGGCAGCTCCATCGAATACAGAGAAAAAAGTACACAAACAAAACTTATTTGAGAAGCTAAGAGTTTTGAAACAAACTACAGAAGTTGCTCATCAAAATCAAACACTGGGAAACACAACAAAAGCAAAGCATAACCTCACACTCTGAGAAAGGAGTAATTCCCTTCTACCTTCTACTTAGAAAAGGTTTGTAAATGTTGAGGGGTAGTAGCAGCAAAACCACTATGGAAACAGAAGCCATAAACAGCATAGTCAGCAAAGAACTACTGCATGGGGAGCCTACATGAAACCAATTTTCAACTGAGCTATCCCACTATTTATGTTTCCACTGACAGAACATAACCACAATCAACCCAAGATACATTCAGAAACAGATGTTTACTTCTTTGTGGCACATTTTATGTGACCCATGCTCATTTATGGCTTTGTGCAATCTCGGCTTCCTCAGAAGTTAACCCACTGCTCTGAGGATTTGCACTCAAGATATCAACATGCTGTCAAGCACAAAACCCTTTAAACGTCACATTCAAGCAGAGCTGTAGGTAATCACTGTTTGACAAACATTAGAATTCTTCTTAAGACAGTGATTTATCAAAAGTCATTTCCAGTGAAGAACCTCATTTTAGCACAGGACTTTAATAAAACCATTCCAACCCCCCTTCATAAACTGCACTAGTAGAAACAGCATGTTTGCACCACCCTTAATCAGCCTATTAGTCAAGAATCACACTAAATCAGTACAGTTGTGCCTTAAAAAGACTTCCTAGTGTAGAAATGGCTCAGGTATTCTTTTGCTAGAATAGCTTACATTGAGGTCAGTTACTAAGCAATACTGGAGGAAATATTTTGTAGCTGCTTCTACATGGCCATGTCTATTGATGGAGGTGGCCCCTGCAAGGAGCCTCCTCTCCTCTTCTCCTGAACCACCCAAGACATTTTACTGTAGTCAAGTGTAAATCAAATTCACACATAAGAGCCCATAATAATGGGTTTAAGAAACCAAAACAAACTTAATTCACTAATTTAGCCTTTGTAGTTATTTTGTTGCAGTTCATGACATTCTCATTTCAATATTTTTCCCCAAGGTGCCATCCTAGTAGCAAGGTAACAAAATAGTCTTATTTTAAGAGTCATACTGTGAGTCAAGACAGCTGCACGTGGAAAGCGTAGGCAGATTAGGCAGTAAATACACTCAAAGAGGATGCTTTAAACTATATTTGCTTTCCACTGCCTCCTCCTTTTGGAAAGTCAGTCTAACACTCTGCAACAGATTGTTATATGCACCTTTCTATTACTGTCTACCATTCCTTGCTGAAGCCCATCTTTACGTTTCAGTTGGTTAATGTTATAAATACTACCTAATTCCATGTGACTTTCTCTCCTCCAGCATCCAAGATTTACTACTTCAGGATGAAGAATTATTTTGTTCCTAATTTCATCTATATATTGCCACCCACCAATGCAGCATGTGGGATAAACAATAAGGCTGTAAGGACACTCCTATTCTCGGCTGAAACATTTGCTATACCTTTGTTGACTTGTTTAGCAGCCAGCGTTTAAGATGTCAATTTGAGGGCATTACACAGCAATAAGCCTTCAAAGCCACTGTTGCTAACAAGAACTGCAAATTACCTCTGGCATATAGCTGACTATACAACAGCTATTTATCCTGGTCTCAGCTGGGAAATGAGTCAATTTTCTTCCTAGTAGTTGGTACAGCATTATGTTTTGGATTTAGTATGAGAACGATGTTTTGTACACATACATGCTTTCAGTTGTTGCTAAATAGCATTTACTCTAAGTACTACTGCTGAAGACTTTTCAGCTTCTCACGCTCTGCCAGCAAGGAGGTGCATAAGAAGCTGGGAGCATGGCCAGGACAGCTGACCTGAACCAACCAAACAGATGTTCCATACTATAGGTTGCCATGCTCAGTATGTAAACTGGGGGGATTTGGCCAGGAGTGGCAGATCACTGCTCAGGAACCAGTTTGGCATTCATCAGTGGGTGATGAGCAATTGCACTGTGCATCACTTGTTTTTCTTGGGTTTTATCTCTGTTTTTGTTATCTTCACTATTACATTTTATATTTATTGTTATTATTTAACTTCAGCCATTAAGCTGTTCTTAACCCACTAATTTTAACTTTTTTTGCTCAGTCTCCTCCCCATCCCACTGGGAAGGGGAGAGGACTGAGTGAGCACGTGCATCACACTTGCTGGCTGCAGCTAAATGATGATACTAATGCAGAAGTTTTTGAAGTGTTACATTTTATTAATCCCCAAAGATCTTTTGTATTGTGACAGATTCATAGATTAAGCATTTGCATTTATACTTCTACTTCGAAGCTGAGCTCCTGTGATGGAATTAAGGCCTATTAGGGCTCTCCTTCCAAGCTGAGTCATTTTCAGATTCCCAGACTATCAGATTTTAAACAAATTTAAGTGCTTTGCACAACACTGACAATCCAGCAATCTCTCCCAGGAGACAAACAATATTTGCTTAAGAATGGTTTGCTTCTATCAGGATTACTATTTCACTCGCAGATATGACATTAAAAAAAGCACAATGCCACCTTGTGGCTTACATGTTTTCCAGTTCTCTGGTTGCAGGGTGAACACCAAAACCAGAACACTACTACCAGTCTGTACATTCTATTCTTCTAATACTGAATGGTGCTACAGGTATTACAGCAGAAGTATTTTCTAAGCCTTACCAACCAAGACAGGTGCTACACATGCACCGTCAGGGGTGTACCACTGAAGACACGAAACGCAAGGTTGCAAACTCCAACACTTGACGTGATGAGCTTACCTGTGGAAGGAAAGCCACTTGACGCCTTCACACAGCACAACTCCTGATGTCATAAGCAGTTCTGCAAAGTACTGTGTCTCAATTCCTTCTTCTTCATGCTTTTTAAACTGGATACCAGATGTTGTCAACAGTTCAATAGAGTCCTGGGCATACATATCTTCTCTAAAAACAGAGAAAGGACAAGCAAGTTTTCAAAAACTACAAACCTCAGCAATAATAAACCTTTCTTTATTTTGCTATTCATTCCACAAACTTCACTAGTAGATAGAGATGACCTGATTTTGTTCTGTGTTACTTAGAAAACCAACCACCTTTCATAGCTCTTGTCAACTTTCACTAGCACTTCACCACTCCTGGCAGCTCCATTCTTGCTTCCTTCACAAAAAAAAGCATAGTTCCCAATCTTCTCCTGTTTACTTCAACCCTTCCTATTCCTATATACAAAGTTAATGGAGGAACATAGCTATTAACGCTGTAAGTACTTGGCCAGTAGGCCAAGTAAGAGGTATTACTTGAACTCTGGCAAATTAAACTTAACAGCTGAAGCACTAACACATCACATTACAAACTTAGGAATAAGTACACTCCATATCACAGTGTTGTATTAGTCCTGTGGAGAGCATTTCCCACATTTCTTGTGATTTAACTAAATGTTTAGACACACTCCTCAACACTTCCTTTTTGCTACAACTGGAAAGTATTTGCACATCTAGCCAGTCTTTAAAATTCAAGTAGCCTAACATTTGTTTTTCAAACAACCAGCTTCAAATTTTAACATCCATGTTTTGGACTCAAAACTTAATATGGGAAAAAAAAACCCTTATGCCTTGTTTGATCCCCTCTTATCCCTCTATTTTTTCCCTTTTCCACTAACACATCTGTAAAGTTTTAAGGATTTTGCGATTAAATGGATGTGGTTTTTTTGCCTGAAGTTTAATCTACATCATCATAAAGACACAGAATGGTTAACTGGTGGAAAAAACCAAACATGGCTCTACTTTGAGGATAATGTTTATCTGAAGTGTTTACAACGCACTATTCAGTGTACAACACACTTCAGTGTACAGTTTTCAATTAAAAAACCCAACCAAATAAACCACCAAAAACACACAAACCAGAGGACAATCGATGTATCTAACTTGATTATTATATTTCTTATACCTAAATACCATGTCATCATTCATCAGAACATAATGATACACCATCAAGATATGCTGCTGTTGTCCTTTTTCCCTCCCTCCCACACAAAGGCACATCGGTTCCCCAGCTTTAACTCATCAGCTTCGCAACACCTGTCCATCTCCTTGAGACAAAGTACACATCCAAACCAAATATGCTTATTTCACAGAAACATTTTAATTCTAGTTTGTTGCTCTGCATTTATCAGGTGGATAGTTAGGTTGAGAAATATTTATGGTCTTTAAAAGCTCACCATAACAAGACTTGACTGGAATAACACAAAAAAAACCCCAGCCTTCTAGGAACAGTCAACAGCTGTTTTACTTTAAGAGAACACTGGGCACAATGCCACTTCCCAAAATGAAGTTTAGAAACAGACAAAACTAAGTAATTTCTCCACCCACAGGGGAAAAAAAATCATGTTTCATGCAACACTTCTAGTTTACTTTTTTGCATAAAATCTCTCCCAAGAACCAGTAAGAAATTAATTGACTACCTATACCTTGCCTTACTAAACTGGCTTATTTGTGCAACATCTGGCACAAATGGATGTAAAAAGTACTTTTGCTTTCAATTGCTTGACATAACCAGACCTTCAAAGCTTAGAAAATAAAACAAACATAAGCTCTTCTTCCCAGGTCACAGTCTGGAAGTCAGTGATTAAACTCCTTGCTTTATTCCCATACTTAAAGGGATTAGCATTTTTCTACTAAGACAGTGAAAAACTTCCATTCAACTTTTACACAACCAAGTTTAGAAACACTAAAAAACCAAATTATCCTTTTCTTTCAAGAGGTGCTTCAAACAAAACTAAAACGAGCATGCTACTCCTCAGACCAAACTGATTTGTGTCAAGCCACAGGCTCGGCTCGTTGAGAAAAGCAGAAGGATCACACAAGACAGCAGCACTTCTTTTTCTCTGTTTAAGAGCCCTGATTACTTTGAAAACAAGTTGTACTTTTTAGTTTGGCTTGGGATTTTTTTACTGTTTTTACCTGCAGTGAAAAAAACCCAAACTGTTCTCTAAAACTCCTTTGTAGGCTGCAGTTTTACCTCATTTATATCAAGATGTCCAGTGATCAACTTGGAACCCAAATACTTCAACACGTTTGAGAAGTGTTTGAAACACCAATACTCAACTCAGGCCATATGAAAAACCTATCAGATCAATTATGTTTACTTCAGGAAGAAATGCAATCAACCTTGTTGATTACTTTTGTCTAGAGATGTAATTACGACTCCAGAGTGAACTGTCTCACTGAAAATTTCAAGCTAACACTTAAGCTTAACATTGATAAAAAATCACACTGTCAAATAAAGTTCACAGTACTATTTCAACACACAGGAAAAAAACACCTTGCATTTTAACCACACTTTAGACAAAATAATTCAGAAGAAAAACCTCCACAGAGGAAATTTTAAGAGTAGCTTAACAGAGCAAGTTGCTTTGAAAATGCAAAAGCCAATGCAGTATTAAAAAGCTGGCAATATTTTACTGAGAATATTATCTGGAACTTCTTGCAAGTGTCTTCACAGGAACATTACTTTAAAGAGAACAGAGCACACTTGCTTCAGAACTTGCTGACAATGTTTGCCATACTTTTTTTTTGGTCACCTCAGTAACTTTACCACCATGTGAAGAAAAGAAGTGTATTTTCTGTTTAAAACTGTGCAAAGAAACGACATGCAACTTCTGTAACAACTAGCAAGTGTTAAACCGAGCAGAAGCATTTGGAAATGCTAAACACGAAAATGCAGAGCTAACTTTTGTACTAATTTTAAATGCCTCTTTTCAAAACTCATGCAGAAGTTTTTGACCAAATTACCAATAAACACAGACTGCATAAAACTGAGGGAAGAAAGCAGGTGCTTGAGTGATGCAAAACGTTCTCACAAAGCATTTCTGTTATTCCAATCACATGCATAAAAATTGCAGTAACTTTGACAAGCTATACTACACTTTCAGTAGGTCAGAAACATACAGCACAGACATTTAACACTTACGTTAAATTAAATTTAAAATTGAATTGCCAAGTTGAAGTTCCTGGAGGGTATTCTCCTTGCTCGTTCATAAATGTCAGTCCTAGCTGAATTATTTTTAGCAAGTCTACGTTGCAGCGTAGTAACTGGTACTGATAGTCTGCATTGCTTCTGAATTCTCCAATAGGCCTTGCAACTACTCCTGGAAATTCTGTATCCTGCAGGAATAGGAGTAAAACTTCAACAAAACATATTCATCAAAAATTTACATGATTCATTTTTCATACAACTTATTTCAAGCATCTAACAGGTTCATAGCTGAAGAGTACTGTGTGCAAATTTAGCTTTTAAAAAGGGAATATGTTAGGATCCCATCATATGCATCGTGTTAATTCAACATTACGAATCCATTCCTCTCTCAATGAAAACAGATGCTCATGTTTCATAGCTTTTGTTTAGCAACATTAAATAAAGTCATCAGGTGGTCACGCTTTTTGTAACCATTTGCTAGATAAACATCAAGAGTCCACTTACCATAGCTACATAGTTATACTTCCGTATAACCTGACGAATTTTCTTCATCTCTTCATCTAAGTTACAAGCCCAAACTTCACAGATTCTTTGGCTATGATCTACGGTAGCTGCTGGCATAGTGGGGGGCTTTAGAGACCATACATCAAAAGTTACACTTAACTGGGTATCAGTTTCATAGAGATGACTTTAATTTTCTTTTTATCTAAAAGACAAAAAAAATTATGACACTGTAAGTTCTTATTCCTCACAGTTTAAGTTCTTATTGCTCATTTATAAAAAAAATAAAAATAAAAGCTTAAAGCCCAGGATCAAGCTTTATTCTTCAAAATTGCATAGAATCAACACAGCCACCAAAACCATAAGAGTTTCGGTTTTGTGGGTTCAGATACCTTTCTACAACTAAAACCCTACGATTTTGTTAGACACTTGCACGAAGCCATGCAAACCAGCAAAGCGCTCGACAGACAGAGGAGATATCCAAAGCCACAACAAGGGTTACCTAATCCCAGAGGTTTTAAGAGCACAGTCCTGTGGATCCCACGGCTGCGTGCAATACGAAACGAAGTGGCAAAGCGACTACTTATGTTACGCCACGGCCGGGGACACTAGACGACTAACAGCCGTCCAGGCAACCTCCTGGGGAGAAACTTTTCCGTTCGGACGGGCCGCGTTACACCAGACAGCGGTGCGAGGAGACTGAAACGCAGGGTTCAATAAACTCGGGACTCATACCGGAGCTGAGTGCCTCCTCATGTGTACAAAGCCTTAAGAGCTCTCGAAGAGCCGCAGAGCCCGCCCTGCGCGGCAGGAAGCACCCCTTAATGAGATGCAATGGTGAACGGGCTGCCTCGGCTTACTCCCTGCGTTCTGGCCCAGGGCCGGGAGAAGCACCGTTCCCAAGCCCGCCTCCGGCGGCACCCGCGCTGCCCACGAAAACACCACTCCTCCGCAGCAGGTCGTCGCGGCTCCCGGTAAGGCCGAAAGGCCTCCGCGGTGCTGCCTCGGACACGACAGGGATACGGACAGACCGAAGGAACGGGATTACCGGGTCACTCCCCGCTCCCTCCCCCTGCCCTGCTCCCCGCGGCTACCGCCGCTCCTCCATCCCTCGCTCGCTCGCTCGCTCATTCACTCACGCTCTCGGGCGAGCCGGGCCGGGCCAGGCTGGGCCGCAGCGGGTCTGCAAGGCCCCGCGGCGGCCCCCAACGCCCTGGAGCCGCCAGTCACCGCGCGGGACGCAGGAAGCGCTGCCCCCTCCGCACAAAGCCATTACCTCATCGCTGCGCGCCGCGGCCTCTCGCCCCTCACCTCTGACCGACGGCGGGGACGCCAATCACCGGCCGCGCCGTCCCGCCTCCATCCCGCCGGCCTCCCTCCGCCGTGCGGCGCGTCACTGCCGCTCGGTGTGACGTCCCTGCGCGGCGCCGCGGGGCGGGGCACGCCGGGCGGGGCAGGCAGGGCGGTGGCGCCCCGCGCGCAGGCGCGAGGGAGCGAGGCCAGGCCGCGGTGCCGCCGGTGCCCCGCGCCCGCCGTGGGCTGCTGCCGCGGGAGGATGAATTGGCTGTTCCCCCTCAGCAAGGCCGGCAGCTCCTCCGCGCCCGCCGCGCCGCTGCCCGCCCTCACCAGCCTCCAGCAGCAGAAGCAGCGGCAGATCGAGTCCCTGCGCGGCGCCCACGCCTCGTGAGTGGCCGCGGCCGGGCAGGGGGCGGCTTGTCCGACATGTGCCCTACGCCGCTTTGGGGTCGCTGCGAGACCGCGCCGCGGTAGGGTGTCGTGTGTCTCTACACACATACCCGGGGTTGTGGTTTCGCCTTGTCCCATGACGGTGAGGCCCGGCTGGGTCCTGCCGCCCTTCGGCCGTGCGTGGCGCCGGTAAACAGGAAATGGAGCGTCCGCTGCCGTTGTAGCCTGAGCTGGCCAAGCCCCGTGGTGTTTCGGGGGCGAAGGCTTCTGCTGGGGTGTGCGGAGTGGCGCCGGTGAGGCGGCCGGGGAGCGATGTGCCGCGGAGTGCTGGCGGGCTCTAGGGCAGGAGCGCGGGTGTGTGGCGGGGGCACAACGGGAGCAGGCCCGCGGCGGGGACGGAGGTTGCACTTGGAAACAGAAAATAAGGTTTGCTGGCTGGGCGTCTGTCGGTGTGGCTTGGTCGGGCGGGGTGTCTGGTGCAGATTGCCGTGCTCGGTGACACCGGCCGCTTGATCCGAATGCCGGCTGAATTATTCAATGGATTTTAAAGCCCGCAGAGAGGTGCGGTTTGCCTGTGCTGAAATAAAGCTCTCTTTCTGGAAACTGGCTGTGGGATCATAGTTCTTAGGAAGCTAAGAACAAACCGCGCAGTGTGGAGGAGCTGTGTGTCACAGCGGTCTTAGCCGCAGTGGCAGAGCAGTCTTGCTGGCTCTACAAACTGTTTTTCTGATGCACAGTGCTAGTCTACTAACAACCAAACTGTGCTTTAGTAACTGGTTTTATTTATAAGCTCACCAGAGAGCAGGTTTTTCCTGTTTAACAGCCACACTTTTTACAGCAAAATGCCTTCATTTATCCTGAGGTGCCCCAGCTTGTTGTACGCTGACCAGCTGTTGTCTGCATGTTTTAAAAGGAGACCAGCATTACAGCATGCTTTTCTAGGCTGTCCGTGGAGCGATAAATGCCTCCAAAACGGGCCAGAAAAAGGCAGGATGTTTTCAGTTGCTGTCATACAGAGATGAGGATACTTACTGTATCCCCAAGGGTGATAATTACACATCACTCACTGTCCTAGTATTTTGAATTATCACACAGAAAACACGGCAGTATTGTCTCTTGCTTAAACTTAATCGTGTTCAGAGCAGATTTCCCAAATATTTTTATTTAGGAGTTCTTAAGTAGAAGTTTTTGCTGGACTGGTGCTAGTAGTCTTTTATTTCTACCTTTTCCACTCTACTAGAGAAGTGAGCTTACTGCAAATTATGTTCTTCACAAAAGGGTGATCGGTTTTTGTCAGTCATCTTGCTGAACTGGTTTACTACCAGTTTATGCAGGCATCAGTTCAAGCAGAGGCAAAGAGGGAATGGTTCCTGCACCCAGGAATGGAAATGAGGGGTAGGGAAATAGTAGCTGTTCAAATGTAGCTTGACAGCCAGGTAGACTTGCCTACCTGATTGCTCATGACGAACTGTGGAAGAAAAAACCCAAACAAACCAAAAATGAAGCAGGCAAAGGAGTAAATTCTGGCAGACGTAGTTTTCGTAAGAGATACTTATTACTGAAGTCTGAGTAATAGTGCCCCAAATTCTGTGGTTTTTTTTTTTCCCAAAGATATGTGTACTTGTGCAAGTTTCCAAAGTACAAAGGTTTTTTTGGGTGAGATTTCATGTGCTTGCTTATGGACTCCATAGCACCTCAGATCTACAGGATAGGGATATGCATTAAGCATTGTGTCAGTCTTGTTTCCTAAGAAATGATTAAGCAAACACCATTGTAGTGGGGCGTTTTGTCTCATAAGTTTATTTTCTTATCCATTTATGTGTATCCCAGCTGCTCCTCACTGAAATGCTTAAAACAGAATTCTTGGCGTGGTGTAGCTACCTAAACTAGGTGTGGGTTTTTCTGTATAGTATTGGATCATAAAAGCCCAGGTATATGTGGTCTTAATTTCATTTAAGTAGTTAGTCTTCCTTTTCAGGATCCACTACAGGTTAGGAGCTTGAAAGGAAGGGGTTTTTGCTTTAATATTCAGTATCACATTCTGAAGCATATGAACTTATTCCAGCATTTTCAGTTTTATTCTTAAAGGCTTTTCAGAACTTCAGACTTTAGACTGTTAGATTGACCATGAATTAGATACTAACAATTTCTTCCTTAACAGCATTGCAGAAATTCAGAAAGATGTGGAATATCGACTGCCGTTCACTGTAAACAACCTGACAATTAATATCAACATGTAAGTAGGGTGTGATACCTCTGTGCATGTTTTGAAAATTAAAATAGTGCTCAAAAATAGTAGTTATAGAACATAAATGACTCCCATCTCCTAATGAGTTTCAGGAACTATAACCTGGATTTGTGTTAGTAGTTGTAGTGGTACGAGTGAAACTAGTTCTGCACAAGTAGATGCTCAGCTGAAAGCAAAACTGTATTTTGTTGTGCCCAGCTCCTAAGCTCCCTATGTGTTTTTAATTGAAAGCAAGTAGAATAAAACTCATGAGGGTTTCAAATTACTTATAATCCTCTACAACTGAAAATAAACTTAATTAGTAATTTAGTAATAGGCTGCAAGTTCTAACTCGTACCTCAGTGAAGCTTCTGGATTGTAACTTAAGTGATTTACTATAACTTTTCCTGTGAATTTACTTTGAGGGGTTCTTTTGCTCTGGCAAACATTGATGTTATTCACGAGTTTTTAATTGCTTTAGCCTGATAACCTGCCAAATGGTGTTGCAGGTTACACTGCAATGTCTTTATAGTAATAACATCTGTATTGGAAGATACTCTTGTTACACTACAGCTTTTTCTTTGTGAACATAATTGCTTCATTGTTATACTACCATTTTGGCCAGTAAATAAATGCTCTCTTCAGCTCTATGTAAGTCTGGTATTTTAATCTGTCTAACTTCTAATTTTGTAAGTGAATAATCCTTCCGTGTGCTTCATTCACTTTGTCATTCTTTGTAACTCTTTATGCAAGGAAAGCAAATTTATTTAATTAATAATAACTTTTTTCTTGTATAAAAAGATGCCATATGCAAACTTTATCATGGGATGTAGCTGTAGTAATGATTGTTCTTATATTTGCAGCTTGCTTCCACCTCAGTTTCCTCAGGAAAAACCAGTCATCAGTGTTTTCCCACCTGTGAGACATCATTTAGTGGACAAGCAGGGAGTGTATGTGACTGGGCCCTTAATAAGTAATGTATGTATCAATTGTAGCTTCAACTATGTCTGGTGTTAATAGTAGTTGAATACTAATACTTATGCTAAGAAAAGACCAGTGTACAGATCCTGATCCTTCTCAAACTGTATTTTGAGTGGTCTGAAAACAAGAATTCATTAGAGTTCAGTCTGATACTATTTATTCCTTCACTGGTACCATTTACGAGTTGAATACTGCATGTACCTAAAACTGTTTTTAAATTAGGATGGCTTAGAGAAAGTTCCTTTTGCTTTTCTTGTTAATACCAATAGCACGATTTTTGTTTCTCTACAGTGTATTGCAAATAAGGGAGAAGGCTGCTTTAAGACTGTTTTGTAACATGGCTCTTTCTACTCTAATCCTATTAGAAACATGTCAAGATTTCAGCTCTAATATGCAGGATTTTAATGTGCTGTTCTTTTGGGTTCTTTTCTCCCTTTGCCAACAAGGGTGTAGTAGCTTTTTTGGGGTGGGGTGGAGAAGCTTATGACTTCATCAGAATTGAATTAATGTATTTTGCCTCAAATCTTAGTGGGTTTCCTGTGTTTTTCCAAATGTAACTTGGTGACTAAGGTGGGTTTTGTCAGCTCTTCATCAGAAGCGTTGTGCTTGATTGACTCTCCATTGCTAATGGAATATACTACATAACTTTAGTTTCTATTTAGTTCTGTATTGCTTTGTCACTTTATTTGGAGCTTCTGTACACACAGTGTAGCTAGTAATTCCAGCAGTGCTGTATAATAAACAGTCCAGTTCAGCATGTTTTGGAACTGTTAGATTCCAGGCATATTTTTCCTCCCGCATTGGGTTTGGTTTTGTTTATGTGATTGTTTGTTTGTTTGTCAGTTTACAATGCACTCGGATCTTGGAAAACTTATTCAAAGTTTGCTGGATGAGTTTTGGAAGAATCCTCCAGTTCTGGCTCCCAGCTCAACATCATTTCCATAGTAAGTATCAGTAAATGTGATGAATAGAACTATGTTGGTTTTTTTCTAAAGAGGTGAAACAAAGTATTAGGATGGCAGGAATAGGAATAATGTGGTGGCTGTACTGGGAGACAGATGCCCTGCCCTTGCACAGCTTCACATGCATGCTTGATAGCTCTTTTGAGAAAACAAGTGCTAGATTTCATTGGAGTTACTGATGTCAGCTTGCTGATATTAATTTCTGTTCTTCTCTTTTCTTGCAAAGGAATAAATGCTTACATTGTCAGATGAAGTCTTGAATTTGATGTAGGCAGTGAGCTTAGCCGTTGTGTTTCTTCAGCATTCCATTCATGATCGCCAGGCTTAGAGACAGGTTTTGTTGCACAACTGCACAACAGAAGTTGTGCAATTTAAATAATTCTATTAAATATGCAAAAGTGATCTGAGACATTATAGCTTTACTAGTACAGCTGTGGTTCTCATGGTTGGCTATACTGGTTCAGATGCCAGCTGCAGCTGTGATTTTAAAATAAATAATTCATGTTATTTAGAAGTAATTAGGTGTGTGTTGCCTGAGCTGTTAAATGCCATACTAGCTGTCTACAGCTACCTAAGAGGATGTCCTGGAGAGGCTGCTGCTGGTCTCTTCTCACAGGTAAACAGTGACAGAACAAGAGGGAACGGCCTCAAGCTGCAACTGGGTAGGTTTAGACTGGATATTAGGAAACATATTTTCACAGAAAGAGTGATCAGACATTGGAATGGGGTGCCCAGGGAGGTGCTTGAGTCACCAACCCTGGATGTGTTTAAAAGTCATTTGGAAATGGTACTTGAGGATATGTAGAGTAGGGATAACAGTTGGATTTGGTGATCCTGAGGGGCATTTCCAACTGGATGTTTCTGTGATTCTGTGATAATTAAGAACTAATGTGTGACACAGATGCATTTTCAGGACTTTTAGATGGGAATTATTTACACTCTCATTATTTTTTTTCAGAAGTAATTTTCTTATAATTAAGAGTGTGAGTGTGTGTTTGGCTGCTCTCCAAGAATGTAGTTCAATGGCTTTCTGTATTATATTGCAGTATAAGACATAAAGTAGGTTTCCTATGTTGGATGTAACTGAGAACAGAATATGCAAAAAAAAAATTAATTTAAAAATTCAGTCTTATGTCTTGTATGTGGTGTAATAATTATAATTCAAATTATAAGAAACATGCTCTGAGCAATTGGTTGCTCATGATTGTGTTTGTTTGTTTTTTTAAGCCTTTTCAGCAAACCAGCTGGAATGCCTCCTTATGCTCCTCAGGGGTTTCCATTTCTTCCTCCATACCCACCTCAAGAAACTAATAGAACTATGGCAGCTGTGCCTGTTGCTGAATCAGTTTCTTCAAGCTACACTACAGACAAGCCTGCTGCTCCCTCTTACGGCGTCATTGCTGATCTGCCACTACCTGTTCCAAGAGCAGAAGCAGCGCTTCAGGTCTGTGCTCTCAATTTTGCTGCTAAAGCTATCAGACACTGGGTACAAGCTCGCTGAAAGGTACACAGGGTATTGCCCCAGAATTCAAGGGAACAGTCTAAGTGACTACACTTCATTGTTTTGCTGGTGCTAGGAAAATGAAACTGTTATTCTGGCTTTAGAACTGTTGAGGTTGGAAGAGACCTTTTGAGATCATTAAGTCCAATCGATGAAATGTTTTTTTGAACAAATTTGAAGTCAGAGCAACAAGTTTGTCTTCTTGAATTTCAGTGAAACTAGTGTTATGCTAATTATCTCTGAATATACTTTCTGGAGCTTCAGTCCCCCGTTCATAGAATCGTGGAGCAGTCAGGGTTGGAAGGGACCACAAGGATCACCTAGTTCCAACCCCCCTGCCATGGCCAGGGACACCCTACCCTAGATCAGGCTGGCCAGAGCCCCATCCAGCCTGGCCTGAAACACCTCCAGGGACGAGGCCTCAACTACCTCCCTGGGCAACCCATTCCAGGCTCTCACCACTCTCATGCTGAAGAACTTCCTCCTCATATCCAGTATGAACCTACCCAACTCCAGCTTCACTTCATTCCTCCTAGTCTTGTCACTCCCTGATATTCTGAAGAGTCCTTCCTCAGCTTTTTTGTAGGCCCCCTTCAGATAGTGGAAGGCCACAACAAGGTCATCTCAGAGCCTTCTTTTCTCCAGACTCAGCAGCCCCAACTCTTTCAGTCTGTCCTCATAGGAGAGGTTCTGCAGCCCTCTGATCATCCCAGTGGCCCTTCTCTGGACACACTCCAGCACGTCCATATCCTTCTTGTAATGGGGGCTCCATAACTGGACACAGTACTCCAGGTGGGGTCTCACCAGAGCAGAGTAGAGGGGGAGAATCACCTCCCTTGCCCTGCTGGCCACAATTCTCCTGATGCAGCCCAGGATCTGGTTGGCTTTCTGGGCTGCAAGTGCACACTGCTGGCTCTTGTTGAGCTTCTTGTCCACCAGCACTCCCAGGTCCCTCTCCTGGGGGCTGCTTTCCAGCCAGTCACTGCCCAGCCTGTATTTTTGCTTGGGATTGCCTCAACCGAGATGCAGGACCTTGCATTTGGTCTTGTTGAACCTCATGAGGTTGGCTTGTGCCCACCACTCCAGCCTGTCCAGGTCCCTCTGGATGGCATCCCTTCTGTCCAGGGGGTCTGCTGCACCACACAGCTTGATGTCTTCAGCAAACTTGCTGAGGGTTCACTCAATGCCTCTGTCCATCGTGCAGCTGTGACTGTTCATCAAACCACAGAAAATGTGATCCTTTTCTCTATGTGACATTTCCTGCCCAGAACCTACCAGGTGAGAATGATGTAGAGTCTTAAGGCTTTGTGTCTAACTACTCCTGTTTTCATGCTCAGAATAGCTTCTTTTCACAGACCTTGTATGTGTGTACTCACAAACTCCCTCTCACTGAGGTACTCTAGAAGAATTTTTTTTTTAATGTCCTCCAAAAACTTTCTATCTAAATGTTTAATCTTTCATCATATCTTGTCTTCAGAACAAAAGCTCTCTTCATCTTGGGAGAGGCAGTCTTTTGGCTTTGTAGAACTTAAAGTTTCTGCATTCCGTGAAGGCAGACTTTTCCCTTGTCTAAAACCTTTTTTTTTCCCCAAAGGATTACAGCTTTAAAAGCCACTTGAAAGATATAAGAATGCAAATCTTTGTTCTCACTTCCCTGACTTATACTCCTGTGTGTTTCCTGAGTCATCCAGCTGTTGTCAGATGGAGGTCATTTCTTACAAAATCGACTCATCTTTTATAACATGCCATCCCCAAGTATTTTGTTGCTGTGGTTGTGTTGAGACATCTGTTCAGAGACTCAGTGCTGCTGCTTGCTACTGCTTTTCCTACTTTTCTTATTGCTGGCAAATACTTCTCTCTAGTTTTGGATCTAATCAGGTTAAACACCAAGAAATTTCTCTTCAGAAATCCACTTAACATTTCTAAACTTCTCTTTAGGTTGGCCAGAATGGATTTACTTACAAAATGCCTGATATTCCTGATACATTTCCAGAACTCTCAGAACTAAGGTAAATTTTCAGAAGGTAGCAGATCTTTCCATAGCCTTGAAAAGACAATTACTGCTGGTCTGTAGGTGATTTTTGCCAGAAGTCTGTGTATGTGTCTGAAAGATTTTGGTAGAAATTATAAATAGGAAGTCTAATACTGAATGAGCTTGTAGAGTCAGAAAGGAAGTCAGTCTTGTAGTCAGATGTGTTGCTTGCTTAGAGTTTTATCAGCATGAACAACATTTTGGTATTCAGTACCAGGAAAAAGTACTTATTGTTATGTTTTCCTAACTGCCAGTTTTCTGCTGCCTTACCAGGGACTTAATTTGCACCAATACAAGTGTAACTTTTGAGAGGAAGGAAGGAGACAGGGTAAGGGACTTGAGATCAGTTTACAAATTACATTCTCTTTAAATTCAAGAGGGTTGTAGAACAGTTCAAACAGGGTAGACCACTCTGTGGCTTGCCATGTGCAGACAGGTTGGGCTTGATAAACCCCGGTGGTAAATAAATTGTGTGCAGGCTATCCTTGTGCAAATCACTTTCACAGCTAAACACTTAACACACAAATTAGAGAAATATTTTCATCAAAAGCAGATCTTGTCACACTTCAAAAAAAAAGTAAGACTTATTGTTCCCAGCAGTTCACTTAGATCTCATGAGACAACTTACTAGATCAATTATCTGGGACTGAGTAGATTACAAAGTAGCTATTAATTCTGAAAGGGGTTTAGAAAATTGGTTTCTATCTGATTGCACATCTTTATGGTGGTGTCATAGTTTAATGGTTGAAAATTCTGACCTTTGAAAAGGAAAAAGACCTTTGACTGGAAAGCCTTCTTTCTGTTTTGTTTTTGTTTCCCTTGACACACTGCTGCAGGTAGTAGAGCCCATAAACCAGGAGGGAAATTAAGATGTCAAGTATTGTGTTTCTGTAAAGTCCTGATAAGTGCTTCAGACTTTGGGCAGAAAGTAGTGACTTTACAGACAAAGTTTGCTGTTAGCTTTAAATCTGCTTTCTTTCTGTTTCAAATATAGTATATCGCAGCTGACCAGTATGAATGAGCAAGAGGAAGTGTTACTGGAACAGTTTGTGACTCTACCGCAACTGAAGCAAGTCATTACTGATAGAGATGAGTTAGTGAAAAGCATTGAAGAGCTGGCAAGTAAGATGTCAAAACATCAGCATCTGTGGCTGTGTTCTACAAACTGAATCCTTTAAGAAAAGTAGTAATAGTGACTTTCTTTCACAGAAAAAAACTTGCTGCTGGAGCCTAGTCTTGAGGCCAAAAGGCAGACAGTGTTAGATAAAGTAAGTGGACAATAAAATGTTTTTCAGAAATATTAATTGTAATATTCAGGTTTTGTCAGGGGGAAAACATTCTTTTTCTTCTTCTTTCCAGTATGAGCAACTCACACAGATGAAAGCAGCCTTTGAAAAAAAGATGCAAAGACAGCACGAACTGAGTGAGGTATAATCTCTATATCATATATTGCTCCTGTAGTGCTACTGTTTTTGGGGAGGGTGGGGCTGAGTGGTTATTTTAATGCTGCAATAGAAGCTAAGTTGGAAGGAGAAGAGTGTGGTGAGCATTTAGAGCTCTTAAGTATGATCCTGGGTCAAACCAGTGTTAAGAATAAAATAGCAGCCCTTCTCCTTAAGTAGGTGCTTTTCCCTTCTCTTCCTCTCTACAACCATTTCAAGGGTATTTAGTAGCTGAACAGTTAAGTGTGGGATATTTGTACCTTTCTGTACTTCTCAGGTTCACTACTGACTTTCAAAGGTAGATGCTATTTATTGAGGACATTGGAAATGCTAGTTTTACTCACAAGTCATGCACTCAAGGACTTGTCAGATTTCCAAGGTAGGGGCTTTATACAGTGGAAGGTAAAAGTTGAAAAGCTTTATATGTTCATGAAGATGATTGTGAAACAAGCTCTAAGCTTAGCAGTGCTTTTCTCACATTGAATCCTTTCTAGTTTAACAATCTATGTTGCTTCCTGGAGATGAATCTTCATCTGGTCACTTAGGCTTTTATGTAGTAGTCATCATGCTCTGTTCATGTATTCTTTATTTATATAGCCATTTATCTTTCTTCTTGGAAATGTAGGTTTTCATGGAGAGTTTTTATTTCCTTAGAGTTGCAGTCCAAGTGCTCTGCAAGCCAGACTTAAAGTGGCTGCTCATGAAGCCGAAGAGGAATCTGACACTATTGCAGAAGACTTCTTGGAAGGCAAAACAGAAATAGATGACTTCCTTAGTAGCTTCATGGAAAAGAGAACGGTATGTAATATACAATTCATTCTGACTGGAGAGACAGAGAATACATCGTGAATCAAGTTAAGACAGAGTTTGAGTGGTTCTGTGGTACAGAACAGTGCTTTAGTAAGCTCCAGCAGAAGAAAAATATCTCCCTACATGGCTGCGGTATACTTAGAATATAATTTGCATTCTGAAGGCACATCTTTTTAAGGCAAGAGTGCAAAAGTCTCCTGCATTAGAACCTAGTCACAGGTGTTTGCAGGTATTTTCGTGCCACTTTATTCTACATCTTTTATAAATACAGACAATTTAAACTAATTTAGAATGTTAATTTTAAATCTAAGTCAACATAGAATGAATGGCATGTTACATTAAGCGACCTGAATGTTTACTGAACTTTAATTATTCTGATGATGGCTATCAGTGAATAATTTTTGAGATTTAAAAACTACCATTCTTGCTCATACTGTGACAAGAGCAACTTGCTGAGCAGTGTACCCCTCTGTAAAGATGCCTAATAAATGGATTTCATAACATAGAAAATTATTCTTTCCTCTTGTAAGCAAGTATGGGTGAAATAATGTGATCAGTATAGAGTCATTCAGGCTGAAGTTTGGAAGGCAGGATAGTTTACAGGGCTTTCCTTTCTTGAAGAGCCTATAAAGTAGCTAACATTTTAAGGAGAAACCATAGTATGTGTTACTAAAAGAGTCCTTTTAGATTTCTCTCTTTCTGTGCCTTGCTTTTTAGCTCTGCCACTGTAGACGAGCCAAAGAGGAAAAACTTCAACAGGCAATAGCAATGCACAGTCAATTCCATGCTCCACTATAGGTAAACTTCTGTTTCAATATTTGTGGTGAACTGCTTGGTTTGGTTTTTTTTTATTGTGTGGTTTTTTGGTCGGGTTTGTTTTGGTTGTGGTTTTTTTTCCTGGGGAGGGGGTGGGGAGAGGGGTTTGCGTTTTTTTTTTAAACTGGGAGGGGGAAATAGTTTTGTTTTTGGGTTTTGTAGGATTTTTTTTTACGGTTTACCTCATTGTCCCACATTTAGAAATTGTTAACTGCAAATGGATTTGTTGCAATACTTAAGTGTTCTAACAATGTTGTCTGTGGAAATGGAGCACCTACTACATCTATTGTTAGTTGTATTTAAAACTAACTTCTGGAGGAGTTAAAATATCTAATTGTGGAAATTTATCTTTACAGATTTCCTGCAAACTACATCTGCCAAGAGAATGAGTGACAAACCCAATAAAGCACACTTTTTAATAACTATTATTTGCAAATAAGCATTTCACCTTGTATGGCTGTATTTATAGAAGAGATTGTATACAGAGTTGGGATGGTTTTTGTATAAATTAGAATGAATGTCTCTTTATATTCTCATTGTACTCAAGAATCCTTCTATTGCAATCTTTGCACTAATTTCTTGTATTTATTGTTGATAGTCCTGATTATATTTAAGTTCCTGCTGCTATACTCCATTCATCAGAGATTAAATACCTAAACATGTAATTTTGACTAGCTTTTTACATTTTTATAAAAACATAATAATATCTTTTGTATTTTGAACTTTAAACATGGATTTGGCTTGATCTGTGGAAGAGTTTGAGATAACTGGTGTCAGGACTTTGGAGACTGAAGAAGTTTGTTATTGGAGATTGTTGGTGGATTCACAAACTGTCTTTGCTTGAAGCCAAAATGTTTAAGAACAGTTTTTTACTTTAAAGTAATAACACAAAGCTAAGCATAGCCTGTATTGTGTTTTGGATAAGTAGATTTGGATGAAGCAAAGGATGTGTTGGAACAAATTATACTGGGATCAAAATAGAGTAAATGATCTCTGCATAAGTTTGGTATGTTGCTTAGTAGCACTGATGCACTTGATTTCAGAAGTGGCTTGGTACCTACCACTGTAATTAAACACAGTTTTCCTCTAACAATTTCATATTTGTGGTTACTTAAATAATCAGGTCACCTACTAGATTCTGGTTTATGCATTGTGAACATGTTCATCATGTGAGGAACTGCACTTTACAAAAAATGGTTCTGAATTTCTTTGTGAAGTAGCAGTTGGTTTTGCCTAATTTTAAGGAACAAAGAAACTAATTTGGATGGACTTGCATAATGTGTTAAGTTAAGGCTGTGATAGTTTGGAAGTGAGACTTAATTTTGCTGTTTTGTCTTTGAATCTTGCCTCTGGTGAGCTGTTTGGCTTTTTCAAGGATGAGAGTCTCTCTAGTGAGAATGGCTTAGAACAAGTACAATATTCTATGGAAGACAAACACACCCCTTAAACACATTTTCTCTTGTGCTTGCAAAATACATGTTCTTTTTCTTACTCTTGCCAGTGCATTGGATTTTCATGGAGACAGCCAAATTGCATAAGAAGGAATTGGTAAAGTTAAGACATAAATACGAAAAACCATTGATTAAGTAATGTATGGGGATCCTGCTTTTTTCTTGTCAGGAAGCAGTCTGAAGATAAACCTCTTAGCCAAGACACTGCCTCTCTGTTACCTAGTTAGGGTCACAGAACATCACAAGTTTAAGTCTCAAACTAAAGCCTGTCAGTCCAAGTGTGTAGTTTTCTGTATCGCTAACCTTCAGTCAGTCCTAAACTCAACATTTGCTGTAAAAATGCAGTCTTTCTTTTGAACTGAAGAAAAGTGGGTGATTTTGGAGTTACAGAAACCATGTAAGTGGAAGAAATCTGTCCCACAGGCCAGTGAATCTTCAGATGGGGCTTTAGTGTCAGCTCTGTCATTCTGCACAGTACTGTGATTGTCTGTCTTAAGGTACTGCCTTTCAGGACGAGTAAAGTACTGGTATTTGATGGACTTTTTTCTTTGTAAAGACGGTCCAAATTCTGGGATTAGAGGTCCCAGCAGAGCTATAGACCATATCAAAAAAGATACTGAGGTGCCTAAAAAAAATAAACATGTTGTAAGTGCCACGGTTAAGCAATAATTTTAGACTACCTTCTACTGACTGTACATAGTGCTGTGATATATTGCCATAAGCATTTCTGCTAATGAGCTAACTAAAGCCCTAATTAAAAATTACATGGTCCAGGTTCCCAAGTATTTCTGGGCTTGTCTCTCTGAGTTAGTGTGATTTGTGCTGCTCTGGAGCAGGATTAGATGTAACTCACACCCATTACCTTCTTGGCAAACTGTTATTTCTGTGCTGTGTGTAAAGTTATCTAGCTAACAATCTTACAGACTTGACACGCACTTCTCTACAGGGCTGGGTTTTCTGTTACTGCTTCTTCCTGTGAGCTGAGAACGGAGCAGATGAGGCCTAATATTTGGTGCTAATCCCGAGCTGGGCTAGTGTCTTCTTTATGCATTTTGCAGTGGCATGGAATGACAGACTTCCGTCCTCATCTGAATCCTCCTGTTGAATGTTATGCTGTGTATTAAGGTGCTCTACTGTTGAAGACTGAATCCACATTCAGGGGATTGGTTTTCCCAACCAGTACAAGTTCTCCAGCACTTCAGCTTTTGCTCTTGTGCTAACTTATGTTAGCAAATTTATGTATTCAGGACTTCTTCATAGAGCCCTTCTGATAGTAGTGGAGTAGTCTAGAAAATGTCAAGTGTTCAACACAGGTTCTTAGTACAGGTCAGGGTTCTTGTTCAGGGATATGAAAGTTTAAGGTCTCCTAGAAAAGAAGCACTAGAGGTCTTTGTATTCAACAGTAGTGTACTGGGTAAGCTAGCAGTGTCCTGTCACATGCAAGAATGGCCAGCCTATTTCTGACCTTCAAAGGACAAGCCAACCTGCTGCTGGTTTGGTGGTTGTTTGCTTCTTCTTTTTCCTTTTTTTTTTTTTTTTTTTTTTGGTGCTTCTAGGTTGGTTGTGCCAAATGGAACATTTTTCCTTACAGGTAATTTTCATACATTCACCATCAGGGTTAGGTTTTTTGACTTCAGCACACTGCTGGTTCACTGTTAAGCGTAGTCCTTACCTTATCTTGCCAAAATATGCCATGAAGGTGTAAATCCAACTATAGGTACTTCCCTTTGAAGTGTAAGAGAATAGAAGTTGCCATTAGATGAATATCTTTTGAAATGCTCCAGGTAAAATCTTACACATGATCTGGGAGAGTAGGCTACACATCGTGACACAGTGACTGTTTCTGGAGAGCTTTACACTATGTCATGCTCCAGCTGAGGTGTTCCGCCAAGCAGGACAAGGAGATAAAAGGGTAAGGAGCTGGCTTGTTTGTTGTGTTGCAGTAGTTTGGGTTGTGGATGAGGGTACATTCTGTATTGTAACTACTAATTGAATGTGCATTTCGCCTGGTTTTAATATCTGATCTCACTGCTGTATGTTTTCTGTAGCTGTCTCTTGTTCCTTCCTGAGTCAAGTGACTGCTTAAATCTGGAACTGAATTTTCCACATAGCAGTTGTAACTGATGCTATTGCAGACCAGAGGAACTCTTAAGTCTGAAATCCAAGTAGATTTCATTTTGGGGTAATCTCGTTATGCAGTTGTTCTTAATGGTACATTCTTCTGGGGCTTAGGAAAGTTCAGTTCCTAGATTTCACAGTGCATTTCAGATGTTAACCTTTCTGAAAGATGGGCATGATCAGGTATGAACAGTTATGCTAGCTAGCACTACAAGCAAGGGACTAACATAAAGATAGTTCTAAGCAGTAGCTAACGCTCCGCTATGGCTCTACATATTCATGCAGCTTTGCCACTTTGGCCCTTAACTAAATGTGTAAGTTAGAAATCTTGTAGTCTTGTTTTTGTCTTGGTTCATACTATTCTCTTCAAAGAGCAGGATAAGTCTTTCTGAAAGAGATATTGAGGAGATCTGCAGGTAAAACTACATTAAAACTGGCAACAAAGTTATCACAGCCTTACTGTGTACATTAGTCCAAGCAGTAAACTATGTTAAACTTGCAAATAAAGGCTTGGGTGTTTCTAATATATCATGTAGTTTTCTAGGGAGAGAGTTGGGCATTGCATTGCAGCACTTCTTGGTCAGTACAGTATTGTGTTGGAAACAGATGCAGTAAGTGTCTCAAGGACAAACTTTCAATCTTTGCATGTAGTGACTTGAGTTTTTCCTTTTTAACCCTTTCAACAGCACTGATGCTTGGAGACAACTTCACTAAAGTGGGCTTTGAAAACTACTGCATCTCTAGGTAATGCCATATTTTGTTTAGATACCTGTAAGAGATGACAATTTGGAGCTTTCATAAGCTACAAAGAAAGCTTGTGTATCAGTAAAACCTTAGCATAAATGACTGTGACCTTTAGTATTCAGAAATTATAAATTAATCTGAATAACCTTGGCAACCAGCAGATTCATGAATCCTTGGCTGAATTCAGCCAACATCTTTGGCACAATCAGAAGGTTTCATTAGCTTTTTACCAGTATAATGTATATTAAAAGACCACTAAATTTTATTTTAAGGTTTAATATTATTTTACTTCAAATTTTAACATTATTTAATTTGCTGCCTCCAGCTTATCTTTCCTTCTCATTGCCCCATGCTCTGACAGAGCTTCTGGCCTCTGAGTTCAAGGTTTGCTGTGGGTCTTTGGCAGATTTTTCACTGGGCTTAGTACTGTGATCAGTTGACCTACTTTAAGCTTACCCCACTACAAGTTCCTTCCTGAGTGAATTGTCAGTGACTTACCTGTCCTTGGCAGGATTTTTTTAGTCACTGTGATGCTTGGCTGTCTCTGCACTACAGTGTAAGGATCACCAGCCACCCTAATAGCTACACTTACCCTCCAGCCTATGCATAGAAGCAGCCTCTTGCCTCAACTATGTTTGTGACTCTTGTGCAGGTTGAAGCATGAAAGCATCATTAGCTGGTCAACAGTAGCAAAATGCTTACCTTCTTTGCAGAAGCTACCTCTGCTTTCTTGTTGCTCAGTTGTTACTAGTCAGTGTCACCAAACATCCTCCATGCTATGTAAGCTGGTGCTGTGGCTTGGCCCTATCGTCAAAGGGCATGGCTCTCCTTCTGCTAATTCCACAAAGAGCTCTCCTTCCCTACTTCTCTCTTTTCTTTTTCCTGTCCTTTTAATTATATCCTTCAGTCTGAGTTGTGTGCCCTCTTCCATTTTTTCCCCCTGTTTGTCAGGTTTTAGAATCCATCACCAGTTTACCACCTTTGTCTTGTGTAGAACTACCAATAAAAACAGCTAGTGGATGTGGTTTCTTTCTGTTCCTTCGATGATGATCTTTTGTAGAGAACAACCTGAAGCTAATGAGGTTAAAGTTGCACCGCAAATATCTAAAATGCTCTTCTAGTCCTTTCTTTCCAGCAGTTCAGTTATGTTCATGTGTGTCCAATTTCAGGGCTTACACCAAATTAGCAAAGATTTGCAGCAGCAGGGACATTCCCAGAAACCTACAAGAAATCAGTATAATTCACTGTGGTTTTCTCAGCACTTTTGTTTTGCATCCTCTGAAAAAAAAACAGCACAACCGTACTGAGTAAAACACTCCTATGTAATTAACTCAATTGACAGAAGCCTCAAGGTTTCTTAGCTATCTGTTGCAGATTCGTCCACATCTTAAAATACTGGATTCAAGTTTTGGAGTGGGGAAGACACAAAAACGCCCTAGTCTCGGTGACAGAGTGACTCTTGAGTAAACAAAGAACTGCATTGCAAATACTGGAAAGCCAAACAGAATCACAGAATGTTAGGGGTTGGAAGAGACCTCAAAAGATTGAGTCTAACCACACACACCCCCCCACCCCCCACCCTATGCCAGAGCAGGATCACCTAGAGCAGGTCACACAGGAATGCATTCAAGTGGGTTTTGAGTGTCTCCAGAGAAGGAGTCTCCAGAAGCTCTCTAGGGAGCCTGTTCCAGGACTCTCTCACCCAAACCTTTGTTCCATTCTCTGGGCAAAATAACATAACACTAAATGACCTAAATGTTTATTTGAAGTTGTTTTTCAGCAGGTTAATACTGCCACAAATACATACATAACAATGAAAGCAGTAATAGCTAAGGTAAACTTCCAAGGACTAAAAAAATGCATCACAGAGGGCAGCTAAATAAAGGCTTTATATAAAAAGTTAGTATGTTAATATGTCAGTCGTAAAGGTAAGTCACAAGGAGTTGCATAAGCGACATGAAGACAGTGCTTTCAGTTTGCATATATTGCTGCTCTGCATTTATTTCTAGGCATGTCTAAGAGGACACCAAACCATCATGCACAATTTTACACTTTAAGGATGTGCAATAATACTGCCCTTTTTCTAACTCATCTGTAGGCAGAATATTTCTGCCTTTTGCTTTCGCTGCTGATTTTACAGTAATGTTTCTTCACTTTGAGAAAACTTGTTCAAAATTCTCCCTTAATATCACTACTTTTACAAGGTATGTTTAAAACATGAAACCTTTTTTGAAAGTGCAATTAAAATCAGGACATTATTAAAAATCCATAAAGGTTAAAAACTGGAAGGCAAGATTCTCAACAAGGTACAAATTATAGCTGTATTTATTTCAATTGAGCCACAGCCATTTGTCAAATTGAAGATCTTACCTGTCCAGTGTTTAATAACATTAAGAATTGACCTACTTTCTCAAAGACAGCAGCTCCCTTCAGAGGATGTTAGTAACACTGAAGTTTATGTATTCATTTTTAGTGATAAGTTCATAGAGCAGAAGGAAAAGCCCATTCCATAAAAGCAGACTGAATAGAAACTCTAAACTGAGGTATATTTATAGAACTTACTTCTGCCTGTCTGTATGTGGAGTAGGATGAAATTTAATGAAAGTAAACTTCTGTTCCTACCGTTTTGCTTTACTAGAGTTCAACACCACATTGCCTCCAAGCATGTAAGAGCAGCCATATGAATTGTATTTTTAACTGCTTCCTGTAATAATTTCAAAGCAAACAATCAATCAAAACAAAATGAAAAACAACCCAAACAACACCTCACCCAACCAAAGAAAATATCCAACCCAAAATCCCAGAAGAATTACATCCTGATGCAGGAGGCTGTTTAGTCGGTTTCAAAATATTCTAGAATTTAAATATTTTTCAGTGGTTTGCTTCCATATCTATGATGATGAAATCTATTACTCCTACTCTTGAAAATTCTTAAACCAAGTATGGTTAAACTTTCTCTTGTGGTGAATCAGTGTTTTTCTCAAATTAGCATACCAGTGCTCTCTTCAGGTTGTCCAATCCTAAAGGGGAGATTCTGTCAGGATTAAAAAATAACTCCCCTTGTGGTTTATTTTGAACAAGAAACTTGGAGGAAATGTTCTTGATGGCAGTTCATTTATGGGTATAACCTTCCTTGAGTTCTGGATTTGGAGAGGCACTTTCATAAACGATTTTTATAAGTGATAGTGGGTTCCCTATGCTCTACTGTGTATGTGCCTCGAATATACTGAAGTAACAATCAAGACAGGCTGGAGAATGTGGGGGTTTGTCACTTTCAAGATTTTAGCTTTACATCTTACATATGTGGTTTGGAGCATGGATATAAGATATAAACAATCAAACCTGAGAACAAAACATAGCTGGTAGAGCAAACTCTACCTGTCATTTTCTAATGCTTTACCTCAACAGCTGTGGAAGTTCTGCTCACAGGAATGACTGAACTTTCAACACTGGTTGAGAGTTGGATACAAACGCATTCCTGTGGAGCAGTAGCAGCAGCTGCTTGCTAAAAGATATTTTCACAGGATCCAAGTTTTGTTTGTCTCCTACATGAGCATGTCCATTTGTTAATTCTCCTTTGCCACATAGGATTCTAGTAGCAGAATATGTAAATAATTGTTGGAATTCAATTCCAACATTGGAACTTGACTCTCATGAAAACAAAAGTGAAGCATATACAGAAGATAGCTGAAGGTGAAAGAGCTCTATCAAAAAAAAAATTTGACTGATTCACCAGTAAGACTAACACTACTGAATCTTTGACCTTGCTCCTAGGTGTGAGAGAGTACTTTGGAATTCTACATCTTTGGAGAAGAACTATTGTTTCATACAATAAATAATTATGGAAATATATGATGTAAGGAGTAATTATGTACAGCAGTGATAAAAACCACATTGGCTTAACTAAATAATTTAGAACAGTAGAGAATACCTTTCTTTAGCAGTGTGTCTTAGAACTAATAATGGCTTGTTCTGCTTAGATCTTTACTTACACAATTGCACAGTTCCCTTTCTTTGGATTATTTCTTTAGGCCACAGACCGCTCGCATTCTTCATCTGATGAAAGGATGGCATTCCAGTCTATGAAAGACTCAGCTTCATCTGCATCCTTGCTGTTGTGAAGGTATTTCAGACCGCCAGAAACACAGCCTCATCTGAATCCTTGCCACTGTCTTCACTCTGCAAGCAGCCACCTCCACTTGGGGACCTACAGCTTAAGTCCTCCACACCGGACTCCTGATCACTGTTAGCTGAGAGGTCAGGATCAGAGCTTTTCAGGTTGTCTTGTGTCAAAATCAGGGCTGAATCCTCTTCATCTCCTTGTGACGGGCTCCGGGATGGGAATGATTTCAGATCATTGCTGTACTCCTGGGGTGTGTTAGCTAAGCTGTTGTTGGAAGTAGAAAGGCCTAACTGTTTGCTCCGGTCTTGTTGCTTACTCTTGACTGTACTATCATTTAATTGTGATTTCTGAAGATTTGCCAATCTCTGAAATAAAGGAAAGAATATATATTGCTATGGACACATTTAGGACTCAGTAGTCCTCTTATCTGCCTGCTTTTCCTGAAAAAAAGTTTTAAAAAAGAAACTTCATTTCAGAGCCTAACCCAGCTGGCACCCTTCGAACTGCCTGTTTGCATTGATGGAGCACGAGAAGGGCACCATTTACCAAACCCCAATGATCTACAGCTTCCTTCTCAGCTACAGAAGGACATAAAACTTCTTTCAGAAGTAGTTTTTCTGCATCAGCACAGGTAGAATTTTTTCCCTAAAACGTCCACAGTTGTGTCTTAAATGGGAAACGTTCACAGTAATTTATGTGAGAACAAAGATGATGGCTGAACATCCTCATGACAGAAAAGGATGCAGCGTGTAAGGAACTCCACAGCATATGGAACTGCATTTCCTTTAACATCAGTTAAGTCTGGGGCATTGAGATCAAGTGTTTATTACCTCTCCTAGGACCTCCAGCTCTTCTTCCAACTGCTGCGTTTCTTCCTTCACTGCCATCAGATAATCTGTGACTGACTGTCGAGGGTGCAGCCCCTTTTCAAAGCGGTTGTACATGCCACTCCAGAACCTGGAATTGATGGGAAGGTCAGCAGTTTTCTGATTTGGTGAGCTGGTTTCAGAAGACTTAGATACACATATTGTCCTAAATGATCCATCTGTGGATTCTTCTTCATTAGAGTGCATACACAAAGTATTTGCTAAGATTTATGGTTCCTTTGCATTTGCTCTGTCCTGAGGATACTCTGTGGACATGAACAGCTTGAACCAATTCTGATACACAATAGAAAGCAAGGTCAGGGTACCTTTGAGTTAGGTCACAGGGATGAAGATGGGTCCCTGAATGCAGGCTTTTGCTGCATTCTTTTCTTATTCTATGTTGGGCTTTGGAGAAACACTACCTATAAACCAGCCAAGATGAGAGCTAGGATTGCAAAAAAAAAAAACTGTCTATAAATTACTGTTATTTAACCTCTCATGAATCCAACTTTGAAACGTTGTATGCTTGGTTTTGGCTGGGGCCAGGGTGGTAGTTGTGTTTGAGGTGCAGCTGGTTAGCAGGTTCTTTTCCCCCATAAAGAAGAGCTAACATTAAGAGTAAAAAACAGTGTGATGTCCTGTTAAAACTTAAATTGCCATTCTGAACTGGCCTCTGGAAATTGCAGGAAAAGTATTGATTTGAGAGTTCTCTTCCTGTTCTATGGAATTATTTGACAAGCCTTTAAACAACTGAGTTGCTCTCTTTTCAGGATGAAAGGAGTGTAAGCTTGCAGCTTACACTGGCACTCCTCCTGTGTTCTCTCTTCCTAGCAATACATAGCCACAGCCAATCTCCGAGTATGTCACTAGTTCACCAGACAGGTTAAGTAACCACGAGATCTGCCCTTGGCTGCAGCTGTCCAGCCAAGAAGCTGACAGATATTTTCAGACACAAGCGTGTGCTCCTCGGTGGTTCATTATTCCTACCTCAACAGTTGAAGTCACCTTCCTCCTTGTGTTTATCATCTGACAGCTCATGCTTGGAAATCTTTACCCATCCAAGTAATTCCATTAAAACCAACAGGATTACTCAACTGATGGAAGAACTGCAGTATCAGTACTTCTGTTATAAATCCCTCTATCCTAAAGAATATGATTAATGACTATTTTTAAATTGTTTTAAAGTGGATGTGACCTGGGGCAGCAGACATGAAGGAATTAAATGCCTGTCATTTAGTCTGTTTATTGATTTTTTTAATGGGTGCTTTCACTTGCAGCTCTTGATCAAACTTGCAGCTGGAAAACGAACTGATCAATATTACTTAAGTTACAGTTTTCATTCATTTCTTTAAGGTCCATCATTTTGTTTAGTGGCACATCTAATTACTCAAGTCAGAATATCAACAGCAACATTTCTAAACTAATGATATTGTGTTGCATTTTGAAAAAAAATGAAATATTAAGCAAAACTTATTGTGTATAATTCCAGGTATCACAACAACATAGGGAATACCTGCTTTTTACTTTACTAAACACTTGTTTCAGCAGCAAAGACAAATGATTTCTTGAAATCTTCCTCTTTGGTTTTGATGCTAATTGATCCAAATAAATACCACAAAATTTTGGAATGGAGGAAGTTGAAGCAACTTCAAGTTTAGAAACTACAGACAAGAACAGAACTGAAAGAGACCTTCTAAGTGGAAGAAATGAGTAACCATGAAATTAGGACACACAACTATCAATATAGATTTAATCTTAAGCTTCTTTTCAGACTAATACTCTGTTGTGGAATGGTGCAGAGGTGTTGTCTCACTGTGAGCACACAAGAAACAAACAAGTTAAGACTGAATTTACTCTCTGTAGTTTACCTTCTGGCATGAGAAATACTCAAATGCAAAGGCACTTTGTTCTATACTAACATATCCTACAATTCTCATTAGCAAGTGACACTGCCTACTTGTACAAGAAGTTGCATGGAGCCATCTGCAGGTGCAGGGTCCCTTGAGTTTGGCTGTGGTCTTCTCTGTACAAAGGATTCAGGTAATCAGCACGGTTTTTCCACAAGTGAGCCCACAATGAATATGTTCGTTCTTGGACTCTGGAAAAAAAAACAAATACATTAAAATCTCTACTACAATTCAGGTATACTTAAGCTTCACTGCAACATTCACTCAGAATCAGCTTTTTACTTCCTTAACAGAATTAGACAACTTACACAGAAAAGCAGAGACCCAGATTCCTTTATTTGTTGCTAAAGGCAAAATCCAATTCCTTTGGTATTGGGATATGATGATCCATGAAGGATTTTAAATGGACTGTGGCACAAAGGCTGCTCTGCATCAGAGCAGTGAAAGGGACTAAATGGCAGCAGCAAGGAGTAACTCCCACCTTCCTCATCACTACTCCTGACACATCCAAGGTACATGAGAAAGGCAGGGGGTATCATGATGTACCTGAGTAACCAGGGCCCCAGGAAGCAGAGACGTAAGGAATGATATTATTGTCCCTGTTTGGCCCTGAGGGCAGGTCGATTGTTCTTCTGCTCTCTGGTTCCAAGGCAATGATAAATTGTTTGCTGGGCCCTAGATAGGGCTACCAGACAGAAAGGCTGTTCATAAGAAAGTCCCTGAGAGATCAGAACTAAAAGTGTCCAGACATGTGATCCAAAGGCAGATTAAAATACAGAAGAGCAACAATTTCTAAACTGAGGACAGGACTAGAGTTAATATCTTGTATTAGAGCTGCAGTGATAGCTTGCTGTGCATATTGTTAATGCTGCAATAAGGGCTGGGCCCCATGGCTGAAGGGTCTAATGCTCTTGTCAGTTTTTGCTAATCCTTGTCACGCACACTGTGGATTACACTCCCAGCAGAGCTACACACTGCAGAGGATCAACTTTTTTTGGCATTAATCTGCACTACCAGAAGATGACAGCCAGGTAGTCTGCACTGCACCCTGCGTCTTACACAAGCACCTACACATAGACCAGCAAACGTCCAACTTCTCACTACACCACCACCCAGAAACCCCACACCTAAGTATGCCACTGCTAACTAAAGACAAGACTTTCATACTTCAATTCTCGTCTCTCCTTCTGGCTGTTACACAGGAAATTCCCAAACTGGCAAGAATAGATGTGATGCTGTATGTGGATGAGGAATCTCTCGTTGAATTCAAAGGCACAAGGAAACTGTTCCATTAATTGCCAAACACACTCGATGAACTGGTCGATAACAGGGGATATCTCCTTTGGATCTCCATCTAAATTGCCATACCTGAAACAAGACAAGATACATTCAGTTATAACCTGAAGTCCTCCAGGAAAAAAAAAAAAAAAAAGAAAACCAACAAAAATCAATTAATATTAATCAAAACAAGGCCCTGACTTTTATTGTGCAAGTTACATTAGGCATTCATTTCTAAAATCTCAGCTGCTACTGAGAAAAAAAAATAAGCTAGAGTCACAGAGTAGAATGAAGGCAGAATTTACCAAATGCAAAGCAAAACTTTTGGCACTTGTTGCATTACAGCTACTAACAGCTGGCTGCACTCTAGCCATGTTTTAATGCTTATAATATAGCACAGTAACATAAGTCACCGTAAGAATGACTTAAGGACAAAACCAGTCACTCAATGGCAAACCATTGCCCCAGACCAGAAAACTGAGCAGGAGAGGAACATAATAAGCTTGGCAAAACAGTTTAAAGCTGCCCTCTCTTGGTGAAATTTTTAGAAAGGGGGAAATGATTGCATGCTACTGTAACTGTCACCATCAAACTTTCTGTCCATAGAATGTCTCTTGGAACCACTTGCAAAGAAGAAAAAGAGCCTAAAAATAGAACACACTTAGACATAAAAAAATATTTTGTAAATCTACATAATAGTAAAGAACATCTTCAATTGATTATTCTGCTTCTCTAATGTGTGTGTATATATATGAAAAAGAATTCCATAAACATCTAAAATGGAAAGCTCAGACTCAACTATTATGATACAAAGAAAATGATATTATATTAAATGTAGTCATTATAGCTGCCTTCCATACCAATACCTGAAAGGATCCTACAGGAAGGCTGGAGAGAGACTTGTCATAAGAGTCTCTAGCAATAGGACAAAGGGGAATAATTTTAAGCCAAAGGAGAGTAGGTTTTAGACTGGGTCTCAGGAAAAAAGTTCTTCAGTATGAGGGTGGTGAGAGTCCAGAATAGGCTGCCCAGGGAGAATGCGGACACCTCCTCCCTGGGGGTGTTCAAGGCCAGACTGGATAAGGCCTTGAGCAGCCAAGTCTAGTTGAGAGGTATTCCTGCCCAAGGTGGGGAGGTTGGAGGAGATGATCTGTAAGGTCCTTCCAACCTAAGCCATTCTACGAGTCTATGATTCTGTCTAGAATTTCACAGGTGGTGCAGAGCTGCACAGGTTTCCTGGAAGTTTTATTGTGTTTTTTGAAACTAAACCAGATTTATATGAAAGCCAAGCACTTAAACTCCAATATAAAAATGCCATTTAAAAAGAATTACAGAAACTAAAAAGAAATACAAGAAAAAAAGAGAAAAAATGAATACTTACCCATGGTCAAATACATTAAAGTATCAAACATTTTTTATTACATTATAACATTTACATAGATGTACAAAATACCTTGTCCACGTAGATGACTTTCCACTTCACTTTACCTGGTGTTTCTGGGCAAATTCTACTCTTTTCATTAGAACAGAGTGTAATAGGAAGAGTATATTTTAAGTAACAAGTAACTTAAGGACATGCCTAAGATTAAGCATTGCCCTAGAAGACACAGACTTTGCCAAGCAGGGACTTATGTGGGGCCTCTTGGCACTGGGCATCTACTGAAAGATGTGCTGGAATCCAAAGGGATTTTGTAAGCCACATATATGTTATTTCTGTATCCCGTGGCTCTCTGAGCGCTCACAGCAACTGTGAGATCAGCACTCAGGGTTCCCAGTAGCACCCTTGGAGTGCATATATAAGAAAAGACTGATATGAAAATATCCCACTTAGATTTTTTTTTTCAGGTAGCTAAATTATATAAGAGGAGGAAAAGGTATGGTGGCTTCCTGAGGGCATTTTGTTGATATGCTGTTGCATGGCAACAGGGAAGTGAAATCAGGATAGCAGCAGATACTGATTACATAAAAAACGCATAGAGAAAAGCCTTGGCACTGCCTTACCTGTGGTTAAATTTGTGACCAAAGGAAACCCAGTCTTTTTCAATTAGCACCTAAAATGACAATAGTGCATTCAGTGTTGTGGAGCAGAGCTGACACTTGTTGAAGCAGGCAGAAGAGTGATGTAAACAAGCAGTACTGAAATCCCAGTTAATTCTTAGGAAAAACAGAAAAGTGACAAGCAAGAAAGACATAAGCAAGCAGTGTTGGGATCCCAGATCACTTTTAGAATAAGCACTGCTGCCAGCTCAAGAGGGAGTAGCACCTTTCCTGGATGCAGACAGGATGCCAGTATTTCAGCACACCTTCAATTAGCTTGATTCATCATTTTCTAAAATAGAACTTTAACATGTTTCACACATCTGTTTAATAGGTGACCCGTAACTTGAGAAGCATTCCTAGATGCTTTACCAGCTCTGATTTCCTTGGGAAAGGAACTGATTTTCCAGCATAATTGCTCATTTCAGTCTGGTGCCTGGCAGTTCACAACTTCCGACACTCAAAACTTCACTGAATTCTGAAAATGAATGTGAATTATTGCTTGAGAGAAAGCCCCTTGGGCTGCAAGGGAATTTCTTGCTCAAGGTCAGGGAGGAAAAAAAATGAGTATGCAAATGATCCCCACCTTTGACAACATTCCTTACAGAAACTGAGGAACTGTAACTTGGGACTGATCAAAAAGTCCTTTCCTTCCTACTTTAAAAAGCAAACCAAAGGTATATTGAATCAAAGTTTACTTTCCACTAAACCCAAAGATACTAATCTTCAATTATGCCATAATAATTTATTTACTCTGTGAAAGAGAACCTGCTTACCATGAATCCCTTCATAGTTCTGTAATATGGATCCAATAGAAGGCTTGCTACAGAGCAAACCTGAGCTGTCCTATCCCAGCCATCAGAGCAGTGAACAAGCACACTCACACCTTCCTCAGCCACAGCCTAAGGATACAGGAGAAGTCAGAAATCTCATAAGCAGGAAGAAAGGCAATGGTACAAGAGGAGCAGTGAGACAGCACAATATAGACAATATTCATTTGGCAACTGGGGAAACTTGTTAATTTTTTGCCCTGACACAGAGTTCTTGAATTATGTTGAATGTTGCTCCTTTCAGTTAAAAGTCTTCATTTCATCCCATCCCATGCACTATGGGGACTGCAGCAGCATCTGTTTATGCTCCACTACAGGAGGATGTGGGATCTGTTTCAGTTAAAATACATCAATCTGTCAGAGCAAACAACTACCTAAAGCAGATTCAGATGCTTTAGTTAACACTTTAAGTCATCTATCAGCAACAAAACAGCCACACTTGCAACATGGCTGAAAATTCCTCATTTTGATGACAATGTCAATAATGGAGGTGTATACTCCCAGTGCTAGAACTCCTGTGGTTATCATTACAGCACCCTGCATTGCTGATGAAATACTTCTGAAGGTTTGTGAAGAAGCCTGTGGTGGTGGTAAATATCTAATAAGCAGGACTGCAGCAGCAACAACAATGCAAATAATTTGGGAGAGAGGATCCCATTTCATACATTAAAATATAGAGATCATACTGAGTTCTCCAAAGTTCGATGTTGCATTATTTTTAGAACTTGAGAGTCTCTTTAAGTTCTGAAGGGTTTGGCCTTTGTCATTTCTAGAGAACCACATTTAGAAAGTAGAGAAATAAAATAGGTTAGGAAAGATACTGCTTAGATAAACAAACATTGAAGTTGAGTTTGGGATTAATAGGGAATGTGCAATAATAATAAATTATCTTTATATATCTCAAGAGACATGTAAATTCTACCAAAATAGAACCCCTGTGGGCAGTAGACCAACAACTGAGAACTGGGAACCATACAAATAAGAACAAGTCAAAATGCATGACTAAGGAGGCATGAAGCTAGCAAGCATCTTGACAAAGGATAAAGTTTGGGGCAGTATTTTAAGACTAGCCACTGGGGGAAGGTTGGCAAGAACTGATGTAAACGACTTGATTTCAATAAGCTAATGAAAGTTAGTAGAGCAGGGAAAAAATAGCAACATGCATTTATCCCACTGCTGCTGCTGAGCTGAGAAACTACAGCTGCCTGCTGAGCAAGAAGCAGCAAAACCAGAGAAGCAAGCAGCTACTGATGAGGAAAGCCCATGAAATTTTATCCATATGGTTGTGTGTAGAAGGCCATGTGAATAAAAGAGCCTATAAGAAATTGTAATAGTAATCTCAAAAATGGGAATTGGTAGAGCACAAGAAAGGGGCTAAGTTAAAACTACTATTGGTAGATATCAAATATCAGTATTACTGTGGTTGCGATTAGGATAAATAATTTCTTACAATTGTTTTCTGAAACAGTTTTCAAGTATTAAGAGAAGTTGCTGGTGAATTTGGCAATGGTAATACACACAGCTTAGATGAATTTATCTGGTCATCATATAGCTCAGAGGGATAACACACTACCTAATATTCCTATATTACAACTACCATGAAAAGAAACAGTCCTCAAACAGAAATCTCCAGCAAAGAAAATGTCCAGAAACCAGTGGAGGGGGCAAGGGGAACAGGGAAAGGAACAGTGGCAGTCACTGCTGAGGAGTAAAGTAATGACATTCAAATACCTGGCATAACAAGATACAGGCTAGTGGAGTCTTTTGTACATTTGAATTCTTGAATGCAAGGAACACGAGCTGTTTCAGTATGTTATCAAAATGTCCACGTGGCAGCACTTAAGAATCATCTCTCCTCTTCTAGGAAACATTGCATCATGACATTTTTTTTCAGATAAAACATCACTGAAGATGCCAGAAGTAACCCACAGGCAAATTTAGTCCTCACTTTCTGTATCTGGTTAGCCCAAGTTTTGTTCTCAATTGACACATTTTACCTTTGCAATAAAAATGCCAGCATCCATAATGGCTTTGATATGCTTCAGCCAGCCAGAATTTTCTAGGCCCCACAGAAAATCACTCATGGAAGGCGACTTCAGCTCACAAACTGCAAAATAAGCTGCATCTTACATGTCCAGTAATTACAGTCCCTTAAGCTTTCAATGACTGTTCAACTGAAGAGTTATCTCTTCAGATCAGATCTCTCCCTAACAAAACTCTTGAAAGGAACAGCAACTTCCCAATCAAACCACCACAGAAAAAAGCATATATTTAAGAAACAAGGCGAGACCAAACTTCACCCAACATGTCAATTTAAATTAAAAAGAGAAGCTGTTAGGAAGCCCATTGCAAAGTTTACCAAGAACACCTTCTGTGCAGCACAGATTTTCCAAAACTGTGTGGCAAGTGAAGTCTTCAAACCCCTGAGAATGGGCCTTGTATTTAATGATGAGGACTTGGGCACGGGAAGCATGGTTTCTGCTGCAGGCAAACAGAAACCCAGCTGGCACCACAATCTCCTACTCCCAACCACATTTGCTGATGAAGCTCTGTAAGAGCAGTCCCACCAAACCCAGCAGCACCACAGGTGATGACATTTGAGTTAAAGTCAACAGTCCTCCATCCCTAAATGAAACTTTTCTAAAACCTAACTTGTAACCTTACTAAAACATATTTGTAATCAGAAAGTGAGAATCATAGAGAATCACAGAATCAACCAGGTTGGAAGAGACCTCTAAGATCATCCAGTCCAACCTATCATGCAGCCCTATCCAATCAACCAGACCATGGCACTAAGAGTGTCCTCCTTCTGGGATGGCAGAATTGAATTCTGCTCTTGTGCCCAGAGCAGCTGCAGAGAGCAGAGACTCTCAGTAGGGGTCCTCCCTCCACCACCCTTTTATTAGAAAGATTGTGGATTGCAGCTGCGAAGCTCTTCAGTGAAACAGCTGCAAGTCAGGAGTAACTCAGTATTCTGATGGTGAGGAAAAGCCATAATTCATCAAGGAAAATGGTTTCCTGAAAAATTTCCAAGCTCTATGTCATCTTTAAAGGAAAAAAAAATCTTCTGTTTTTCACAATATGAAGTTTCTATCCTTATGTATCTGTCTGGTTTTTAATATTATAGACTTTGTAACCTCAGAAGAAAAAAAAAGGTCAATCAGAATCTATTTCATACACCTCAATCCAGCAGCAAACAAGTTAACAGCATTTGATGCAATTAGTATGCAAAAATAAATTTGATCCATGTAGAGTAGACCTACTGCCTTCTAAGGAAAAAGAAACCAGAAAAATCATTGAAAGAATACAGTGAAAAAGGCCATGGTTTTGACTGACTTACTGTACAATCTGAAAATTAATTATGTGTTAGTAGGTCTCTTGTCCTCTGGATATCTTCTAAAAGACTTATTTAATTACCACCATTACAACCAGTAACGATTTTGTTTTTCTCTTCAGTGTAATTGGAATTTAGTTTTACAAGCCAGACTTTACAGCACATCTGCACATATCTGACTATCTGAACTCCATTTAATGCAGAGGCAAAATAGCCTAATGTATCCATACAAAGTCTTGCAATCTTTGTACATAGGGCCTCTTCCAGATGGTTTTAAAAGTCATTTTGGAGGGACATTTATAAAAACACATAGATAGCAGCACTGAAAGCAAACAGCTTTTCACATGATTAATGCTCCCGTGCAGATGGAAGCATGACCAATTAGTAGACGAATTCTGGCTAAAGCTGTTGCCTCTGTTTACAAAAGCCCAAGGTAAGGCTGAAATAGTGCTTTGCTCCTTCCCACTACCAAATTAGAGTCAATATTTACCAACCACTTCACTGAGCAAAGTCCAGAATGTCCTAAAGGCATACACTGTATATTTCACACAATTTTGGCTACTGATCTGGACATTAATACTGAGTTTGATTATTAATTCAAGAGACTCATTCTAAGGGGGAAAAGAGTTTTCATGTCAGCAGAAAAAGCATCAAAATCTTGGGAAAATGACCTGTGCGTGACTGTGGAAAATAAAAAGGCCCTGGGCAGAGCTCACAGCAATTCAGTGATGCTCCTTTTCCCAGGAAGGCAAGAAGAAACAGGACACAGGGTGAAAATAGCCTCCTCCACCAGCAAAAGTACCAAGGGAGATGCTGAACCAGTTTCCCCATTTCTGGCAGGACAGCAATAAGGTTTCAACACAGCATATATAAAGCCTACCCAAAAAAAAAAAAAAAAAGGCAAATGTTTTGAGCATGTGGCTCGTTTTAAAACAGATGCTAAGAACTTCTGCCCTGCAGGCAGCCTGAAGATTGCCTTGTTACATGTTAGTTTGGACCGTGGGCTTGAACCGTCAACTTCTGGCACAAAATTAATACACAGCACTGTCCCGTGCAGCCAAGCTGTTTGTTTACTATTTTATCTTTGTTAGGCTTCAGATGAGCAAATAAAAGGACAGGTTTATTCACTTGGCCTCTTTCTTAGTCAAACAAGGCTTTGTAGTGAACTAAAAATCCTTCTGCTTTCTTTCCTCAGACCAAGGAATTAAGTAAAAATAAGTTATGAATACAGTGACCTTTTTTCCGGCTCCACACTTTAGTAAAGGTTCTCATAAATTGCTTGTATTTGAAAACAGGGCACAGGTCTCCTGTCAGGGAAAATATAAGCCCTTCTTAGACCTCCAGTAGTCACATTTGTGTATAGATGACAGGATACAGATGAAGATTACGTAAAAGAGCACGGGCAGAGGGTTGAGTCAAGAACAGCTAGATCAAGATGATCCAGGAGGTAACAGAATGTGTTGATGATACACATGAAGCAAGTACTGAGACTCTTTGGAATGCAGTGAGCACTATTTGCTTGTTAAAAATCAACAAGGGTCAAGGATGGCTTATTTATTCTTACCCTTTTCCCAGAAGGCCTCTAAACAGTAATGTACCCCCCAAAAAACCCTAAGTGGCAGTATAGATGTGTTTATTTGTGCACTGGTAAGTATCTATAAACCAACTATTATTAATTTTCATATTTATAAAGCAATTGCTATTAACTTCCATGGGATTACAAAGGTGCTGAATGCTTACACCTGCTGACTGTGAGTTTCATAGATAAACCTGATGTGGCATGCTCTATACAGGGCATGAGTAAGTTTCAGTTGAAATACACAGTCTAAAATGCATGACTACCTCAGTGGCTACACACAAAAATTAAACCTTAGGTTTCCTGAGCTTAAAAAAAATTCCCTGTATCATCCACTAGCATCAAAGTTATCTACAAGTGACTTTTTTCATTATATTCCCAAGCTGCAAAAGAAGAAGTATTGAAGTCAAAATAATTTTGTCATTAAAGTAAGTGGTATCTGGATTTCACCCATGAAACAAGGTGTTTGCACAGTTAGGAAATCACCACTAGCTGCAATGACACTCCATTGCACAAACCCCATGACCTAGCAGGCAGTTGTGTGCAGCTGCAAAAGGTAAAGTTCTCTTTTCATACATTCTTTCACTGCTGCTGAATTCAGAGAAGTTAACCTGATTTGTGTGACAGAAGGATCAAATCGTTCCTCTAGATTTCAATAAAGAAGAATATTACCTTCAAGCATTTTCTGCAGACTGTTTCTCATGACATGGATGTTCTCAATGCCTATGAACTGAAACTTGATGTTGGAGTAGTTGTCTTCATTTTCATATCCCTTCCCTGCTGCTCTGTTCGCCATTGCATTGAGCTGAGGGGGAAAAAGGGGGCAAAATTGGAGGAAAACCAGTAGCAGACAGATTCTTTTTGAAACAAAGCTTGTGATCTACTGCAATAAATCAGAAGTCAGGGGTGAATGAGAAGCATTTATCACAGTGTCAACACAATCAGAGATCTGTTTACAAGCCCGTTGCAGAGTGTTGGGTTGCTGAGGCTCTGTCCTCTATTTCACAGAATCACAGAATGTCAGGAGCTGGAAGGGACCTTGAAAAAGCATCTAGTGCAACCCCCCTGCCAGAGCAGGATCACCTATATCAGATCACACAGGAACGAATCCAGGTGGGTTTTGAATATCTCCAGAGAGGGAGACTTCACAACCCGCCCCAGGCAGCCTGTTCCAGTGTCCTGTCGCCCTCACAGTGAAAAGATTCCTCCTCATGCTGACATGAAACTCCCTATGCCTCCACTTCCACCCACTGCCCCTCGTGCAGCCATTGGGCATCACTGAGCAGAGCCTGGCTCCATCCTCCCGGCACTCAACCCCTGACACACTCAAACACCTCCCAGTCTCCTCTTCTCCAAGCTAAGGAGCCCCAGCTCCCTCATGCTCTCGCACACTTGGAGTGAAACTTCATTAGCGAGGTCAGAAAAAAAATCAACCCACAGCTCATGTCAGGCTCCCCTGCAAGAGCACAAAGGTTTTAATTTGTATTTGAAAGGCTATTCTGATTTTATTTCTGATGAGAATTGTGTTTGCTAGCAGACTATATATACCCAGGAGGTGGCAGTGTCTTATCTGCCACGCCACTGCTTCAAAGCATGTGTACACTGTGCTGTCGGCTCTAGTTGCTGCCTTTTACTGCTCAAATCATCCAAAAGTTAATACGGATTGCTTCTTTGAAGCTTGGACGAATGAAGAGAGAGTTGGAGTAGTTTTTTCCTAAGTTTGTCGTATCTTGGCTCTTGTTAAGGGCACAAAATATTTGAATTGGCCAAATTGGCACAGATATTTTCATCTGCAATGCAGTGCTATCATATATTTTGCTGTGCTTCAGAAAAGAAAACAAAGAAGACATTAATCTGGAAACTAGAGTGTTTTTCTTTGAGTCTTTTACCTGTTTACTGGCATGGGAAAGTCACCAAATGCTTCTTTAATTCAGTTTTCCCAAGTGGAAAATTAAGGGTTTTCAAAAGCTTATTTCCCCCTCTTTTGAGATTCCTGGGGAAAAGAAAACTCTCTGCCAAGCCCCTTTTGCCAATTTTTTATTTGGAGGCTGAAAACTACAGCTGATAGAAATTAACAAACTACTTCTGCATTTTTCTTACTTTTTATTTTTTTTTCCCTCTAAAATCTCACTGTACAGTAGGAAGAAATTGCCTTTTTGATAGGGTCTCTGCTCTTCTATGAAGTGAACACAGTAAGTCTGGGAAGCCAAGAAACATGGATGCTACAGAGGTAACAGAGCAGCCTATGTTGCAGAGCCTCCACACCTCCTAGCACAACTAACAGCTTCTGCTCAGGAAACATTTGAGAATCAAATACAATGGATACTGCACATCCAAAGTAGAGGGCACTAGCAAAGCTTCTGGAAACATCAGTTGGACAAACTGCATTGGACAGAAAGTGGCTCATCTTCATTGCAGTGAGAGCCCATGCTCATCAAAAATCAGAACAAAGTTACCTCTCAGGCATTGCCTAGGGTACAAGAGGTAACACAGATGACTCCATTTCAGTCTATTTCCCTGTATCTCAGGCAGTATTATTGATTTGCTGCTTCCACAGTCACTTCTGAAATTCACAGTAATATTCCTCAGTACTTGCATAATGGTACCATGGGATACACAGGAATGTGTCCCTTCCTGATCTCTTCCATTCTAAACACACATACTCCAGATATTTAATTTAGAGCCAAATGCATACAAATGAGCAGGACTCGTTATCTACTGCCAACTTACCTCCAACTAAGAACAGCAAGTCAAGCTTTTGGCTTTTTTACATACTACATCAAGACAGATTTTCATGGACCAAATTTAACCATTTAACTTTCACAGGAACGTGCTAAAGACTAAAAAGTTTGTTATGCCATTATAATTATATTTTAGATGCTTAACAAATCAGGTAGATGAGATCAGGTTTTTATTATTTTATTCTGCCCAATTTAATATGTAAAGATAGGGGATTTTTCTCCATCTTCATACTTTCTAGCACATCCATTCTCATGAGCAGAACTTAGCAGCAGGAATACGTAGGTGCATTTGTGGACCACCATTAGGAACTGAAGCATTGCAGGGATTTTGTTGTACAACCAAAGGAACTGCACTCTAAGATCACAGAATCATAGAATCAGTCAGGGTTGGAAGGGACCACAAGGATCACCTAGTTCCAACCCCCCTGCCATGGGCAGGGACACCCTATACTAGATCAGGCTGGCCAGAGCCCCATCCAGCCTGGCCTTAAACACCTCCAGGGGCAGGGCCTCAACCACCTCCCTGGGCAACCCATTCCAGGCTCTCACCACTCTCATGCTCAACAACTTCCTCCTCACCTCCAGTCTGAATCTCCCCACCTCCAGATTTGCTCCATTCCCCCTAGTCCTCTCACTCCCTGAGAGCCTATAAAGTCCCTCCCCAGCTTTTCTGTAGGCCCCCTTCAGATAGTGGAAGGCCACAAGAAGGTCACCTGGGAGCCTCCTTCTCTCCAGACTTAACAGCCGCAACTCTTTCAGTCTGCCCTCATAGCAGAGCTGCTCCAGCCCTCTGAGCATCCCAGTGGCCTTTCTTCTCTGGAGATGCTCCAGCATCTCCACATCCCTCTTGTCCCAGGGGCTCCAGAACTGGATGCAGTACTCCAGGCCGGGTCTCAGCAGAGTGGAGCAGAAGGGGAGAATTACCTCCCTGGCCCTGCTTGCCACACTTCTCCTGATGCAGCCCAGGCTCTGGTTGACCCTCTGGGCTGCAAGTGCACACTGCTGGCTCCTGTTGAGCTTCTTGTCCACCAGCACCTCCAAGTCCCTCTCCTCAGGGCTGCTCTCCAGACAGCCACTGCCCAGCCTGTATTTGTGCTTGGGATTGCCTCGACCCAGATGCAGGACCTTGCATTTGGTCTTGTTGAACCTCGTGAGGTTGGCTTGTGCCCACCACTCCAGCCTGTCCAGGTCCCTCTGGATGTCATCCCTTCTCTCCAGCATGTCTGCTACACCACACAGCCAGGAATCTAGTCCAAAAAATCCAACATTTTTCCTTTTCTCAGGTCTTGTGTAAAGCTTCTTTCAACTTGTAGTAAGCAATTCAGGAAAAAGTACAGACGAAACAATCTTCTTGTCTATCAACCAGCAGTCTGCTGATGTTTTGACTACCAATGAACAATAAAATGCAAAAAAAAAAGCCCCAAAAACCCAGCCTGTGAACAATAAGTCCTTTAAGGACAGAGTCCTTAGCATGACTTGCTAGAAAGATATAAATTATCTGCTGAATCCTAATCTTTCCCTTTTGAAGTAGACATCAGTGTTCTAGTATAAACAAACTGAAGCAGACTCCTTCTTCAGCAGCATACAACTTCAGGAAGAAAGATCTGTACACTGAGCCTAAGCCACCACAAACCCCTGAGACCCTAAATGAGAAATATCTCGTCCCTAACTGACCTAATCCTCAGTACAATAAATGCTATTAACTGTCTCTGCAGCAGACCAGTTTTATCACAGAAATCCTTTCTTAAAAGACAATCTGAAATAGCCCTTTTTAAAAGGAAATAAATATAAGGTTAAATTTGCAAAGCTTTCTGACATTTATTTTAAATATTTTCAGCTGCCAAACTTTGCAGCTGCCACAGTATTTACTAACAAGTTTTCCACATCACCTACCAGAATTCCATCTGTTGCACTGAAAGTAGTTGTTGTAAAGCTCTCTAAATTGTGCTTGTCCTTGCTTAATCTGAGGGAACATGAGGATACAACCTCTAAAGCGATCATACTCCACTTGCCAGGTTTTCTGTCATCTTCTTTAATGTGGAGGATAAACAAGTCTTTTCTGGTTGTAAAGAATTACAGGACTTATTTTATTTACTCATAAAGACTAAGTTTATATTAGCTCCTTCTGTGGAAGAAAATAATGAAGACAGACAGTAGCCTAAGTAAAGTTCTGCATATGATCAGCCTAATACCTTTGCCTGAAGTGGAAACAAACCCAATCTTTTGTTTTGAAGATTATCCAGCATAATCAGGGACAGCACATGAAGAGGAATGCTGAAGTGTCTATCAATATTCATAACCTTCACAAGGAAACAGTTCTGATGAGAGAAGCAGCAGGTAGATTTTTAGCTTCTCAGAGCAGTGGGAAATCTTCCACTAGACTTGGTATCTCACATATTTGTTAAAGGTTTCCTGAGGAATATTAGGAATGGCTTGCACTTACACCTATCACTTCCTACCTGTTCCAAGTTCAGATATCCATTGGGAGGTGCAAAACTGCAACAAGGCACTATTTGGCACCTGTGGTCACAGAAGCTTTACTACATCAGTCCACTCTTGCACCCCAGAGAGAGAAGTAGGAACCTGTATACACAAATTTCTTTACATCAAAACTGTTTTTTACAGAGATGCTCTATGAAAACACTCTTTGTCTGCTAACTGGCTCCTAAAGGAGCCAGTGCTGCTGGAAATATGCTATTGATCATGGTTGAGCAAGCCAGTTTGAATCTCTCCACTTAAAGTCCAGACCTTTACAGAAGACATCTCACCAAAGTCCTTTACCAGAAACGTTTACAGCATGGGATCTTCTTGTTGATATCTTGCAAAACATTATTAACAACCAAGTCAGTAGGTTGTTAGTAAGAAGTCCCACCAGTGAGCAATCTCCTTTATTAGGGGAGAACAAAAAAAGACAAAAGCTCAGTATAAAGAAAAGTACTCTCTAAGATATAAAAATGTGAGCAAGGCTCATAGTTAGATTCCCCTAGTAAATCCTGATTTACCTGTGGGGTTACACAACTGCAACTAAGATCAGAATTCTGGTCAGTCACTTTGGCTGTGCATCTTCCCTAATGTATTCAGCTCAGATTCAGTCTTGCTATGTGCAAGAGATTTAATGTACTTACTTTGGGCCGAGTGTCAACAACATATATGAAATCGCTTCCTGGATTTGATTTTCTAATGGCTTGGAGCATCTGTTCATCCTCAAGGCATCGAGCACTAAAGCCAGATAAAGGCTGGCTGCTTCTGCATATGGAGGCCTGCAGAGAAAGGAAATGAACCCCCCTCAATGTAGTTATTAAGCAGAAATGATTTAGCATCCAGAAGCATTTACAAAAGCACCTCATTAGATGTTTGCATAGGTATTCAGTTATGTGGGAAGGGCAGAATTACATGTTAATGTAATTTTTAAAAGGCAAGGAAATATTAAAATGATACAACTCCACTGGTCCTAGTATTTTCTTTAATCCAGGTTTTAGAAGTACTTTAAATATCGCATTTCCCTAATGTGGCGTAACTCCTGAAAGGTGGTCTCTAGAGGATGAAATGAATACAACACTGCAATCACAAGACCATAAAGAATGGAGCCTTTTGCACTGTCACTTGTGCTTTACCAACTATGATACTCACCTTACTACCAATGCATGATTTATTAAACATCCTGACACCATCAGTCCAGGAAACAAAAATGCATAGCGTGAAGCTAGACCAGTGATGGTGGTGTATTTTTAGCACTGCCTCTGGAGAAAGACCTTGCTAATGGGAAGTGGGCCAGGCAGCCTGACTCCTGGAGTGCATTTATTAATCTGTGCTGCTGAAGAATGTGAGAGAGTTCCTCCACAGACACATCAGGATCAGATCTCCAGATGAATTGAGCAAGAAGGAACAGTAAGTGAAATGAATGACTCAGGAGTGGGTTTTATTTCCACCAGGCAGAGAACAGCTAGACCTGTAGAGGGCATGGGGCTAATACATGCACTTCCTAAGCACTGGACATAACCATGAAGAGAATCTGCCTGATGAAGGTCATGAGCTGTGCAGACTGCCATAGGATTGTTTGTCACTGTGAGAAAGGATATGCTCTTTTTCAGAGAAGTCTTTGAACTATCAGTAGCTGGTCAGTAAAACATGGATCTTTAAAACAAATACCCTGAGTTGTGTGAGAGTTCACACTTAGTTAATAGCTTTTGCAAACAGATTATTAGTTGTCTATAGAGTCTTGCCTGCTGATCAGTGAATTCTTCAGTGATTTAATATATACTTGTAGCTCCTTTGCATGAAGCAAAAGGTACATATGAGTATGTCCACAGTCTCCTATTTTAATAGAAAAAAGACATTTTTCTCTCCTTCAACCATAGTGTGCTATACACAAGGCAGATGTAGACCTCAAGAGCTGTGGATGAAAGTTGGGATTCAGGAAAAGTATGGGCTGGAGCACATTACATTATATCATCCCAGGGGTCCAAAGGACTAAGGTATGTCCCAGCACCAGTATGAAGGAATGGCTTTTCCATCAAACCAAACTTGGTGTTTAGCCTTGTCTCAAGGAACTGCTGCACTACCAGTACTGCAAAACTAGGAAGAGAAGCTGACCTAGTGACCACTAGCTGACCATAAGCTGATCTAAGTGACCCAATGATACTATAAGTAGTAATCATTACCCATGACATCCATGAAAAGATCACCCCCTGCAGATCCAGGACAATTGCTTAGGATAAGCACATATGTCTATAAAATGTATTGGGCTATGATTAAGTGCAGGGCAAGTGATGAGGTTATTTCACAGGATGAACAGAGTTTTATCTTACCATATTCAGATAGAGCCTGTAAGATGCAGAGTAAGATGTCACATCCTTGTTGAATTTTTAAGTACTAAAGAGCTATGGGAAAGTTGTGAATATGAAAGATTGAATGAGTGACACTCACCTCCCCTGCACACAGGAGACTTTTTAACCTGCTGTTACCATAGTTGTTCAATATCTGCCATCACAAATCTTAACCCCACTCCTCCCCATTACTGTATTAGCTGGCAACTCATGCCAACTCTCAAACTCACTTGCTCCTACAGGCAAAACCAGACTCTTCAATAACCCATGATTCAGACATATTTCAGTAGCTTTTTCATCTATCCTCTTGGGTTTATTCACAGATCTTTTGTTGAGAGGCTACTCCTGCTTCTCTAATTGTTGCAAGTGCAGTTTTTCTCCTCCCTAACTTGCTCTCAGTCTCAGATGTTGAATTGCTCTTTCTTCCAGTCACCTGCTAAAATTTTCCTGCCACTAGACTTTGCTCTTCTGCCACCCACGTTTCAGGACTTCTTGTACTCCTTCATTTCTTTGTGAAGAAGAGATTGCTTTTTTTTTCTTTTTTTGGCCTATCTGGATGATGAAGCAGGGATTAGATGACTGCATTAAGTGCCTGTTAATGAACTAACTAATTCCAGTGTGTGCCCGTATGTACAAACTCTCTAACCAGACTACACTAACCATCATTATTTTTTGCTCCTTGTCAGAAGAATTATGAAAGCAAGGCCACTTCAATGCTACAAAATCACACTTACATTGTTATCCTTGCAGTAGTAGGAAAGAGCTGGGAAACGCCTTCGGCTTCGGAATTTAGAGCTCCCTACTATGATGTGTGCAGTCGCAGACTTCGGCACATACACTTCTGTAGGGTAGGAGTCGCACACCTGTGAAAGGAAACTGCTTACTTGGGCTACAAAATATATCTGTAACATTATTTGGTCTACAAAAAAAAAATCGTAACACCAAAGAACTCTAATCTCTACCAGAGTTGTAAACACACCACTGACATTTCTCAAACCAGTCTTTTGAAGCAGGACAGTATTAATTCTATCTTAGAGATGGCAAAATTGAAACAGAATGGTTGAAAAGCTGACGTTAATTCATGACTCATTGAAAACAGACAGGTACAACATACATTTATACCAGAAAAGAGTCAACATTATATACTGCAAGGTCATATTTCAACTGCAGTTTCCTCTGTAGCAGAGTTTGGAAGTAAGGATGGGATGTAAGGATGGTTGAAGGTCTCTTAATTATAATGGCAGGAGACTATAGAGACAAATATTCCAGCAAATCTAGTTTGTTGGGTTTTTTTAATTACAAACCCAAGGACTTGAGGAAAATAAATTAATCTGTATGAAATAAGGGTACCAAGAGGCAAGCAGCTCTGACAATGCCTATTTCTGAAGAAAACCAAATGAGTTCACAAAAAAAATGCAGAATTTCCTCTGGAGACAAGTGGGGTCCTGGACTAACTTCCTTCTCCTGACACAGTGTGCAATTCTGGCTGGAGTCAAAAGGATATCTCCCTGTGACTTTCTGGATGGCTAAAGGAATTAGGAAGCCCAGAAATAAGTTGGTTTCTGAGAGAGTCAGAGATAGGTGAAGGAGAAAGAAAAGGAAGGGCTTGTGGTTACAGATGCTGCTGTGGTGAGATGGGTTCGATTCATGATGCCATTTTACCTACACTTTATCTTAAAAGAGGGCAAATATTTTTCCATTTGTTTTAACAAAAAGAAAACAAACACTGATAGTACATTTATTCTTCATCAATAATTTCACAGGCTTTCCTTAACATGGATATGTTCCAGCAAGAGAACCAATGGCATTCATGAACAAACTCCCTTCAAAAACACTTTGGTTATTATTTCTCACAATTAATTAATGTTCTAAGGACTTCAACCACACCAGAATGAACAATGCAGGACAGCAGGCAACTAAGAATATATATCACCTGTCAAATGACAGTGAAAACCACCCACAGTCAATCACAGCAGCTTCAAAAGGACTGTGAGGACAGTCATCAAGAAAAAAAACTGCCAAACTCACTACTTCAAGTACTTCTTTTTTTCCTTCAGATGACTGTGTAGTGATTTTATACAACCCCAGGAAAGTGCTCATTCAGATACATAATATCAGGTGTGATTTAAACTTCTCTCCTGACATTTAAAGCATTGTGGAGATGTTTTCTGAGTCTCATTTCCACATGTGTTAAATGAAGACACATCCTTTCTGGGGTGTATTAGAAGGGGTGTGGATAAGTAGGTCGAGAGAGGTTCTCCTGCCCCTCTACTCTGCCCTGGCAAGGCCACATCTGGAGTACTATGTCCAGTTCTGGGACCCCCAGTTCAAGAAGGACTGCTTGAGAGAGTCCAGCACAGAGCCACAAAAATGATTAACAGAATGGAGCATCTCTGTTATGAGGAGAGACTGAGGGAGCTGGGGCTCTTTAGCTTGGAGGAGACTGAGAGGTGACCTCATCAATGTTTATAAATATATAAAGGGTGAGTGCCATAAGGATGGAGCCAGGCTCTGCTTAGTGATGCCTGATGACAGAACAAGGGGCAATGGGTGGAAGCTGAGGCATAGGGAGTTTCATATAAACATGAGGAGGAATTTTTTCACTGTGAGGGTGACAGAACAGTGAAAACCAGAACAGGCTGCCCAGGGTGGTGTTCTGGAGTCTCCCTCTTTGGAAATATTCAAAACCCACCTGGACATGTTCCTGTGTGATCTGGTCTAGGTGATCCTGCTCTGGCAGGGAGGCTGGACTGGGTGATCTTTCACGGTCCCTTGCAGCCCCTGACATTCTGTGGTTCTGTGATTCTCCCACTTTCTATGTGCCTTTTTATGTGCAAGAGTGGAAGAACTGCACCCTACTACACATGTGCACAGAACTGAGCACAAAGGGATCCTGCACCTAAGTGCTATGGTAGTCCTCAGTCAGACTGCTGGATTTACTTTAAAAAACAGTCTCTCTAACAGAAAAAAAACACAACTCACTCCATAGTCTCTGTTTACATCACTAATTTGCCAGTAGTTGTTTGGAATACCCATTCGATTGTATTCTTCATTGAGGTCCACAAGCTTCCAGCCTTGTTCTCGTTCTTCTTTGTCCAGTTTTGGGTTGAATGAGAAACAATACAGCTCTTCATATTTCACTGGAAAAAAGGGAAAAAAAAGGAAAAAAAGGAAAATAAAACCTAAATAGTAAACCACTTCAGATTTCTCATCCTGAAAACCACTTCAGATTTCTCATCCTGAAATCACACTTCAAAACCAGAACTTGGTATTGTCCTTTATGTAGTTTCTTTTAAAATAATAAGCTTTACTATGCAAAAGCACATATCCTGCCTTACAGAAAGTCTTTATTTTTGATTATGTCTTCTACAGGTTTAATTTAAGTAATATTTGCTTTTAAAATTGTCATTACTTCACTTGCAAACACACACATAAATGTATGAACATCAGTAAAGAAAACCTCATGTTAACTTTGTTGGGAAAGTATTGAAAGTCAACAAACTCATGTGTAAGGAGAAAGAAAAGGAAGATTTGCACATTGTCTGACAGTTCAAACTCTTTCTTCTCTATTCTCTAATTTCAAACATCTGTCATGGTGCAGATCAGGAAGAGAGTCTGGTTTATTCCTCATCTGCTAACATACAGTTTTAGTAGCATCATCCATAAATTCAATCTGAGATCTTTGTAATAAAGTGCTTTTAGTAGCAATCTGAGCTCTTGTTTTCATTGTTTGGTTGACAGAAGCATGTGGATTTTCTTTCCCACTGCACCTGCTGTTCACAAGCCCATTGACAGCCTTTAAGAATCCACCTACTAAAATATATCCAGGTTATTTATGACTGAAGTCTGCCACAACATTACAACTTATCTATAGGTGGTAACAAAAATTTTCTAGTATTCATAGTCAGTGCCTTAAAGCTCAGTTTTCACCTCTTTGCCTGTACTTATCACCTTTCACAGTTATTTCGTCGTAAGCAGCTATAGTCCTGCTATTACAGCTGTAAGAACTGTTTATGGTCAACTTGTTTCACTGAATGGCTAAAAGGTCAAATTAGCTGACAGCTTGATCTTATTAAAATGCTATTAACAACTAACAAGTATAAAATCAAACACAAATTTGCTCCTCCAATGTAAGTAGGACATCAGATAGTATAGACTAGATTAATCCAGTACACAACATGGGCTTCATTCAGGTTCCCCTATAATAGAATGGATGGAGAAATCATAGTACATCTTTAATGAAGTTTTTTTTCTTTAACCTGCAAAGGACAAAGATGTACAACTACATTTCTCCCATTACAGTCTTCCTCTTCAGGATGAGGATTAACTTTTGTGCCAGTTTTCTTCCCATACCTGGCCGTGCCAGACGTATCAGAGATATGTAAACATCATGGCAGTCTCGTTCCTGAGGGATGACCAACTGGATGACCTGGAAGTTCTTGCAGCGGATCAGCAATGGGCAGCCAGTGGCAGTGGTGGCCTGCTTCTCAACAGAGGAAATTTGACTATGGAGGATCTGTGAGAGAATTCAAAATGGTTATGCCAAGTGAATCGAGTTTATAGGTAGAAAAATAAACATTCATAATGATGTGCCAGGGCAGGCACAGTAGCTTCCACTAATGTTTCAGAAAACCCCCACACTCATCCTCTTGTAGTTTGGTTTGTATCTCCAGCTCCAGGTTCCTCAGCAGCACCTGATACATAACTTACAGGCAAATAATCACTTCTGGAGTGTTTCAACTGCTCAGACATTAGCCTGGTCATGCTAGTCAAAGCTTTCTATTAGTTTGCTTTAGTGTAAGTTAGTAGTTCTCAGAAAGGAGCTTGTTTCATCAGTGAAAGCATGAGATAGCTTTAGATATGGTTAAAATGTTGGGCCTCCTCACTGGCAGGATGACAGCCCTAATAGAATTTTCAACATTGCATCGGATGAGATGAAACATTATGATAAAAATCAAGAGAGTAATAGAGGGAACAAAAGAGGGTGGAGTTAATAATTAGGACAAAAATGGACAAAGAATTAATAATTAAGCTACATAAAAGACTCTCAAACTACATAATTAAAAATATTACACTACTAGAAGAAGAAAAAACTGATAAAAGTCTACTGAGGAAACTGAGGTTGTTCAGGCTGGAGAAAATAAAGCTGAGGGGAGACCTTCTCACTCTCTACCACTACCTGAGAGAAGACTGGAGCCAGGTGAGTAGGTCTGTTCTCCCAAGTGAAAAGTAGTAGGATGAGAGGAAATGACCTCAAGTTACACCAGGAGATTTTAGATTGGATATTAGAGGAAATTTCTTCACTGAAAGGGTTATCATACATTGGAACAGACTCCCCAGGGAGGTAGCTGAATCCCCATTCCTGGAGGTGTTTAAAAGCAGAGATGTGGTGCCAAGGGACACAGTTTAGTAGCAGAGTTACATAATGGTTGGACTCCACAATTCTAAAGGTCTTTTCCAGCCAAAACAATTCCATGATTCTAAAACAGCAAAATCACTGATCCAGCACAAGCAGTTAGGGAAAGAGGCAAGAGCTGCCTGAGCCAAGGTAATAATTCACATGGAAAGTGAACTCTGCAGTTCTTCCTGAATGATAGGAGCAATGCTGTAGCTTACAGCAGCTGTTTCTCAGTCAAACACATCTGGTGTTCATACAGTGAAGATCCTTCCACTCCTCTTACTGTGTTGCAATATACAGAATCCATTCAAAAATCACCAGGCTGGGATTTCACATGCTTTGAAGTTATAAGAGCATCCATATGAACTTATTTCCTGCATTCAAACTGTTGTGCAAGCTGTTTTCAAATCACCATCAATAAAGTGCCATGCTTTTACAACTAACTGGAAAACACCAAAACAATAAAAATTCATACCCAGGTTTCTTTATGAGTTTCAGAATCATTCTCCACAAATATAACATGGGTAGCTGTTAAATACAAAGTTCCCAGTGCAGATTTCCTTGAAGACAAACGATCAAGCAACCGAACATTTTCCACCTATGCAAAGAAATGGCAGAAGGGAAAAGAAAAGGAAATCATTAGGATATGACATAGTCCGCCACAGTGAGATCTCAACATCCACATTCTTTTCAATTTCAAGGTATGTTCTTTCCAGTATCATAAGAAATTATTATCAGAAGTGTAAAACTGTACAAGAAAATAACGATTATCTTATGTGATCTAATCCCAGATCTACCTTAAAGTTCATTTTTGTCCCTCCTGTGGTACCTCCGTATCCAAATATCTGCTGGCAAAGAATTCCAAAGGCAGTTTGTCACTTGAGCTCTTTGCTGTTATCTTACCTTACCAAAACACTGTGATAGCAAGGCAGGGCCTGGCCTTCTGATAAACCCCAGCTCCATGTTGTCCATTCAAGCCATTCCAAACTTACCAATGATACATAGGAAGCTAATTATTTTAAGTGATAGTGGTAGAGTGTCGTTCTTCAGCAGGCCCCACTTGGGCTCTGCTGTTCGTTCCTGTGCTTCTATTAAGTTTGACAAAAGTGGTCACATTAGAATTTTTTGCCTTCAGACACTCTTCAGTGGGAACCAAGGATTTCACATCCACTGCTCTGCCTCACTGGACACAAAATGGGCATTCTCTCTTTGCTACGCCACTGACAAGAGGCAATTCCATAATGATCAAATCTCAGATCTGAGGCTTGTACACCATTAATATTTTGTGTATTAGACAATGTGCCACAGGCATTTGTCTAATGCAATATGGTATTTCTGACTGAGAAACTAGAACAATTGAAAAATAGGCTAAAATCTGGCTTGAGCAGTTAATGACTGACTACCATGGGTTTCCTACTACAAACATTTTAGTCATTTTTAAAGCAAACTCAATCCATACCTAGTTGAAACAAGAGAAAATAAAGGATGTTGACAGCTGATAATATTGGAATCGTATGCTGGAATGTTGGAAGCATGTGCTTTTTGTGCAAGCAGCAGCAGAGATCTATGAACACTGGACAGTGTTGCAAAAGAGCTTCAACACATTGGCTAATCTCTACAACCTCTCTTCAACTCTTCATTCAAAACTTAATATTTGCTTTATTCTGTTGTGGTAGGCCTGACAGGCTGAAATGGGCTTATACTTGTATTGGTTTGCCCAGGCATGTTTTTTAGCTCTCTCTCTCCTTCTGTTCTGGGGAGAAGTAATTGCAGGAAAGCGGACAAAGAACCTGGAGCCACTGAGGACTCTGCCTTGCCCAGACTTGGTTACATCCTGTGGTAAACAAGGTACTCACACTTAGCTTTCATCTGCCTTGTGCAAGGTCTATGCTTTTCCCAAATTTGGGTAAAGCAAGCCTATGGTTTCACCTAATATGGTCAAGCTTGGCTAACTGCCATTCTGATTGGCTATTCTGTGTCCAAAGGCCCATTAATCTCAGACTACACTGATAAGAAGAGATACACAGGTAAACACAATGTGCTCTGCCATTGTATTCGTGCCTGCTGTTACCTTCTGCTATTGCTTACTGCCTCAGTGCATGCTGAATTGCCTGGAAACTGCCTGCCTCGAGTTTACCAGGAACAGGCTCTAAATGCCTCCACACGATCGGTCTGCACAGCCAGCGTGACATCGTGCCAAGACTGCACATTGCAGAACATCCTGCCTACACCTGGAAGTCTCCCGCCAAGACGGGAAGTCCTGGAGATACACAGATCATCCAGAGGACCAGGTCAGAGATTGTCTTCCTCCTTTCCCAGCACTCTGTGAAGCCTGGAAAGAATCAGAAGCCTCAGTGGCTGACAAGTAACAGAATTCCCTGAAAGAGTTTGGGTACTGTTTGAAACAGCAGCTAGCCCTGCGAGTTGGGAAATAGTATTTTGGGAGTAAATACTTAAAGCCTCTTGTAATTAACTAGTGCCTTCTGCCATAAGTAGAAAAGCGATCCTCGAGCCCATCTAATGGACAAGCAGTATATTGACCACAAGAACTTTCTTTTCCAGTTCAATTAATGCTTATATATTTTTGCAAGTTATTTCTAGATCCTATGCTATTATCTGTATACAGTTTCCATGACTGTGCAAAGAACCTATTATTAAAAACTAGTGGTGAGGGTGGTGTTTTGAATATTAATTATGAATATTAATATACTTATTTACAATTAATTATAATAGCAAATACTAGTATTAATATTATAATTCATAGAATCATAGAATCAACCAGGTTGGAAGAGACCTCCAAGATCATGTAGGCCAACTTAGCACCCAGCCCTAGCCAGTCAACTAGATCATGGCACTAAGTGCCTCATCCAGTCTTTTCTTGAACACCTCCAGGGATGGTGACTCCACCACCTCCCTGGGCAGCCCATTCAATGGCAAATCACTCTCTCTGTGAAGAACTTCCTCCTAATTAATATTAATGTTATCCTCAATTCTGAATATGAATTTTGAAAATATAATTTCACAATTAACTAATTACTTCTTCATAATACATATACTTGTTTATTTTTAGTATTTGGAGCTGATAACTATTGCACAGTTATGCTACCACTAAAATCAAAAGGGACTGGATTTGCATTTGAAATACAGAAGCTGACTTCAGTGTTGTTTTGAGAAAACGGAAGATGGTGGAAATAGAAAAAACACCAACAGAACCAAATCCAACAAACAGCCAAATTTAAAGATGACCTTATCACTTTTGCAGTGAAATGAATGCAAATTTGCATCAACTTCCTGAAAAAGAGAATTGTGTGCAACAAGTACAAATCAGAAAGACTAAGAGGATCGGCAGAATCATTTCTAAGAATGCAGAGATTCCACATTAGACTGACAGACAGTTTCTAAAACGCTCTCAGATGGGATGATAGCCATTTATTCCCAAAATTTTGCAGAAACCATTCCACTGAAATCACACCAGAAACAGAATGATGCCTGCACCTAAGAACTGCATGTTTATAGTGTGTATTCCAAACACATGGTGCTGTTTTAAAAATAGGAACAAAGAAATTCTTAAAACCAAAGGAAGCCACTTTGGTAGCAAAATGCTTAAAATCAATTAGTAAAATCAAGTACTCTCCCTCAAGGCCAGTTATAATCTGCTTTAAACGAAAATAAAACAGCTAGAAAGCACGGATAAAATCTTTTCCCAGGACCATCTACTTCAGAGGTCACATATTGGGGTAAGGAGGAATGGCAGAAACACAGCGTTAACCCAGTAAGTATTCAGAAGTAAGCAAAAGTGGAGAAATAAAGGAGCAGGGATAATACAAAAGAAAAATTACAAACCCAGTAAGTATTCAGAAGTAAGCAAAAGTGGAGAAATAAAGGAGCAGGGATAATACAAAAGAAAAATTACAAACCCAGTAAGTATTCAGAAGTAAGCAAAAGTGGAGAAATAAGGAGCAGGGATAATACAAAAGAAAAATTACAAACCCAGTAAGTATTCAGAAGTAAGCAAAAGTGGAGAAATAAAGGAGCAGGGATAATACAAAAGGAAAAATTACATGCAAGCTATGCCCCTTTTTTATAAATTTTATGATTTGGAAAGAAGCTTAGGAAGCTTCAACCAACTTCTCAGATTAGGTGTCACAATTACCACCTCCATTTTTTTCACACCTTTTAAGCATGACATCACAATTATTGGCTTGACAGCTTTGTACTTCAGTTCTTTCAACTTGCATGGATACCCTTTGGTCTTTACTCTTTGTTGTTGGCAGATTCCTAAGAAGCCTCTTCTAATAATGTTTTTACTGGCAACAAATCTTCTTCACCCAGAAATAGGCCAGAATGGGCATGTCACTAAACACCTTCTCTACTTCGATCCTTTACTAGTTCTGCAGATTTTCTGTCAAGTTTTTACCTACTTAAAGTCAGCTTGCAAATGTAGTAGGAGTTCTGTACTTAAACAATCTTCATGACTCCTATAAACATTTTAGAAGTTTGCTTGCATTCTTTTTAAACAGTTTGCACATTTTTATGTAGTTTCCTCTTCAAAGTTAAACATTATCATGGGAGATTTCCCTCCCTCCCCACCACTTTTTTTTTTTGCTATTTTAAGGCTACTGCATGTAAGTGTGTTAATTACTGCAACACAGAGCTGTCTTTTGAATCAGATCTTTCTATCACTGTCTAAGACCAGGGCCCAGAATTATTTATAATTACTTTTTAAAACAACTATTTATTTTTAAGATAATCAAATAACCTCTCCATAGGCAAGCATTTAAAAAACCTAAAACTGTACACAGAATCACCACTCCCACATTTACTGGTCTCAGTCTGGTAAATGATGTCTCCTACTGTTATTGCCTTTCAGAATCACAGAATATATCTGGTTGGAAGAGACTTCAAAGATTATCCAGGAACTAAAGAGTCAACACTAAACCATGTCCCATTGCCTTCTTCATGCCCCGTTCAATCATGTAAGGTTGCCACTGGCCATGCCACTATTTAGGTAAGAGATGTAGGTACTACAATCTTAGTACTGTACTGCAGTCCTGTGGTGCCACAGTTCCACTAGTTCTGTTGAAGCTCATCATTTCAATCTGTAGGGACTCTTTGCTTTTGCAATAGAGTTAATCTGTGAGATTTTACTCCATCAACTTCAAGACAAAAAAAAATCTGCTCTTTGACAGGCGTGACTTTCTCATGTAATTTGTCACTAACATGCCTGTCACAGATTATTCACCTTCTGCTTAATTTCTCCCATGCCTATTACATCAACACTCGCATTTATAAACAGTCATTTTAGTTGCAAGGTTGTTGGTTGGTTTTTTTTTTCCCAGACTTTTATTTTTTGTGCTGGAATACACATATTTTTCACCCAATTATTTGTTTCTTTGCCTGGCACCCTTGGCAATTTCTATCTGTTTGAGAATACAAAATTTTTATAGTCACAGTATTTTGTGACATAACACAGAGCATGCAAAATATCATACCATTTCTGGATTCTAACAAGAGCTTCTAATCATAGAATCATAGAATCAACCAGGTTGGAAGAGACCTCCAAGATCATCCAGTCCAACCTAGCACCCAGCCCTAACCAATCAACTAGACCATGGCACTAAGTGCCTCATCCAGTCTTTTCTTGAAGACCCCCAGGGACGGTGCCTCCACCACCTCCCTGGGCAGCCCATTCCAATGCCAATCACTCTCTCTGTGAAGAACTTCTTCCTGATATCCAGCCTATACCTGCCCTGGCACAACTTGAGTTCTTCACTACTTCAGTGCAGATGAGTGGAACTCAGAACAAGCTCTCCTAACAGGCTCAACAAGGAAAAAGAACTGTTTGTGAGATGATGCAGTGGACTGAATTTTTAGCTAGCCCTTATTTCTGCTGACCTCAAAAGATTACAGTAACTCAGTTAATCTTGCCTAGTTTTTACACAATGGATATTCAATCTGTCATTGCAGTATGTGAAAAATAAAGCAGGTTTGCTAGTAACTTACCTTGTGAACCATCTTATCAGTTCTAAAGAGCAGGGGAACTGCTTAAGTCTAAACTGTACCTGGATTCAAATCCAGTTTTGATTCATAGTTAAGTGGCATGAAGTGCTTTCAGTAGCAGTGGGGGTCTCTAAGATCTCAGGAACTTGGTCTAAAAACTGTGTGCATAACCCTCTGCATGGATTTACATGGTTTAGATCTGAGCTCCATCTGTTTCTTCTGCCTAGTTTCCAATTACTCAAACTTTCTGAAAACACAGCATATTTTACACGTGAACAGGGAGAAAGAAAAAAAAAACAACAAACTAGAGCTAGCCTCAATTTTATATTTCATTCTGCTGATCAAAGCATTCAGAGAAGGAGCTTTTTCTTTTTTTTTGTCTTCTTCACTCTCCTAATCAGGAAAAGAAAGCCAAGTCAAACAGTGTCTTTAAAAGGTCTAGAGGGAATGGGAATATATTCATTTTCACAGCATGAGGAATACATGCTGTAGTAGTGCCTTGGAAGACGCTGGGGTGTTCTAGCTAAAAAAAGTAGCAGCAGAAAGCAACATTAACAGGGGAGAAAAAATAGAATGTGATAATGTAGCAATTACTCTCCTGTCTTTTCTCCAGAACTATCAGACTTCCATGGAGAACTTAAGAAATCAAATATGTACTGTCACACACCAGGAAAGAGCATACACACCATGCACGTGGGCTTTGCCTAGAATGAACAGCTGGTGGGGAGACACCTGATCAGAAAATACCAGGTAAAGACTTAAACAGAGCAAAAGTAGCCCATAAAGTTGAGGGCAAAGGGAGAAAAAAGGAAAGTATTAGCTAAACCAGTTTGGAGAGTGGCATCTAAGCAAAAACTTCAGTGATCTACTTGAAGCTATTGCCCCAACCATTTATTTTTGCCTGATGACTGTGGTTGTCTAGGCTTAAAAAGACTGCCAAGGGATATATTTCAACGATTACAACCCCTTACATGGGGATAAATAATGCTGGCCAGAAACTCTATTTTCAATATAACACAGATGACAGAAAAAAAGGAGGCAAAAATAGATGTTAAAGGGACTGCAGATTAAGAACAGATGGAAGGCACTTTATACTCAAAGAATAAACATGACAAATGCCTTCTGAACAAGGTTGCCAGAAGGTCATTCAAGAAAGAAAAGATCATATTAAGGAAAAGTATGGGTCAAAGCTTTATTCAGACACAACTCCCATCAGTTTCAATGGGACTCCCACCTAAGGAAAAATGGCAAAGATATGACCCTGAAAGTGTTCAGAAAAGCTGGGGTGTCAAAATGCTACTCCTAAAAATATCCATGTACCCTAATTTGTTTTCATTTTTGGTATAGATTACTTCTTGAATAAGCTCTGACAGCATGGCCTATTTTAAAATGTTTCTTGACCATGGTACCTTCATTCTCAGAATCACAGAATCTTAGAATGGTTTAGGTTGGAAGGGACCTCAAAGATCATTTAGTTCCAACACCTGTCCATAGGCAGGCACACTAATCTTCAAGATGTTTCAGTATCTCCAAACACATGGCAGCACCATTAATAAGTGTAGAAGTTACTGCTACTTTTTCATGCTGTTAATAACTCCACAGGGAAAGCTGTTTCAGATAAATGCAGAATCATTTCTGACTGTGAACACAGACTGGAGTAGGCAAAGTACAGAGAAGCAAAGCTGCACAGCAGATTGGTCAGACTGGTGAAAAACGTGCCTTGCAGCAAAACCTCAGTCCCACGGCTCTCCACATCTCTTTGCTTCTTGACACACTTGTGTGCATCAAGGCAGAGCTATCTGACAACAAATAGTGTCTACCATAGAAATAAATACAATTTTGAATTAGGAAAAAAAAATCTCAAGGTTCTATAACTTTTTAAGTTTTTGGTCTCTGTGTTTGCTTCCCCAGTATTAGCTAATCCAAAGTAGAAGACACTTGAACTGCCAGGTCTGGCATGGCACTCTCCAGGCTACCATTACAATTATTACTGTTCATCTGAAAGGAGAACACAAGTGGAAGAACCTAGCGGAAAATCCAAGAACAAAATAATTCTGCTCCTCTGTATCATCAAGTGCTCACAGCTCCTTTAGGAGGAGCCATTACTAATTCCTCTCACATTCCTTATCACAAAGGAAGAAAACCCTCCAGAAACTTTTTGGTTGTTCAGCCAGTTAAAATTCATTGCTCCACCAAAAAAGCCTGTCAAAGCAAGTTCCACGTAAAAGCTGATAAAGTACTTTGACATTTGACCCTACAAAGGAGTTTCAGTAATTCCTCATGAGCAAAGAGAGCCTGTTTTCACAATGGTCTATGCTGCTGAAAAGGCTGTGGAAGAGGAATGGAGCCTGGTTAGACTAGCAGCATGCTCTTAGCCCTAGAAGGGCTTCTTTTTGTCTGTCCAGGACTTAGTAGCCTAGGGCTCCTAGACTGCATGGGGATTTCAGCTGCCTTCTCTACTCACCTTATGATGATACACATGTGAGTAAAAGCAAGAAAAGACCAAATCCTGGGAAACAGTGACAGGACTCTGGCCAGCTTCAGCACTGTAGGCACGCTCAAGCTAAAGGAGGAACTTGTACAAGCCAAAAGCCTTGAGAAAAAAGGAGCACAGCTGGTATGGTTTGAGGCCAAGTGGAATATATGAGCTTTGCTCACCCTGGTTGACCCTAGCTATCCATGTGTTTATCATAATTTCTGAGGGTGGAAAAAATACAACATGCAAAATACAAAACACTTTTTTGTTTGTTTTTCTTTCACACAAAGATAGAATAGTGTTGTACTCGTTCCACAAAATATACAGTAAGGGATCTTTTTTGTACAATCTTGGAACAGGAATAAAGGAAAACTGAGTTGCCAGTTGATGCTGCCATTTACTGTGGTTTCTGTTCTGTTTCATAAGAATCATGAAAACTGTAGCTGATCCATGAAACCTTTTAATATTTCCCTCTGAAAAGATTTCCCAAGTGCAGTAAAATAAGGCACATTGAATCTGTGGCCACATAAGTAAAAAGAATTAACCAAAGCAAAAAAAGTACTAAGTAATTGTATTTAAGGAAAGACACCTAATGCTCTGCAGTGTAAAATGTTTCTTCAGGACAAAACTGACAGGATGGGGCAGGAAATAGTCAAGAAAAATCTAAGCAAGTCTAATTTACTGAAGGACTGAAGCGAAACAGGAACACTGGACAACAGCAGAAAAATATATAAGGACTTACTTGTAATGTCAACAAGGCAGTGACAATTTGGCTTTTAAAAAAAACTATTATTTGCTAAGATCTACAAAAAGTCACTACCATAGTATCAGATACAGCTTAGAAGCAGTTGTATAATGCAGTATTGAAATATGGTGTCAGCATCATAACACAAAGATCATCCAGAATGTCTTTTTGCTTTCAGTCTATATGAGACCTTATTTGTCTAGAAAGAAAGAAGTGAGCAACCGAGGAATTTCCTATTTTTTTTCTCTGTTCTACTACAAAACAAAGAAATCCAAACTAATTTGGGGGGGGAGTGCTTCCTTGGGTCATTAAATCTTAGCTACATTTGCCAAAATCATTTAGATTTAGTTGTGAAAAAAAATATACAGAATGTACATAGTAGTAAGCTGGAGGAGGAAGAAAGTATTCTGCATACATCGGCACAGGAAGTTCCATGGAAACAGTAGGAGGAATTTTTTCCCAGTGAAGGTGACAGAAGCCTGGAACAGGCTGCCCGGGCGGGTTGTGGAGTCTCCCTCTCTGGAGATACTCCAGACCTGCCTGAGTGTGTTCCTGTGTGATGTGGTCTAGGTGATCCTGCACTGGCAGGGGGCTTGGACTGGATGAATTTTTGAGGCTACTTCCAGCCCCTGACATTCTGTGATTCTGGCTGAATAAGCAGAGAGCTCCCAGTAGATACTGTCCTGTAGATTGTATCCCTGTAGATAGTTCACAAGCCCTGTGAGGAGAGGCTGAGGGAGCTGGGAGTGTTTAGCCTGGAGAAGAGGAGGCTCAGGGGTGACCTCAGTGCTGTCTACAACTACCTGAAGAGAGGCTGTAGCCAGGTGGGGTTGGTCACTTCTCCCAGACAGCCAGCAACAGAACAAAAGGACACAGTCTCAAGTTGTGCTGGGGGAGATATAGGCTGGATGTTAGGAGGAAGTTCCTCACAGAGAGAGTGATTTGCCATTGGAATGGCTGCCCAGGGAGGTGGTGGAGTCACTGTCCCTGGAGGTGTTCAAGAAAAGACTGGATGAGGCACTTAGTGCCATGGTCTAGGTGACTGGATAGGGCTGGAGAATAGGTTGGACTGAATGATCTTGGAGGTCTCTTCCAACCTGGCTGATTCTATGCACACAAGGAACATTGAAAAGAAATACATGTTTAAATTCCTTCCTTTCATACAGGTTTTTCCAATGCATGCTCAAAACTACCCTGTTCAGCAATCTATTTCAGAGCAACAGGTTCTCCTCCCCCTCTACTCTGACCTGCTGAGACCTCATCTTGAATACTGCATTCAGTTTTGGGCTCTCCAGTTTAAGAGGGGCAGGGATCTGCTAGAGAGGGTCCAGTGGAGGGGTACAAGGATGATTAGGGGACAGGAGGGCATGGCTTATGAGGAGAGGCTGAGGGACCTGGGGCTTTTTAGTCTGGAGAAGAGAAGACTGAGAGGGGATTTGATAAATGTTTACATGTATCTGAAGGTTGCCAGGAGCAGGGGGACAGGCTCTGCTCAATTGCTCCCTGGATGGGACAAGGAGCAATGGGTGTAAACTGCAGCAGGACAGGACTGCCTCAACACAAGGGGGAACTTCTTGACTGTAAGGGTCACAGAGCACTGGAATGGGCTTCCCAGAGAGATGGTGAAGTCTCTTTCTATGGAGACTTTCAAGGCCTGTCTGGATGTGTTCCTCTGTGACCTGTGTTAGATAGTATTGTCCTGCTCTGGCAGGGGGGCTGGACTCCATGATCTCCTTGGGTTCCATCCAACCCGTAACATCCTGTGGTTCTGTGATCCTATGAACAGTACCAGGCCATTTCAGCTCTGCAGGCCAGAAAAGATTTGCATTAAATATGGATTTGCAGGACTCCATTTTGTCATGGCAGGGATCTGTCTCCCTCAGCAGGTTACACTTGCATACCAGGAAATGTCAATGTTTATTTCCTGTTGCAAGTAGATAACTTTTTCTTTTTTTAAACTTACAGACAATGATAGCTCAAATACCATCCACTGGAGCCCATTAACAGCAGGCTTACAGATTCTAGTCTTGACCAAGCTTCCCAAATCCTCCACTCCAATCTTGGTTGCCTACTATGCATAAACAAAAATCAAAGAATACCCTGCAGGCAAGCTGTCTTGATGGTTTTCAGTGCCACTTTTTAAGTGCAGTAAGTTACTAGTTTAGACACGGATACCAAGACAGCAAATTCAAGTATGTGGTTTTCCATGGCTTTTAGAGCTTGTTTTATTATTTTATCCAGATGCCTTTTTATTGAGGGTCACATTATTGAAAGTATGGCAGTCTGGCATAGAAGATCTAAGGATGTCTGCCAGTTCCAGGATTAGGAAAATATTTATACTATTATGGACTTAACAGAGCTGTCTAAATCTAAAAGGAATAGACACAAAACTAGAAATCTAAATACAAAATGGCCTTTCCAATTACTGTGAGTCAGAATACAGATCTCACAAGGCAGGAAGTGCCTTCCCATTCATACATGTGAAAATGTGCTAGTTTGAAGCAGGGTAGAAAGTTTTGGTGAGAAAAAGTAGATCATAGGCTGTGAAAGGAAAACAATGGTGATGTCTGCTTCCCTCAGAGTCTTGCTGAAGAAGAATGTAAACATTAGATAATACTCTTACCATTTTGTTGCACTCTGCTTTGGGCTTCTGGCTCAGCTGCATCTCCCTAACCTCACCTTCCACTCACCTTTGCTTCTTAACCTCTTGGCTGAACCTCTTTTCTTCCTTAGGACTGGGGTAAGGTTGAGAGGGGCAGGGGGAAGGTGCAGGGGTGGTTGAGAGCCCCTCCTGGGGACTCAGGTTTCTGGGAGATGAGTTGTGCTTCTGTATTACTTTTTACCTTGTATATTTCTGTATATAACTGTATATAGTGTAAATATCTGCTTGTATATTGTGCTAGCTGTAAATAAATAGCTTCATTTATATTCCCAGAGCTGGCTGAGACTAGTCTGGGTGATTTCTAAAGCATGGGGGGGCGGGGTACACCCAAACCACCACAGAAAACCAAGGTATTGAGTGAAAGACTTGATTTATAGAATCATAGAATCAGTCAGGGTTGGAAGGGACCACAAGGATCAGCCAGTTCCAATCCCCCTGACATGGCCAGGGACACGCTACTCTAGATCAGGCTGGCCACAGCCTCATCCAGCCTGGCCTTAAGCACCTCCAGGGATGGGGCCTCCATCACCTCCCTGGGCAACCTAATCCAGGCTCTCACCACTCTCATGCTGACATCCAGCCAGTACCTACCCATCTCCACCTTCACTCCATTCACCCAAGTCATGTCACTACCTGATATCCTGAAAAGTCCTTCCCTAGCTTTTTTGTAGGCCCCCTTCAGATACTGGAAGGCCACAAGAAGGTCACCTCAGAGCCTCCTCTTCTCCAGACTGAACAGCCCCAACTCTTTCAGTCTGTCCTCATAGGAGAGCTGCTCCAGCCCTCTGATCATCCTCGTGGCCCTTCTCTGGACACACTCCAGCACATCCACATCCTTCTTGTAATGGTGTGTGTGTTTAAAAAAACAAAGCCCACCAACACTAACATAAAAACAAAGCACAGATTGGGAAAAGGCATATACAAAAATCAAGCTTCAAAAGTGAAAATGCATTCAGAATAGAAGGGTCCTAATGTTAAGGTTAATGTGAAACAAAGAAAACGCACTGAAAATAGAACTTAAAACAAAAAAAAGCAGAATGCTAGAACCTGAGTAATTTCCAGACAGAGGACTTCTTTCATTGGCCTGGGTCTGCTGGAACCATCAGTGTTTATGATTCAGAGCACACATTTGGAAGCGTCCTCCCAGCTGAATCTTGCTTTCCATCACATTTCTTTACACTGCCTGTCAGCATTCTGGATCACATGTTTTGATGATAAAATGAAAAGCACCACTAGCCTGGTCTAGAAAAACAGCTCCCGTGCTCCCTCGTTAAGTCACTCACCTCACAAAGGTCAGTACTATGCTCCTGGACTCACTGTAGACTAAACACTGAAATTACCTGCTCAACTATCCTACAGACTCTTAACAGAGGCACAAAGTTTTGAGATGATGAATATATAACACGTTTTAACAGCTTTACCTGTTTCACATGACACTTCCAATGGGATGATCAAAGATTAGGAACAGAGATAAATGGAAGAAGAGGACCAAAAGTGTTTTTCTCTTTGTGTGTTTGTTTGTTTAAGAGACTGTGTTAATAGATCAGTAAGAGAGATATGACTTGCATCATAAAGTATGAAAACAGATCTAATACTAGTGAAGTGGTGAAGTTGGTTATTGTGACAGAAAATGAAGAAGATATTACTGCCATTTAAGTATTTTTACTTTATTTAGGTAACTAAGTTAGAACTGTGTGCACATGAAGAATAAATGGTGAATGGAGACTGTGAATCTATTTTAATGGGATTCTGGAAATTTCTTTGACTGTCCATGGAGCTTCTGTTCTTAAATTACACTCTCAATGCTTAATTGTAAAAATCTCATCCCATAAGCAGTAATGCCCTCAACTGGAGTTGGAATTTAATTAAACAGGTATCGTGAATGCACAATAACCATGGCTTCAAACGAGAAAAGAGCAGATTTAAATTGGACGTTAGGAACAGGTTCTTTACGATGAGGGTGGTGGAACACAGGAACAGGTTGCCCAGGGATGTGGTTGGGGTCCCATCGCTGGAGATATTCCAGGTGAGGCTCGACAGGGCTCTGGGCAGCCTGGTCTAGCTGAGGATGCCCTGCTTACTGCAGAGGCAGTTGGACTAGATGACCTTTGGAGGTCTCTTCCAACCCAGACCATTCTACGATTCTATGATAAATATTTTGCAAATAATGGCTATCACAAGATCTTATTTAAATAGACTCTAATAAGCAGGTTTCTTGATGACTCCAATTCAAAACAATATTTTAAGAGCAACTTCTAAACTGAGACTTAAAATCTAATTCCACAACCCCCAGATATCCTCCGAAGCTCTTGTTCTAATTTTATCCACCTCCAGTCTTGAATGCCAAACCACAGAACATTTTCTCTCAGCACGGTCTATTACTAAGTTCGTTTGCATTAAATTTGGTGTTTGTGCTCAAAGTCCCACAGCACAAGATGGAAGAAATGGAATGCAAATAAAACTAAATTGCATCCTAAATAAAGATTTATTAACAAGAAAAAAATTGATAATGTACAAAATTTGCAAAAAGCATCCAGAATTAGTTCTTTCAATGCATCACTTTGAGTACAAAGTCAAGTAGAATTACAAGTTTGAAGTTACTACATATATCTGCCCCAAAATAGGCTAATTTTTTCCTACAACATAAAGTTAGAAAATATGGACTCAGAAAGCAGCTGTGAAATGCATTGCTCTAAGCTGTACGCTTAGAGAAGTGAATATTGCCTACCTTTACACAATACTGAAAAGCAAAAATCAACATGACACTCAGAAGAGGTTGCAGTAAAGTGTCTGGTGTTAGCTGATGACCCCAAACACCAATGAAAGGTAAAGGCTATGCCAGCTTTACCTATACAGCAAACTAAATAAACTTAAGCCAAGAGTTAAGACCACTATGGCAAAGCACCTGTAGCACTCAGTTTTCTGGCACGTAGGGAAAACAGTCAGACTACATCCCCAGGTGGTTCCTGTTACTTTAGGACTGCTGCTACCTTTCTACATCACTGAAGTGAAATTGAATTTTTCCTCAGAGAACAGTAGCCTAAATATGCAGAATAACTACAATATGACATCCTATCTTAACAGGAGGCACACAGAGAGCAATGGTAGAAATGCCAGCTTAGCTTAAAAACAGGTGGAGATCCAGCAGTCCAGCAGAAGTAGCTAGAGAGTAAAGATTAGGCTTGCTGAGTTCAGTCTTGCTATTTACACATGTCATATAAAAAGTGAATGTAAATGATATGGCTCTCCTGATGTCTCCATCAGGATAACTGACTTGTATGATAAAGCTTTTTGAGTAAAAAGGAAGAATTATGGAAAGAAAAATAGACTGAAACCACAAGGAAGCAGCACTCATTTACACATGCTGGAAATTTGTTTCGGAAAGTAATACATCTGGTAGAAGGAAATACATCTGGTAGAAGGATTCCTCATTATCATGAGAAATGGCAGTGTACCTCAAATTCTGCCTGAGAAAGCAATCACTGAAAGGAAATACCTTACCATAACATCACAAAAATGAAAGCACTCAAGCAACTCAAGTCATCCCAAGTACTGTGTTAACAAGAGTTACTGAGCCAAATGACTTTCTGGGCTTACTCCACAGAAGACAGCTGTTACCCCAGGGATAAATACGATGTATACTTTATTATAAGAAGGGCATTCAGGACTGCTGCCAATATACAAAGACAAATGATACAGACAGAACAGCGGTAAGTAAAACAAAGCAACAGTGCGTGAAGCGTAGGCTGGAAAAGGCCTTTAAGAACACTGAGTCCATCCATTAACATAACACTACCAAGTCTTCTCCTAAAGCATGTGCCTAAGCACTATGTCTACACGTCTTTTAAATACCTCCAGGGGTAATGATCAACCACTTTCCCGTGCAGCCTGTTGCTACCCATGGCCAGACATACCTCTACACATGTTAACAAGATGCGCTTCTAGTCTGTGCAGAACGTTTACTTACTCATTCCCTTATGACTGCTATGAGCAGTTTGTCACATTTTGAGTTTCGGCAGTTATCCTGGACTATCTCACTGCTCAATCTATATTCATGGCAGACAGTGGTTTTACTAAGCTTTAATTTTTAAAAGATTATTTGAATTATGGATAATTCTATTTAGCAACTCTTAAATGTCCTCAAATTACAACCTGCATACATAGGACGGCATTTACTTTGTGAAAACATCATCACTGCACCCGTATGCATGCATAAGCATGCATCAAACATGCACTCTGGGTTCTGCTAACACTATAATGATAAAACAACAGTGTTCAGTACATAAAACACTGTTAGGGAACAAGAGGTCTAGAATGCCTAGGGAATACCATACAGCGTTTTTATCTAACTCAACTGTCAAGAGATCTGGTTTCTATTCTGCTACTGACTTACTGCTTTTCCTTGCAAAAGAGAGACAATGGTTAAATTCTCCAGAAATAGACTTAAAGGAATCATGTCTTCTGTTGAAAGAGTAGGCAACATACTGTTAGTAAAATTATGCATTTATGTAAACAGCACATAAGAGAATTTTTGAGCAGGTGGGTACAAACAGTCTGTTGGGAAAGAACCAAAATGGTTTTTGCAGTGGGAAATCCTGCTGACATCCTGTGATGCTGCCATGAAGCATATGGGTGAAGGTGACCATCACTCACTACAGTTATATTTTGATCAAAATAAAGAACAATTGCCAAGTCCTAATGGAAATCATGTAATACAGACTTTTTTTTTTTAACTGCCTTTTGAGGGAAAAACTTTTTATTGGGGCAGGAATTTTTCAGATATTAATAAGTCAGTAATTTTTTAAGCATGGAATTTATCTTGATTTTCCATTTGGCTGCATTTTCAAATCAAGGAAACTGTCATTGTTCTGAGATTAATACCTCTGAAGAGTAGGGCAGTTGCTTGCCAAATTTCTCTCAGGACAAAATTGGATGGAGTCAGGAAATGTGATACCACAGACTGCCACAGGATACAGTGAGAATATCCCTGTGCTTGCATTGCTTTCCCTGATCCATTTTTACATTGCTGGTGATGGAAATCAATTAACATTAGAATCACAGAATCAGTCAGGGTTGGAAGGGACCACAAGGATCAGCCAGTTCCAATCCCCCCTGACATGGCCAGGGACACCGTACCCCAGATCAGGCTGGCCACAGCCTCATCCAGGCTGGCCTTAAACACCTCCAGGGATGGGGCCTCAACCACCTCCCTGGGCAACCTAATCCAGGCTCTCACCACTCTCATGCTGAACAACTTCTTCCTCACGTCCATCCTGAACCTACCCATCTCCAGCTTCACTCCATCCCTCCTAGTCCTGTCACTACCTGATATCCTGAAAGTCCTTCCTCAGCTTTTTTGTAGGCTCCCTTCAGATACAAGGGCCACAAGAAGGTCACCTCAGAGCCTCCTCTTCTGCAAACTGAACAGCCCCAGCTCTTTCAGTCTGTCTTCATAGGAGAGGTGCTCCAGCTCTCTGATCATCCTCATGGCCCCCATTAAATGCCAAATTACCAAAACCCACTCCACCAAAAACAAAACCAAAAAAACCCAACACTGTTCTGGTGGCTGATTTTAAGCTGAAGTTTTTTTTAGGAAACAAATTGAAGATGCCATTCTGCCCAGTAACTACGCATCCACTTTCTCAGTGTATTTAGGAGCAACTGGAGAGGTGAAGCATTTAAATACCTGTGCTGAATGTCCTCTATTATCTACATTCCTTTAAATATTGTGAAGGATTTTTTGTATCACTCATACCTTAAAATCATGCCTCCTAAACAGTGATGTTACATTAAAGAGATAATTTCTATCACCACCATAATGTAAGGGAGCTCCAGGAACCAACACTGCAGAATCGCCTCAAACTGAGTAGGCTTTTCAGTGGTTGGGATCATCAGTACAGCTCCTTCTCACAGCTGTCAGATACAGAGAGGGGGTTTACAAAAGCAAACTAACACTTGAAGGACTTGCTGCTTGTAACAGGGATTTTGCTAGGCCTTCCCAAATAAACCATTTTATTTTTAGGACTTTTCCTACCTTTACTGGTTTGTTTTCACTCTTTTCCTCATCCCTACTTTCTGTATTCTTTAGAAACATCAATTCAGACAACTTCCACTGACTGTTTCCTACCTGCAGTACAATTATTTTTGATACTCTTCCTTCCCACAAAGGCAGATAATGGCTCATGAAATGAGATGAGAAGGGCGGCAGAGGTTATAAATGCCTACCTTCTTAAATATATTTGCAGCTTAACACCTAAACCCCCAAAATCTAGATGAAGAGGAGGCCATCATCTTGAATCCACGTTACCATAATAAATAACCATAATAAACAAAAATTGCACAAATCAAACCCAAATACTAAACGGCAGGGGTTTGGGCTAACAAATAAATCAATAAATGATGGATCCCATCCCCATTTCAAACTAATATTTTGCTCTGCTCATCTGCATGCTGATTTTTTTTTAAAGTTATTTGTAATGAACGTTCATTGTGTGACAATTTATTTTCTTAAAGATGGCAATTTTGCTAATGAACACAGGCCCCATGCTTTGCAAAGTAGATAACGAACAACGATGCCCAACTACAAACAACAAACTCATCGCCATTACTGAAGCACTGGGGCAAAACTAAAGGCATATGAAAAGCAGGTAGCACACCTCTCATTTTGGATGCCCGTAATTCAGGGGCAGTGGCAGCGTTCACAGGAGGGACTGAATAAGGAACAGTTAAAATGCCCCACAAATCCTCAGCCCACACCGCAAAACAACGCGGCAATGCCCTTCGTCGGATCTGGGCGGATTTCACAGCAAACTGGTTACAATCGCTCGGCACCTGCTGCAAGGCACCAGCGGATGGCCGTGCGCGGCCCCACGCCCGCAGGGCTGTGTTGGAAGCCTGTCAGCTGAAGCAAAAGCCGGCAAGGAGGGTGCCCGGGATGCTGCCGGGGCCCTGTTGGCCGCTCAGCTCCGCTCCGCTGGGCGCCAGCCCCGGTCCCACTGTCCCCGCGCCGGGACCCACCTTGGGCATCCGGATGTGCTCCATGGCGGCGGCGCGGCCCAGCTCCGCATCCACCCCGCGCAGCCCGCGGAGCGGCCGCACGCACCTGGCCGCGCTGCCCTCTGCTCCTGCCAGCCCTGCCCTCAGAAATGCAGCTACATCTTTACGTGTCTTTACTTGCTTTTCCCCTCGTGTGTTCCGGCACAGGTAGGACGGAGAGAGGGCGGCTTTATAGCGGGCAGACGATGTGCCCGCGCTGCGCTGCCGGCAGGTCAGAGGCCGGCTCCACCTCCCCGGCAGCTGCCATGCTGCCCGCGCCGCGGGGATGCTTCCCGCCTGCCGGCCCCGCGGCCCTCGGGCGGCCTGCTGCTTCTCCGCTTGCTCGCCACCGGCACCCTCAGGCGCAGCTCAGAGGTGGCTCTTCAGCGGTGTGCTGTCTTACCCAAAATTACATCGTTCTGTCCTTTCTGCCAGGAAAGACAAGCTTACAAACATGAAAGGGATCTCTGGCTGAGATTGCCTCCCCCTTAGTTATGGTCTTGTTCCCTGGCCCGACTGGTACATCTGAAAGACACAAAGGCTGCACTTACCGAAACTGAAGCGCTGCTTTTTGTTTATCTCAAGCTCTGCGTGTTTGTTTTTCTATAATTCACGATTTTCCTGCATCTTCATATTTGCAGAGGGGGAGATTTTTTGTGACACACAATTTTCAATCTCATGCTTCAGATTCCTTGTCCTATCTCCTGCCTTGCTGGTGTAAGAGGTGCGTTATCTCTTGAAGCAAAGGGAAATGTTACAGAGCTGATTTCCTCAGCTTGCCTGCACAAAGATTAAGAAGTTCAAACCAAAGATAAAGTATCTTTAACTGTCTTTGAATTCCTACCATGTTCTGAGCAGAAAGGTAAACTTTTCAGTGTTAGGCCAAAGTGCAAATGACTGCTGATACACTTTGTCAGATAAACCACAGCCTTTGAGGCTTGTAAAATGTCTGGGTGTTCTATACTGATCAGTGTATTCCAGCAGTTCTTCATGAACGGAGACTAGCCTCATCAAGGGATAGAAGCGAGTATGGGGACCTGTCAAACCACACAAAGACCATATGGCAAGAGTGCTCTGCTCCAGATCACCAGAAGCTCCCTGCATATCCTCCTGCTGCCTGCAGAGAACAGAGAAAGGTTGATTTGTTTTGAGAAAGATAAAATATGGGCTGAAAATAACATGGCGTTTCCAATAAAAGTGAATATGTTTTACCCAAGGGAAAAACAAGTTTGTCTCCATTAGCTCCAGTCCTGCCAACACTTCTCCAATCCTGCCACTTTCTTGCTAAAGAATGGCTAGGACATTCAGCATCGTGTGGGGGTTTTTTGTGCCAACTCTTTGTTTAGAGGAGGCAGAAGGTGTACTGTCATGAGTGGAATGAAATCATCCCTGGATTTGACCACTGGCCTTGGTTTGGCCCATTTGTGCCCTCATCTCTCCAACAGTTCAGCTGCTATTATTGAGCAGGAGTGGTTTTATGACTGTAATCTGAGACACTATCAACTGGAAGAAAATAACTGTTTCCTCAGATCTGAAATGAGAGTTGGAAATAGCATTGTCTATTTGAAAATTGACTGGATAGCACCCATTAAAGTGCAAAAACAGCATCAAGTGTGGACTTCGCAATCAGTGGCATATTTTGCTCTTTATTTTAGACCAGAGCTATCAGAATCAATTAGGAATTAATCAACCATGAAACGTGTTTCCTTTGTAGTTATGGCTGACGTGATTCACTGTGTACATTATCATCTTCTGGCATTTGTTACTACAAATGAGTAAGTAAACTTGAAAGAAAGTATGGTTATCCTTTTGGTCCCCAGAGGTATTTCCTTTTTCTCTGGTACATCTTATGATTCATTATAGTCAAGTTCAAGTCCTGTTGTTGATGGCAAGAAAGCTTTCAGAATTAAGTGAGAATGCACTTTATCTCTGTTTCCCTTTCATCAATAACTGCAAAGCTCAAACATTGCTCAGAGGAGACTGTTTATGTAGCAATTAGTTTCTCAACACCCTTGCCAGAGTTCTTGACCTGTCTTGGGCCAGTGAAATAATTAATGGGTGAGTGCAACTGCAAGTAGAATGTGAATTTAAGATAAAAGCTACACCTACTGCAATTGCCATGGAAAGCTGCAGTGAGCATAACCTGCTAAAAATTCCCTGACATTTTTCATTTGCATTTCGTACTCATAGAAACTGCTGTCTTAACAATCCTGGAAAACAAATCCTTTGTCCACGTTAGAGTTACAGTGAAGATAACAACAGAAAATAACACTCCATAGCTCTGACTCAGCTAAGACGCATATCAGGGAAATTAAATTGCCATGCTTACATAGATTCTGCTATCTGCTGTGAATGCCAAAAAAGTTCTTGATGAATGATGTCACATGAAGAAGGCCAGCCACTGAGGGCTAGAATGATATCAGTGTATTTATTTTCTATATCTATAAACAGCAGAGTTATCTTTCATCCTTGTCCAGTAAAATTTGAGAGACCGTTTCATATCCAATGTGTAACAAGTTCTGCTATATTCATTGCAGTCACCCAAATGCTCAGACGTTTTGCATCTGCTGCTACCAACCTGGATATGAATCATCATGTTAGCTCTGGAATGCTTTATAGATTTATTTGAGATTTACCATTATATTTTATTAATATGAAATAGTTTAAGGGCGATGTCCTGTAGGGTGCAGTTTAATATCATACCAACTCACAGAATAAATGTATGTATCTGTATTAATACTTAACTTTCAAGTCTAGCCTACAGATGGTCAGTCAGCTCTATAGACATATAATAAATACTATAATGTAGGAAAGAAATCAACCTGAAATTGGTGGTATAGCAGCTTTGGACAACCACAGCCTATGTGACAGAATCTTCCACCTAAAGAGGTGGGATGAAGACATGGAGGTTGGGATCAGTCCATGCTGTAGTGGGCTACAGGCTGACAATACTGGTTTGAGTGCAGCCCTTGGTTTGTGGAAATGGAATGGATTAAAACAAAACCAACTTGGCATCTCATCCAGGAAATGCTTTGGACTTGGTGCCGGCAAGAAGTAGTTTGTGGGCAACACTTTCTCCTGCAATTAAGCACATACAGGTCTTTGTACATTACTTGCTGGAAACAACAAACAAACCAAATAGGATTACATCAAAGTCAACTGACTTTTCAAACAGTCTTCTAATGGAAATATTCAGTAAGATCCATTGCAAAAGAGACTTTTTATATTAGAAAAAAAGGAAACTGTGTTGGCTTTTACCATAAAGTACAGTACATTCATACACTGTTGAAAATGATGCATCTACACCAGCAATACACTGAAGAACCATGTGGCCTGTAAATTGGTAATTATGGATTAACAATACTAGCACATCACAATCATTTATGTGTCGGACATATCTATTTTCCCACCATTTTCACAGTGCTGCTCTACTCTTTTAACCCCTTATAAAGTAAGAAGCACAAGTCTGTTACAGGAACTGTATGAACCAATACAGACCAGCTTCTCACCTTTTTTTAATATCCCACAGCATGACAGTCCTAGGAATTCCTACACTACAAGGATGTTGATGAAGAAACAAGAAGCCTTTTGAAGACTTTTTTGCTGCCCTCTTTCCAACACAAAACCACATTAGAGCACATGCCTTTAGCAGGCACTGTAGCTTTGCAGTGCTACAGCTACTTTCCAGATGAGCTTTCGCTAGTGCCAAGATCCCAGTGAAGAGATGCCCCAGCCATATGCTACTGTATCCATCTGGAATAGGCTCCCAGTGTAGCTGAGCTGAACTGTTGCCAGTTCAGCAAGGAGGAGCAGTAGCATGTTTAAACTTCTTGCGTCGTCTTCCCAGCCCTGCAGCATCCTCTGCCTGTGCACTGCCTTGATTAGTATCTGGCTTTTGTGTCTCAAGTCAAGTGAGCTTGCTATGCTGTTTGCTTTGTTTGGCTGCCCAGTTTTCAGTTAGTTTGGTGTGATAATCTAGCTCCCGTTGTGATACAGAGGCAAGGAGCCTAGCTAAAAGTGAGTAGTGACAGTGAACCAGGTGAGTTAAAAAGAGGGAAGTTAAGAAAATAAGAAAACAAACCCAAAAGAGTTGGGCTTAGTGCTGGTGAGGTGAAGGAATTTCACTTGCTCAGGAGACACAGCAAGAATTTTAGAATCGTAGAATGCTAGGGGTTAGAAGGGACCACAGAGATCATCAAACCCCTATTTGACTATTACTATTGCTTATTGCCACTTGCATTTATTTAGTAACTTTTGAACTTTTTTGGGGAACATGTATAGTTTCTAATGGCAAATGCACTTAGACACACAGACTTCTCCCCCAGTTAATCTAGCAGGAACTGCATGTGACAAGGTAAAGGATGCAGTGAGCAGCTCTCACTTTATTGTTTAACTCAGCTAACTGTTAATGGGTTTGACCTTTTAATGTTTCCTTCAAGAAGTACTCAAAACAATCTTTAATTTTTGCCTTGTTATAAAACATTGTTGCATAGTTCTAAAAGCAAATCTATGCAGGAAAGAATGGCAGCAGACCTCTGGAAATTGGAAGGGTTTGGATCTCAGTCTGTAGATAGGGGAACCGATACGATACATGACATATAATACACCATACATAATATTTGGCCAGATACATGACAACTGTATGCCTGAAGTGCGTAGTACAGAAATAAAACGTAAGATTCTAGAATGACTCAGGGTATATGTCCAATTGCTTATGTGAGGATTCCCCTAATTGAGGAAACCATTAAGATTTTGGCAGAGTGATAACTCTGTTAAAGGAGAGCATTTCAACAAGATTAAAAAGTGAATCCAGATCCAGCTACTCTGAAAATGTGTTTTCTGTAACAAAGTATGTTAGGACAACCAAATAGGGAGTACAGTCTTGATATATACTTAAGCTGGTCGTGCCACATATAGCAGTTAAATGAAATTATTGCAGTTAAAAAAAAGGGTCAGTTATTACAGCAGGGATTGCAGGGAGAAAATAGAAAGAAGTTCTTCTCAATATAACCAGTAGTGAAACAGACTCTTGCACAAGTGATGATTCAAAGATCCTAAACTTCTGAAGTAGGGTAAATACTGCTTAGAGATTTACCTCTCATTCTATGAATTAATCTATCTATCTACCTATCTGTATTTCTACCTACTCTTTTTTGTCAGTTAGATTGTTCAGTGAAAAGCAATTGCTTTTCTTGCCCTTTACTGCTTCTCAGCAGAACATTGCTGTAGAGACAACTGGAAACCTGTAAGAGAGGCCTTTGTCTTCTCCATACATTATCTGTGCTTGAATATATCTGAGCATGTCTGCTCTGAAGTTAAATCTCCAGCTATGTAAAAATAAACTTAGAAGAAAAGGTGATTTATTAATTTTTAAATAATACTTTTTTTTCCCATTAAAATCTAGCAGATAAATGTGTTTCTTCCACTTAAAAATGGGTACTGGATATTTTGGAAGTAGATTTACTACAGAGTCAGATATCAGCTGTGAGTGACAGTCAGTAATAGAATTATCTTTGAGAAGACATGTTAGGAAGCTGTCCCAGTTCCTCGACAGTCATGTAGGGATTCTCCAAATTGTGGCATCTATGATACTCTGACAATATCATATCCAGAATCTTAGGCAGGGAAGTTTCCCTTATCTGATACAAAACAAGCTTTGGGGTTTGTTTGTTCATTTGTTTGTGGTTGGTTGGTTGGTATTTTGGGTTTGGTTTGTTTTGATGTTGTTTTTTTTTACCAACATCTTTTTATCTTCTCAAACCCTTTCCATTGAAATATTCGGTCACAGGCGCAGCAATAACTTAGAAGAAAGAACCACTGCTGACTTGTGTAATCTGATTACACAACTTTGTGTAATCTGGAGCAGAATTGCTCAATGAAAAATAAAATCATGTTAGCAAGGCAGCCTCTAGCATTTTCTCAAGGAATTTTTTCTTAACTTTTGGGGCTGTATTAATGGTCTAACTAGAGCACTTTTCCCAACAAGAAAAAAAATAGAAGTGGACATGGTATATTTGGGTTTAGGGAAAAAAAAGAACAGAGAGGAAAGAAAATGTGGATAACAGAGGAAAATTATCCCATGGTCTTTGTACAAAAAATAGATAAAGCTGTGTTCAAAATATGGAAGAGCTGGTTTATCTTTAAACTCCTTGCTGACCTATGAGGATCATAATTCAGTGAAGCAAATGTGGCCTTTTCAGGTATGAGATTGGTGCATAAGTTTGTGTTGCCAGTAAATTATTCTTTACTACATTGTACCGAAGCTCCAATGCTGTATATAGGTAGGGAAACAAAGCGCAAACTAACACAAACCAAAACCAAAATACAAAGCAAAATGCAACAAAAGAAAAGGCATTTGTTTCCCAATAATGCATAATAAAACATTAACTGAAATACTGATTCATATCTGAAATTTGCACCATATGTAAGCATGTTTTTGATAAGTTTGTTTCGCTCTGCATTTTAAAGGAAACCTTCAGATAAGGGTTTTGTTTGTTTGAAATTAGAAGCTAAAGTAAAACACAATATGCAGGAAAACTGAAACTGATGTGCTTCTTTCCATCTTACTGACAAGCAGTCATCACGGTAAGTGGACAGAATCAGTTCTGGCTGACCAGCACCTCTTGAAATCCTCTTGAATTTCAGGTGATTGCCTTGGCCCTTTATCCACTGTGGTAATAAGGAGCCAAGCTGACACTGCGAAAGCTGTCAGTGAAGTCTTGCTTACTAACCTCCTGTGAAAAGGAGGTTCAGATTATACACTTATATTCTTTACTGGACAAGCAATTTAGGTTTTGAGTAATAACTGATTAAGAAAGTCACAGAAACCTGAGTGTTCAGACTGAAAGGGTGTTATGATCGAATTCAAGTGTACTTCTCCAAAATTGTCTAATGTCATATTAGTATTAATTTTGTTTCACTTTCACCTGGTGACTATTTTTCAAATTCCATTACTGCCTCTTGGGTTTTGAGACAGAAAATTAATTTTGGGATGGATTCTGAAGAAAGTTTGATTGCTTCTGGTATTCCCAGGCTGAAAGCTCTGAGGCTCAGGAAGTGGGTTTTTTTTTCTATCTCCTGAAGGCTTCCTACCCTGTGTAGTATTAGATTTGATTTGCATTCTTGATCTCTGTCAATTATTGTCATGGGATATGCATGAGAAGATTGTCTGACGTAATCTGTTCCCAGAGTGGAATGTCCAGGGTATTCTTCCAACATACTTCTGCTCACTAGTCACAGTCAGGCTGCGTGAATTATCATAGTTGAAAGGTCCACATCTGAGTGGAAACGATGTAATGGCTAGAAAAATAAGTGTAAGGTGAGATGTATCATTAACCATAGACACCTACAGATACATAACTGTATGTAACTGACCACTTTGAGGTTAACAGCTAACTAAATTATTAGAGCCTGCACATAAAGCATATGTCTGTGCTGTATGTTTGCCTCATGCCACAACACCAAACACTCAACTGAGCAAGTTGTTACTTACAAATCTCAAGAGAACCATTTACAACCTACTGGCTAAGTAGTTATTTCATAGTTTTGGAGCCCACACAGGGCAGACCTCTGTGTCTATGCTTGCCAGCCACGTGCCTCATGCACATTACACATCACTGGGTTATGTAAGAGCAAATGCTTCAGACTCTTGTCCTTTCTAGTCCTTCCCTCTGCCTTAGAAATGGCACTGCCCCCTGCTTCTGTTTTGTAAACCAGGCTATGGCAACTGGATTGATGCTGTTGGACTATAGTAAAAGGCACTCCAACACACTTGCAGACTTGATTATGCAGAAACTGCTGCTGATTCATCTGGAAGAATCTGCTGAGGAATTATTCCTTAAAGAACAGAATGATTGGTCCTGGTCTGAACTTTGGTTCGTGTCCACTGTAATCTCCTCAAAGTCAGAAAAGATTTTGCCTCTATAAAACTAGGAATGAGATTGTATTGTTGTAGCCCAAGCTGGTTATTGGGGTGGAGAGTGAGCAGAACATGCAGACATGAAGGGCCACATCTATTTCTAGCTACTGCCTGTCCTTTCAGCACAAATATACTCTCTTCTCATAATTTGTGGAAAAAAGACAATATCACTTTTCAGACTTTCACTACTGCTCAGTCACGCTTGTTGCTGGCCAGCCAGTTTCCATAAGAGTGTGGTCATTGTCAGTGTGATCATCATGGACAGCTCCTAATAACATTTAGTCAGCATTGGCAGCACTGTCAAGAACATGACTCCTTTCAATCATCGTCAACACTCACAGTAGGAAAATCAACAGTATTTACATTCTCATCCATGTTGTCACCACCTAACTGATGCCATTTATAATTTTGCTGACACCCTTTTCCCTCTGGGGTACATCAGCATCCATTGAGCTAGCCACTCCTTGCAGCAGTGGTCTCTCTGCTACACCAGAGCTACTCATACAGTCTGAAAGCTTGTGGCCATCTTCCTTTAGCGTCAAATGGAAGCATCGTTCCAGCAATTTATGCTGGAGGACTCTGAAGGGTAAACTAGATGCTGGTAGTCCAATGTAGCAAAATTATACCTTCCTGCTGTGCTTAATTGGTTGCTGCTTATCAACCTGAGACATCTTCTCCCAAGGGGCTGGCCACAGCTCAGTCTTAAGGCAGGTGCAGATCTAAGCTAAGTAAATATCCTTTTACCTTCCATAGTATGAGACAGTGCTGCAGAACTTAATCACAAAACAAAACTCTACAATGTTTGCTACTTGTATAGCAGTAAGCAGTCAGGAATGTAATACCTTATTAAATACTAGTGCAGTCAGCAGAAATAAAGAAAAATGTAACCAAACTGGCCAAGTAAAATAAACAGAGGGCTATGTGTAGAATGAACTGAAAAAGGAAAACAAACCCTTTTTTCTTGAAAGGATTTAACTAAGTGCTACATCCTATGTGGCTTCCAAACAGCTGCTCTTCACTCAGTTTGAGATGTGGCATGCATGCTGTGCCATTGCTTCCCCCCCAGCTGGTGTGGAGTTGGGAGCTTGTAGCAAATTGTCTCCGGATACTTGAGGGCTTGAAGGGTCTAGTGGCTGCCTCAAGAGGAAGGCTAACATGAGATCAAGTTAGGAAACAGAACCTGATGTGCCTCTTAAGGTCACGAAATTCATGTGTTTCTTCCACAATGGCCTTGATCTCTTACCTCATCTCCTTCTCTTTGGCTTCTTTGTGAGTCCTTGCCATGAGTCATCACATTTTCATCCCATCACTGAACACACTGTTAGAGATGAACCACTTCCTTAAGAAAAATAATTTCTTCTATAGGGCCTCCCACTTCTTTCATTTGAGGTCCTTACTTCTGTAGATGTATACAGGGTGCTGTCTAGGTGATGCCATTCCTACCATGCAAAACAGCAGCTGAACAGCACTCATGCAGATGCTAGAAGACACATAAAATGCTCAACCTTTTTTCCTACTGAACTATCAATGATACCACGACTCTGAAAGTCTTTTCATGATCCATCTTTGGATTCAGGATCTTGCCAGTGTGACTGAATTGCAGGCAGATGTTTTCTTTGCTTGTGGGACTATGAGGAAAGATATGCCCCCATTGAGATCAGGAAATGTTAGTGAAAACAGAGATGGAAAGGGGAAATGTGACACTCTTTACACTCATAAGCAGAACACCTGGTATGTATGCATGTAATTGGTGTGAGATTTTTCATTTATGCAAAGCTGCTTTCCATAATCCCAGGGTGCAGTGTGGCTTCAGCAGAAGGAAACACATTACTGGGACATGCAGACATATGCATGCTTGTATGGACCATCTTCACTAGGAAATTACCAGTGTGATTATAAACTTCATCCATAGTTGCCAGAAAGCCAAGCTGGTAGTGATCTATAAAACACAAGAAATCACAATTACAGACTTCTGTTCTCTCATGCCCTGCCCAGCAAAGTGTGCCTGTCACTTCCCCTTTCATTCCTTACTGATGTTTGAAGGGCAGTGGCTGGAGAGGGGGTTAATGACACAGCTGCTGTGATAACCTCCCAAAGCCAAAGACATCCCAGTAGGGTCAGAGTTGTCAGCTTGGACTCTCACATAAAGATTGGGTGGTAAACCTTCCAAATGTAATGTCTTCCTTATTGCAGATCTGGTATCACAGCTTCTCGTGCTGTGGACATGTTTGACAAGCTCCCCCAGGGCATCTACTGAGGTTTCTGACCTGCCTTAGTTGTCTTCAGTGTGAATCAACCCCCCTTGGTGAACCTGACATACTCCAGAAGAAAGCTATTTTGTCTATCTCCTGGCAAGGATATCTTCTTTCCTAAAATAACTGAGTAACTGTGAGGGTTTCTCTAGTCCCCAGATGTTCTATGTCCCATAGGCACCTCCCTTCTTGCTGAGAATGAACAGCACAGTAAAAACAAGAGCCAAATCCTAAACTGGTTGCTCTCTGGTGTGCAGAACTGAAGTTTTTTACCATACTGCTTGGTGGTTCTCGTGAGAAATGAAGACATCTCAAGGGTTTCCTGAGATCAGGATGCTCTGGGAAAATGTTGGGGTTGTTTCAGAGGGGAAGAGAATAGCACTTGGCAATACATGTTTCTCCATTGTCAAGGAGTGCTCTGCTACAGAAATTTCCTCCCAGAAGTCTCACAATTAAGTCTGAGGTGAATCTAGTTCCAGTGTTTCTGACTACATCTGATGGGTAGGGGAATAGGGAGGAAGAAGGAGCAAACCAAATTGCCAAGGTAGAAATACTTTTGTGGACTGATGCTGAGGTAACAAAATCCCTGACTTCTCTAAATCTCCAAGTGCACAAGCATACCTTCTGTATTGAACTCTCTATGATCTTAGAAATTATTTATGCTTGAGTTATTTGAAGTCTTAATCTTACCATTGCATTTTGCAAGAGGGAAAGTTCAGCAAGTGTTTGCAGACTCATGCAAAAAAAAAAACCCTGAGATCTAAGGTAATATCTCTCTTAGATGTTTGGCTTTTGGTGTTCTCCTTTCTTGGCAAGGGTTCTACTTTTTGTTGGGCAAGCCCTTTATTAGCATATTTTGGAAAGCAAAGGACCTAATTCCTTTCATATTCCAGTGAATTTTAAAATTTTCTTCCTTAATTTTGTCTTTGTGGGGGGAAATGCTTATTTTGTTTGCTTGATTTCTGTTTCCCTTCTCAGTGTAGTGCAGAAATAAAGAAGGAAAGGTGTGCTATACAGAGAAATTCAGAGATGGGAAGAACTGTTCCTGGTGCATGGAATTCATAAGAGCCATAAAGCTCTGAAAATACAGTTTTATGAAAAAAAGTTCTAGATGACACACAGTCTTTTTTTTTTTTTTTAAGTAAAACTTGAAATAACCCAAAGGTCTCTATCAGAAGAGAACATCCCCAGCACGATAGTTAAAAATGTGTTAAATTTAGAAAGAGAGCTCTCCATTGATTTGCCTGAGGCTTAACTGAGTTGATTAAACAGTGCAGAAATGCACTTTTTGGGGCAAGACATGATGCTTCTGATAGGTAGTCACTTATTAACATACAAGTATATTTTTACTGTGAAGGATATGTCATTGTAACCTTTTTGGTGACTATTTTAATGTGACCATCAAAACATAAGTTTTGATAGCTGGTAGGAAAAATAAGCAGAAGATATAATTAGCAAACACCTGAATGGAAGTACATAGAGTCTTAGCTTCTATTGTCTGCATCTCTTTCCATATTTGATATTGGCAAATATATTAAACAGTATATTTTGCAGTTAAAAAAAAAAATCAGTCAAACAAAGCCCTTGAGGGCTTATTTAAATAGATATATGTGATGTGGATTTAGTCGAGGAGAAACCCAAGGTCTGTGTAATTTAGAACCTTGCGTAATTTTCCAGTCGTTAAATACGTGTGCTTGTCCCTTGCAACAGTGACCTCATTTAGGTTTTGGTATGGCAATAACTTTAGGCATAGGACATCATAAACTCTATGCCACATCATTTCCTTAAAATAAGCTATCGTTGATCAACACTTTCATCATAAACTCATTTTTCCAGCATTCGTTGCACTAACAATCAATCAATTCTATTTGCCATATGATCCAGTACATTACTAATACCATGAGAAAGTAAATCACAGAGTAGAAGCCAGGATTTTTTCAGATCTTTGAGAAGTCCACTTGTGGCTGCCAAATTCTTCCCTGTTTTGTGTTCTTTCTTGATACAGTTTGAAAGGATTATGAATTCTGTCTGTCATCTGGACATCTTAACAGATACTCAGAAGCTGTGCAGTCAGATTCTTCTTTTCCTAATGGAAACAAATTACAGGATTAACTGATTACTGGGCCAATAACCCTCTGCACTTGGAAAGTCTGATGCCTCTCTCTTCACCAAAAGAATAGAGGATTCAAGTTGCAAAAACTACTAAGATTCACTGTTATCATGGCAGCAAAGGCACAAGCATTAGGAGTCTTCTGAAAAAGGCACTCTGAAATAGCATTGTTCAGTAATAAAATGCCCACATGTGCTCTGCTCCAAAAGTTGCTGTAGAAAGTCAACCTCCCAGACCTTGTCATTCCACAGATTTGAGCAAAAGGAAACAAGCAGACCTACAGCTTTTCTCCTTCAGGGTCTAACAAGGTTATAGCAGAGAGTGCTTCTCATACTTTTGTCCATAGCTCTAGGCTGGGCAGGAAGAAATTTAACTAAATTCAACAAGGGCACATGTAGAGTCTTGCATCTGGGAAAGAACAACTCCAGGTATCAGCATAGGTTGTGGACTGACCTGTTGGAAGACAGTGAAGGGGTAAGGATCTAGGGGTCCTAGTTGATGGGAGGTTTACCATGAGCCAGCCATGCGCTCTTGTGGCCAAGAGGGCCAATGCCATTCTGGGGTGTATGAAAAGGGCATTGGCTAGTAGGTCAAGAGAAGTTCTCCTGCCCCTCTACTCTGCCTTGGTGAGGCCACATCTGGAGTACTGTGTCCAGTTCTGGGCCCTCCAGTTCAAGAGGGACATAGAACTGCTTGAGAGAGTCCAGAGCAGAGCCACAAAGATGATTAAGAGAATGGAACGTTTCTGTTACGAGGAGAGACTGAGGGAGCTGGGGACTGGAGAAGAAGAGATTGAGAGGTGACCTCATCAATGTTTATAAATATATAAAGGGTGAGTGCCAGGAGGATGTAACCAGGCTCTGCTCAGTGATGCCTGATGACAGGACAAGTGGCAATGGGTGGAAGCTGAGACATAGGAAGTTTCATGTAAACATGAGGAGGAATTTTTTCACTGTGGGTGACAGAACACTGGGAACAGGCTGCCATGGGGGATTGTGGAGTTTCCCTCTCTGGAGATACTCAAAACCTGCCTGGATGTGTTCCTGTGTGATCTGGTCTAGGTGATCCTGCTCTGGCAGAGAGGTTGGACTGGATGAGCTTTTGAGGCCACTCCAGCCCCTGACATTCTGTGATTCTGTGACTCTCTTCTGATTAGCACACCAGGGTTTCACATCACCTTGGCAACTGTAGATTATGGAGATATTTTAAATACTATAAAGACAATGGAAGTATGCCCTGCCCGTATGAAACTCCCACTGAGTTGATCACGTCCAAGATTCCACCCAAGAAGTCATTTTCACAATACTTAATTAAAGCCAGATTTCTACTTCCAGGTTATTTGACAGATCTCAGTGCCAGGTATTCATTAGAGCCTGGTGTACATTCTTGTTTCCCCCCCCTGAGAATTTATGACTGTCATATCACTCGAAGGATGGAGAACAGTAGCCAGAGATAACAAATTACTTCATGAAAAGGATAACAAAACTGTATTTTCCCCCCATTTTAAAAACACACTATCTAGCACTCTGACTGCTGTGCTCAGGTTTTTTGTGTTCTGTTTTGGTTGGTTTGTTTGTTTTTCTTTTTTATAATTGCATTGATCTTGGCAGTTTAAGGCACAGGAGTTTTTATGTGCTTGCTCTTACTGGCAGTGGCGTGTGATGTAGCTGTTTTTCCTCTGGGTGACTTTTCTCATCTGTGCAGCTTGAGACATTCCTAGCTTTTAAGAAGAAAAAACTAGTAAGAACTAGCTATTTTTCAGATGTTTTCTGCCACCCTTTCTTCTCTTGAACATAACCTCTGGCATAGAACTAAACAGCAGCAAGTCTGGGACCTCTTTTTAAAAACATCTTGCTAAAATTAGCCTTATTTGGAGGGTGCAAATAAGAACAGGATGAATGCTACTATTCAGCACAAATGCATCAGAGTATTGTTGGGAAGGAATACACCAAAGTCTCTTCCAAGCTGTATGTAAAAAAGCTCAAAAGATGTACCTGAAGTAGCGCTAAGAATAGAACATATGTTTCTGTTATTGTTGCTGGATGATAATTATAAAAGGCAGCTGCAAGCCTTCCCTTTTTTGAATGATCTCACACCCTCCTTCACCCTAAACTACTCTTTCCCTTTCAATGGAAGATACTATTTCTTGAACAAGAACATCATTCTGCGAGACACGCTGAACTCTCCCAGACTCAAAGAGCTTAAAGGATTAACATGCATCAGCACTTTCCAAACCTCAATAAAAAGGCACTTTTTCTTCTCTTTGAAGGCTCACACAGAACATTAGGACCTCAAAAAATCATCTAGTCCAATCCTCCCACCAGGGCAAGATCACCTACAGTAGCTGACACGGGCAGGTTTTGAATATCTCCAGAGAGGGAGACTCCACAGCCCCTCTGGGCAGCCTGGTCCAGTATTCTGTTACCCTCACAGTGAAAAAGTTTTTCCTCATGTTCACATGGAACCTTCTATGCTTCCGCTTGTACCCATTGCCCCTTGTCGTATCATTGGGCATCTCTGAAAGAGCCTGACTCCTGATACTTGTCCTTCACATATTTATAAACATTAATGAAGTCAGCCCTCAGTCTCCTCCAAGCTAAAGTGCCCCAGATCTCTCATTCTTTCCTCTCTTTCCTCATAAGGCAGATGTTCCACTCCCTTCATGATCTTTGTGGCTCTACACTGGACTCTTTCAAGCAGTTCCCTGCCCTTCCTGAACTGAATGAAACAGAACTGGACACAGTATTCTACATAGAGCCTCACCAGGGCAGAGTGGAAGTTTGCAATCAGTTTGTCTATTCAATGAATGACAGCTTTTGAGTTGGCAGCTTCATTGTTATGACACATACAATCTTTGAAACCTTTTTACTAGCAGGTTTTACCTAATATGTCTTACAGCAAGTGTTCAGTGACAGAACTTAGGTAGTTTTTGCAAGTTGTGACTCAGAACAGCAGTGAACTTCTCTTTGTATCTCTATGTCGTGGAGGTGAAGGTGTCAGCAGTCAAAACTCTTGCTTCTGTTGTCACTCCAGCGCTCTCTCAAAAAAACCCAGAACCATTCCATGCCACACATCATACAAATCCATTTTAGGCCCAGGACTTATGTGTCTGAATTGGAAAGCTCCACAAGTACTCAGTGCAGGTTGGAGGAGTCCATTCAGTGTATCTAAACTGCACTGGTGCTCTGATGCTCTAGAGGCACCAAGAGAGGAGGACCAGCTAAGTTATCAGCCTGTAGTTTTACAGTATGAGTGCCCCATGTAATGACCCTGTAGCTTAAAAAGAGGAATAACATTCACCCACCAACTCCTAACGCTGCTAAGCCACATTCCTAAGAATGATAACAAGCTAGGCAACTACCTGAGGGGTGGTTGTGGCCAGGAGGAGGTTGCTCTCTTCTCTCAGGTGGCCAGTGCCAGAACGAGAGGACACAGCCTCAGGCTGTGCCAGGGGAAATTTAGGCTCGAGGTGAGGAGAAAGTTCTTCACTGAGAGAGTCATTGGACACTGGAATGGGCTGCCCGGGGAGGTGGTGGAGTTGCCGTCCCTGGAGCTGTTCAAGGCAGGATTGGACGTGGCACTTAGTGCCCTGGTCTAGCCTTGAGCTCTGTGGTAAAGGGTTGGACTTGATGATCTGTGAGGTCTCTTCCAACCCTGATGATACTGTGATACTGTGTGATACTGTGATACTTGGCTTCAAATCCAGTGGGAAGCTACTCTTGCAAGCTGGAGTGACAGTGACAGACTGAGCCACTTTTGGATGACCTTCACCACTTTCAGATTTCTCTGAGAGAAGCTGGCTCCCACATTGCACTGCCAGATCCACTCCCACCCCCATATGTGAGCATCAGTCCCTGTGGACAAGAAAATTGACACAGCTTTTAGAGCGAACTATTAATGTGCACTAACACTTGTGGCTTCTATACCAGGCATGGGAAAGTCTGCACTGAATAGACTGATGTGTTGGAAGTGTGCCTAGCAATACAGAAAGTCTTAATTTTTTGTTAGCTTTTTTATTTTATTCCATTCTACTTTTTTTTTTTTTTTTTTTTTTTTTTCATTCTCCAGTTTTTGGCAGATTTCTGTGTACTCCAATGGCAGATTTTTCCCACAAAACTGGAACACTATAAAAAGTGTGATGGGCAGGAACTGTACCTGGTCTGGTTTTCAAAGACAGTCATTTTTCCTTACCAACGTGTCAAGGCAGTGAATGTGACAATGGGACTAGGGGTGAGGAGGTGGAGTGAGGGGTGTGAGAGAGGTGAAAGGGTAGAGCTCTGGCACGTCGTTTGGTTCCCAGAAATTTTGGTCACTGTGTAGAGGAAGCCAGAGCCTCACCCTAACAACAATCTGCAACGTGGGCACAACTTCCTAGAAACCAGAGGATCTGCACACAAAAGATGCTATAAATGTTTTCAGAGCAGAAAAAAACTCACACTCCATATTCATAGAGAAGGAGCTTCTTACAGAAGTACAATGATAGTTCATCAGCTGCTGTAAACTCAAAGGCTTACTGCAAATTTACACTCAAAGAATTGGCTACTATCTAGAAAGCACTGACCTAGTGATGTGAGTAAACAGCTGGCACTTGGCAGGAAATTTTGACAAATTCTTGGGTATGAATATTTTTTGTCCTGACATAATAATATCTCCCTTTCACTGACAGAGAATTGTCAAATTCAAATTCATGTATTTCAGTGTTAGAAATCGTTTGGTATGGGACAGGTTACTAAGAGTGTTTGGAATTTACCTGTTCAGTGAATTTCTGAGCCTGGGAGAGTTCAAAATACGGCTTCATGATGTTCACTAAGTTGTTGCTAGAAAAAATGTGGCCGCAGAAACCTCTTCTCTACCACTGAACCTCCTGAAATCCTGTCACTGTGGAGCGACAGCAGAAATACAGAATTATCGTGCTGGGTGACCAGGGTTAATGAATATGCAGTGTGAAGCAGAGTTATGCTTTGCTGTTTGAGAGGACCACGAAGAAATCACCCTTTAGAGCATTTTAAAACATAACTATCAATGCTACCCTCCTGTAAATAGCATATTTGTGGCAATTCCTATGAACTTTTACAGCATGTTAGCTTGTTTCTTAAACACTACCAATTGTCATACCACCCTGAGAGCATTGTCTGGGTACTCATCATGTTTCTGCATCTGAGTCCCATTGACATTCACAGATTCCATTGTTTCAGTCAGATGCTGTCTTATTTTAATTTTTTATTTCTTTTTTTCCTCTGTCCCCACTCTCTCATATTTTCTGGGTGTGAGTTCTTTTTCTTATAATCCATTTCTAGTTCTCACAAGACCAGTGACTCTTCAGATTGTCCAATACCTTTTCCCTGAACTACAATCCTGGAGGATTCAGGATTTACAGTTCATATACTTAGTGGTTGTTAACAGTTAAAGTAGATAAATACAACCTTTAAGATTCTGAATCTAACCAGTCCTTACTTGGGGTTGCATCAGGCATGTACAGATACAGATCACATCACTGTCTACATTTCCTGCCTCTCCTTCCTCAAGACAAGATCTCTCTGAACAGTTACTTTTCTAAACCAAATGATGTACTTTGACTTTCTTTCTCTCTCTCTTGCAGCTAATTTCCCTTTTTCCTGAGTGATGCCAGTGTTAAAACTTGATGGCTACTCTGTGAAATCCTGTTTCTTTTTCACTTGCTGCTACTCAGCTTTTCTGTAATGTTTTTGTACAACATCTCTCAAGTTCTGTTGCATTGAAGCATCAGAATTAACACTTTCAACTCTTCTTCCATTATTGTAGTATAGACTCACAATTTCTCCTTTCAGGTAATCTTGTCTGAACCTAGGCTTCAAATATCCCCTTGTCTCCTGCTTGAATAAAAAACATTCAGTTTTCATACCTCCATCAGCCAGCAATTTATAATATCTGAAAAACCCTGAAAAATCTGAAATACATGTAGAATATCGACTTCTTGAAAATGTAGTTCAGACAGAAGAAAACCCTCAAAAACCCACACCAAAGCAAATCAAACAAAAAAACCCTAAACTGAACAACAACAACAAGAAAAAAAAAACCACCACCCAAAACCCTTACAAACCCCAACCAATAAAAAAACCTCTCCCCACATTCCTGGTTTGAATTCCAGGTGAAAATATAAGAAACATTAGTGCCCTGTGATGGGTGCTGGTGATCTCCTATGTGAAACAGTCTACAGTTTTATTCATCTGTACTCAATAAATAGGAACTAACCTTGAATGAGTGTAAAAAGAGGCTACTAGTTTGATCCACAATACAAAGAATTCACCACTCAAGAGAATATTGAAAACCTGGCAAAATCAAAGTGAAGAGGACATGATTATTTCCTGCAAACATATTTGAGGTGGAAAGTGGGAGGAAAAGTTATTCAAACTAGAGGATAGTATGCCATTAAAAAGAGTATAGATTGTTTGTGGATTCACCTGAAGATGAAACTGGAATACCTCCAAACCTCTATATGGTTGGACTCTGTGATTTTAAAGATCTTTTCCAGCTTAAACAATTCTTGAAATTGAAATACTCTTCCAGAGGGATAACTGAGAGCTTTTGTGCTCTGGTGACTGAAAAGCTGCTTATATTAATCTGCATGTGGGGAGCTGTTGCACTGTATCATGTAGCCTGAAGTATCTACCTTGAGTACAGTTTCTCAGGTTTTGGAAAGCTGCATAAAACTTCTTAGAAAAAGAGTAAATCATAAGTTTAGGGGAAAGAGTTGTATTGTTTTTTGGCCTGTACACCTGGAGACATTTACTGAGGGTGCCACAACAGCTGCATGACCACAAACTGCACCTTAGCTATTGCCATTAGGTTTAGCTCTGGAAACCTGCTATTTTTAACTAAACTGGACACCACAGAGCCTGAGACTGGAAGGCCTTCAATACCAAAATTAATAGGTCATGCTCTATATTAGTTCTGATATTGAGCAGTGATGAATCAAATGATACTGCAGATAATTGCATTTAGACTGGTACAGCCAGTGCCCAACAGTCATTTGCAAGGGTGCTAATTTCTATGTCTTAAATCACATTTAGAGTCGAGCTGATAATCCCAATAGTAGCAGTGTTGTTATAGCTAGTTTAGTTCTGCTCTGTGCTGGATGTCTTGCTTCTTTGGGTAGTAGTAACACAACCCCCTTTTTCCTGCACTCTTGCTAGTGGGAAATAAATCCAATCCATGTGTGGCCATTCTTACACACATAAGAAATAAAAATACAAACAGTTTCAAAATCTTTGTGCTCAGTCCTAATGTTTCCCAGGCAATGTTACAAACACAGACAGTGTTCTCCAAAACTACTTTAGTAATTAAAAATATATTCTGTCTTCCAGAAAGACAAAGGACTGAAGAGGACCTTCTGGATGATCATGTTTAGTCCCCAGCTGTTGTGAACTACTCCATTACATGAGCTTCTTCATAAGTTCAGCTAGCTCCATTTTAAGACCAGTTACTTTATTTCGCCACCACTACCACTTCTACAAGGAATTAGATACTGACTCATATGTTCCAGCTAAAATGTATTAATGGGCTTCTTGTGCTAACATCTTTTGCCAATCTAAACAGTTTCTCTCTTTCTCTGAAACTTATGCTTTGAAATATATGCTGCAATCATATCTCCCATCAGCCTTCAATTTGCCAGGACAAAAACTCTCTTTCGGGAGTATTTACACTGCAAATCAGTATGGTATTATATACACCACAGGGCAGTGTTTGGTGAGGGTGATTTTCCTGTGACAGCTGGCAGTTCTCTGCAGCCTCTTTAACTAGATTTCTCTTTGCTATATTGTGTCTTGTGCCATCAGCATTTTAACGAATGTAGAAGACAGCCAGAGAATAAGAACTTATACTGTATAATGCAAATACATTTTTGCATTGTTGTGCACATATAGTCCACTAACCAATTAAGGGAGCTAAACCACTGATTCGGTTATATACATAATACAATGTAATATTGCAACAAATGTAAAATACTGGGAAAAAAAAAAAAGTACTAAATCAAGCAAGCTTCATTTGGGAGATTAGAAAGTCAGCGCTGAGAAAGCTAAACAATCTCAGTGTCTGTGACCACAGTGCCGAGGAAGCTTTCCCATGTGTTCATTTAAAGCCAAGATTCAATGCTTTCTCCTCTAAAGGGTATTTATGCCTCCTGTACAAGTGGCTGCAGTTGTGAATCAGTTCCGAGGGCCACATTCTTCCCCTGTGTTCTACAAAGATCCTTACAAACATGAAAATACATCATTAAAGAAATGTGCATCCGTTTGTAGTGCCATAGATAGGAAATGTTCCAAGCTAAGTCTTTCCCTCTGCTCTTTGACTCACCGGGAGTGTTACCTTTAACATTAGTACAACATAAGTGAAATACAAATCTTGTATCATTACTGGAATCGCATCCTCTGCCTTTTCAGTGTGGGGACCTCTGAGCTCAGATGAACTTCTTCCACTCTCAATCACAGTTTGCATCTGGCAAAACATTTTACCCAGATAAGCCTGTATGGTTAAAACAAGTTCTCCAAGTTCCCCCTTGAGTCACAGATCTTGTATTTTTTTTCAGCTGTCAGTAGAAACTTAGTTTACCAGTTACCAGATTTAAGCCTAGGAGAAGACATAGCTCCTCCAGTTTCTCAGTGTTCTCTCATATTGATTACTGAATTTAATAAATACTGAATGAAGACAGATTTTCCTCAGCATAAAGAGTAAGTTCCCCTCATCCTAAAGGACAGTAGTTACAGGTGTGGGTGGTTAAATGGGATAAAGTATCAATATTGATGCCATGAGAAAAATAAAGTCATCAATCACTTGTTGCTCAGTTAAGTTCACCACATTTTAGGTATCAAAAGAAGAAAAGAATAACAATGTATGAATCATACCTATTATTTCTCTAAAAATGAACAGCACTATGAAGAAAGGTGGTGCATACAAATCCATCATACAAATAAACCCCAAGATTTACTACCACCTTTCCTCTGGTGAGTTCAAAGAATTTTGCAGGATACATTTTTAGCAATCATGTTGCTTCTTGAGTACTGTGTCCAGTTCTGAGCCCCTCAATTCAAGAAAGATGTTGAGGTGCTGGAACATGTCAAGAGAAGGGCAACAAAGCTGGTGAGGGGCCTGGAGCACAAATCCTATGAGGAGAGGTTGAGGGAGCTGGGCCTGTTTAGCCTGGAGAAGAGGAGGCTCAGGGGTGATCTTATTACTGTCTACAACTACCTGAAGGGGCATTGTAGCCAGGTGGGGGGTAGCCTCTTCTCCCAGGCAACCAGCAATAGAACAAGGGGACACAGTCTCAAGTTGTGCCAGGGTAGGTCTAGGCTGGATATTAGGAAGAAGTTCTTCACAGAGAGAGTGATTTGCCATTGGAATGGGCTGCCCAGGGAGGTGGTGGAGGCACCGTCCCTGGGGGTCTTCAAGAAAAGCCTGGCTGAGGCACTTAGTGCCATGGTCTAGTTGATTGGATAGGGCTGGGTGCTAGGTTGGACTGGATGATCTTGGAGGTCTCTTCCAACCTGGTTGATTCTATGATTCTATGATTCTATGATTCTATGATTCTTACTGATGAACACTAACTGGAGGTGTGAAATAACTCAACTATTTTGTTTGTGCCTGCTATTACCTCATTCAAAAGAGAAGGTGAACAGAAAGGTCAAAAGTGAAATCCAGTGGCAGTTACAGGAGGATTGTTTAAGAAACAACAACTTAAAACTGGCAAATGTTATAAAACACAAAGAGAAATTATGTGCACAATCCTAAACATGTTGCATTCTTCTTTACCACTTAGGAATTTATCTTTGTCATATCAAAAATTAGCTGCAAACATGTTGTTCAATTCCTCAGCTTCAGAGTACATGTGTATATAATGTGTACTTACATATAAAGTATACACATGCAAACAGATGAGCAATGACATACACGATGTACCTAGTCATAGAATCTGTGGCATCTCTGCAGGCAATTACAAGGCCCAGTTGTAAACATTATTTTCCTCAGGGAATATTTCAGTAATTAATGAATTCTGCTGTTATGAGAAGATGGAGCAGAGTGTGCTGACATTATGGTTTCCCCAGTGGTATAACCGAGACTGAGTGATTCAAACAACTTCCTTGCCACCATGCTAGGCAGAAATGAACTTTAAAAAGTGTCAGTATATATTTATGCTCCTTCTTTTCCAAGGGCAGAAGGGCTGTTTAAGTCCTCCACATCTGGCTGCTCTCTCCCACCCTTTTCCTGTGGGAAGTTCTTCTCTCACATCTTCGGGCACAGCGAAAGGGAAGAATAGCTGTGTGGGGGACTACACAGCAATCCAAAGGTCAGTTCAATCTTCCTGGGAAAGCTGATTACAAGTATTGCTTTAGCCTGGAAAGTGATTTCATAAAAATTTTGGTCAGTTCTCTGAGTAAGCCATGTTGAATCACAGGAACTGATTTAGCAGAGATGGTGGATCTGGTAGATAGGAGCCTAAGATATGATGTAAAACTGCAGAATTAAAACTAATATGTATAGTGACAGTAAAAGACTATTAATTAAGAGCAATGCTATTCATGTAGAATTGCCTTTTGAGATTAAAACTGTGGCTAAAACATATGGAGCAGATCGTGCTTCTTACAATGTGTTTAAACTGCACAACTGGCACATAGTGCAGATAAGCATCACCAAACTTAAGAGATCCAAGTTTGCATGTCAGGAAAAATCAAACAGCAGTGGGTGAATAGTTAAGAGAATTCTGAATCAAAGACTTATTTGTTAAAAGGTAACCTTTACACAAAGGTATGTTCTCGAGTGTGAAGGTTTTTTTCCCAGGTATCCAGGAAGCTCAGTGAGACAGCATCCATATTTGGTTATCTGTGCTTCCTTTATGAATCACAGACACAATACTTTCTCCTCTTCTAAATGGAAAGTTTGGCCTCTTTAAGACAGCTAAGCATCTGAGGACATTCAGTCACACAGTTTGTGGGCTCTGTTATGCTGGGAAAGGAGAAAGGTTTATGATTCAGAAGCTATTCTGAGTTTGCAGAACTGATAATGATGATGGTACCCCCCACAGCATCACTTTTTTTTTCAGGGCCATTGAGAAAGGAGTTCCATTTTAAGCCTTAGCATTTTGCTTCTGCTGGAACATGTTATTCTTTTCTTGCTACTCTCCATACCAAACTTCCACTGGTAGGTGCTACTGCACTGAGTAATGCACACAATGCATATATCCATTAGTAATTCATACCAACAAGCCCCTCTGTGTGGATCAAACTGCAAAAACTTATACCTATTTTATGTTTTAGAAAGACTCAAAAATCTACATCACAACCCTGTCCTAATTTAGGAGATTAACTCCTCCACTTCTTCAGACGAATTAAGATATCAATTCAATGCACAGCTCATGTGGAAAAGTAGAAGAGATGAAAAGAAGCCAACCCTCATAATCCCATAAGGCACATTTCATTCTTTAAAGGTGCCAAAATGCGTGTTGCCCAATTTGGCTGCAGCAAGTCATATAATATATCTTACTGAGGCAACTCATGTGATTCATTATGCCTAATCAAAACTTAAGTACTTAGGCAAACTCTGATGCTAGGGAGAATATGTTGAGCCTGTGTGTACAATGTCTGGGTACAGGAGACTGTAAAGCAGTGGTTAATATGTAAGCAACCTGCTGATAACTGCAATAAAACATATGCTTTCTTTGCTGATGAGGCTGGTTAAGTTTCTTGGCATGCATGCCTTCTGCTTTTAGAAGTTTCATTGACATAGACTCAGTTGCTTAACAGCTGAGACTTGCCATAGGTTGCTAGAGGTACTTGCTGGTTTCCTCCATGTTGTCAACTGAAAAACAGAATATGATTGCAGCTCCTCTGCCACTCCCCTTGGTACGCCCCCCTGAAGTCTCAAATGGCAGGCCTGCTTTCTGCTGCTGAAGATCAGATCTTGCCAGAACTTTTTTTCCTACTGTTATGGAAAAGCAATAATTCATTTCTGACTCCACACAGCAAAGATCTCTAAAGAAAATAAATCCCAAAACTGCTGGAAAGAATAAAAGTTGTCATCCAGTCTTCATGTAAAGATACCTTATAATCTTCATACCTTTATTTTCTGCAGCTGGGTAATGAGTTATTTACAGAGATACACTACTTTTATTTAAAAGTTCTTTTGTTGATTGTTCTTCAGTCTAATAAAATACAGTGGTCTTTATCTATCAACAGAGATTATAACCATTTCTTGGCTTTTTTTTTCCCCTCTGCAAACTTTTTTCCTCTCTGTGTTTGTATTTGAAAGGTTTAAAGGACAATTTGTCCTCCATAATAAGCCCTTATTTATCTAGAGGCTAAATGTATTCTAAACAGCCAAAACGTGAACTCTGTCATGACCTGATGGGTACTAACCTGTTTGCAAGGAAGAATGCCTTCATTTTAGGGCATCTGCATTCCTCACAGAATGACCTTGACTAATATTGCCATGAGCTAGGTGGAAGAGGAGGAGGTTAGAGCCTAGCCTAGCCTCCTCCTCCCAACTCACCAGCCAGCACGGCTCACAGGGACATGAGAAGACACCATTAGGTACTTTTCCTTCAGGTAAAATATCTCTGAAAACATTATTAAAAGCTCGTAGCTGAGTATCTATAAACAAACTTTAGTTTATAAGGTGTGATGCCTTCTTCAGGCACAGAGCTGGTTAGAGAAATATATGCTTTCCCTCTCGTTTTCCTCTTTGTCACCTTGCCTCTGCTGCTTTCAGCCTTTTGGTATAATGTATTAATGACTTATAAGTTTGGACCAATATCCTGTACTCTGCAATACACAGGAGGTACAATCAGTATCATGAACTGGATCTAAAAGCATTTCAGACTCCAGAAATCTGAGTAGTCATTTGAAAGTCATCAGGCTTTTCAATGTTAAATTTAAGTTCTTGTATCTTCAGAGGACTGTTTTCTGAGCCTCACTGGGAACAAGGTACCTATTTTCCAAGTTTTTCTTTAGAAAGCATTTGAAGAGTTATGATGAGATTGTAAAAGTTGGCAGTGCTGATGTCTGTTAATGTGTCATAGTGTTATAGCTCTCTAAATCCCACAAGAATCTCCAGAGTAGTCTGAAGCTGAGAGGAAAAGGGATGGGAATCTCTAGACATACTGCCTCCACTATACAATGGATTTCTTCTCTAGGTTCATTTACCACCATGGACATAAGCAACCATCTTTTTCATTCTTGCTTACTAGGCATTATGTTTTCAACTCCAATCTAGTTATTTGATTTACCAAAAGCTATATAATAGCTGGCTAACCTATTCTTCTGAAACCTGGAAAAGTAAGGCTACTTTAAGTATTTAAATGGAAAATCACATGTTTAAATGATAAGATTTTTAATTTACTATGTGTGTTCATTAAGTATATTAACACTTATCTCTTTGACATTTCTTCCTCTCAGTACATCCCAAAGGACACTCAATACTCAGAACAGAAACAGTCTTTTAAAACACACTTGCAATAGAACACTTCCAACAGAAAGGTGAAAGGAATAACTTAACAGGGGAAAATTTACAGAATGAGAGCTCAATCCTACATTTCTATTGCATCACTCAAGTAGAAGATTGAAGAGGGGAAACAAAAGAATACGAGACATCGTTTTTTATGTTTGTTTTGTATGCCTGATGAAAACTTCATTACTATTATCAGCTGAAGGATGAGGGAGAGGATGGTTATTTCTTATTTATGCAGTAGCAGCACATACAGTGCAGCAATATGATGTGGGACAACTAGAAATGTCACAAACCTGATTTTGTATCACAGATTCGGGGTGACTAGCTTAGTCTGTTGCACTTAATTTTTTTTAGCATCTGACTTCTGACATGTAATGCAGCATAATCATATAAAGGACTTAGTGCAACTTTCATATTTACAGATCTGATTACTCTAAAAGTACCCTTCAATAGTACTCAGAAGACTTTATGCATCACACATCACTTACAGATTATTGAGCCAAAATTGTTGTCCTGCACACATGGCAAGGGCAAGAACAAATAACTTTCTGACTGCCAATGTTTTGTATGAAAAGGCTTCCCTGAGCCTATAATACAACATAACTTCTCTGAAAAATTGATGTGTGTCATGAAAATCTTTGCTGTGCTGCTTAAGTTAATGATATAGCTATTTCTTAGTAGGATGATTACCAGTCACATGGACGCACAACATGAGTGTTTAAGCAAGCAAATGGTCCATGATTTATTCTTCTGCAGGTAAACAGAAATGTGTTAATTCCTCTGAGCCATAAGTTCACTTGTGTAGTGTGAAGTCACTAGACAGTCACTCCCCAAATATGTTTCTGCTCTTCTTCTTTTGTCAGATCATCCCTGTGCAGGATCATACGAATAAGAAACTCACAGTATGAGAGCTGAATCAGGCAGAGCTGGAGATGCTTGGCTTCTTTCAGATTTGCAGTTCTGAAAAAGTTTCCCTGTAGCAGGAGAAGGGCAAAACCTAGCCAGATTAAAGGTGGAATTTGATCTGCTTTTGAAAAGAGCTATACAACATCCTAGTCTCAACAAGAGCAACAGATATACTGTTGACTATTTCCATACAGCAGTCTGGGCACTACCTAACAGTCTAGTGATGGCAGCAGGGATCTCATTCAATTGGACTCCTTCTTGTCTGTTTACTTGTAGCCACAAAGCTCACTGCTCATTCCAAACATGCCAAAGAAGCTTTGATAAATAAAAACTCCTAGGGTGTGTTTGTTGTAGGCTCTGAACTCCAGAGCTATGAGTTTCTGATCTAACTGGTTTAAAGCTATACGATGACTGTGTGTTTGTGAGCTGCAGGTGCACATTTGACAGTAGAACATGGGCATTCTGAACCACTGAACTGGAACAGCTGCTATTTAATTATGTGATACATTAGTACATAATAAACATTTGAATCAAAATGGATGCATTAACAAGTGACTAAATTGAAGGCTGACAACCTCATTTTAAGCCGCCCAAAGCTGGGACAGTTCCAAAGGTAAGCACTTTACCTTGGCTGCACAGTCAGAAGGAAAGCTGTGGCTATGCAGGACTATTGAACCCCCTAGAAACACAGCGCTGAAGTTTGTGACACCACTGATCTTCACAAAAGCAGTTATAGATCTGTCAACATTTCAAAGCCACTGTGCTGACTGATAGGGCAGGGAAAAACATTTTGGTTGCTAAAAGCAGTGTGGTACAATTGAGACAAGAGATAATATGTGACCATTTCACCTGGTTTAGGTGGCAGCATTTCAGAATTCCATTAATACTGGATGTAAATATTTAATTTCACGCTTTACAGGCAGCATTGACAAAGGAAGGCACACACACAATGACTTCAGGTTGAGTCTTTGCAGAATAAAAGTCTTTTGGTCTAATAGCTGAAACCTATACTATTGTTAATTTTTTTAACTGTAAGGAACTTTGCTATTCCTTGTGGAAAGAACTATATTTACAGACAACTTCTTGCTAGATTAGCAAATAACACTTAGATCAAAACAAATGAAAGGAATGGGACTATATTCAATCTATAAGCCCTCTATAGGAAAAAAAAAAGATAAGAGATCTAGGGATGCTGAAAATGGTCAAGATCACAGTATCACAGTATGACAGTACTTCACAGGCTTTGCCTGCATCCTTGATGGAACTTGATATTGGTGTCTTCAGGAAATCATATGGGTGTAGAATGGCTAGAAGCACTGTTGGGCCTTGTATAAAACCTTTATGGCAATATGTTAGCTCCACTTTTTGTGAAATGCAAGTTAATTAACTAGCTTGAACTGAGGCTGGTTGGTGATGATATGTGAGCTCTGGTCTTTATCAAATATTATTTGAAGTAAATTTCAAGGCCTTACATAAGAATGTACCCTGGCAGTGAAATGATAGCTATAGATGATCCACTCGCAGCACAAGGTTTGAGTATCATGATAAAAAAATATGGTCATAAAGTTATGATCTAAGTAAAAGACTTAGCTTTAGAAATGTCATATATATATATATATAAAAAGTCAAAGACAATGAGGGCTTTTTTATACAAGGACAGTTGTATCCTTAATTCCCATGTGTGTGGAAAAATCTTTGTTTTCTTTAAACCTATAGTAGGGATACATGTATGAGTGTATATATATAATGTATATACACATGTATATGTGCACATGCATACCCTATGTGGTGACAGAATATCACAGAAAACAGACAAGCAGATACAGAGTCAAAGTTTTAAAAGGTATTCCTAATGATTTGATGTATATGAATTAGTGTTGAAAGGAAAGGACTTAGGGTAATAGAATATATGTAGGGAAAAAGAGATGATGGTTCTAAGATTTATGTCAGCTATTCTTAATGTTATTTATTCTTAGCTTTGGTTATTGTTAGCCTAAGATTATTCTTAGCCTTCAAATGATTTTTTTTTAAAGATATGCAGCCCAAGGGAATTGTTTGAATTATTTGGGCTGAAGAAGAGGGAGGCACAAAAACTCTCCAACTTGTGGACAGCTACAGCTGCCAAGATCCAGGCATCTCAAACAAATATTAAAAACTTCATAGGAAGAAGCAGTTTTCTTAGGCTGATTGATAACACTGGAATGAAAAGAAGTAACATCATACATATGGCAGACTGGTGCTGTGTTCCATCCTGATTGATGATCAGAGGGCTGGAGCAGCTCTCCTATGAGGGCAGACTGAAAGAGTTGGGGCTGTTCAGCCTGGAGAAGAGGAGGCTCCCAGGTGACCTTACTGTGGCCTTTCAGTATCTGAAGGGGGCCTACAAAAAAAGCTGAGGAGGGACTTTTCAGGATATCAGGTAGTGACAGGACCAGGGGGAATGGAGCAAAGCTGGAGGTGGGGAGATTCAGACTGGACATGAGGAGGAAGTTGTTGAGCATGAGAGTGGAGAGAGCCTGGAATGGGTTGCCCAGGGAGGTGGTTGAGGTCCTATGCCTGGAGGTGTTTAAGGCCAGGTTGGATGGGGCTGTGGCCAGCCTGATCTAGGGTAGGGTGTCCCTTCCCATGGCAGGGGGTTTGGATCTAGGTGATCCTGTGATACTGTGTGATACTGTGATCCTTGTGGTCCCTTCCAACCCTGACTGATTCTATGATTCTATGATCCTGTGGCACTTTTTGCTGCTCTCAGACAAATTTGACCTATGATGTATCCCAAAAGCAGCTTCTGAAGTGTTATGTTCTAGGAGGGCTGCAGCAGCTCTTTTCCCACCGTTCCCGCCACTGCCTGGAGCTTCATCACAAAGGCCAAGGACGAGCTGTGCAGGATGTGCCCCCCCAACACACGCTCCTGAAAGAAGCCCTGGAAAATGCATCCATCAGGTGGAAAACGGCAGTTCCAAGGCGGCCACCTCTGGAATTGCCCTGACGTCTGCCTCCCAACGCAAAGCCAGGGGAAGCATCCACCTACACACTCAGACCCCCAAATCTGAGCGGAAAACGGATTCTGAGGGTGGATCAGAAATCCCCTGCAGATGCTGCTCACACGCAGAACTTCGAGGCATTAGAAGTGCAGCTACATTAGGAAAACGTAGCGACTGCTGGCAGTGAGAAGTGGGTGAGAGCTGCAGGTGAGTTTTCAACGGTTGCTCCCCGAGCGTTAGAATCATAGAATCAACCCGGTTGGAAGAGACCTCCGAGATCATCCAGTCCAACCTACTGGTGCAGAGCGCTCTGCAGCAGCCGCGAGGAGGGCAGCGGCCGCAGCGGCGGGACGCGGCGGGAGGCAGGGGCGCGGCCCGCCCGCCGAAGGCGTGGCCTGGCTGCGGCGGGGCGGGCGGGGCGGGACTGGCGGCCCCGCACGTGTGGGGAGGCCGGACAGGGGCTGCCTGCGGGGAGGAGCGCCCGGCGTGCGGACCCGCCGCCGCCACCGCCGCCCAGCAGCCGCCACCGCGGGGAGCCGTGCTCGAGCTCCGTAAGTGGCACCTTTCTCCCACCTTTCCCTACCTCGGGACCGAGTAGGTGAGGGCTTGGAGGGAGCGCCCCCGCCGGGGCCTCTCGCCTGGCGCGGGCGTGGGGTCCTCTCCATGTTCCAGACCCGCGAGAGGCCCTGGTGTGCGCTTGGAGAAGCTCTGGCTCAAAGGAGTCATTCCTATTGCCAGGCGACTTGCGCGGGGCGGGGAGGGCCGGGGGCTTCTCCACTACCTTTTGAAGCTGCTGTGGGGACAGCGTCCCTGACTCTTCCCTAGTGACCCTGGTCACCGTCCCCGCCAGCTGCAGCCGGGACAGAGTGCGGGATCGGGTGGCCGCGGGCGGCGGCACGGGCGGATGCGGGACACAGGTGGAGAGGCGCACCGGAGGGCTGCTGTCTCCAGAGTTGTGAGACCTTGTTTTGTGCGCCGGGGGTAGCTGTTACTGTAAAGTTTTGGAGGTGTGAGTGGTTAAACTGTTCCACTTGGGTTTCCGTCAGGCCCTCGCTGAAGCACTGGCGTTACCTGGAGGTGCGATCTGTGCAGGTTTTTACTGACTCAAAGAATGCAGTGAGGGCGCAGCTTCAGTTCTTCAGTGCTTTTTGAGAAACTGGGGTAATCAGGCATCAGTGGGGAGCACGTAGTGGATGCAGGTCCCAAACTGTTGTAGAGCGAGGTTAGAAAGGCAAGATTCTTCCCTTCTGCTAACTTTGCATGTTTAAATATAGAAATGTGTTTGAAGTCTGTGCCGTCCAACGTGTGATGCTGCTGGCAGCTGGAGAAAGCTAGTCCAGTGAAATAATATTTAAAATGTAAAGTATCTGAAGCAGCAGATTTAAAAATGTTGGTTATCACTACAGGTTTATGATAGAGTTATGAATCTGATGCAAGCCCTGGGTCTGAGTGAACTCCTTTGACTTGGCTGCACTAAATTAGTTCTGAGAGAGTGAAGGCTGTCACACCACTTGGCTTTGACTGTGAGTGTAGTTCCTGCTGATTGTTATGCTGGTGCTTAACACATCATCCCAGCAGAAGTAATTTACCTGTCAAAGGGATAGAAGTTCTGACCCAAGCTGTGAAAGGAACCCCTTCAAGCCCACCCTCTGCTTCAAAGATATCAATACCTAACATATATTTATTTTAAAAGATTTCAAATACACTTCTCTTTGTATCCTTCGTAATTAAAACCAAAATAAACACACCGAGAGGCATTCAGATATTTCAGAGGTGGGGAATGTATGACAAGGGATCATGGTGTATAGAACTTGTATATATTGAAACAAGCCGATGGTAGTTTGTTTATGTTAGAAAGACAAAACAAATTCTATGAAAAGTTCATGTAGACACTGTGCAGATCCAGAACACAGTGGATCTTGGATTAGAATTTGGATTATGCAGTGTGGAAAATGTTTTGAGTTCTGGTTTGTGTTACCTAATGGCATTAAAACATTGACTGTAAACAGAGGCATAAGGACTACACAAGAACTAAACGTGGTTTTCATTGACTTCTATAATGTATTGTAGCACCAGACAGAAAAAGACATGGTGCTTGCCCCACTCCTTTAAGCAGATGTCCACTGATGCGGCTGATTCCATCTGACAGTGCCTCTGTCCATACAATTCACCTAAATAAGCACTGGTCTCTGATGCACATTCGGCAGGAATGAAACAGCACCAGAAAGACCTAAGTAGCTTTAATGATTTCATTTGAAAGGTGCAGTGACTTTTTGCATGAAATGACACACATATTTTCAGTTTTTTTGCCACAATGTTGCAATGCAGATTATCCATGCACGGAGTAACCTTCTGTCTAACTGATCTTACTAAAATACAGTTTTTGGTTCACCAGACTTGGGTGGAGACTGGCAGTTAGTGAACTTTTAATGCACTGAAGTTTTGATGCCAAAGCTCACTATGTTGGCTGGCATGTGCATGCACAAATGGTCCACCCAAGGTTCTTGATCTCCATAAAAATGCGCTTGATAGGAAGCATGAATATGTAGCATTTTCTACCTTTGTTCACACATAGGTTAAATCAAAATCAGTTTCAACTTTCTTAACTCATTTACTTAACAAAGTACTTAAAGATTACAGTGCATTTGGAGTCGATGTATTAAGTTATTTATGCCATTTATTAAATATTTTAGAGGGATATTTGCTATTTGAACATGTTGCTGTAATAAACAGCAGTGAGTACAAAAATACAGGTAAGATAAAAGATGAATAATAATTTAAAACTTTTAAAAGTGTTTTGGCAACAACACATTTTGAAGGAGGAGACATCTCTTTGTAAATCAGTGTTTGCAGATAGCTGTTACAATGACTAAAACCAGACAGACTCCTGGGTAAGTATGTTGGATACAAGGATCCAGCTCAGAATTCCTCTAGGTGGAGATAATTGCAAAAAAGCCCATGTGTCTTAAGTGTAAAGATGTGAGACTTCATTTTACATGTGTAGGGACCAGAAACAGGATGGACATCTCTGCAACTCTGGGAAAAAAAAGCCCACACATCAGCTTATTTTGGTGTGGTCTTTAGCTTACTTGAAAATGCATATTGCTTGTACCTTTTATCTTACATGCACTGTGGAGGAACTGAGAAAAGCTGTGATATGCATATATTGAAAAAGGAGATATATTAAAAGATTCAGAGTTAAGGTTTAGTTCCTCCTTTTGTGTCTTGGCAGATTTTGTGTCTAAGACAGAAGTGATTGAAGGAGAAATACTTCAAATCATCAAAAAGAAACTTAAGATAAATCTCATTCTCTAAGTTGTCATAGAGGCTGTAAGGTCATAAAGTTCTCTCACCTTTACTCACACAACTTTTATGCATATACCAGAGGTGATCATCTTTACCTCTGCTGGTTCTATAGTTATTTTGTCATCTGTGCATCATGATACAAATATCATATGACACTCCTCCCTCCCAAAGAAAACATGGCATACTTTCTTGGGTTTTCTGCTGTCCCATTTTTAACCAGTTCATAGGCTGGCATACTTCATGGTAGAATCCTTCAGGAAGTTTTTCTTTTGCATAGGCAATATTAGGCAGAGCATTAACATAAATTATAGCATGCATTGTAGGTTACCAATCCTGTCTTTGAGTTATTTAGATTTTTTGGACTAGATTGAGCAATTTTCTGCCATTGCTTCTCTGTTCTTCCTTCAAATACTTCCCGGGCAGTTAGTGATCTATTAATGTCATATAGCCAAAGATGTGGAAAACAGTTTCAAAAGCATGCACACAAATATTATTTCCCTTTAAAGCAAAAAAAATTAAATGTGTTATATTTTTACATACTGAGATATTAAAAATATTTTATATGCTGCTGAAATTGTGTAAAATTATATAAAAATGCTTGGGGTCATGTTTCCATGTCTAAGTTTTTCATATATCTGAAAGTGCCCAACTTCATGGCACCTTTGCTGTTTATCACAACACCTTCAGTCATAATTAATATCATCAGTCCTGCCAATTGCTACTGCACTACACATACAACTACGCATTATCCACTTGGGGTAAGAATGATGCTCATTCCACTGGTTTAGTGGAACAGTTTAGTACTGGTAAGTCAAGGGACAGGGATGTTGGAAGCAAACAGTTGAGCTTTCAGAAAATGATGAACATGTCCTTGTCTCTGCTGGGAAAAGCATTTGCGTAATCTCCCATTATTACTGAGAGTTATAAAGGTTACTAGTAAAAGTGGCTTCTGAGATTCCTAAGTTAAGTCATAGCTGACAGTCATCCAAGATCTGCAATATCATCTTGCCTGATTTCAAAATTGTAATTTATCTGAATGGACGTGCTCCAAGATGAAGATCATTTACAAATGCACTGAATGTTGTCATTGTCTTCACTGCTTCCGGCATAGGATTGCATATGTGTGGAATAAAATGTTCTGCTCGTGAGGTGATTGTTGCAGATCTCTTAATGTTGTGATATGATCTACAGTAACTTTGTACATGGATATACTTTAGTTCCATCAGTCTCACTTGATCATGAACCCCCATAGAAATGAGGTTTCAGTCTGAAAATTTGACAGCCCAATGGCTGATGTTGGGTCTGTGTTTATTGAATGTAACGACGCAAGAGTTGCCACTGGAATAGCATACATAGACAATTGTCATATCTATGCTTTCTTTATTGTACCTGTTAAGATTCTGTCCCAGACTGCATAGATTCCAGTGGATGTGTGATGGTTGTGTGCAAATGCTCATACACCCTCAAGATATATGTTATGAAGAACTAAGGATTAAACGTTAGTATGGTTAAAGTTTGTAACAAAGGCTGTCCATTTATGTATCATAAAGTCCCAAAGAAAGATCTAGCCTCTCAAAATGTAGCCCAGCAGCAGTGAACTTTTGAATGGTATGGAACAGCAAGGGGAAGGACACCACAGCTCTGGTAACAGCTAGCTACTCTAGTTGGGGTTGTGGTTTCTAAAATTCATTTATATAAGAATCCAGGATGACTTCTCCAAAACCTATTTTGGAAGGATAGAATTTCTTATTAGTGACCGAATGGCTGCACACATCTGAGAAGAAGTAAACTAGCCATGCTTGTTCACAAACTCTAGTTCTTCCATCTCACCTCTTTGATTGCCTTTTCCTACCACCCCCAACAGTTAATGTAGGTGACCTGTAAAGAAGTCTGTGTAGTTGCTAAAGAAAGGTGATATTTGGTACCTCCAGTTCTCCATGGGAAATCATCAGAAACATAGTGGAGAGCACACAGCAGCTGCTGCTTCTGATAACAGGAATGAGTCTAGTCAGTGTTGGTGATTCAGTTATGCTGTAGTTCCCTGTATTGCTAATGGCAGGGGGGGTTTGCCTCTCTTTGATAGTAACACCAGGTTTTTGAAGTCTTGTATGGCCATTCTCATTAAATTAACTCATTTCAGAAAATTATTGTGTCAGGTGTACTACCAGAAAGGGATGGTGCTTGATTAGATTTGCCCAGTTTGTACTGGTTACTGTTTATAGGTTGTCTACTGTAGGAAGGTGATAAAATGTAGATTGGTGTCAAACAGCAAAATCCAAATAAATTCTCTTCATAGGTGTTCTGCATGCAACTCAGATGGGAATCATTTGTAAGTTGAGATTAGACTGAAGGAAAAGACAAACTGTATAGAGTGATTTTGGCCTGACTCTTCTATTGTCAGCTGCTTTTATATACAGCTTCATATCTCTTGTGATTTTTGCTTTTCAGAATAAAGTGTTTGGTTGTTGTTTTTTTTTTAAATGTATATATAAATATATTTAAATATAAATATTTTTTATACATAAATATAAACATATATATACACATATATGTAAATATATGTAATGAATTTATTTTTGCTTTAAAGAACATTCTTCATTGTATGACTCCTTTTAGGGAGGAGGAATTAGATTCAATGCAATCTAATCTTTATTTCCTTTGCTGTGAAAACAGTGAATGATGTGGATAACCTGTTCTAAAGCTGTGTGAATTCATGTAGCTAATCCCTGGTCCTTGCCCATTTTGTTTGCTGTTAGTCAGTTCTTTGTTTGGAGTTTGATTGCAACCTCTTTGACAAGACAAGAAAGTGATTATGTTTATTTTATTTTGTTTGTGCAGCTCCATGTGCATTGTGGTTATAGAATAAATAACTGAAATGGAATTTGGAAGGGATTATTTTTTGTCCTCTTCCCAGTGTCCTTCGATTGAGAAACATTTCCATATTTGTTAAGGAAAACGTAACATTTGGATATCATCACAATATCTACTACTCCCATGAGGACTTCAATTAATTCCTCTAAATGCACTGTTTATGAGTGATTTGGTGTAATAAGGATTTTATTTTTCCCTTGAATGTTTTTGGACTGTCATGCAGTTGAGAGAAAATAATGGGATGTGACTCGCCATGAAATACTTTCAGCACTGTGAATTAGATGAAAAAGCTTGTGGATTTATAGAACCAGGATGAATGTGTGATCCTCTCCAAAGATATATTGCTTCAGTGTGCTTTTTAGAAGCTGTAGTTTAGATGGCTAGGCAGTATTTTTTAACCTTGTAATCATAGTCTAATTTATTTTAAAGTTTAAAACTAGCAGTGAGTATTTGAGTGCAGTCAGTTGAAAAATTTAGTTCACTGCTGTAGGGATTTTAATAGAGGGAGAACTTTTAAGGGTAGGACTGAAGAAGTAGATATCATGAAACATCAGCTTTGTTGCATGGATATTGTAGGCCAGCAACAATTCTAAGCTGGAGACTTCCTTTGGTGCTGTTTATAGTAGGTGCCTCTTACATCTACGAATGTATTTATTTAAGAAATATTTTTCAGGAAGAGATGGTTAAGCACTAGGTAAATTGCTGTGCAGACAAAGTAATATCAGAAAAACTACAGTTATCTAGAACTAGATCAATAAAAAGATCCAATGTAAAATTCAGTTCTATGAATTACCAGTGTTGGTTAAAAATATGATAAAAATTACAATTATGATATTCACTGTCAGGTGGAAAAGTCCAGAGAAGCTGAAGTTAGTACTTCTTAAGATGTCATCTATGAAGGGATTTCATAATTGTATCTAATAAGCCTTCATCAGGGTTTTCACTGTTTTTTGGTGACCTATGTACCTTGCCATCCTTTGAAGTGCATCTTATCCTTTCTGTTAGTTTAATTCTGTGCCCCATTATGAATTGGCCCACATAGTTACAATGGATAAAGATTTAAATATATTTTCCTGTTACTTTGTAAAGTACTTTGACTCCTAAAGAAGCCTTAAAAGTGAGTTGCTGTTCCTCATATTCTCACAGTGCTGTCTTTCCTATTTACCAAGTTACCTTTCAGTGCAGTACTTCATGTTTACATTGGTTGGTGTGGAACAACTTTATTATCTTTACAGATTTGTTCAGTTGTAACAAAAATGCTATGCCTGCAGCCCTACACCACCAACATATTTGGAAGCAGACTTGCAGAGCTGAAGTATTTTTCCTAAGGTTCATAACTGCCTTCTCCCAATATCTGCTTTCTTTTCCAGAACCAATGGGTTCTTGTCACTTATCCCTTTATGTGAAAGATCTGAATACCTGGCAGAAAGTCAACATCTTTCTTGTTTTTCAGTATCCAAATACCTGAAACCAAATTGATGACATCTGGTTGTTCTCTTCTTGGGGTCTAGACAAGTGAGTGGAATATAAGCACGTATATTGAATTGAGATGATATGCAGAGCTCCCCATAGTGTCAAGTTCTTTGACTTCTACTCGTGAAAATACCTGGTTGGTGCTACACAACATCTAGAGAAAATCTGGAGGCAAATGGAGACTGAGCACTGTACTTAGATGGTGAATAATAATACTATGGGGTTGTCTGCGGTGGTTTGTTTTCAGTAGCTGAAGATAAGACTCTGCATAAGGAAGCAATAGTGATTCACATGATGTTTGCTCCTGATAGTTTGAACAGGCTTATTTAAGGCTTATGGTAGACCTAGAACACCTGAAAGCTTTGGATGTTCTGTTGCATTTTGCCAGATGCACATTGTTCTCTGGCTTGTGTGAAAGCTAAGGATGCAATATAAGTAAGACATTCAGTGCTGGCTTGTTCACTTATTCTCAGAACATTAGGAAGAAGAGCATACTTTGTGGTCTTTGGCTTTGCTCTTGCTGACTTGCTAGTAAAAATTTCCTTAACAATAAAATAAATAGGACACCAAAATTATTTAAATGCATACTTCTTCAGGAACAAGTTGCTCATAAATATGTTTTCCCATACGGAAAATGTTGCGACTTCACAATCAACGTGTTCTGTGTTTCTTTCTTTATCAACAATATTCTATTATCTTTTTAAACTAAAAGCAATACAGCTTAGCATTAGGTATTGCTTACCTGTTTAGCAGTAATAATAATAATAAACATCAGTAATAACAATAATGATAATAATAATAGCAACTTTATTTTGGTGAAGTACATGACATTCACATTAGAGCTTGAGTTCACAGATGCTTTAGGCCAAGATCATCATAAATTGTGATCTTCCAGTGCTCTCTGCAAACACATGCAAAATCCAGAAAATCATGTACTTTGATTTTAGAGCTTAGTTTTATTGTAACTCTGCCAATTGCAATGTGATTTTCATATATGGTTTTTCTACCACTATTGCATATTTGTCATTTCTCCACCTCTGCTTAGTTTTGCCTATTCTTTTCTGAGTGTCCAACCTCTGAAATTGTATAATCTCTTTCTGGGAATTACATCAACCAGCTATTGCTGAGTCTCCTTTAGATTTTTATAAGACAATTACAAGTTTTGGGGAGCTGAAAAGTAGATGTGCATTTATCCCATGAAAATGCAATTTTTAGCATGTTGGTGTAGCTTGATGCTGAATAATACCATGTGGCAGCAAGTGACCATTTGCTATGCGGTGTTTAGATAGAATGGCTACCTTACAGCAGTGGGGTACTCACTCACTGTCTGATTTTTTGCATGATAGAGAGAAGAAACTGTCTGAGGGGATAAAATCAGACCTTGAAACATACTTTCTCTAAATGAAGGAAATCTGTTCTAATTGTTTCATCATTTGTTCCTTGGTGGGACAATGCTTCTGGGTATCCAGTCCAGAATTGTTTGCAGACTTCCATGCAGTGTCCAACTCTTAGAAATATTTTATTAGACCATTTTAATTTATTACATGCATGTGCTTCATTCTGAGACAATTAGTTTCAACATCAGACTTAATAACCCCATTTTGTATTCTTAATTGTCCCGGATATAAACTTTTATAAACCTTCCTGCAATTTTGCACTACTCTGTAAAGCCTTCTGTGGTGTTTAATTGCATATATACTCCACTTCATTAGCTGCCTAAGCAAATCATTTTGGATTTGTATTAAATAAGAGTTTGCTTTTTTTCTCTATGACTGTTTTTCTGTCCTATGTGGTAACAGATGGGTTGCACTTAGTTCAGTGAGCCAGATGCAAAAAGAGCAGAATTTGCAGTAAAATACTGATGATGTTGCATTTTTATCCACACAAAATAAATCAAGTCAGCTTTCTGATTATGTAAAGTGAATATTTACACTATTTTATTGTCACTGCCCTCGGTGAAACAAGTAGCTTTCCCAGTCTGAATGAGCTTACAGGTATAGTTTGTACATGTCTTACTGAAGCTGTGTCAGCATAAGCGGCTCATGTGCTGTGCTCCAGGCTGCTGTCTCATGTTCCTGCTTCAGTAACTATCCCTCTGTGCATTCACAGCTGTTTGTGGTACTGTGCAATGAACCAGATTAGGAAACTAATTCATTTTTTCCTTGGGATGCCTTTTGAGTAAGGATTGGTTCTCTGTTCCAATTTATCACACGGCCACACACATGGCTGTGCAGCCACAACTAAGGGATGGACATAGAGGAGAGAACAGACTAAGTAGTATGAGCTGCTTAAACTGTACCACCAGTGAAATAAACTACTGAATATGCTCCACACAGCTGTAGAACATACAGTAATTTCTTATATGTTCTCTGATTTTTTGTCATTTCTTCCTTTTAGACCATCATTTGTTCTTTTTAACTGGAGAGAGTACTAGCTGCAAAACTTTGGTCATAGGAGGTCTTAACTCTCAAAATGTGTAAGTTTGGACATTTAGAATCATAATTCTGCTGCAACTCCTGTAGAGTTCAGTTCCATAGTTTCATTCTTTGGACAAGAACTGAATAGAGTAATAAATTTTTAATCAAGATATCACTCACCAAGTGCATTTTCGTGCAGGCTCTTTTAGACTTCCTTTGTAAATTACTTGAATGTGAAACTGTGGGGGTTTTAAAAGATTTTGGATAGTTCCTACTTTGCTTCTACTACTTCTTTGCTATAATTGTAGTTCCATTACTGCATATTTGACCTGATTCTGATTTCTTTTTGGCATCATAAATAGGAAATATTTCCGTAGGAACAAGTGAAATTACTAAAGTTGCAAAACATCCCTCTTTTTCTCTGTCCTCCCCCCTCTCCCCAATTTGCATTTATTAGTAGGTTCATGCAAGCTACCAGAGTTCTTCAGATTTATTTTCTTGTATCTGCTTATGAAAACATGCAGTGTTGCAAAATATTTGTCCTAACAATTACGTGAAACTTGGTCCAAATTACTCCTGTAGAATATAGTGAGCGGGTTAAGTGTCTTCTTTTAAGCTACATCAGGGCACAATTAAATCCAATATTATAGCACAGCTGAAACCTAGCTAATAAAAGTGTGGGTTTTTCAGTGTTCCATATGGTTTCTAAGGATTTGACAACAAACATTGCTGACAGCACAAACAGTGAACTGATCGCAACTGTTTGCAAATGGTAGAAAGGCAGCAGAAATAAAGAATTGTGTGAATGGTGCTCATAATGTTCCCCAGAGGGAAAGCCTAGGGTTGGAAGTGAAGCAAGAAATTGGAAAGAAGCCTGGAAGTGTAAGCAAAGAAGCTCACTCCGTGTACTTTGACTCTCACAATGTTCAGGGAAACAGGACTCTAGAAACACATAGCAGAGTATGTGACATAGGGGACATTGAATTTCTCTGCCTCACTGGAGGAGATTGCATACCCTTGGAAACAGATCATCTGAGTCAAAAGGGAAAATTGTACTAGCTGGTGGAGCATCTGCTTTCTAGGGAGACAAACTTGCAAGTGCTATACATAGAATCTTCTTTGATGGTAAACAAATCCCTTGATAAATCCACTCAAAGGCTGGAAGAAGACCTAAAGCAGTGGTACATAACAACTTTATTCACAGTGCTGCCTCTGTGAAGTGGCATCCTCATAAACAACCAGCAGGGCTGCTGGATGGAAAATGGAGAAATTTTGCATTTCTCTTAGCAAACTTGCAAGCAGGATTCCAGGATAAATAACAACAAACAACTCCACAAAACCCAATGTGGGAAATAAATCTGTGAATTGTAAAGCCTGCAGATTTTTTCTGCCTGCTTGTGCCACTGAATCAGACAGGAAACTTTTATAATGCTGAATATTTTACCACAGATTTCTACTCCAGAGGCCCAGGACATTAGCATTTTTTTTGGAAACTAATGCAGTTTTACTGGTTTTACTGAAATTTATTTGGCTTTGTTCAGTACTGCTGGTAAATTGGGTAAATTACTGGGTAGAACAGAAAGATAACTTTGATCATGGACTCTGAGGTAGGAACCATTAAAAGAAATGTATTTTCTTGCCTGAAGAGATGAAGCTTGATATTGCATCAGCCTTCGAGAAGCAGAGAAGTGGGATACGCTTCAGAGAAAGAAGAGCAAAATGTTGGTGTTAAAATTCACCAGGTTGCAAAATGTGAATCAATATATACTATGCATTCAAACTGATGTTTCAGAATGTGATCCCACACTAGGCTGTGAAGTGAGAAGTAGCTGACTACCCTAAGCAGTGAAGAATGGAAATAAAACAACCACATCGTTCCCATTCTGTGTGAGTTGTTCTGCTGGCCTTTGGTACTTCTTTCAGCAGTTGAACATGTTCTCTTAATTGCTTGCATGTATCACTGGGGACTTGTATGAAGAAAGTGTGTTTGAGCCCTCAGCCACTTGTGGGATCTTGCTCACTTGTTACAGACTGTGGGAATTTAGCAAGGTAACGTTGGCTGGCTGTTACAGAATGTTGGTGAATCTTAAGTTGGCAAGCAAGGTAGCATTCAAAGAGCAAACAATCCAAAGAGCAACCAAAGAGCTGCTTTTGTACAAGGATGAATGTATGACTGGCTTATGTGTGATTTCAGGCTTGTACAGTATTTTGTTTTGCTTTTGGATGGTAGGAAGAAGATACTGCTTGGATGCCTGCCACACTGTATTTTTTATACTGAGACATGCACTATGTACTCAAAAGCATACACTAAGCCCTTTGGATGGACCAGGTGAACAGTTACCAGTATGAAATTTATATCAACAGGGAAGTGAAAGAATTCTGCTATTGATTTAGATAAACGAGCCCTAGAATTCAGTAGCACCTTACCTGAATTCAAAGTCTATGTATCAAATCCATGTCAGCATATGATGAGGCTGAGCTTTCACAACAGTCTCCTCCAGAAACTGAGAATACAGCTGTGGAAACTGAAGATTTAAATAAGTGAAGAAGCCCCTCTTATACAAATGCAGCCTCTGTTGGTTGCTGTCTTTGTCTTTCATAATTCTTTTTCCTCTGGTTTGCATGGACATAAGCGTGTGGACACTGAAATGAAGGCACACTGGAATAGACCTTGGGAAGTATTTTCTTAGTGAAGCAGAACTAAGTGCCTGTATTTTTCTATAGAAGCCTCATTATACTGTTTGAATTTCAGGTCAAGTAACTTGGAGTCAGGTTCATTTGAGATTCCCGTCAGACATTGATACCACATCAGGGTGCAGAGTGTGGTGTCAGTGTTCAGTTTATTATGCAGAATTTGGTGTGGAATTAGACTAAAGTAGCTTTTATAACTGGTATTCTCTAAATACCTCTATTTCCCTAACATGTATCAGTAATGCTCCAAACAAAACAACTAACCTGTCCAAGTTTACATCTTTTTCAGGTGTTTCTGCTAGGGATGGGATGAGATCTAATGTGTTATTGTGAGTCAGCATAATCAAAACTACTGCATGATGACATTCTAGACTTTCAGGTGTTGTGGTAATTAAAGTTTCCATATTACCTGACAGCTCTGCCTTGCTTGAGAATGAACTCCTTGCTCACAGTTATGGCTTCACTAAAAAGGAGTTACATCTTAAGTCTGTCATTTCACAAATGTTGCAGCTGGCATGGTCACCAAAAGAAGTGATGCTGTTTGCTACAGCAGTTTGTCCTTCTCCAAGTGTATTCTGTAGTAATGTTGGTGCAAGACTTTGTACAGCTCTTTAGTGAATTGCACCAGGAAACTCATCTGGGTCAAAACCATTTCTTTGTACTCAGTATTCCTGTTGCTCCATTCATCAGTGTAATTTATGTTGCATCCCCAGAAATGTTTATGTTGTCCCAAGGGAAGAAAGCAGGAGTGAGCATCCAGTCAGGGTATACCACTTATTTTGGTGGAAATGGCAGCTTGAGACATTGGTCTGAATTATGCCATAACTGCAGCTGAAGTGGTGGCAGCACAGAGCTTAGCTGTCTGGTAAGCAGCTTGGAATTTATGCAGGTTGGTAGACCAGCCTCCAGCCTTTGCAGTTGAAGATTCACTGTTGTGTGTGTGCAGTGGTGGTGTCTCCTTCAGCAGCTGATGCAGCTCTGCAGGACTGAAGCCGTACAGGAATACTTCTGGTACTGTGACTTCATTGCCCACATCACTTATGTTTTGGTATATATGGGAAAACTGTGAGAACTACAGCTTGGTTTTTAACTGGTCTCATAAACTGAATTTTCATTGCTAGTTACAGTTCTACAGTACATATTCAAGTTTCTTGTCATCTAAAAGGATGGATCAGGATTGCCTCATGAGTGAACCAAAGCACAGTGAATGGACAGCTGACTAGGAGAACAGCTATGAGAATATGAATCTCATCTGAATTAAAATTCCAGTGTGAAGATCCCAAGGGTGACTTGGCTCTGCCTATACACGCTGTAGTCAAATTGTTGTGCTGACTGTGGTGTTTCACTTTCTTATTCTTTCATATCTCATTTCAAAACTTGTTTCAGTGACAGTTCTGCAGCTAGTCCTGAGCCAAGCATGCCCTACTGTTGCTTTCCAACTCTGAGACTGACACTTCACGTAGTTTTGGTGGTAGTCAGAAAGAGAAGATTCTATTGCCATTTCATTACCTATCTCTACCTGCCTTGCAGTAGTCCATGAAAACTGAGCTCAGTATGATACCATGAAGTAAAAAAAAAAAAAATCTTTTACTGGACTCTTCTTGGTGTGCACGTATGCTCTTACAAAATTTCCTACTCCAAAAGGATAATTTCTTATTCCAGACTGATTGTGGATCTTCAGCTGATGGAGATTTTTCAAAAAGAGGGTAGCACAAAGACTGTACTTGAAAGAGTTGCATTTGCTGTATAGTGGTAAAAATGGAAATCTACATAACCTAAGAAGCATTAAAGAATGAAACCAGAATGTAAGAACTTGCAAAGGAAATAATCCTCCACTTGAGCAAACAGTTGACTAATAAAAAGTAATTCTGCAGGAAATAGCCAGCCAAGCTTGAGCTGTGGGGTGAAACAAACAGATTTCTGGCCTGAATCAACTGAACTGTGTTTCAAAGAGACTTACAAACTGTTTCCATTTTTGTTTGAAGGTATGAGCAGCAATGGCTACATAGGAGCTTCTTATTTTGACAGTCAGGAAAATTGTATGCACATCAGTAGGAAAACACATAAAGCCTCCAACCCATGCTCTTTGTGTGTGTTCAGTTGTTTTACCTCTGCTTCCCTAATACTATTGATTTTTCATAGGTTGAGTTCTTGGACAGGCATTGATTGAGCTGAGTGCTATTGCAGCATGAATAATTGCAGAGTTGTTTGGTTTTTTTAATCTTAGCAGGGCTGAAGAGTTTTTTTGTTTCACCAACTAGGACTCAAAGTGTATTATGGAAACAATTTTGCCATGTGGATGCAATCTGTAGTAAATTCAAGTGCTTTTATAACAAAGCCCTTAATTTTGATGGGATTTCAGTCTTTTTGATTATACATAACTGTTTGAATTTCTGGATCAAAGATAAAGAATTAAGCCTTTTATTCGTCTTTTTTAAAGGCGTAATTGCTGACTCTTGCTTCCCCTCCTGTTCTGGAGCTAAAATAGCTTGGCAGCAGTGTTTGAATACAGTTCCAGTTAAACCAGTTTTGGAGCATAGTTTGGCTGGCCAGAATGGAGTAAGGCCAAAGTACATCAGAGCTATGTTTTAAAACCTAATATTGAGCTAAAATTGTAGCTTTAGTGAGAGAGAGTGATGTACCATTCAAATACAATATTTGTCTTTTTCCTTATCTCCTTTTTTCTCCAGATAGTCAAACTGTACTAGACTACTAGAAACTTCTCAAACTTCTCATGAATCTTAGCAGTCTTCTGCTTGAGCCTCAGTGTGGATAGAAACTTACACAGTTAACTAGTTCTTTGAGAAGTATCTTGCTTTTTAATCATATTGCCATAGGGTAAAATTTAACTTAAAAATCAAGCTGTGTGGGGCCTATAGCACTGCAGATAACTATTGCAAAATAGTTGAATCAGAGAGTCTTTTCCATCTCCCTTGATACCTTCCAGTGTTGTACAAACACAGCTACTTTCAACTGCTTTAGTTTATCTGCTGTTGACTTTAGAAGTACAATTTGCAATATGAAAGGATGACTGCAGGATATGATTTTTAAAGTTTGTGTAAAAGTGATTGTGCATCTTTTTTTCCCACAGTGAAAATGTCTAGACTTTTCTGAACCTTTGTAAAGCTGTTATCCAGACAAATTAGTTCCGTGAATGTGAGCCACATCAATCTCAAGAATTATCCAAATAAATGGGGTCACCAAGTCACTTTACTCTTAGCTATAATACAAAATGTTGCTCATATTCTGAAAAGCTGACAGATATAAAATGGAAATGGCTCAGCAGCTACAGCCTAACTTTTGAAATTATTATTATTATTATTATTATTATTATTATTATTATTTCTGTTAGGCTTCAAGTTCATCTGAGTGTTAAAAGTATTTTCCAGCACAGTTAGGGCTGCCTCTGAGCATTGGTAAGTTTTAGGCATGGATGTCATGGGGAATAACATCTAATGCCAAGTCTAAGAGTCCATCTAATACCCAGTTATATTTTCAGGGAGATAGTTCATTTGGGGGAGATGTCACACTCCAAACTGTCAGTAGCTTCTCTTTCATCTTTTACACTGTTTCAGACTTCATACCAATGCCAAAAATGAACTCTTTCTTATCTCTTATCTTATGAGATGGCTTCTCATCTGCTTTTGATTGCACCTTCCAAATAGCCTTTCATGCAGCATGTGCCCGATACCTGTGCTTTCTTTGTGTGCCGCCGTATGCTCAGTCTGATAAACTCTGAACAAAGAAATCCTTTGAATGCTACTAATGTTCCCTAAGAGTCCTTCTCTTCTCTTTTACACAAACTTCTGCAAATGTGCTTTGTTTCAGTTCCAGGCAGTTAAAAACTGTGAACATTATTTTGTTTGGTCTTTTGTCCGTTGTGGAAGAAAGGGGAGGGGAAAAAAGGCAATATAAATAAATTGAGTTAGGCTAAGTTTAGGAAGAGCCAAGCTCATAGGTTTTAAGTTTCCCCAGTTGAATGATGCTTTTATGCTCTCTCTTTGAAGAGAGCTTGTTAGCAGAACACAACTTCAATCACATGAACTGGCTTTCTGAGGAGATTGTTTTTTTTCAGACTTACAGAGCTTCAGGAACAGGTACAATAAAGGCAATGTGAAATTACTTTAACTCTTTAAGGAGTCATGGCATTCTCATCACGTAACTCATCCCAAGATGTATTTTATGGCAGTAGGCTCAAAATAGTAGAATAGCTGCCTCTGCAATCTCAGAGGCACGTTCTGCTTGTTTGGATGATTTATGTCTAGGTCATGACAGAATTTCTAATGTCATACACTGACACAGATATCATAGCAGAGAGCAAAGTTATACTTAAAAAAATAAATACTGGGTTCTTTATCCTGAAGGAATAGTTGTCTTTGATCTCTTTGATCTCTGGACTCAGTAGCTCTATTGCATTTTAGTCCTCTTCTCATGTTTTGACTTAACTATCACCAGTTTCATATAAAACATCATAGTCAAGTGTTGAGCCCATTGATGTCCTTCGAGAGTAAATCCACTTTTTTCTGCTGTGGGCAGTTTTTCTATTTGCTGTTGCCTGCCCTAAACATCTTTTTAGAAGTGTTTTTGGCTGTTGCATGGTTGTCTGCAGTTTGCAGTTTGTGGTGGGTTTTGCAATAGCCATGAATCAATTCTAATGCTTTGGAGAATCTTTCAATTCTTATTATGTTTTCACATCTCTTTGTGATTGTGGGGAATTTCAGAGTAAATTAAATAAATGCTTTGATCATTAGAATTTTGTTAGAGTTTTTTAAAATAAATTAAAAGAATTAAAGAACATTTTTATAGTGGAGCAATTACTGTATCTCAGTGGTTTCCTGTCTAATGAATGACTCTGGTTTCATTCATCTAGTATAATGCTCTAGGCTAAAATAATAAAACCAAACCAAAAAAACCTCTTTAAAATTTCGTCTGAGGTGAGTTTTATTTTTTAAACTAATACTTGCAATTGATCACTTAAATATAATGTATTTTGTGATAGCTTTTGGTATTCCAGTCTACTGAGCAAAATATGAAATTTAAATACTGCTTTAGAGAAGCAAACGTTCAAATTTATTAAGATGCTCATGAGATTGTTTTAATCTGTGCTAAAACAGATGGATATTGCTCCTACATTTTGAAGAACACTCATCACATCAGTCCAGCTTTCTTTTCTGGATTTATCACATAAGCAGCACGATTACAGTTAAGCAGAGCAGTCAATAACTATGAGGTCCTTGGTAAAAAGGAGTACCTAGCACAAATCATGTATTGCAGAACGGCAGTGACTTTTTTGTCTGAATCCCATATTGCTATCAATGCCTCCAGTTAATTTTCCATGTTACAGGATGAACTCTGGCACCACCTGCTAATGTGTCTGAAAGTTGCTACTGGCATGTGATGCTGTCTGCACACTACTTCTGAAAAGCAGGCTTAATATTTATATGTGCATGGTATTTCAGTGTTAGAAGAGCTGTATTTTCATGAGAGGGTATAGTTAAAGGGAACAACATTTGGGTAGAAAGCTGTCCAGGCTGTTCTAATGAGTCCATAAAAGATTTCGAGATGAGGCTGTTCTTTGCATGTAATAATTAAGGTAGAAAAGAACGGAAATTTCAACTTAGTATGTATGTAAAATATTAAAAAAAAAAAAAAAAAGGCCACAATTAGGGAGAAATAAAAGAAAGTGAATGTAAATTATGGGAGTTTGGTTCTGCTCCACCCTCTTTAGCTGCTGGAAACTGGAGTTTTGCATGAGAATTGCATGTGCATTGATGGTTGCATTTCTGGAGTCAGAAATAAAGGAGCAACTGTCTGCCAAAGTGCCATTTTCTGATGGCCAGTAAAAGCAATGCATAGGATAAAAAAGGTCTTAGCCAAGGTATACTTGCAGACAAATTCTTTATCATTTAAACTAGCTAAGAATTTTAGATTACACACGCAGGATTTTACACTGTTTAACTGTATATAGTAAAATAGTGTCTGGGAGTATCTGTTCATAGTATATAACAGTTAAGCTTCACATTTTAATAGTACTTCTGTGAGGAATATGTAATTACTCTTTGAGACAAAAAAAAATGCATTATGAAAACATATCTCATTACTTATTAATCAGATGCAATAAAAATTAGTAAGTAGGTGAAATATTCTATCTAGTACTAGTTAAGGGAATTAGAAGTAATTTGACACTCAATATTTCATCCAAAAAGGATTATGCATACTCTAGTTACTCTCTCGAACAAGAAGGTATCAGGTATCAGAAGCTGGTAAAATGAGATATCTTTCCTGGCTGTAATTTCCCATGAGGTTACCATAGATCATTGCTTTTCAGGTAATGATCTGTTTTCTTGGTTTGGCCCTTGAAACAGTGAATCTGCCCTGGCCATCTTTTTCTCCTGGGGCAAATAAGGAATGGTTTGTTGCTAGATCCTGCCTAACTCAAGTTGCTTCCATTGCCTCCAGAGCTCATGAGAATGTTAGAGAGGAGAAGAGTTTTATTCCAGCCATAACAACAAAGACGGCTGAGCCACCCACAAATAAATTGTCCTTTCTCATAGTAGGCACTGAGAAGAAATCCATGAAACAGTGTAGCTTGCACTCACAGACATGTAAAAACCCACCCACCCATTATGTGAAAGGATAGCTCTTTGGTTAGGTGCCACGACATACAGGCTAGACTAGGTATCACCAAAGACATGTCCTAGACTTTTAGAAGCCTAGCTTGTGCATTTGGGGTGGGCTTTTAAAAGCAAATAGAATTGGCTGTATCAGGATATGGTGTCTTATAGGATTTTCACCACATTTTACTCACAGTATGGGTCAAAATAAGGCTATTTTAAAATAGATCTAGAAAAAAATATTCAGTAAAAAAAAGGGGAGAATTGTCTTGTTTCACTTAAGTGGGTGACAAAAAGTAGAAAGAAGTGAATATGCAGTTAAAGGACAAACATGAGATAATTTGTTATGTACATGTTCTTGATCTTCTGTGTTGCTAATGTTCAGTGTGTAACAGGTAAAGGAATATATTTGAAGGAATTCATAATTACCTGTCTGACACCCTACGACCTTCTCAGTCAGAAGCTGGTCATGCCATTCAAGAGCATTGTATGTGACAAGGGAAGACAGTGACTGAGAAGAGGAGGTGGTATGAAATATTTATGAGATGCTCTGTGTTCACTGAAGATAGAATAAGGAGTTATACATTTTTGGGACTCTCTGTTGCCACAAAAGAGTGAAACCAGAAAGCTACGTTTCAATCAATCTCTATGTGGGCTGTACCAGTCACTTTCCAATTGCTGTGTTTTCAGGATAATTTGGATCACATATATGTGAGTAATTTATTTTAACTCCTGCATCAACGGGTAACATAGGGGTTTTTCTGCAAGCAACATTTACATGGCTTGTTCCTGTGCCATTTGGTAGCCAGTGAAATAGCTTCCTAGGTACTAGAAAGGCAATTTAATGCTCAAATGACTTTTGTTTCTATGAGTGAAACAGTCTGCTGGAAAAGCTGTGGAACTGCTAAGCTGCCAGCTTTTCCAATACCCTCCCTCCAGACAATTTATATGGAAGATAAAGTTGCAAGTAAAGGGCCATCATACTTTCCCTCTGGGACTACAGAAGCACATGTGCATGCATACTAGTTGGGCTTTGCCTGGAATGTTAGTGTTGTTCCAACAAATATTCCAGAATATTCATCACTTTATGAACATATGCTTGTGCTGTCTTACATGTTTTTTATGCTCTGCTGAAATGACTCTCCTGCTATTGCTTAACTTGTTCTGGACTTACACTGAGAGGATCTGGTTTCTTCAGGCAGTCTTGCCAGTGCTTCAGGTTTTGGGCATGAAGTCAGATCTGCCTAGGTCAGTGAAGCAGCAGCCTTAACCCTCATCATGGTTATGCAACTGTCATGTATAACTGTCACTGGATTAAGATATAAAGGAATACTTCTTTCTTAAGGGAAGTTCATAAAGGGCTTTTCTATGCATCTTCAGAAGTTGCTGAACAAAGCCTTGCTGTCTGCAGTGCTCTATTATGTGAAGAAACAGAGCACTTCAGTCTGTGCAGGTGTAAGCTCTCTGGAAAGCTTCAGTTTGTGATTAGGCTGCCATAGGGTCACTTCCCATAGCTTTTGTTTGGCCACTTGGAAACCTGTGATTAAGTTCCCAGTGTGTGACTAGCAAGGTCAGCATTGGGTTTTGCTGAGTTTTGAACTTGTAGTCATATTTTACCCATCAGATGCTACATGCAGTCAAGCTGTTTATTGACTTGCTTAAAAATACTGAGAAGTTTGAAAACCTTTTCATAAAATTACTCACCTGAAGGCTATACAGCTCTTCAAGCTCTGTTCACTATGCATTAGACGTAGTAGTGCTATTTAAAGTCAAGAATGAAGAGGAAAATCTGGCATTCGTTGCCACAGTTATAAATAATGTTAGATGTTAGATCTAGACAGGGGCAGAATGTATGCAGAGTATCTGGCTGGAGTGTCTACATTTAATGTCAAAGGGTAACGCTCTGTAACAGGGTTACTACAGTGACTTTGCAGTAACTTTTTATTTTGAGGATTTCAAATGTGAAGGAAGTGCAGGGAGCAGAAAGTACCCTCAAGGAATGCAGAGTGGTCTTAACACCACTAACTTCAGAACACAGAATGCTGTTTAATGATTCTGGAATCAAGCCTTACAAATGGAGCTTATTTATATCATGTGAACTAACTGTTCCTGTTTATGTTGTTCTGTATTGTTCTGATATATAAGCTTAAAATAAATCACAGCGGTGCACATCATTCACTGGCTCTGTCTGGTGTGAGTGATGCCTGCCAGTACTGATGGGCACGTCACAGTTCAGTTCTAGATTCCCACAGAATGGAAGCAAAATACTTCTGATTTAATATTCAAAGTCCAGTGATGGATCCTGGTTTAAATCCTTCATCATTGTTTCAGAGCCTCAAGGGAGATTTGTCAAAACCTTTATGTAAGAATGTCTTAAATTAGTTCTTACCACCTTTGACTTAAGATAAGTTAAATATGGAATATAAATAAGATTAAATCTTTGGTTTCTGTAAGAGAAAACAAACTTGGCTTTTAAAAACTGTTATAACTGGCAGATAATTAATGTGTACTTAATTTTAGATGGTCTATTCTGAAAAGGTTGCAACACCTTGAGTAGGTGAGATAGTCATGTTTTTTGTAATCTCTTTAAGATGTTTTCTTTTCCATGTGCCAGAAGAAGTCGCATCAAAATAAATAAGATGTGTAATAGGAAATCCTTCCCTCCTCTTACTCCATCACACTTTCATAAGCAAAGTTATTGCCAGTGGCATCCAAGATTTCCTCTAGTCCTATATTAGATATATTTACCATAGAATTGCCAGGGCTGCAAGGGAACTCGAGGATCACCTAGTTCTAACTCCCTCTGCAATGGGCAGGGATTCCTCACACTAGATCAGGTTGCTCAGAGCCACATCCAGCCCAGCCTTGAAGACTTCCAGGGGTAGAGCTTCCACCACTTCCTTGAGTAACCTGTTCCAGTGTCTTACCACCTTTATGGTGAAGAACTTCTTCCTAACATTCAATATGAATTTACCCATTTCTAGTTTTGCTCCATTCCCCCTAGTCCTATCACAGGATGTTAGGGGTTGGAAGGGACCCAAGGAGATCATTGAGTCCAACTCCCCTGCTAGAGCAGGACCACACAATCTAGCACACATCACAGAGGAATGCATGCAGACAGGCTTTGAAAGTCTCCAGAGAAGGAGACTCCACAACCTCCCTGGGGAGCCTGTTCCAGTGCTCTATGACCCTTGCAGTAAAGAAATTCCTTCTTGTGTTGAGGTGGAACCTCTTTTGCTGCAACTTACACCCATTTCTCCTTGTCCTATCACAGGGAGCAGTGAGCAGAGCCTGTCCCCCCTCTCCTGAAACCCATCCCTCAGATGTTCATAAACATTTATCAAATCCCCTCTAAGTCTTCTCTTCTCCAGACTAAAAAGTCTCAGGTCCTTCAGTCTCTCCTCATAAGCCATGCCCTCCTGCCCCCTAATCATCCTCATAGCCCTCTGCTGGACCCTCTCCAGCAGATCCCTGTCCCTCTTAGACTGGGGAGCCCAAAACTGAACACAGTACTCAAGATGAGATCTCATCAGGGCAGAGTAGAGGGGAAGGAGAACCTCCCTTGATCTGCTGGACACACTTTTCTTAATACACCCCAGGATCCCATTGACCTGGCAATTATATCACAGCCTGAAGCAGATCTCCAGCTCCTCCTGCTTATTCCCCATGCTTCGTGCATTGGTATATAGGCATTTCAGGGAGGGAGTTAATCTATGGGCTTTCACTCTTGCAGTCTGGCCATTCTCACCCTCTTCCATGGCCACCAGTCTAGCAGTAAGCCCTGCTTGTGCTGATTCCTCATTACTTGATTCCCTTGGTCCATCTCTGTAAGACTTAAAGAGTTCTTGTGTGTCCCCAGCATGCTTCAAGGTAACAGGCTGAAGACTCTTGTTGGCCTCCCACTCTGATGTACCATCTCTTGCATTCTCTCCAGCACACAACTCATTGTTATCAACCACCCCTGAGATAGCAGTGGAGCTGACACGTTGCCCCACAGTTGTCTCAGGCTTGCTTACAGTAAGCCTGGCTTTCACCCTCCCTCTCTTCCAACGTAGTTTAAAGTATGATTTATGAGCCCAGCCAACCCCTGAGATATAAACCTGGTCAAACATGCTGAGAAGTGGTGATATCTAGGCATGGGACTGGGCCACCACTTCAGCTATCAAACCAGCCAGCTGAGGGAAAGGAGGAGAGAAATTAAGCAAATCATTAATTATTTGCTTAATTTCTGTTCTTCACCATGAAATTGGGCTACTCTGGGGGCTGTTGAGCTTTGCCTTTGTGGCTCCCCTGTGGAAGCACACTGGACCACACAGCTAAAGCTGTTCAGAAAAATATATAGACTTGATAGAAATTTTAGAAGCCTCCTCCAGAGTTCAAGCATGTAAAAGATCTCTTATGCTTTCTACTTTAAAATCAGTGGCTAGGGAATCTAGAATCTCCCTTGTAGAGAATCATCAGCTTTTGTGCAAATCAATACAATTTTTGGCAGGGTTGAGATTTAGTTTTGATCATGAAATCATTGGTTATACCTTCCTGTTATCACAGAAATATTTTCCCCATGACTCCAAATACTGTGTCAGGGTTTTGGTTTTTTGAATTATTTTATCTGGTTTTAAAGAGGACAGAATAGATGGAATTGAACTGATGTCAGCTTCTAAGAGGCTTTTGCTTATGTCTTACACAAGAGGCTGTCATGGAAACTTAGTAACCATGGGGTGAGAGGTAAAGCCCTGTTACTCATTAAAAACAGCTTTAAAAGGAGTAGATAAAAACAGCAACCTTCATATCACTTTTGCAGGCATTTTCCGGCATGGAAAATAATTGTTAATGACATACTTCAGGAATGAAGTAGAAATGGAATTAATAGAAATTTTCTGGACATAATTATTTTTAGGAAAAGTGAATGTTTGTTACAGATGATAACTGGAAAGATTTCCCTTTTTTTTTTTTTTTTTTTTTTTTTTGGTCACAGGAAACCTCCCCACTTGTAGTCTTTCCAGTCTGAAAATCATATATTAAAAAAAACCCAAACCACAAAAAAAAAAAAAAAAAAGAACCCTCCCTTCACAAATATAAAGAAAGCATATTCAAAAGAACTAAAAATACTGTAAACAATGATACAGCTTCTAATAATAAATAACTAAGATCCCTCAAAAAAGTTTGATAAGTGTTAAAATGTCAGCTGCATTTGCACAAGCTAGGGTAATAACTATGAAACGTGCCTAGATACCTGCCTAAGTTGCAATTAGAAGAAAATATATGTAGCTGATAGTATGTGACTATGCATTTGACTCAAACACAGACTATTGTCAGAAATGGAATACTTTTAAAGTTCACTTCAGTTTGAGATGTGAGTTCCATCAGCCTCATGGAAAAGCAGAGTATGATGTTATCCCATAGCTTACATCAACAAATCACAACGTTTAATAATTCGGTTTCTTTCTACTTGCTCTCATTGAAACATTTGTAAGTTCATGTCTGTGATGACTGACTTGTGGTGCCTTCCTCATTCTCCTTCCCAAGCTGCAATGTGGAGCCACATCTGATGCTCCTTTCCCAGGAGGAAAGGAGCATCTGTCTCATGTCTCTGGGGAGACATGTCTCTGGGAGACTGCTTCATTTCAGTCTTGCAAAACGTGGCATTGCACTGTATTTTCATTTACAGACTAAGTGTTACTTTTAACTTTGATTTTTTTGGTTATTCTTTGTGTACTTTACAAACTTTTCTATCTAAATTTCCTGTTTGTATTTATTCTCTATTCAAGGTGTGGGTTTGGGTCTAAAACGTATGTGTGTTTTTTTCTCTAAAGAGTATGGCTTTAAATAGTTACTTGGCTTCTCCAAGACTTCTTCAAAACTGATTTTAGACTTGGGGACAGCACTGTGAGTCATTGCTCCAAACATTTTCTTTAGACCCATGGGAATATTTGGAATGCAACAAATGATAGCTTGTAGCTGTTTGAGATGTCCTTAATATTACACTAAACTACTTATTCTTGGGTCAAGTTAACTAGTAGGAAGCTGTGCAAACATATGCCTACTTCTATTTACCTAGGAAATTCAGGTTTGCAGATTTATTCTTCATGCCTGTACTAGTCTCATAGTATATGATTATTTTTAACAGGATGCATTAAGTTTCTCTTACAGAAGGTCAGGATGTGAGGTACTTTTTTCTTTCTAAGTACAAGAATATTATTAAGAAAAAAAATGACAGAATTGGTAAGTGATAATTTTAATCAGCACAATATTCTGTAGGGACTATTCTCAGTATAATCTGCTCATGCCATGAGAAGCAAACTATATTTATATTTTAATAAATAGGAAGCCCTTATAAGGTGCTGAAATTTATTCTTTTCAGAAATGATCCTGTCATAAAATTATATCAAGCATGGACATTACTGTTGAGCTTCATAAAGATTCCTTCTCTGTGTTACATGTTGGTGGTCATAGAATCATAGAATCATAGAATCAACCAGGTTGGAAGAGACCTCCAAGATCATCCAGTCCAACCTATCACCCAGCCCTAACCAATCAACTAGACCATGGCACTAAGTGCCTCAGCCAGGCTTTTCTTGAAGACCCCCAGGGACGGTGCCTCCACCACCTCCCTGGGCAGCCCATTCCAATGGGAAATCACTCTCTCTGGGAAGAACTTCTTCCTAACATCCAGCCTATACCTACCCTGGCACAACTTGAGACTGTGTCCCCTTGTTCTATTGCTGGTTGCCTGGGAGAAGAGGCCACCCCCCACCTGGCTACAATGTCCCTTCAGGTAGTTGTAGACAGTAATAAGATCACCCCTGAGCCTCCTCTTCTCCAGGCAGATTACCACACAGATTGCACTGATTTGATGTTTTGGTAGTAGCCTGGATTTTTATTTTCAGAACCACTAAAATGCTAATCTTGACATAGTTGAGACTCTTGCTGGCCTTTGATGAAGCGTTTTATGAATACTGTTACATCTTCTCAAGTCCCATCAGAGCTGCACAAGCTGTAAAACTGCATTGTGATCTTTGTTGTTTTTTTCTTGAGCCTGTCAAAAGTTGTTTGTTACAGTCAGCTGCAAAGTCCTGAGTTTCAGGGCAAAGTAGCCACGTGCTGTGCAGAGCACCATCGAGGAATTGCAATGGTTCACTGAGGTCCCAGTCTTGCCAGCACTTTTGTTCATTTTTAACTTCTCTCATGTATGAGCAGTCACCTGTGCAACAACATGAATATGCTTTCATAGAGGTACATCTAGTTATGCAAAACTCCACAGCCTTTCTCCTGCAGCTGTGAGGCTGTGTCTGTGAGACAAGTCAGAGACAAGAGCTTTCAATCAGTTTGGCATTTAGACTTCTCCAGTACTTTGTTTCACTCTGTGCAACAGTTTCGCAAATGAACCTCAGCTGGAGTCCTGCGTCCAGGTTGAGAGCCCTCAATAAAGGAAGGGCATGGAGCTGATGGAGTAGGTCCAGAGGAGGGCCATGGAAAAAATCAGGAGGTTGGATCACCTCTGCTATGCAGACAGGCTGAAGGAAGTGGAGGTGTTCAGCCTGGAAAAGAGGAGGCTCCAGGGAGACCTAATAGCAGCCTTCCAGTACCTAAAGGGGGCCTACAAGGATGGAGAGAGACTGTTTATAAAGGCCTGTAGTGATAAGACAAGGGCCAGTGGTTTCAAACTAGAGAAGAGCAGATTTAGATTGATGTTAGGCACAGGTTCTTTGCCATGGGGGTAGTGAAACACTGGAACAGGTTGCCCAGGGAGGTGTTTGGGGCCCCATCCCTGAAGATATTCAGAGTGGTGCTGAACATGGCTCTGGGCAACCTGATCTAGTTGAGGATGGCCTTGCTGACTGCAAAGGGAGTGGGACTGGATGACCTTGGGATGTCCCTTCCAACCCAAACCATTCTGTGTTATTTTTTTTTTAATTTAAAATTCCTTGAGCATGAATTTCTGTATAACTCTGAAATGATGTCTGCACACTTTTGACACTGCAAGAGAAAGTCTTAAAGGAAGGGTTGTCCTTTCTGTAGGAAATAAAATAAATAAAATAGTTTTCTCTTTCAGTTCATTCCCTCTGATACGGTCTACTATTTCATGTCAAGAAGAGAATTTTGATCCATTTTGTTATGGAAAGAATGTATTGTGAAAGTCCTTGGGGTATGCAGAGAACTGTTGCACGAGGCACTGCAGTTTAAGTGTGATATAGTTGCTAAGGAGCAGAAAAGAAGTCTCTAAATCCAGAACCTAAGCTATAAAGTAACGTTGGTCAAGACACAGTTGGATTTGTAACTGGAAACAAACTGGGGAGCCAAAACATATGGCACAAACAGGACATACCACAGCTCTTTTCTGGAGAGAAACAATTTCCTTTGAGAGACGATGGGTATGAGATTACAGGTAGTCACTTCCAGGCAGCACTTTGTATGCTCAGTCTTGCCTCAGATATGGCAACCTTCACTGGTACCACACCTGTTCCTGTGCCTTCATGAACGCCTCTTTGGTGCTGCTGTCACACACTTGAGGGACACAAATGCACCTTGCAGCTGAATCTGTGAAAACGTCACACACAGAACTATGTCTGAGTTTCCAAAGTACCTTTGAACCAAACACTGTGTAGCAAGGACATACTTCTCTACCCCGCAGTGCTCTAGAGCAGGGCAGGACAGATGCAGGCTATTTTATTTCACTAGTCAGTGTACTCTCTGCTTCTTGGCTGAGTGCCAGGGATGGTTCTAGGTTTGAATGACTTTAACAGTGTAGGTGCTGTGTGCTTCTGTTCCCAGGATTAAGTTTTAGAAAGTCAAGTGAATCTTATTAGCACACCTCCTGTCAGCCTTTGTAGTGACCATAGCTTTACCAATGTTACTGGGGATGAATTGTTATCACAGCCGGGTGATAGCTCTGAAGGAAGCAGAAGGTTTGCTTGCCAGTGACTTTCCAGCCCCATGGCTGTCAGTAGAGTTTCTACTGGTGATTTAAAGAACAAGGATGTAATTTTTAACTGGTTTATATAGGCCTTGAAGGATTTGGGGTTTTAGTGTCTGCAACAAACCCATACCATAATAAGGTCAAGAATAAAAATGAAGAGAGGCAGAAAGCAAAGAGGGATTCGGTTAATACTAAATCTGGCTTACTATAATCTTATTTCTGGCATTTTCCATAAAAGGAAAATCCACTTCTGAAGAGGCAATCCCAGAGGAGCTCATACTTTAGAATTAGAAATGGTACCAAGGAAGATTTTGGAGATGCTGCAGTTACATGGATGAATCGCTCATTTTCCATTTTTCAGTGAGATGTACTGGAAGTGGACTTTTGCAAACTCTAGAAACCCTGTGTACACTCAGTGGATTATTTTGTGCTGTATATTAAAGTGGTTAAATATGGTGATTTTTATATATGTTGTGGCACTGGCAGACAAACTATACAAATAATTTGTGTGTTTACACTTCCATTCTGTTTGGGGAGTAATCCATGTAAGGTATAGCAATGGTGCTCTATTGTGAAATAATAAGAGTGGGTTTTTTTTTCTCCTTAAGTGTAGAGTGAATGAAATTGAAAGAATGCTAGAAATGGCAGTAGATAGTGAGTAAAGATCCAGAAGAAAAATATGACACTGTTAAAATAGTATGGTGTTGTAGTCATGTTTTGTTGCGAGGGGTAGAGTTGGTCCATTTTGTCATTAATGTCTACTTCTCCCTAATTCAAAGTCCTTATTTTGAATCAGTCCTGACCCCAATGATTTAAATTGGAATTTTGCTATTGGATTCAGTTAACGGGGTTTGTGTATTTAGCACCAAGAATTGTTTGCCTTGCTCTGTGTCCTGGATGGTTTCTGTGTTAATTCTGCACAGTGCAAAAGGTGTTGAAATGTGTACATACAAATGCAAACAATGTAGGTATGTCCAATGTAGTTAGAATATTTTATAGATGCAACAGGAAGAACTACAACTGCAAGTAATTAATATGTCTACAGGAGTGCAAATCTGAAATGAAATCTGCTTTCTTAAACTTATTCTACCTTCTTGGAAATACAGAATTCCACTTGCCCTGTTTAAATATGAGGATGTGCCCTGCTATGACAACACCTTTTTGGCTTGAATAGTCTCCAGTTCTATGGCTAGATTTAGGAAGTAGTCTTTTAAAACTTCTTAAAAAATATTTATTTATAAAATATTTATTTATTTAAGTTTATTGATTTTTGGGGTGTTTTTTTTTCAGACCGTACTTCCAGCTCCATGAGTGCCATAAATTCATAGATCAATCCAGTAGAATGCATCATCATTAACTTGGCAGAAATCGACCAGAAAGTAGTTGAAGCAGAACACAGATGCCAGGCTAGCCTCACATTCAGCTTTTCTGTAGGGGTATCCTGTCCTCATGCTGTGATGATGGTATCCCTGAGGAAGGCTAACTTTAAGAAGTCAGGTAGAAATGAAAAATGAAATTCCTACATGGTTTGAAATGGTTCAGAACTAGTCTTGAGGATGTTAACTAAAATCCACATAAGTAATTCTCAAATTGTCCATGGACATGATAGAAAGTAATGGTTTTGGGGGAAAATGCCTAAATATTATGATGGATTAGGGAGATGCTCCTTAAAAAGCAATTTCCCTACATTTCCATGCAAGAAACCTAGTCTGTTTAGCAACTTGCATGTCTAGCGTAACACCTTGTTTCAACCTTCTGACTGGGTATTAACTTCAAAAGAGATAAAGTTTGTATTTACACAGATGAGGTCAGCATGAGGGAAAGAATGAGTATCGTTATCATTAAAGCTTCAATGAAAATTACCTCTTCTCTACACACTTTTTTGCACTTAAAGAAAAGAATCACTTTGGATGATGTAAGAAATTACATTTGGACTCCTGGTCTTGAAATACAGCCCACCCCTATGGAGCACACTTTTTCTTCCTGGAGGTATTTCTGCTTGGATCTGGGAGAGCTGAGGAAAGATTGTCTTTGTCACTTACGTGTGGCCACAGAAAGCAGGACTTTTCATGAGGGAAGCAAAATAGAGCCTTGTTTGCTCCTGTAGCAATGGCAGACTTTGTACTCAAGGAAAACTAAAAGCTAAGAGCAATTTGCAGGGGACTGCCACAATACATGACTTTTTCATAATGAGAAGCACAGGGCTTTTCTCTGGAATGTTCAAAGTTTCCGTGTTCTCTGAACTACGAAAGAGATAGTGAAACACAAGTGTTGCAAGAGAAACAGCATGTCATGAATAATGCTGACTAGAAATGCTACTGCATGTTTGAGGCTGGGGGGTTGCCTGACATTGGAAGTAATAAATATACAGCTGTATGTTATCCATTAGGGTTTGATTTATTATGGAAACTGATTTTTTTCTTTTTTAAATGAGGATTATTTATTGGTTGTGTCACAGAAATATTTGGATTGTTCCAATTCCAGTCTTGATCATTTTTACATCTCAAGTTGTATCAAAGAGAACAAGATGCATGGTGCATCTGCCCCAGTTCAACAGAATGGGTGCTAGCTAGGCTGTAAATCTACTGTCTTCTGTGCTTTTTCTGCCCTGAGCAATTTTCCAAATTACTTATATTCTTCTAAAACTGTATCAGCAAAAGCAGTTTTCATGCTATGCTGTTGCATTCAGGTCTCAAAGCACTGTAAAGTATCCTTCAATACGCTTCAAAGTAAGCTTACTTTTTACAAAGGCAGTGGGAACTCTGCTTTCACAGTGGGAGATGTAAAGTTTGACATCCATAATTTTGCTTTTACTTCAGGATGTGTAACAGGAGTTGTTGGGGGGCATGTGGTGGGTACCCTAACTACAGTGTGCACCTTGTATGCAAACATATAGGTGTGTTTAAATGTAGAAAACAGCATTCCAGTTACATTTTGTTTCATGAAAAGAGGTGGATATGATTTATCAGAACAGCAGCAGCGTGACTTTGTCTCTCTCCCTCCCTACCTTAGCTGGGCAAATAGCTGACCAGCTCTCAGCCCTCCAATCACTCAGGCTGCCTAGCCTCCACCCCTCACCACCAACCAGCTACTCGCACATCTAATAAAATCACTTTCGGTCATTACTCTTCCATTTAAGAAAGCAGAGTTTTGGGATTGGATAAGAGGAACAGAAATTTGTCCAGCGGAAGTTGCTCTGAGTCAGGTTTGTAATGAAGTCTACTGCTGAAGGAAGTAACATGAAAGCAATGTAGTTTATCATAGAAATGTTGCCTTTAACATATGTGCTTTCTGAGTAGCAAGAGGTGTGGTATGCAGGATTATATTTAGTTTATATTACAGCATTACTGTGTCTCTGGCAAAGTGTTAATATATGGAAGATGCAATTTATGTTTTCTTTCCCAGTCTGATGGGTAGTTGTTTCTGCTTTTGGATGATAAAGCTTTCCTTTTAAGTTTCATAGATTCTAGACTTCTGTAGCTGGTGTTGCTTTCCAGTTTGAGAACTTTAAGTTTTATTTAAATATATTAGCTTAAGTATTCCAAGGCATCAAGAATTTTGTGATTCTTGGGCATGAAAACATTTAGGACACTTGCATTACAAACATGTATTGTATGTACACATATGCACAATTCATAGACTAATCATATACCTAGTTTTACTGTACTGGCATATATTATTGCACTAGATCTAATCAATGCAATACTGTAACTTTGAATAAGGCTAAATGTACCTAAGAGAGAACAATTTTTTTTCTCATAAATTCTACAAGTGGATAATATAAAATATAAAGTTTTTTTTCCAGGTAAATGAGGTTGAAAGAAGACAGTGAATTAATCTGTCTGTAATCAGTATATATTTACACTTTCAATATGTTACAAACTTACAGGAGTATTTTCTCTCTGGTATGCTGTTTAAAATGTTAAACTGCTACAACTAAATATTATAGTATATTATAGTATATAATATTATCTCAATTACCTCAGGAATCTTTAAACATACATCTCAATAGCAGTATTAAAACTTTCAGAGGTTTTATATTGCTTTATAGAAGTGGTTAAGGCACTTATTACATGCAATTAAATTAAAATGCTATTTTAATGGAAGAATGTGGTGATACATGGTATAAGCTACTTTACTCCAATATCCACCTTTTGTTTGTGTTTTGTTTTGGATCAGGAAGTTGTAAGGTTATTTTTATATGGAAAATACTTTGCAAAAATGGTAGATGTTGCACGATTGAGAAGCAGTCCAAGCAGTTTTAAAGTTGAATACAAACTTTGCAGATGGAGACTTTTGTCTTGCATTGTGTTTGTGGTTATAAGTTTCATGACACTAAACTTCTACTGGAAGAGGGCTAAGAATAGATGTCCATTAAATGTTGCTATCATCCATATGAATGGATGAGTTAATATGAATTGTAAGGCTGAACTCAACTATTCAGGTGGGGATTTGGATGTGTGATGATGAAGCTGTAAATGATCTGGTTTACAACAGGCAAGGAGCAAAGCTGGAGATGGGTGGGTACAGGCTGGATGTGAGGAGGAAGTTCTTCAGCATGAGAGTGGGGAGACCCTGGAATGGGTTGCTCAGGGAGGTGGATGAGGCCCCATCCCTGGAAGTGTTTAAGGCCAGGCTGGATGGGGCTCTGGCCAGCCTGATCTGGGGTAGGCCTGCCCATGTCAGGGGGGTTGGAACTAGATGATCCTTGTGGTCCCTTCCAGCCCTGACTGAATGTGGTATGTGGTAAGGAAAGACTGAAATTAAAAGTGGTCTAGCAGCAGCAGGAGCTGATTAAAAAAAAAAAGAGTAAAAAAAAATCCTAAGACTATGAAGAACAAAAAGGGGTTGGAGAACTACCTGGCTTATTCAAGTACACTGACACCATGGATGTCTATTGGACATGAAGAAGGTTTTGGTTCCCCCCCTCCCTGTTAGATAGATTTGTCCAATCGTTTCCTGTCTAAAGTCCTCCTCTTCTGTCTGTCTCTGTTGTGTGCTGTTTAAGAGGTGAAACTGTAAACCACAATGTGGACAGCACTGCCATTCTTTCTAGGAATACGTTCAAGGAAGGAGGGTGCTTGAATGCAGGCTGAACATTGGTCCTGAAGCTATAAGGCAGTTGAACTCAGGCTTCCCTTTTTTGGAGGACTGTTGAAGACATTCCGTGTTATAGAGTAATCTGTAGCTAAAGGAAAACTTAGTGCAAAACAGACTTCAGAAAGGGCAGCGATCCAGCACTTCTGATCCAGAGTTGCCACCTCAATTGTACACAGCCGAAGGAACACGGCAAGGTCACACAAAGGCTTCACACGGGTGTTTGCTTGTGACAGATGCTTCTGTAAAGTAGACTTCACCAAAGTGGGGCTAGCACAGGTTTGAATGCATGAGAGGAGCAACAAGTTGTCTGGCCCTCACCTTAATTGAAAACAGCAGCACACTTGGTGAGTACAAGGGCATTTTAATTTTTAGCTTCTTATCACTCATTTCCTATGCTAAAACTCTGTATGAGCTCAGTATTCAATCTTTATTCTGTTTAAACTGCATGAACAACTCCGTCTACCCTGACTGACTGACCGCACTTTCAGGCTACCTGCCTAGAGCTGCTGTTCAAACGCAGGCAGGTATCCAGGTGAGCCCTAAGAAACATAGGACAGGTGCCTCAGAGGTGCCTCAGAAGCACTGTGAGCTTCGTCAGCAGCAAAGCACTGAGTGCTCACTTCCTTCTTGATTGATTACCCAATGTGTTACCAAAACCCTCACTTCCCAAGCTGTCACATGTGTCTCCCCAGGAAGGCTCAGAGAAGATCTAGAGTTGATCGGCTGTGCAGGATGTTAGCAGGGGCCTGGGACAGTACCAGTGGAGCTCACGGCACCACAGGCAGAGATGAAGCAATAGTCTGCAGTGGATAAAGGATGAAATCAAAGGCAGTTAGGAAAATACTGAGACCTACCGGTAGAAGAGATCATGTTCTCTCCATGTTCACTCACTGTACTTCATGTTCCCCTTTAAAAATCAGAAGAAAAGGAAACGATGAGAGTTGCTCATCTCACCAGCGCAGGAGTCAAGACTCTTTTAATGAGTGTGTGGCTGCAGTCAGTGTAAGCTTACCTACGACAATGCTGCCACCAAAAGGAACACCCAGCTGTTACCGTCATTGCTTCTGCGCTTCAGTACTGGAGCGTGAGACAGCCTTGGCCACAGCATGGGAGAGATGACTTCACAACCTTTAGGACTTATTGTACCAAAATGCAAAGGAGCAGAGCAATCTGAGATGCTGTTTGAATAACAACGTCTTGGAAATGTTTAGTGTTCCAGGAACAAGGTCTGACAGAATAGTTTTTCTCATCAATGAAGTAACAACTGAAGCATCATTTGGTGATAGGTGGAGTAATTCCTTCAAACCTTGAAATTGCTAAGGTGAAGGGCATGTTGAAGAGCATTGCTGCCTGTTGCCACGGGCAAAAGCTTAACGAGTATATTAATGTAACATCCTAAGTCATTGCTACAGCTTCAGAAATATAACCAAACCAAACCAACTGAACACCCCCCCAAAAAAAAACCCAACCCAACCAACCAAAAAAAAAAAAAAGACCCCACCCCAAAACAAACCGAAAAAATCCCACACCAAACAACCAAGCAACCAAAACCTCCCCATAGTGACCTTAAGAATAGCTGTCAAAGTGCAGCCCAGGATAGACAAACCCAGCTTTAGGGGAGTGAAGTGGCTCAGACGGAGGCCTGAAGAAATACTGCTTTTACTGAAGTGTTTGGGAGCTACAGCAGGGCATTTTGGCTGAACGATTCACTGTTGATTCTCCTCGGAAGACTTTATGGATCTCTTCCGTCTTCCCACACGCACTGATCTTGGTTCTAAAACCGATGCATGAAATCTCTTCAGTGGGCGAAGACTATGTAACACGGTCAGATGCTTGACTCTGAGTCTGGCGGGCTGAAAGGACTGCCTAATTACTGAGGAACTTGGGATACTCGTCTGTCTGGTCCCCTTCCACTGGCCTGGGGCACCTATTGCCTTTCTAATGGACATTCAGCATCAGTGCCCAGAGCTATTAAATTCCATTCACTGTCCTTTATCAACTTCCTTTTCCTTGACAGGGAATGGAGACCTTTCTTCTTTAAGAATGCTCTTTGAAGACAGAAGTGGCCTGAGATGCTGAACATGGGAAGCTATTAGAACAATAGGGAGGAAATGTTTCTGCACAGACACCTCTTTATTTGTCATACACAGGGGCAGTTCTCTTGCTTCTGACTCTTTGTTCTAGGGTGAAACACTGTTAAGTGAGCTATCCGCCTTGATGTAAAGTCATTTCTGTTAGTGGATTAACTATTGTAGGAATGCCCTTTAATGCTCTAGGAGGCTGATACAGAGGGGCAGGAAGCTAACAGTTTGTCTAAACGAAAATGATTCTCAGTTACCAGGAGGGTTCCACTTAACAAAATCATGAGCAGAATACAGATATTTACAGTATAAATTGCAAAGACAACCCCTTATGGGAGACGGCAGATGGTGTCACTCAATTCGTATCATGCTCTTAGTCATTAACAACACAATTCAAACACATGCATAAAGTAAACCCGAATTTGTACATTAATGCTGCCTCTTTGAGATACTAGTTTCTTCTGGATGCCTGTGCCCTGCCTCTCAAGAAAATGCATTGGGCCCTCAGTTACCATTTCTTTTTTTTTGAGCTGGGAAGCAGGCTCACCACCATTCCTCCTGGTAGGCACCCAGATCACAAGCCAGAGAATTGCTGGCCACCTGCTGGTCTCCAGGACCTTGCTGGTCACAAAATCTGAGCTTATGAGCACGAGCTGATTGCACCCCACGATGCAGGATGCACTCAGAATATTGAAGAACTGTAGCTGGCATTGCATAAGCAGTTATCCCCCAGGTTCTGGGAAAATTCATTGGTGTGAAGCAGTATTCTAAATCTGCTTTCATGCAGTTTTTATTGAGGCAAATACTAAAAGGAAAAGTCATGTTTTTCAAGGCAAAAGGAGATTGCATTGGCTCTGTAAGAATGGTATGTTTTAAAGCTTTTTCACTTTATAGCCTTAGTGTTGGAGTTTAAGATCTTAAAAATCCTTATTTATGTTGGTATTCATCCTTATCTTAAAAACCACAGTATCACAGTATCATCAGGGTTGGAAGAGACCTCACAGATCATGAAGTCCAACCCTTTACCACAGAGCTCAAGGCTAGACCAGGGCACCAAGTGCCACGTCCAACCTTGCCTTGAAGTGCCCCAGGGACGGCGACTCCACCACCTCCCCGGGCAGCCCATTCCAGTGTCCAATGACTCTCTCAGTGAAGAACTTTCTCCTCACCCCAAGCCTAAATCTCCCCTGGCGCAGCCTGAGGCTGTGTCCTCTTGTTCTGGTGCTGGCCACCTGAGAGAAGAGAGCAACCTCCTCCTGGCCACAACCACCCCTCAGGTAGTTGTAGACAGCAATAAGGTCTCCCCTGAGCCTCCTCTTCTCCAGGCTAACCAATCCCAGCTCCCTCAGCCTCTCCTCCTTCTGATATACAAGATAATGGCTAATCTGGTCCTGTTTTAGCAGTGGTTAAGAAGTGCTCATAAGCATATGAATAGAAGCAATTTCCTTTTTTTTTTTTAACAGCAGTGTAAAGATAATGGATCTTTTTCCTTGGGGAAATAAATGCTAAATATGAAATTAGGAATATTGTATCCCTAATTTGTTTCCTGGAGGAAGAAAACAAGGCACATTGCATCTTATTTAATGTCACAGAAGAGTGCACATACAATTTTTTTCAGTGTTTTTCACTAGTGTCTTTTTTGCCTTTTGTAATTTCTTTCAGAGCTCCACACCCACCATGTTGCCCTGTGGACCAGCATTGTCCTTTGTGCGGTGTCTGGTGCGGAAGAAGAATGTCAGTGGTGAAAGCCCCGACGATTCCAAGTTGTGTCGATGCTTGTCAACAGTGGACCTTATAGCCCTGGGAGTAGGAAGTACCCTTGGTGCTGGTGTTTATGTCCTTGCTGGAGAAGTAGCCAAATCTGACTCTGGACCTAGCATTGTTGTTTCTTTCCTCATTGCTGCACTGGCATCTGTGATGGCAGGTCTCTGCTATGCTGAGTTCGGTGCTCGTGTTCCCAAGACTGGCTCTGCATATTTGTATACTTATGTAACTGTTGGTGAACTCTGGGCTTTTATCACTGGTTGGAATCTCATTCTATCCTATGTTATAGGTAAGCTTAAGTGCAAACACAGGTTTCAAGGGCTTCTGAGGCAGCAGCTATAAGATATATACTGGGGTCTGTCTTTCTGCCTCTATACTTAGCTAGTCTTGCTGAGATGAAATAACCAAAGTAATTTTGTTATGTTATTTCCTCATGTTCCTTCCCCAACACCACTGCAACATTTTTTTGCAAGATTCTTTTGTAAGCAGTGTGTCTTCAGCAGTGTAAACTGCATACCTTGTATAAAAATTACATCAGTTCAGTGACGACGCACAAAAATAAACTATTTCATTGCTGCCTTGGGTCAACAAGAATAATTTCTGTAAAATCAAGAAGCATTTTTTTTCAAATGCAAGTAGCAACATGCTTAGTTTTATTTATTTTTTCAGCCCAAGTTATTATATCCCTAAACATAGATGTATTTTATGAAGGTACCTCAAGCGTAGCAAGAGCCTGGAGTGGCACCTTTGATGAACTTCTTGGAAAACAGATTGGTCATTTCTTCAGAACCTACTTCCAAATGAATTACTCTGGGCTAGCAGAATATCCTGATTTCTTTGCTGTATTCCTTATATTGCTGTTATCAGGTAAGATGATGTATTACTTTTTTAATGGCAGTCGTGATGTCAGGGTGTTTCTTACAGAATGCTTAACTGTGATTTCTCTTTTACTAGAAACACCTTAATAATTCTGAAGTTCAGATACACATTTGTGTATTGACACCATTGACACTCTGGGAATTAAATGTTCATAATGAAATTTTCATTTGAACCCTCTTCTTTTGCTGAAGCCGAGACATTAAAAAGTCACTTATCAGTATATTATAAAACCTATGATACAGATTAATGATAACAGGAAAATTGTACAGTTTTGTGGGTTTATCACTGGTAAGTGCTTTCATAGCTTTCAGAGAGACCTTGAGGTTAAGCTCTGTAGTTTGTACCCTGGTATCCTTAAGTTACACATCACACATGTTGTGAGTGTTTGGAAGGTTTCACCCCCCCCTAAATTGTTAACTTATTCAGTATAAAATAGATTTCCCCTTTTTAAGTCTTCAAAAGAGCTGTTTAGCCTAGAACTTGTTTCAGCTAAAGGACACTCCAGCATAGTGACATGGCCCAACAGACTTGTTTGAAACCTGAGTAAACCTTTCATGTGCACTCCACTCAATTCTGTCTTTTTTTTTTTACATCTCTAGTTATATATGGTTTCTGAATCACAAAAGTTTACACCATCTGTGTGCTCTGTGAGGGATCAAAAATACTGGACCTTATTTGCATGTGTGCACTTAGCAGTTGCTTTCCACAAGGAAGTGTTCTTACTGCCATCAGAAGTGAAGGAAAGCAGTAGGTGCATTCAAAAGTGTATAGTTTGTTTTCAGCCTTTGTTAGAAGTATCTCAAATGTTCAGTAGAGGTCTTGTCCAGATCTTAAATGTTTGTCATATTCAGTCTCCCTTCAGATCCGACAAAAGCAGGAGCTTTTCTTCTCTGAGAGATGAAACTAAGTTACATGGGTATAACTGTTATTCTGAGATCCCTTTTTGGATGCAGTACTTAGAAAAACATTTCTGTTCAATTCCTAATGCTATAATGGGCAACCAGTGCATCTGACTCTTTTATTAGGTCTCTGCACATAAAAAAGATGAGTTCCCACACTTAGGAAGATTAGGGAGTTTACTAGACAAGGTCTAGTCCAGCATCCTGTCATGTTTGTAGCTCAGAGTTGCCTATAAGACCCGTTCAGACCCTCATGTCTTCAGGAAGGAAGGGAATGAGTTTGGTATATAGCTACCTATACATATAAAAATACTGAAAGACATATGCCTTTCAGTTTCTCCTCTTCCAAAGGAAGGAGGAAGAAAAAAGTAACATTTCAAAAATCAGAGAACAAACTCCACAAAGCAAATGATGAAATGCTAGTAGAGATGCTGCCATCTTTTATGCTTCCTCCATTACCATTCCTGTCTCCTAACATGAGTAAAGATTATTGATAGAAGAGGAAATGTTCCTCCTGTGGTTTGCCACTGCTGAGTTTTCTTTGTGTCCTGTCCTTTCATCCCCACGATCATTCCTACTTCACTTCTCTTGCACTCATGCTGCAAATGACCTCTCCAGTTCTCTGTGGTAAGCAGGCAAACTGCCACTAAGAAGAACTGGATGGAATTCACTGCTGCTGAGAGGAGGGGCAGTGAGGATGGCTCAGGATTGCATAGGCTGAGCATGATACAATAAGTGGATTCTGAGCTGTGCAAAGCTGTATCATAGGAGTAGCAGATGATGCTTTACAGAAAATGGCATGTGCTAAGCACAAGAAAGCATACAGAAATCTGGTTTGGGGATGTTTTTTTCTGCAGAAGGAACTTGAAAAAATGCACATGCTGCGTTTCATACTGTATTAGACTGATTGAGACAGTGAGAAACACTGAACTAAAGAAAGCATACTCCTATTTCCAACAGAAAACTTGAGCAGCTCATATGGCAGCTCCTGCATTTTTGATGAGATAGCAAATGTCTCAATAGTGGAGTTAGAAATTTTTTAGACGTTACCTTGAGAGGCTTAAAAATTTCAGACTTAATCTCTAACTAATGAGGGAAAGCATGTATGTGATTGCAGAGTGCAAAGAACCCGTGAAGGCTTTCCCATTGTGTTTCATTTTTCCTGATCTGCCTGCTGCTTGCTCTTCCATTAGATGGTTAGTACAATCAAGTGTTGTAAGACACTGAATGACACAGTAGGATCCTGATGTAACAGCTTCCAGATAGTTTAAATATAGTACTCTGCAGCCTGAGGCATGTCTATTTGTGTCTTTCTGTTTTCTAGAATCTTTATGTATCAGTGTGTACAAACAAGAGGCATGCAGTTCTTTTAAAGCTTTGTTTAATGAGCTAGGAAATGGCACTCTTAGTCTGTGATAGATGTGCTCTGAAAAGTATAGAGTGTACAGACTATATTGTTAATATAATATTTGTTCTTATTAATCTAATGAGTAATTATTCAGTAAGGAATAGATTCTACCAATCCATTTTTACTAAGCATGGAACTTTTGTACCTATTTTTTGTCTATCACATAAAAAAGATGGATGAATTGGAATGTTGGAAAAGCAGTAAGTAACAATTTCTCAGAATACTTTTAAATACTTAAAGAAGTCAATCAAAGAAGCTTTCTGTGTTGTAGTTTCCAACAGGCTTGCTTGCTTCTGCCATGCTCTCAAAGAGTCTAGTAAATTTGCACTACCTCTTCTTAAAAGTGTAAAATCTAGTGCTGTTTTCTGTAGTGTTATTCACAACACTGCCTGCATATGTTCTTTAAAATGCTATTTTATTAGTTTGAAGGACCATTCACAGCTCTAAAATACTTTTCTCTTGTAGGTCTTTTATCATTTGGTGTAAAAGAATCTGCGTGGGTGAATAAAATTTTCACTGCTATTAACATCTTGGTCCTATTCTTCGTCATGATTTCTGGTTTTGTGAAAGGAGATCCTGACAACTGGAAAATAAATGAAGAGTATCTCGTAAACCTTACTGCAGTAACAGAGTAATTCTGATTTTTTTAAAAACCAGTTTACATACTCATTCCAAACAATTTTCTGTTATACTTGCTTTAGAGGTGTTGCAGGTTATATATCAACTAAAACCTTTGTTGCTGGGAATGATAAACTTCTCATTCCCTTTAAAATGATTTAAAAATGTTCTTCTTTGTAGTTTCCTTTTGAAAACTAATCTTATTTCAGTGCTGTGGTCCACAGCTATTTCAGAGGTTTACTGACTTCTTGTCCTTAAGTCATTTATTATTGGGTATTATTTATTATTATTGGGTATTCTTTCATTAGAGGTTTACTGACTTCCTGTCTTCTTATTAACTGCAGTATGTGATATGTGAGTATGACACAAGAGTTGCCTACACCATTAGTGTTTTAATGTTTCACTGCAAAGAGAGTTAAGATCACAGTATCACAGTATCATCAGGGTTGGAAGAGACCTCACAGATCATCAAGTCCAACCCTTTACCACAGAGCTCAAGGCTAGACCATGGCACCAAGTGCCACATCCAACCTTGCCTTGAACAGCCCCAGGGATGGCGACTCCACCACCTCCCCGATGATAGTTACTTGGTTTGGGTGCTCTTTCATTTACTGTTATTTTTCTCTTTCATACAAGCATTGACAAAAGAAAATAAAAAGTCTTCTCGTGCTTTTTGGTAAGGCTGTAGTTTTTGACAAGAGTATTTTACTGTGGTTTTCCAGAGTGGTAGGGCAGGAGGATGCAGGATTTTGTAACAACAAAAATAATAATAAATAATATTTCTAGGACGATGCAGGATTTTGTAATAACAATAACAATAATAATAATAACAAATAATATTTCTGCTGTGGTTTTGTTCTTTATAGGAATTGTTCATCCTGTGAGAATGTGACAAGCATATATGGGAGCGGTGGTTTTATGCCTTATGGTTTCACGGGAACACTGGCTGGTGCTGCAACCTGTTTTTATGCTTTTGTAGGATTTGACTGCATTGCAACAACTGGTATAGTATTTATATGTGTGTGTATATGTGTAGGTGTATATATGTAATATGCTTTTTTAATGTTGGGTTTTTTTTTTCATTTTTGTAAAAAGCAAAGCACAAGCAATGTAACAATCTGTCTGTTCTTCTTCCCTTGCTTTCTCTTAAACCTTCTTCAATCCATGCAAAAGGAGCCTGAATTCATTCCTGAATGTGGCTGTCACTCTGAGAGGGAGGAGGAAGGTTTATTTATTTTATTCCTTTTCTAAAGAAACCAAAATGCTGCTTTCTAAGACTGGGAAGTGCTTAGAATACAACTTTTTCTGCCCATACCACCTGCTTACTTTTACAGTTCTCTGAGATGCAGTCTCTCCTAAAGGTTGATAGGAAATCAGAACACTGATTGTAGGTAAATGACTGGAGATGATGGACTTTGAGTACTCCAGCCATAGAATGTGCTTTATGTTCTTTAGTTTGCCTCGATTTTTAAATGCCATTTCTGGCAACAAGCTGTTGAGGCTTAAAAACAACAAAAAAAATCTGTGCCATTGAGCTTATTTCATATGGATTTTTAATACTTCTGTTACAAATCATAGACTCACAGAATCATAGAAGAGTTTGGGTTGGAAGGAACCTCCAAAGGTCATCTAGTCCAACCCCCTCCCAGTAAGCAGGAACATCCTCCACTAGATCAGGTTGCTCAGAGCCCTTTTGAGCCTTGCCTTGAATATGTCCAGGGCCTCAGCTACCTCCCTGGGGAACCTGTTCCAGTGTTTCATTACCCTCATGGTGAAGAACTACCTCCTAACATCCAACCTAAATCTACTCTTCTCTAATTTAAAACCATTGCCCTTTGTCCTATCACTACAGGCTTAGATTAACAAATAATTTGACTTTGATGTTAGTTTTTAAAGCTTAAGGTGGAAATGAGTAAGAATTTTTGGTGCGATTATTTTCCCCCTTCTTTTAGGAGAAGAGGTCAAGAATCCTCAGAAAGCCATACCCATAGGAATTGTGGTGTCCCTGCTTGTCTGCTTCATGGCCTATTTCGGAGTTTCAGCTGCACTGACCCTTATGATGCCGTATTATCTACTAGATGAGAAAAGTCCTCTGCCAGTAGCATTTGCATATGTTGGATGGGGTCCTGCAAAATATGTTGTAGCAGTGGGATCCCTCTGTGCTTTGTCTACAAGGTAAAGACATTGAAATACTAATTTGACTGGGAAAAGTAATATATAATGTATGACATTCAAATATATGCTCATTGATTTATGTTGAAGGCTCAGTTTCTGCATGTTTTACACTTAAGCAGGTCTTTATCACAGTAAGTCCATCAAATTAAGTTCCTTTTTTTTCAATTGTACTGTTACTGAACTCCACCTCTTTGGCTTATTGCCTAAAAGGTTTTTTTTTAATTAAAAAATATATTTTCAGACATATAGCCTGCAAGTTATTTAATTGATAAAATAAACTTCACCCATTTTGTCATTTCTTGCTATGTACCCCCAGTGACTCAGTACCTCTATGGGCTCTGTGTATTTGCAGGCAAAATTGAAGAGATGATTTTAGCTAGCTCCACTCCTCATCTTCATTTCCTGTCTCTGTTTTCCTCCGGTAGCCAGTCTGTCTTCTGACATCTCCCCCTCCTGTTGTTTCTGTGTGGGTATTTGAGATGTAGATTGTAGCTGTGAACTTACTATAATTTATTCCCCTTTGTGAAACTGTGGATGTAATCATAACTGTCATTTTGATTAAAAGCTCAGGGTGGGCATGACATATGTTAGTATGTGTTCATATATATATTACCCTCCAATTGTAATGTGGTATAAACACTTCCATAGAATAGGACATGGCTTGATACTTGGATTTAGGGATAGAAAACTGCTAATACCAGTCTTCAGTCTGGGCTCATGTATGCGAACTTCATTGGTAAGAATGCTGGCTGCCTTTCTGCAAAGGAAAAAGACATGCCTGTTGAAGCACTAATTCTAGTATCACTCTGAGATAACCCTGTAAGCATTAGCCTGAAGAAGATGAGCACATTGACAGTTGATAATGGTTTAAAGGAAATAAATATTTTTGTGTAGGAAAGGGTAGAAAATGGAAATAATTTCAGAGTGACATTAAAAGAGTCATCGAGTGACTGAAGAATGACATGGTTGGGTAGTTCAGTCTGGAGTTACAGCTATTTTCTAACTGGTTGTCATAGTTCCCCTATGGAGGATTGGAGGTTTTACTGAATTTGCCATCTATATTGATAAATAATAGAATTGACCTATAAGCAGAAACTAAAGAAGTTAATACTGGAAAACAAAATTAGCTGAAATGTTAAAATGCCTTTTTTTTTTAATTGGAACTGTTGGTCTCTTTTCCCAGTGTATTCTGAAGACCTTGATTTACTTCTATGCAGAGGTTAACCTCTCAGTCTGTTGACTGAAGTCAGTTTAGAACAAAACAAAGGAAATTGTATTTCATGTTCCTCAGCTGAGAGGTATAATTGAGAAAAAATATTTGGGATCATTGGTTTTTGGTACCTCTTCTAATGTTAAGTGGTGAACTTGCTTCCTCAGAATAAAGATGTTTGTTAATAGTTCTGCTATTTACGTGACTGTAATTTAAGATGGATAGGATAAATAAATTCCACAAAGCCACAACGACCAACAAATTTGGCAGTGGATTTTAACAGTATCCTTATTTGAAAATTCAGGGATAATTCTGATTCAGAAAAAGGTTCTTTTTTGGAAGGGACATTCATACGTAAAAATCAGTTCACTCATTTGTGCTTAACCTTTACATTGGTGTCTCACAAGCATTACTGCAGGTAATCAGTATCTGTGGTATGCAAAAGCTGTGCCTTCTCTAAGTGCTAGTTAGTTTATTAAATTAAGAAAGGCAACCATTCACCTGGTTAAAAACTCCTATGCTTGCTGCAGAGGTCATACTGGCTATAATTTTGCCTTTTCTCATTGCAGTGTTTTTTGTTTTCTGAATTATAGTTATTTTGCTTAGAAGTTTGTTTTTAAAAAGAGCTTTAAGTTATCAACATATTTAAAGCTTTCTGTGTTCTGCTAATCATACACTTAATTATGGTAGTTTTGTTTCTTACAAAGCAAAATCCAAACAAAGGAAAAACAACCCAAAAAAATGAATCAGTCTCATCAAAGCTTGGCTAGAGGTGCTTTAATTGAAAGAAATAATATGCCCAAATATAAATGTGTGGTGCTTACTTTGAATTACTGTTAATCAGCAGCCTCACATGGAAACCTGGAGTGTAAGAAATGCTGCTAATGCTTATTGATTTGCTGCTGCTGACTGACAGACTTTCTCCAGGAATACTAAAGCTTAATTGCATAGTTAGTGTGACCTGGAACATGTCCTGGTCCACTAATACCCAAGAACTACAGTGATGGCAAAAGTTATTTTGCTAATCTGCTTATCTAATTAAACAAACAAACAAACAAACAAACACAACAAAACCAAACCACAAAGAAACCAACTTTACAGGGGAAAAGAATTTTCTATTTGTGTCTGATCTGTAGTTTCTTGGGCTATGAGGCTTTTTGGTTTTGTCTTACAATCATAAATTTTGTTTCTATACATGCCGTTAATTAACATTGTTTATCTTGTCCGTGATACACTCTGCATGAACTGTGTTTGCCATGTTGCATGTGTTTGCTTTTTACTCAGTCTTCTTGGATCCATTTTCCCAATGCCACGTGTAATCTATGCTATGGCGAAGGATGGGTTGCTTTTCACATGTCTAGCTCAAATCAATTCCAAAACGAAGACCCCGCTAGTTGCTACTCTATCGTCTGGTGCAGTAGCAGGTGAGACTGAAAGCTGATCCTTGTAAAGAAAGATGCACTGCTAAACACATTGCATATATGGAAACAAACCACTGTTGTGCAGCTTTGATTTGCTTTGGACTGAAATGATCAGACCTGATTCTTGCTAGGTAAAGTAGGCTTCCACTAAAACTTTTCTCTGCCGTAGATTTTGTTGTTCGTTGGATGATCTCAAATGCTTTCAAAGCCTAGGTTCAAAATAAACAATCCAGAACCAAGAACATCAAACAACCAAACAAAAAGCCAAAAGCAGCAACACAGAGCCTAAACCAATACGATACCTAAACCCATTAACTCTTCCAAGCTTTCTTTTTTGTGTAGTTTGGTTTACCAGTAAAGCATTGTGCTCTTAATAACCTGTATTTGAACTATACATTTTTCTGTTCTAGTCTTCTCGGCTCTATGTTCCCTTTGCCCCGAATTCTGTTTGCCATGGCACGCGATGGTTTACTCTTTAGTTTTCTTGCCAAAGTGAGTAAGAGGCAGGCACCAGTTTCTGCCACCTTGACAGCAGGGTTCATCTCTGGTAAGCTCTCAAAGCCCATGTTACTTAAAACTGAGACTGAAACACTCTATGCACGTGCATGGTACCTCATACTTTTGAAAGGGGCTGCTTGTTAACTTCCCTTGCATGTACAATGGGAATAAAATTACCAAGTAATCAAAGGGTGTAAGAACTCCAGATCATGCCAATCATGGTGGTGGTAGTGGTGATATCCTTACATCACAGAATTCAAAATTATTTCCTTTTCTTTAAATTTTCCAATATTGGCTCTTCATATGGTGAATAAGATTGTTACTTAATCTGAGTCCCTTAGCCTGTTGCTCTGCTTACAAGATTTCCTTGTCTGATGTACACTTATATACTTATCATATCTATAATGGAGGAGAACAATTGTTACATTTCATGTGAGACATGAGGAAAAAAATTAGGGCAGGATCAATTTGTGGCAGGATCAATTTTTGTGTGAAATACAAAGATTTGAAGATTTTCTTCTAAAGAACATAGTTTTAGTTTAGTATAGGCACAGCATACAGTGATTGAATGGCATGTATGTGTGTTGTGGGGTTATATGTGTATGCACTTGTATGTACACACATACATGCCCACACTTATGAGCAAAACAGCCTTTTGAGAGCTGTTGCCAACTGTTAAATTCCTAAAATACAACTGTTTTCGCTTTTGTCCATTCTTCTTGCAGAAGTACACATAGCTGTGCCCCAAATTCAAATTCATAATTATCCAAGAAAGTGGGAAGCTCTAGAAATATTTAACTCAAAGGCAAATAAATGAGTCTTAAAAGTAATTAAAATATTAAATACATGCCTTATCACATTTTGCAGTCTTGGCTGAAATTGGTGTCAAATAAGAGGTTCAGAACTGAGACCAAAATATTACTGTTTATAGTCAAAGTCAAAGACTGGAACTGCTCACACCATGTACTTGACAGTAGTTTGGGAAAGCAAGAGCATGGTGCAGATAGTTCTCAGAAGAAGCATTAATAGCAGTTTCCATTTCTTTGGTCAGAGCACACATCGATCTCTTAGCATTACTTCTATTACTTTGACTTTATAGAATTTGGATTTATAATAGTGACTTATTCCCCCATAATAATTTGCAAGTGGAGTTACGTGGGATTAAATGAACATCTTTATCTGAAATCATGGTAGAAGGAAACCCATATGACCCAGCTGGAAAACTGAATGATACAGTTCCATAGCCCTGACTATAGCTATGGAGCAGCCATCGCTTGGACTGCTTTTAGTCGGTTTGGGGAATTTGCTGTGTCAGCCACTCAGCTGAAGACAGCTTTATCTGGCTGGAGAACGAGTAACGTCTTCTTCTGTTTTTAAAAACACATTTAGTTACTTGTGGCCATAAATAGTTTTGCTAGAATAGTTACTGTTGTGGTTTAACTCCTGCCAGAAACTAAGTACCAGGCTCCCACTTGCCCACTCCTCCTTGTCCCCCTGATTGAATGGGAAGAGGAATCAGAAAAAAAGAAAAGAAAAAAAAAAAAGAAAACAAAACAAAAAAAAAAAGGAAAATAAAGTAAAACTTGTGGGTTGAGATAAGAACAGTTTAATAATCAAAATACAAAGTTGTAGTAGTCATCACAACAACAACAACAATATTTTAACAGAGAGATAACAAAGCCAGAGTGAAATAAAACTCAAGAAAAACAAGTGATGCACAGTGCAATTGCTTACCACTGCTGACTAGTGCTCAGCCAGCCCCCAAGCAGCAATTGGCCCCTCCTGGCCAACTCCCCTCGGTTTATATGCTGAGTGTGACAGTTTACAGTATGGAATGTCCCTGTGGCTAGGTCAGGTCAACTGTCCTGACTATGCTCCCTGCCAGCCTCTCGTGCACCTGCTTGCTGGCAGAGCATGGGAAACTGAAAAGTCCTTGACTTAGGGTAAGTGCTACTTAGCAACAACTGAAACATCAGCGTGTTAGCAACGGTATTCTCACACTTAATCCAAAATACAACACTCTACCAGCTACCAGGAAGAAAATTAACTCCATCCCAGCTGAAATCAGGACATCTACAGATATACACAACAGCTTATATCATCTGACTTTTCATTCATAGCTTTAAGAAATGTTAAGGAGATTAGATGTTTGCCTTAAATCCATCAGATCAAGACTACATCTGAGTCAAGTGTTACATGTTATTACTCTGACTGACTTTTTCACATGTGGTAATTGCAGTTACAAAACTGCACACAGCTAAATGTTTTGGTGTCAGTCCAAGTTTTCACCATAAATTCATCTACTGTTGTTTCTTGGAACAGAATTGAGAGAGGTAGAAAAGCAATACTGTGTCTTTTTTTTTTTCTCCACTGGGGCAGAAACTCACAGGCATTTTTCAGTTTGCTTTTAATGTAAAAGAATGTTCTGACCTACAAAGTAGCTTTTAGGACTTATGACTGAAAGATAAATATAGCTACTGTATATCAGGATATAGTCAGTTATGTTCTTCTTCAGCTTTGCTTACCTGTGTTCTTTTGAGAATGCAAAGCAGTGAGCAGTGAGGTATTCAGAAATCTACCCAGCAAATGACTTTTTGGATTAAGGAACATCCTCTGTCATTGATGAAAACGGGATAGTCTTCCTTCCTTCATTGGAAAAGAAGACTTAGATGAAATAAACCTTCTGTGATGGAGTGATCTTGTTTTCTGAAAACCACATTTTGCTTTCTTCTTGAAGATCAAATATCAGGGCAATGTGCATTTGTACATGTATACAGCTGCCTACAAATATATTATCAAGTTTAACATAAATGTTGTCACAGAATCATATACAGAATCAGAGAACATTAGGAGTTGGAAGGAAGATCATCTAGTCCAACTCCCCCTGCCAGAGCAGAAATCACCTAGAGCAGGTCACACAGAATCACATCCAGGCAGGTTTTGAGTGTCTAAGTATTTCTGAATGTATAAAAGTTAGTGTGTATATATACAGTGTATAAAGGTGACATTTAAGGGTTTCTTTTAATGTTGGGATTACTGGTGATTCAAGACATTAGGTATTTATAGATTTTTTTCTGCATCTCAACAATGTTGAGAGAATACAAGTATTTTAAGAGGTCCTGTGGCCAGATATATTCCAAATCAATTAGCATTAGCCTTTACTTTAGTGATGGCTTGTGCTAACTTCTTTATGAGCTATTTGTGTCACTGTGCAAACAGCACAGACAAAAAAAAGATGTTCCAGAATCTCTAGAAGAATGTGGCATTCACATTTGTAAACACAGAGTGCTGTAGTTGCTCTTAGTATCATGGAAGTTTCTGTCTCTGATTTCAGTGATCTTAAGGATGTCAGTTCTTGTGAGATTTTGCTGGCCTTTCCTGAAGGCTCCTTGAACTTATCACCTTTTCAGTAAATAATCAATTTTTAAAACCCTGCAAAACTATTTTTATTTGGAACAAAATGCTGAAAGTCCTCTTGATGGAGCTCTTTCTCAGCTCAGTAGAAGCTTTACATGCCGGTGACCTACTGGGTCAGATCATTTTGCCCCAGTTTTGCTGTGGAATCCATCTTCTCAGCTTTCCTAAGTTTTTCTTGAAGAATCTGAACCTTGCTCTATAAAAATGTATTTTTAATGTGGCCCCAATTCAACAAGCTATGTGTGCAAATGCTTAGCTGCAAGTAAGTCCCATGTGAATGGCCTGATTGTACAGCATGACCGTATGGCTCATCAGTGCATATCTATATGAAAGAGATTCCCAGATGTAAGGAATTAGGTTTGGCAACGTTGGTGATGACTTCACAAACGTGTTTTGAAGGATTACCATGGTTTGACTTGTGCTGCTATCAGTAAAACCATGTAAAGTTACCCTGCAGACAGATTTTGAAAACCTCACAGTATCACAGTATCATCAGGGTTGGAAGAGACCTCACAGATCATCAAGCCCAACCCTTTACCACAGAGCTCAAGGCTAGACCATGGCACCAAGTGCCACATCCAATCTTGCCTTGAACAGCCCCAGGGACGGCGACTCCACCACCTCCCCAGGCAGCCCATTCAGCTCTCAGTATGTCTTAATACTAAACTTAGCACTTACAGCTGGACTCAGTGACAAGTCTTTCCAACCTAAACAGTTCTGTGTTCAGAACTCTGTTCAGTTCTATGCCAGCTTCATACAAATTTTGTATTTTCTTTTATTTTCTCTTTTAGCTATAATGGCTTTTCTGTTTGACCTGAAGGCTTTAGTGGACATGATGTCTATTGGTACACTCCTTGCTTATTCACTTGTGGCAGCCTGTGTCCTCATTCTTAGGTGAGTCAAAAACATCTTTTGTATTCTATTGTGTTTTATTTCATGATGGTCAGGATGTTTTTTGCTAGATAGCTAAATGTTTAAAAATTGGCTATATGTATATAAACAATAACTAGGAAGTGGTGACCCATCAAAGAAAACAATGCTGTGTTATCATATAACAGTAACTTGAGTCAAATCTTCATGTGAAATCTAGACATCTTTCAGTTTCTGGAAGATGTATTGGTCCAAGCATTAGTCTTGAAGGTACTAAATGTAAGCTTGTGTACAAAATTTGGTGAATGGTATTTTGATATGAACACAGTCTATGCTGCATATCAGGTCTGTGTCTTGTGGGGGTATATGTGAAAGGTGTAGATATTTTCGAGGTAGCTCACAGGATGAGCACATTCAGAGAATTGCTTTGTATTATCCCAGTCAGAAACTTAAGACCAGACAAGTGTTTCAGGATGTGGTGGTCCTAGAAGAGAGTACAAATATTAATGCTCAATGAGTGAGATCATAAATTATTGTCAGTAAAACTCTGATATCTGTTCTGTCTATAAAGCTATGAAATAGCTCTATTGCAAAGGACAGAAAATGAAAAAGATAAACCAAACCAAAACCAAAACCAACTCAGTCCAGACACAGAGAGAGGTGATTGTGAGATGAATGCTTTCACAGTTAAATTAGATGTACCACACTGGTCTTGACAGTAATACATTTAAATAGATTTTTTCCTGATTCAAGAAGTTCACCTATGTGGACAGTGGTTATAGCTCACTTTGTTGTGCATTGCACTTTTTAACTTAAAAAGTCAGTCTTTATTACTTAAGACTAAATAACTTTGAGAATGTAACAGGTTAAATTTAGCTCAAATTCATTGTCAGCACTTCATAATCAACACTTTAAAAGAAACTGGTATTTTATCCCATGGTGACTTATTTAACATATATATTTTTTACAATGCACTTAAATTCTAACAAAGCAGGTGGATAATTTCAGCTTATGCCAGTTAGTTGGCCTCTTACAGTACAGGAAGCAAGTCAGAAAGATGCTCCCTTACTCTTTCCCTGACGCTGATCACTAGATTCTGTCCCTTTTTATTGTGTGTACAAGACTGGTCATTTATCTGACCCATTCACATAGCTTAAAATACTGCTCCCAAAAAATCCCAACCCCCCCAGAAAAAAGTAAATTGCCAAAATTGGTTGATATATGATGAATATATATGACTATATATGCTGCTGAAGTGCAGTTACAAATTGGGACATTCTAAATCTCTACTACAAAGAATTTAATGTTTAGATATATTCTTAGAGCTGTATTGCTGCAAATCTTAAAGTAACTGTAATTTTTTTAATAATCCTGGTTTTTTCATGCATAGGTACCAACCCAGTTTAACCTATGAGCAAACAAAATATTCCCCAGAAAAAGCAGCTTTGGCTGCATCTGAAAGGGAATCTGCAGTAAATGAATCACAGATAAATATGATACAGGAGAATCACTTCAATCTTCAAGCCCTGATTAATCCATCCAGTTTACCTACTGAGCAGACTGCAACTACTGTCAACTTTTTAGTAGGCCTATTAGGTAAGTGTTCAGCTGTCCAAACTCATGTAATGGAATTTTTCTAAGGACAACATTAAAAATCCAGTGATAATATGCCTTCTTCCAGTCACAATTAATGCCTCTTGAATGCTTGTATACTTCTTGGTGGATCTAATCTGTAGTCTAGTATATTTTCCTTTAATTAGATGTTTTCATTATAACATTTCATAGTGAAGACTTGCAATCATTCTTAACAGTCACTTTGCATTCAATGCAGAGATTAAGTGACCTCTTCCCTATTTTCATCAGCTTGCTTGGTTTGTTGCTTGAGTGCCCTCACCACATACGGGATTCATTTCATTGCTAACTTGGAGCCCTGGAGTATTGGCCTTCTTGCTGTGTTGTTGGTGTCCTTCATTGCTACCATTCTCCTCATCCAAAGGCAGCCTCAGAACCAGCAGAAAGTGGCATTTATGGTGAATAACATCTTCTCTATGTTATTTTCTAATGAGAGGCTTGAATGGATTCCAACAAGTGGGAGAGGGGCAGAGAGAGAAATGTGGTTCTTTTTCAGGCAGTCTTTTTTTAATGCACTGCCACTGTGGGTTTTTTGCTGAAGGTAAGGGTAGCATATGGCTATGGCTGAACTGGGCATGTGCAGCCCAGTCCAGATCTCAGGAATAAAGGGTTTTAATTGTCCACAGACTGAATGTATGACATATGTAGGAGCATCACTGCATGAAATGGCTGTGCCACTGATGTTGGTGTGAACAGCTGCTATTAGAGCTGTTACAGATCTGACAGCACTGATCTTCTAGGTATTCCTTTAGGCACATCCTCAAAGTGCACATTGCTGATGCTCAAGTAATTTTAGACCTCAAGTTAAACATTTAGAAACCTAAAAATTATTCTGAAACTGGTTAGTGTACAGTCACTTGTCTGTGTTGTGCACAGTGCTTTGGACCACTGCACAGTTCATACTTTCCAGAGTATAATCCTTTCATTTTGACCTTTTACTTATGTTCAAAGATCAGTTATTTAATAGAGGATTTCATGTAAATAATGAAGCATAGTGATGAAGGTCAAGGAATCTGGTGGAGTTGGGGTGGGGGCATTATGTATACAAACATATAATATTTTTCAGCTGTAGGTAGAGGAATTCATCAGTATATATTCAGCACATACTGCAAAGTCTTTCTACACAGCCCTAGAAAATATATATTCAACACAATGTATTTTAAAAGTATGCAGAAGCTGTGATCACAGAATCATAGAAACATGCAGGCTGGAAAAGATCCTCAGGATCACCAAGTTTAACATATAACCCTACTCTACAAGATTCACCTTATCCCTAAGCATCACATACAAACGACCCTTAAACACATCCAGGGAAGGTGATTCAACCACCTCCCTGAGCAGGTCATTCCAGTGCCTGACTACTCTCTCTATGAAAAACTGTTTCCTAATGCCCAATCTAAGCCTATCCTTCTCAGCTTGAGGCCATTCCCCCTTGTCTGTTCTCCAGTTACCTGTGAGAAGAGACATCTCCCTACTCCTGCTGGCCACAGCATTTTTAATACAAGCCAGGATGCCATTGGCCTTCTTGACCACCTGGGCACACTGCTGGCTCATATTCAGCTTCTTGTCTGTTACAACCCCCAGATCCCTTTCTGCCAGGCAGCTCTCCAGCCACACTGCCCCAAGCCTGTAGTGTTGCTTGGGGTTGTTGTGACCCAAGTGCAGGACCTGCATTTGGCCTTGCTGAAACTCATCCCATTAAAGTTGGCCCTTTGATCTAGCCTATCCAAGTCCCTCTGAAGAGCCTCTCTACCCTCATTCAGATCAATACTGCCACCTAACTTGGTGTCATCTGCAAACTTACTGATGACACTCTCTATGCCTGAATCAAGGTTGTCAATAAAGATGTTAAAAAGAAGTGGTCCTGACACAGATCCCTGAGGAACACCACTAGTGACTGGCTGTGAACCAGATTTAACTCCATTGACTATAGCTCTCTGTGCCCTCCTGTCCAGCCAATGTTTTACCCTGGAGACAGTGTGCTCATCTGAGCCTTAAGTAGCCAATTTGTCTACAAGAGCTTTGTGGGGCACAGTATCAAAGGCTTTTTGAAAGTCTAAAACACAACACTGACAGCCTTTAGCTCATCCAGTAGCTGGGTTATCTTGCCATAGAAGATCAGGTTGCTCAGGCAGAACTTGCCCCTCATAACCTCATGCTGATGTAGCACGATCCCCTGGTTGTTGTTTATATGATGTATGATGGCATTTGAGATGACCTGATTAAGTAACAAAGAAAATGCCACTACATTCCCATAAGAATTTTACAATTCTACTTAGTGATGAATGTGTCACCTCTAGTTTGTGTTGTACAACCAAAATGTGACGTGCAAGAAATTATGTTCAACACAAACATATTAACTATTTCCTTTCAGGTTCCACTATTGCCATTTTTGCCATCATTCAGTATCCTGGTAAACATTTACTTGATGGTACAATTAAGTGGAGACACTTGGATCAGGTTTAGCTTCTGGATGGTACTTGGTAGGTGCATCTGTTTATTTTGGTCACCTCTTTCATGAATCCCATCTTAGAATATTGGATTCTCTTCCTTTACCTATTTGAAAAAGAGTCTGTGTTTTAATAAAAGTTAGCTGATATTTCTGATCAAAAAAAGAGCATGCTTCTAAAGAGGCAGTTATATATATTCAAAACTCTAAGTACAAGTTGAGTCCTATAATAGTTATAGGACTAATTTCAATAAGCCATTTCCCCCCCCCCCCCAATAATAACTATAGCTAAAATTGCACAGAAGCCTGTTTGTAACATATTCCTTCCCAATGAATCAGTCATTGTGCTTTAAGATAAGGAAGATTGTATTTACTATATCTAGACATACATTAGAGATAGAAGTTTCCATTATCTAACAGAGCATTAGTGCAAAGATGATACACTGGAATTTGCATAGAAACAGAGAAGACCTTCAGATACCTGAAGAAGAAACTTAACTTTGGAAAAGTATGTTGAGCCAGAGAGCAATCACTAACTACTTTTTAATGCCTGAATATGATGCTTTTATTCTCCTTTTGGAAGGCTTCCTCATTTACTTCGCTTATGGCATCAGACACAGTCTTGAAGGTCATCGTAGCAACGGAGATGATGATTCTTGTTCAGAAAATAGTGGGTTGCAAGAAAAGAACCCTGTAGGAGAAATGGACGAACCTGAAAATGCAAATGAAAGTGATCAATTTCTTGCATGTGAGAGGACAAGTGAATGTTGATCTACGCAAACACAGAAGTATTTTTAAACCTTTAATTGACATTTTACTTGTGGACTAAAATTTCAAAAGGTTTCTGACAACATTGTGCCTCTTGAAAGTGTTTACTACAAGACCTGGATGACATTTTGGACAAGCTCCTAATCCATCTTTTCATCATTCAGCATTTCAGAACTGACAGCATGGAGATTAATATTTAAATTAAAGGAAAAAAAAAAAAACACAACAAAAACAAATAAGAGAAATACCTGTTGGGAAGCAAAAACGTGCATGCATTGTTTGAACTTTCATCCAAAATCACTAGCAATCAGAAAATACAAAGAAGTGTCTGCAAGAACTTCTGACTCTTTGACACTGTGAACACAAGTGCCTTTTTTACTTTTTTTCCTTATCTGTGTTAGGCATTCTGGTCACAATCTAACAGCTCTCTTCTTTCTACAGAAGTAACTCTCACAGGAGGTAAATTGCAGACAGGCCTGGAAAGTATTAGCAAATCAAGTGATGATTGTACAGCTCTGATTCTGTGCAAAAAGTAGACAATCATCTATTTATGTGCAAAGATGTAATGGCTTACCATTATTAATCAGTAGCCATGTAGAACTCAAACAGCAAAGTTACTTAAAACCCTTTGGTCCCATTAAATAGCATTCAAGATTTCTACGTACATGAATTCCTTTCAGAGATGCTGCCTGTGTAAAATCATACCCCCAGGAGGAGCTGTGTTTTCTGCAAAAGCATCTGGGAAATAATCTGTTTGTCACACTGTTGACAGTGATTTTCAGATGTGGTTTAGCAAGTGTTGTCCTTTTGGGTTTAGATTTTATCCCTGATGACACAATTTTGTACTTATATACAGCAGTCATCAAGTTTTCCTCTTCTTGTTTATGTCTCCCACACTTTCTTCTCCTTTATCATGTGCCCAAGCTGATATTTCTAAGATTAGTTGTTACGCATTGGTTCTCCTCAGAAATATAAATGCACAAAGTCTCAGCCTTCTTTTCAAATTTAAGAGAGGTTAAAAAACCCCAAACACGTAGGATGTCTAATTTATGTAAAGAATGAAATTGTTGCAGCAGGGCTGGGTGATTATTTTTTTTAAAAACAGGTGAGGATAGGAACTGTCTTTCTTCTAACACAGAGGTCAGGTTACCTGTCAAAGGCACACAGGTATTTTAAAACTGGTTCTCAGCAAATAGACAGCTCAAGTCCCACAAAGGATTCCACAATATGAAGTTGTTTTGCAAGGATGCATTTATAAAAATAACTCCTGTAAAGTAAAAACTTTGCCCTGGAGACTTGCAATCTGTTGCTGATACTAATCATTGGTATTAATCTCTGTCATTTGGTATGAGATCCGATGAGAGCTGTTTTGGTTGACAGCGAAAGGCACTTTACTGTTTATAATAGTTAAAAATTCAGCAGAAAAGAAAGGGGGGGGGGGGGGGGGGGGGAGAAAAAAAAACAACCCACCCAACTAGTTATGCTGCTTCTGTCTCTTTCCCATTCTTTTCACAGCAATTGATTCACACTTTTTAATCTTAAAAGGATTTCTGTGTTGTAAGAGAGTAGCGTGTCTATATGTTGAAGGGTAGAAGGAGAAGTGCTTCTTGATAGAGAACCCTGCAACGGGCTGGTATCCCACCATGGAGCAAGTCTGATGCCCGTCTTCTCAGCTTGAACTGGTAGAAGAGGGCGCTGCTGAGTGCTGCAGCAGCGAGTGGATAATGTGTGCTGTTGCACCAGTGGCCTCTACTGGCTACTCGGAATTAGGAGTAGCAATGGAGAAATGCAAAAGCATGCAACAGGTGTGTAACATCTACCTCTTAGCTGTGTATACAGCCCATAACTGCAACTGCTTGAGGACCATTGTTCTAGAAAATGGTGGTCCTTAAAAATGGATGGAACACAGAGGATGAGGCCAAACTGTAGGGTAAGAGGCAGTGGGATACTGATTTTTAATATATACTAATCCATCCAGAACTGATCATGCACTTACAGCCACTTCTTTCCACAATTCATCACCATTTCACAAAAAACATTAAAAACTGAAATCTCAGATTAATACAAGTGGATGATGTGCTAAGTAAATATTTGTTTGATAGGAATGAACACCAATTGCCAGGGCAGGCCTTAGAGCTATTGACAATTTTCAATACCTCTCTTAATCGAATGGAAGTGCTGACTGTCAGTTGTATCTGCTGCCTTAGTTGTAGTTCTCAACTAGGGCCTGCTTTTACACAATGTGTGACAAAAGAACCACACATTCTCATTTGAAATATTAGATTATCCAGGCTCTTCAAAGGAATCCAATGCAGTGATTCTTAGATATGTGAAAACAAAGATTTTATTCATAAGTAATCAAAAGATTGAGTAAATGAGTGTATATTCTGTTGGTTTTTTAACCCCACAAGTATTCCAAATAGAGATGCTGATGCTTTTCCTCATCAGCTACAACTCTGTCAAGAGCATGGCTCCTTCGTTGGTTTTACTTGCAGAATACATTTTTACCCTGTCTTGCCCATTACTCTTAAGTCCTCATCTGCAAAAAATGCCATTGCTGTGGGAGCAAGTCAGCAGTGCTTAGGTAAAGCTTTTGTGTAACATCTTTGTAAACCTAATGTGAAACAACTCTTTTAAAATTCCTTACATGTCTCTGTGAGTGGGGAGCAGAGACTTACTTTTTCCTGTGGTGCTGATGCTGTAGAGCAGGTGAGCCAGGCTCCCAGGATGCAACCTGCTGCTGTTCTGTGATGTGCAAGGAAGACCCCATTCCCTTCCTAAGCTATCATATAGAATGTATGTATGCACGCCAATTTGTATGTTTGCATCTCTCTGACATTGGCCCGTAGTGATTTTGAGGAGTGGTTACAGTAATTTCTGTGCTGCACTGGATTTTTTCCTCAAAGGGATACTGTCAATATAAAAAACTTCTGAGTAAAGCAAGTGCTAGCTAAGGATTCTGAGGATGATTTTAAAAAATACATCTTCTAGCTTATTTACCTAATGGATGTGTCAGCACCTTCTGTATTGACAGTTTCCCCTTTCATTTGTATGAATATTTCTCCCCTCTTTGTTAGAGAAATTAATTCTATAAAAATAAAAGTATGTGCCTGTACAGATGTTGCTAAGATGGAAGCAGCTGCAGCACAGGAATTATCCACTTAACTAATGAGAGATAAAATGAAATTAATTTCATTGGGTATTCTTGCTTGCTTCAGCTGCACAAAGCTTATTTATATGTGTGTATAGTCAATTAGTCAGTGGCTGAGTGAGAATATGACAAGCCCCAAGATATTCATGCTAATCTTGGTGTGCAGTTGTATATGCAGTCTCCAAATTCCAGATGCTTTAGTGGGACTTTGCAGGAGCAAAGGATATGCCATATATGAAACAAATCCTGATTTTGTTCTCTTGTTTGCTGTATGTCTGTACTTGCTGAGAGCAGCTGAAAGCACAAGTCCAGTGGAATGAAATCATTGCTGTTATTTTTTAACATAGTTGTTTATGTTGTAAATTGTTCTGTGCAAGTAGTAATAGTATGTGTTCATACAAAATATCTATTATTGGAGGTAACTTATTGGGTTTTGGGGTTTTGGTTTTGGGTAGAAAATCCTCCAAAAACTTTATATGCATTGATATATTCTAGATATGCCTTTAGACAAAGGAATTAGTCTTATCTAATTGGACTTAAGTAATCCAAATCCTGTTTTGTTCTGAGGGATAAGAGTTACAAAACATTTCTAGATAATTCATACTAACTGAAGTGATCTTCTTGTGACATCCCAGTCCTAATTCTGCAGTAGGAAATTTTATGAGATGTCCTAGATTTTGTTGTCTATTATCCTGGATGAAACTATTTTGTTAATAATTTTTTCCTGCATGACAAATGCCAGTCAGATTCCTGAGATCTCTCATATTATGCTTAGATCACCATAGAATCATAGAATCAACCAGGTTGGAAGAGACCTCCAAGATCATCCAGTCCAACCTATCACCCAGCCCTATCCAGTTAACTAGACCATGTGTTAAAGCCATTTATTTTGCCTGCTATTAGAGATTTATCAGTGATAAATGTCAATAGTAGCGGTAGAGGGTTACTTAAGTACTTAGGAACTGAACTATGGCAACCAGAAACTTCAAATGATACCGGGAATTCAGAGGCAAAACTGGGTGAAACTGAAATATATACTCTGTGGTTACTTTAGATGATGAATGTATGAGCCTAGCCACCTTTCCCCTAAAAATTATGCAAAGATATCTATATACAAAGAAATATATGGCATACTGTTGTCATGGAAGCTTTTATTAAGTACTGATATCAGATGTGCCATAAGCATCCTGAGAATACTGAAAGCTGAACAACCTGGGTGAAATCATAGCAATGCAGGAAACCTGTGTGGGACTGTGCAATCATTTTAATCAGGTGTGATGCATTTGGCATTGAGGTGTGTTTTGTACAGCAGAAATTTAATCCAGGTGCTGGCTGGCATGTGCCACTTGATTACCTAAAAAAATAAAAGCACCTTTTAATGCTTTGGGGCCCTAATTCTTCCTCGACTTGCAAGAAAGTTTGTATCAATTGCAGTATGCTCATTGAAAGCACTGAGGTTACTCAGTGTTAGGCAAAGAGATATTTTATGAAAAAACAAGTGGTATTTCATATAATGTAGGATCTTTGTATTTGTTGTTAATTTCCTGTACCTTTAATATTTCTTTCTGATATATGTTTTGAGGATATTTTTAATAATTGGACCTTTCCAAACCTAAAAATCTTTACCATTTCTTGATCTGTTTTCCATTCGACTTTAGAAACCAAACTCCTCAAAATTAGTTGAAGGATTTCTGTGCACAGACATGGATTACAAAGAACTATGTATATATACTTCATTATTTTTGTTAGTTGGACAAATTCTGTTGTCTTTGTGTATTTTCATTGAGCCTTGTGCCAGGCAAACTCCAGCTCCACTAGTAAAAGTTTAGTCAGAGTCAGGACAAAGGAAAAAATTATTTGAGTGTTTAGGGGAGTTTTTTTTCTTTTGTGTTTTGCCAGAAAGTAAAGCATGAAATACATGCTAGGTATTTTAAAAAATAGTGGTCTGCATCTTTAAAAGTGCATTTGAACTTCTCTCTTTGTTCATATGTACATTGTAACGATTATTTCTGTATTATGTGCTGCTGAGCATTTAAAATATAGATAGAATGATCATGATGACACTTAAACTACGCATTTGTATTCCTTTGCTCTACCAAAATGAAAAGTCTTGAATTTTTAAGAATGTAAAAATGCTTCTATTTAAGAATATGGTGCTTCTTTTTTAACTTTGACAATAGAATTGTAATCAGCCATATTTTTAGTTACTTTAGCTCCAGATTGAAAATCACATTGTTCTTTATTTACTGTAAAATGTGCTTCGTGGGATAACAATTGTGCATTTGTTCTGTATTTTTTAAATAAAGCTGAGTATCACTTGTATGCATTTCATACAACAGCTCTAACTTTAACCACCTTTATGGTTCCAGTAAACACTAAAATAATATAGGCACTTAATAATTGTTAGTGTATCAGCTATCTCATGTCACAACATTATGCAAATCATAACTCATTTAAAATAAGTAACACAATAACTTGTATTTTATAGAGGGGGAAAAACCCTCATGTTTTATGTTTAAGTCATAGACTCATAGAATCATAGAATCAACCAGGTTGGAAGAGACCTCCAAGATCATCCAGTCCAACCTATCACCCTGCCCTATCCAATCAACTAGACCATGGCACTAAGTGCCTCATCCAGTCTTTTCTTGAAGACCCCCAGGGACGGTGCCTCCACCACCTCCCTGGAGGTCTTTTATTTTTCCAGTGGCTTGCTGACGGAGATAGCAGCAGTGTTTGATTCATGCCTCCTTCCAACCAGCCAAGAAGTCAAATAGCGAATAACACCCTTTGATTTGGGCATTTTGTCCTCCAGTGCCAAACTGGAGATAATATTAGGTTTGAGTTCAAGGCAGAGTGAGTAGCTCTTGGCATTCATGGTGCTTAACTTTCGAAGCACCAAGCCTTCTCCTGGCAGCATAGAACCTCAGACCTGGATGGGTTAACTCACTGTTGTTTCCCTTTTTCATTTTTGAAATGAAAACAAAAAACCAAACAAAAATAGAACTCGGAATGCTGCTGTGGGTATACTGAGAGAGTAAAAGCATGAGTCTGAGCAATGAATAACAATAGCCTTGAGTCTGAGAACCACACTCCTACAGCAGGCTTGTCATCTGGCACTGTTTTTAATGACATCTGGGTAGCCACCTTCTTCAAATTTAAGCAGAGCTTGAAATGAAATGAAATTCCAGATTTAAGCACTGCTGTAACTTGTGGGTTTTTTTCCTGAGCTATGCTGCACCTCTTTTATAGAATTCCTTAAGTTTTCAAATTATAAATAACCACCTCATCGTACTACAGGTTCACTAAGAGTGACCTTGAAAATCTTGGTCCAAGGGACATGATAATTCTTCAAGTATTGCATTTAAAGCATTGACCTGAAAAGATGCATTTAAACAATCCATTCATTCACGTGGAGAACTGGGATCATTACATGTAAGTTTACATTAGTTCTCTGATGACTCTAAGTGAAAATGTAACTAGGTTTTTAAATTTAAAACTAGGAAACTAAGAATCAATAAAATCATTTAATTGCATTGATTCCTATAGGAAAAAGGCAGGTCATTACATCAAAGCCCTAGGAAGTTCTAGGCAGGACTGTAATAGGGCTGTGGAATGAAAAAGAGACCGTCAAGTTTCATCATCTTGCTCCACACCTGTGATCCATTGGCTGCTAATTAGCCCAGCATATCTAGTTCTGGGCAGCCTGATCCAGTCAGAGGCGTCTCTGCTGGCTTCAGCGGGGTTGGGCGAGACGACCACTGAGGGTCCCTTTCAACCCAAAGTAATCTGTGAGGCGGTGGTGGAGAGACCTCGTCACCGACCTCAAGTGTCCGGTGAGAAGCCGCAGAGGAGATGAAGCTGCGCAAGGGTGAGTTCAGGCTAGCCACAAGGAGCTGAAGTTTTCCGTGAGTGAGCGGTGAAGGGCCGCAGCAGGTGCCCTGACCAGCAGCGGCGCCCTGCGGAGATCCCCGGCCGGGCCCTGCCACGGGGCGTCCCGGTTTTGCTCTTGCTCGAGGAGGCAGCGCAGGTGGCTGCGGGAGCTGCCCCGGGCCTGCAGAGCCGCAACGCGCCTTCTGCTGTCGGGGAGCCTCGGGCAGGGAGCCCCGGTGCCTGACCGGCTCCTCCCCGCGCCGCGGCCCACTGAGGCGCTACGGGGCCGCCCTCCGCTGCCGGCGCTGCCTCAGTCCATCGCTCTGGCCGCTCCCGCCATGCGGCTCTGCTTGCTGCTCAGCCTGATGCTGCTGCAGGAAACGCTGCTACACGGTGAGCTGCGATCCCCGCCACCCTCCGCTCCGCCGGGTTCCCCTACTTCGGTAGTCGACTCGGGTTTTCCTTATTAGCGGGCCGCCTCTCTCGCCGTCCTCGGCGCAGCTGCCCTTGCCCCAAGCAGACGGGTAACGGTTGCTTGCCGCCGACACCCTCCTCCGCCACGACAGCCCCCGGGGCAGCGCCGGGGGCCATCTCAAGGGCGGTGGCCGAGCTCCCGTCCTGCTTGGCAGAGGCGGTGGTCTCTTGGTCTGCGGCCAGCAGCCCGCCCAGATGTTCTGCAAGAGACCACAAACGTAGTTCAGTCGTGCTGAGGTTTTGGGAGACGTGTGTGCAGCCGGCTCGCTCTTTCGAATAGACTTTTGAGTCTGCGCTTGAATGTCTGTGCTGGTGCTGCAAGAGGGTCGGTGCTGGACGTGATGCTCCGGTTTAAAAAAACATAACGAGAAAAGGTTTTTGCACTGTTGTTCGTTTGTAGAGAGAACCGAACTTATAACTCAGTTTCAGCTTGCGATGAAGTCTTGGTGGGGTAAGTTTTTGGGAACCAATCTTTGACTTGCATAGACTTAAACTAGGCAAAAGGCAAGCTGCCGCCTTCTTGCAAAATGAGAATAAAGTTACTGAAACTAATTCAGGAGAAACAAACCAAAAATGTATTTGTTTTTCACCATGGAAGATCTTGGGGAGCAAGACCTGTGTAGCCCATGCAAGGGTTTGCAGAGCTATTGGAGACAGACTCCAAGATGCAAGGTGAAGGACGAAGGGGCAGATGCCACTAATGGCCCAGGAGGTCATAAGTTAAAAATCAACCAAAGACTAAAACACCATTTCACTCAGAGGTGTTAAGCGCTGAATGAAGTTGTTAGGGGAGGCTGTAGAGGCCTCAGCTTTTGCAGTAGTTGGAGCTCAACCGGACAAAGCTCTGAGCGACTGAATGGTGCTGGGAGGGCACTTCCAGATGTCCTTTCCAGCCTAGTTTTTCTTATGACTACGTGTAAAGGAATTGCACATTGGACCAATGGGAGAGGGTTTCTGCTGAAAGGTTTGAGCTGTGAGTGTGCCGTAATGCATCAAGAAAAATGTTTCCTTATTGAAAATAGACGATCAAAAAACACAAAATAAGTTGTAGCTTGGGCAAAAGATTTCCCAGGCCTGTGTTTTTCTTACTTTGCCTAGTTTATAGTGACAAGGTGCTTTATGCTGTGTCATCCAGAAGCTTAGTTACAGGAGAAGGTATCCTGGCATGTTTAATGACTATTCTTTGTCTCAAGCTAGAAGTCTTAAGTAAGTCTTAATGCTGACGTGTTTTCAAACTAGCCTTCCTAATTTAGCTTATGAACATGAAATAAGTGTCTCCAGGTGTTCTGTGTGAATATTGATATGTTGCCCTTGGGGAGGTCTTGCTGCTCTCAACGACTACCTGAGAGGAAGCTGTAATGAGGCTGGTGTTGGTCTCTTCTCACAAGGAACAAGAGATAAGATGAGAGAAAATGGGCATAAGTTGTGCCAGGGGAGGCAAATACAGAATTGTCCACATGGACTTGTCACATTAGTTGTAAGCATTAAGGCTTTTGCCTTTCATCATAATCCTGGTGATTTAAAAACTAGTCTTTGTGATAATCTCAGGTACGTTTGCTTGTTTTTGGTTGGTGGTTTGTGTTTTTTGGTTTATATGTTCTGTTGGTTTTTGTTTGTTTTTTTTCCCCAAGGAAGACTTAGTATTAATGAGAGTTGAAAGGGCTCTGATATTTCCGTGGGGCCTGCCTCATGGAGTGGGCACATCTTGTGGATTGTGAATGCGATTTGTCTGGCATTCTTTAGTTACACCCTGTGCAGCATAACCAGTGGTGCATGTGGTTATAAGTGATGTTTCAAGTCAAAACTGTGTGCTTTTTTAGTACTATGTGATTAACAGTCATTTTGGGGTTGTTGTGTGTTTAACATCTGTAAGAACAAGGGACAGGCAAACAGGATGAGGCAAATACTGTAAACCAGGAGCAAAGGCTCTGTGTGGTGTATTTCTGTTGTAGTATTCTGCTTCAGCATGGTGAGTTAGTAGGGACCCTGAATGTACTATCGTAGATGAAACGAGCAGATGACTCTTAGGACTGATATTAGGAGCTGATCAGAGGTAGAAAGAAGGAGTTTTCTTAGTATTTTTCTACAAAGTCTCGACATTTTTTATTAAAAAATAAGGAAATTCTTGCTGGGTTAAAACAAGGAGAGGTCTGCAAAAAAAATCTGGTGAGAGGTTGAAGTATCCCAAGCATGGCATATTCATGTGAATGGACTCGTTGAGTTTGTGCCTGTCTATGGTTTGAGTAAGGAAAGTAGGGGAATCTGTCTAGTGTGTTCTGTGTTCCTGGAGTGATTTGCTTGTGTGCTCTCTTTATCTGAGATTATGGACAGCTGTATCAGCTAATTTAGCTATTGAATATACAGATACATGTTTCAGCAATGAGAGAAAGCAGGATTGTGAGGTGCAGAAGGTGCTGATCAGAACAGATTTGGAGGGAGTGCTGGGTAGGTGCATGTTCGCAGCTTGCTTGGACCCTCTTTTCTTGGGTAGTGCAGCAGGGAGGCAAAACTATACTTTCTCTGTAGGTAGATAAAAGCTCTTACGGTGGTATTTTCTGAAGGGCCCCTGCTGTTACCTGTTGCAAGGTCAGACAGACAAGAGTCCCACTGTGTACCTAGGAGTGTGGTACGGCAGCAAAGTGTTCAGATTCACTGGGAACTACATAAACCTGGAACAGACAGAGCTTGTGTGGACAGGAAAAACATCTAGAGAAAATCAAAACCAGGCTTCTGGCACTTAAAGTTGAAAAACTTTTATAGAGGAGTTTTAAAGAATTTCTTAAAGGCAGAGTGTCAAGTGTGGGAGAGAGACAGTTTGGGTGATGGTAAGGTTCTAAGGTCTTTGAACAAGTGTCAAGGTTGAGGTGAGCAAAACATAGTGGAAATAGCAAAGAACAGTCTGAACAAGTAGTCCTGTTTCACTAAGACTCTAGGGGGAGAGGGGGGAAAAAAGGGTGGCTGGACTAAAACTTGTGCACTTCCAGAGACAAATGTGGGAAGTACAACAGGGAGCTGGAGCAGCTGTTTTGGAATGCGAGTGCTTGACTAAAAGGCTTATCAGGCCTGTCAGAGGGACCTTCTAATGCAAGGGCACAAGTTATACAGGAGAGATGGAGCAGCAAAACCCAAGGGAGAAGTGGCAGTGCGTGTCGAAGAAAGCTTTGGTGTTAAATGGGATTCCTGATGGGTTTTGTCACTAAAAGTCATCTGAGCTGAAATACTCGCCCTGTGGAGAGCAAGCAGCCTGGCTGCTGGCCACTCAGTATGATGGAGAGAATGACTGAAGAGGGATGAAGGAAAACTGGAGGAGTAGCAAGGGCTGGATAGAAACGCAAGAGTTACTTCCCCTTGTGTAGGTTGGAGCACACATGCCGAGGTGTGTGACACTGAGTGCAGTTGTTTAGATGCCAGAAATGATGACTCCTTGCAGCCACTGCTTGGAGAACCCGAGAGAAAAGCAGCACTTCCTCACTCCACCCAGTGTACTGCACTGGTAATTGCATTCAGATGTCGTTTTAGAACAGCCAAACTGTAGTTCTGATTTTCTTGCAGCAACAATGAAAGCCAAAGAAACAACTGATTTGTTTAATTTCATGTCCTGGTTTAGGGCCACAAGCCACCTGGGAGCTGGAGGGCAGAAAGGACACTCCTGTTGCAGAGTAGGAATGAAGATACTGCTCACTGATTGGAAGTTTAAAGGGAGATTCTGTTTACAGGCGCCTATATGCGGAAGGCAATCAAGTAGAATGGATACATCCACAAGCTAGGCCAAGTCTATCAGGCTAAAACCTTCTAGAATCCTCCACCCTGAGGAGGCCAGAGAGTAGGCCAGAAGTGCGGTCCCCAGCTTAGGCCTGCAAGGCCTCACCAGGCCGCATGACGCAGCTCCAGATTCCCTGCCAGCGAGAAGCCATCTCCCACACAAACCACAGGATCAGCAGGGATGCGCTCTGCCCAGGGAGAGAAGAGAAAGCAGGAAAGGCAGGGAGGAGAAGCAAGCAACATCAGCCAGCCACTGCCTTATAAGCCAGAAAGCAGAATAGAGTAACAATATTGCAGTGTCCTGGAATGACCAGGTCCATCTCCTGGGATGGGACTTTGTCACTGTGGTTTTCTTAGGGGAACCTACCCCTCCCCCCCCAGACTACCACATTTCAGAAGAGGTAGTTGCATAACATGAGGAGGCCAGTTAACTCGCATGTGGGTTAGATATGTGAACTGGAATAGGGCAGACAAAGTGTTTGAGAAACAGCCTGCAAAATGGATAAAATCAGCCATAACATAAGTCAGTTTCTTCTGATGTGCAGGAGTGGGATAGGGAGATAGGACAGCAACCTTTGTAAGGCTGGTAGGAACAGAGGATAAGGCAGAACACCTGTGGAAAGTAGAACTTAGATTATAAAATCAATTACTTGTGTGCACCTGTGTTTACTGTGAAGGTGCTTAGGGAGGCTTTAAGGGAAAATTTTGACCGAATAAGCACATCAGAATCTTTGAATGCAGTGTACTACTGAGTACTCTAATATGGCAAAAGAATTTGCTTTAGAGACAATCAACAACATGTCAGTGCTTGTCCACGTTAAGAATCAAAGTCATTTTCTCATGGTCAGGTTGAATTCCCTGGTTTTAAAATTTGTGTTCACGAGGCTCTGTGCCATTTAAAATAGACATGGTGTGCATTGACCTGGACTTTGAGAAGTGGAAGGCAGTGCAAGGTGCCCAGCTGCAATAGGAGGAATGCCACAAGAGGCATCAGTGGCAGAAGTCTGGAAGTGCTGCAGCCGGTGCCAGTTTTAATTCATGCTAACTCAGTATACATCAGGGCTATTTTTAATTCCAGAGAGAGCTTGTTGATTGACTTGTACAATCAAATAGCCAAGCATTTTCAAGTGGAAAGGCACGTTCAATGTGAATTAGCTGTCTAATGGAATTTTTGATGTCTGGGGGGCAGCAGTTTTAGGCTCATCTCGCAAAAGGTCTGTGCTTCCGGCTGCCAGTTAAAGTGGGAGTAGCATGATTTTTGGAGACGGCTCACTTTGCCCTTTCCTTGCCCTTTTAAAGGCACCTGGCCATCCCTGTTGTCTGTCTCAGGTAATGAAGTCTCAACCATTTGCCTCTAAGGCTGCATTTTCATCTGGAGTGTCAAAATAAATGGCTGTTACAGAGAAGTGATGAATTGAATGCTGTCTTCAAGTGACTTAGTGCCATTTCTATTTTCACAGTACTTGCTGTAAAAGAAGAAAACTACATCAATAACTGTATTTAATAAATCAGCATGGAGGTCCATACTTGCCAGTTTCTTCATGTGTCTCTCAGGGTAACATGGTGCGTTAAAAAGGCCATGCAGAGCTGAGGAACGTGACATAACCTGGGAAGAGGGAGAGCTCATGTAGCATTGCATACTAAATGGCAATGACCTGAGGTAGAAATGACAGAAGTAACTGGAGACAGAAATGGCTGTATTTCTTTCCTTTTCCCTTTGTAATGTTCTCATACCTTACATATTTGTCTGTTCATGTGAGCTCTAAGTACAGATTTTCCACATGCCTGTTGAAAGCTTTCTTTTCCTTTTTTGCCAGGAAAATGGGGCATACCCAGTGACTTCTATGAAAATTAACTCTTACTGATTCTTATGCATCCTTTTTAGGAAGAACTAAACTCCCTTGTGATAATAAGGAAGATTTTAATTAATTTATTTTTTTTAAAGACTATATAATTTTTTTCTAATCAGTAACATTGCCTTCTTCTCTTTGGTTTACTAGTTACTGGACAGCCTGCAAAGAGTAAGCGTCCAAAAGAACCTGGGGAAAACAAAATTAAGCCTGTTAATAAAAAAGTAAAACCCAAACACCCCAGAATGAAGGAAAGAGAATCTGTTGACTCCTCTTTGAAGTCCCAGTCCATACTGACACAGGTGATGGATAAAGGTCGTTTACAGAAACTAGCTGCCACTTTAAGTGTGTCTGCAGGAGAAAACTTAGAACTGCGATGTAAGGGGAATAATGTCACTTGGAACTACCCTTCCTACTTAGACACCTTTAAAGACTCCAGACTCAGGTAAGCTATTTTTAAATTTTTGGGAGTAAAAAAACCCAACATATAGTTGCTAGAGCAGATGACTCTCCCTTTCTCTGGCCCACCAGGTAAGTGTCCTGACGGTCTGAACACCCTCTCCAAAACCACAGGCATTTGTTTCCTTCCTAGTTTTTGAGGAGAGTACAAATAGCTAAATGTAGATTAATCATAGCAGAGACTTATAAGGATTTTAAGGATGTCTTCCAAAGGCATCTTTTTTTCCCATGAGTGGTGTTTGTTTTCACAGGCTGAATATGGAGATTTATGTGTCCATGAAAGACAAGTAGTGAGGAGAGACTGATAGCACTGTGAAAGATGCCCTAAGGCAGAGCCATAAGGAGCTTTTCCTGGATTATTAGGAGCAAAGATATCGGCTCCTATTGTCCTTTTGGTCCTAAATTAAGTACAAGTATGTATGCTCTCTGTAAATAACTGAGGTTGACCATCTAAGCTATTCTCTTGACACTGTCCCACAACCTCCTTTTGGCTGCCTATGGCTTGTGTTGATGCGTGCTTTTCTGGGTTTAAACATTCCTGGATGGCCAGACCCAAAAAGTGGTAGTGAATGGAATTAAACCCAGTTGGTGGCTGGTCACAAGTGGGCTTCCCCAGGTCTCAGTACTGAGACCAGTTCTCTGTAATAACATTTATCAGTGATCTGAATGGGGAGATCAAGTGCACCTTTGGTAAGTGTGCAGATGATACTAAATAGGGTGGGAGTGTTGATGTGCTTGAAGATAGGAAGGCACCTGGATCAGTGGGTTGAGGTCAGTCGCAAGAGATTCATCAGAGCTAAGTGCCAGGTTCTTCATTTGTGTCACAGCAACCCCATGCAATGCTGCAGTCTTCTTAAGGGAGAGTGGCTGAAAAACTGCCTTGCAGGAAAGGATCTGATCGTGAGCCAGCAGTGTGCTCCAGTGACCAAGAGGGCCACCAGCGTCATGGCTTGTATCAGAAATAGTGTGGCCAGCAGGACTGCAGAAGTGATTGTTTGTTTGTATTTGGCACTGGCAAGGCCTCACCTCAAATACTGTATTCAGGTTTGGACCCCTCACTGCCAGAGGGACATTGAAGTAGTGGAATGTGGCCAAAGAAGGGCAACAAAACTGAGAGGGTCTAGAGAAAAAGTTCTTCAAGAAGAAGTTGAGGGAATTATGATGCTTAAGTTTGGAGAAATGGAAGCTGAGGGGAGACCTTATGGCGCTCTGCATCTACCTGAAAGGAGCTCCTATCAAGGTGGGTGTTGGTTTGTTCACCCAGGTAGCCACAAAATGAGAGGAAATAGCCTCAAGTTGCCCCTGGGCAGGTATAGATTGCACGTTAGAAACAAGTTTTTCACTGAAAGGATTGTCAAGTGCTGGAACAGGATACCCAGAGGGGTGGTGTAGTCACCATCCCTGGATGTATTTGAAAGATGTGTAGATATTCTGCTTTTGGACATGGCTTTGAAGCAGAGTTGGTACTGTTAGGTTAATGGTTGGACTTAATGATCTTGAAGGTCTTTTCCAGCCTACACAGTTCTATGATTTTAGGATGATATCTTAAAATCGCTCTCAGTTAGTTATTTTTTCAGATACAATGTTCTGCTTTCCACTTCTGTTTTCAAAGAGGAGTGTTGAAGATTGGCAGTTACAGACTATGATATCTAGCATATCCTTCTGAAATCATAAGCCAATTCTCTGAGTGCTTCCCTTGAAGGATGAGGAGTTCAAGAACTGCCCTGGCTGAATAAGCTTCCATAGCTAGTGTAAGATTTATAATAGTGGTATCTCTCAAAAGACCTTGTTGCTGATTGAAACAACCACTGCTTTTACTTTTCAAGAAGCAGTTTGAGCTGGATTAGGGCAGTAGGTGGCGTTTATGAGCTGCAGTACAGCCCTGTTCTGCTAGCAGGCCAATGCTGCAAACTAACGTAGTAAGTTCACAGGGTGTTTTGGGTGGCAAGATCATCTATTTGCCACGGGCAGGGACACCTTCTGCTAAATCAAGTTGCTCAAAGCCCTGTTCAACCTGTCCTTGAACACTTCCAGGGAGGGGGCATCTGCAGCTTCTCTGAGCAACCTGTTCTACTTTTTCATCACTCCCACAGTAAAGAATATCTTCCTTGTATCTAATTTAAATATAACCTGTTTCAGTTTAGAACATTACCCCTTACTGGCATGACTGGGTCCTGTAGAGCTCCAAGTTGTGTTATTTCAGTATTAGCATCTGGTATTGAAGAAGGCAAGGCAAGGATTCTGTTTTTTTAAGGGGAATCTGAATGCTTCATAATTATTTGTTTCACCATACAGTCTTCTCTTGCAAAATTATGTATTTTATAGTGATATACATGGGGCAAAACAGAAAAAAATGATGGTAGATTTGGGGCATGGGGGAAAACTAATTTTCCTAATCGTGTTTTGTGGCATTTTGTAGTACTGAAATAGTTTGGGAGTCTGTTCAGTCAGCAATTTAGTCTTCCCACTCAAGTTCACAGTATTTAAATATTTTAACCATGTAAGAAAAGATGATAATGTCACACAAAATAAATACCATAAGATATTTTGACTGGGTAGATAAAACTTGCCAAAGTATTCCTTTTGTTTTGTGTTAGGCTTATATTTAAGGGTCTATATTGAAATATCTTTAGAGAAATTATTATTTTAAAATAAGTTATTGAAGCAGTAAGAGTGAGTTAGACTGAATCAGCAGTTTTTATTGTAAGCAGAAGGCCAATGGGATGAGATTTAACAAGGCCAAGTGCAGGGTTCTGCACTTCGGCCACAATAACCCCAAGCAGTGCTACAGGCTGGGGACTGAGTGGCTGGAGAGCAGCCAGGAGGAAAGGGACCTGGGGGTACTGATAGATAGTAAGCTGAAGATGAGCCAGCAGTGTGCCCAGGTGGCCAAGAGAGCCAATGGCATCCTGGCCTGCATCAGGAACAGTGTGGCCAGTAGGACAAGGGAGGTTATTCTTCCCCTGTACTCAGCACTGGTCAGGCCACACCTTGAGTACTGTGTCCAGTTCTGGGCCCCTCAATTCAAGAAAGATGTTGAGGTGCTGGAACATGTCCAGAGAAGGGCAACGAAGCTGGTGAGGGGCCTGGAACACAAATCCTATGAGGAGAGGTTGAGGGAACTGGGCCTGTTTAGCCTGGAGAAGAGGAGGCTCAGGGGTGATCTTATTACTGTCTACAACTACCTGAAGGGGCATTGTAGCCAGGTGGGGGTTGGCCTCTTCTCCCAGGTAACCAGCAATAAAACAAGGGGACACAGTCTCAAGTTGTGCCAGGGTGGGTATAGGCTGGATGTTAGGAAGAAGTTCTACACAGAGAGTGATTTCCCATTGGAATGGGCTGCCCAGGGAGGTGGTGGAGGCACCGTCCCTGGGGGTCTTCAAGAAAAGACTGGATGAGGCACTCGGTGCCATGGTCTAGTTGACTGGCTAGGGCTGGGTGATAGGTTGGACTCGATGATCTTGGAGGTCTCTTCCAACCTGGTTGATTCTATGATTCTATGAAATTGAAATATAGGTTGGTAGCACTTTTGAGAGTCACAGGATAGTGGTAATTTTTGGAGGCATTGACCACAGAATCTTGAGCATCACATTTTTAGTATGACTTCATTAGTGATCTCAAGGTCTTTGCTTTAGTGCTAACAGAGGCATATGAGCAGTCTGCTTTAGAGAATGTGAAATACAAAATTTATGTTCTATGGTTTTAGAAAGCTTTGATTTTTAACTGGAAATGTAATGTGAAGTGTTAAGTAAGAAATAAGTGAAGTGGCAGCACAAAAGGTTAACAACGTTATTATCTTTCAAGAGGAGCTTTGTTCTTCCTTAGTGCATACAAAAAAGACTGTGCACCAAACACCAACTACAACAAGTAAATTAATAAAATAACACAAATTTTTTTGAGAACAACAGGCTGAACGTAGGACAAAAGAGATAAAACCAGAAAAAATATTAGAAAATAATTTAAACCCATTTAAAAAAATCATCTGAACAGATGTCCAGTATCTTCTAACATTTTTTGAATGCATAAAGACCAAATATGAAGTAATCCTTTTATTACCAGTTAGTGAGGTGTGGAGTGAAACCCAAGCTAATTAACTGGGCAGGGTGGTTTTTGCCCTGGGGCTTCTGTGCTAGTCTTGGTGGAGTTGGGTCACTGGTAGAGAAAGTTGAAGGGAAGTGGTTAGTAATCTGAGGAGGTAATGGATAGTGAAGAAGTGGGTTGCCAGGCCTGGAGGATAGATGAGGAGGAGGGGCAGCAACAGTGAGGTCCATACAATTGCTGGGGACTAATGACCACCATTCTTTTCTTTATGTCTCTACAGTGACAGATGCTCAGACATCCAATTCGTATTTTTTTTTTCTTCAAGTAATAGGAGGGATGTACAAATGCAACTGGTCTAGTGGGAGTTTTAACAATAAACAAGGTGGTTTACACCTCCTGTGAACTACTGACATCCTCTAACTCCAGTTGCTACAAGCAACTTCAAGCACCCTGGCATCTAGCAGAATTGCAGTTACAGGAGGAAGAACAGACTTTTAAAGTTCAGGATGATAAGGTTGGAGGGTTTGTCAGCACCAGAGGTCCAGGGCAGGAGCTGATGCTGAAGACATTCAGATGTTCCTTTCTGTGGTTGGGGAAGAAGAAGATGTTTTTGCTTACAGCTAGTTAAATTTACTATCCACCTGATACATTTCCTATGGGCTGTGGCTGCAGAAATAAGTAGGGATAAAAGCCTTTAGGTTTGGTTTGTTTTTTTTTGTCTCTATGGCATGGCTATCACAGTTTTAACTTGCTGGTGTGGTAAGTAGAATACAACAGCCTGGTGGACGATATGACTTTGAAGATGGAAGGAATTATTTCTCTAGTATTAGAGGCTAAACTCTCTTTTGAGTTGATCTTTGTAGCTCTAGTTTATGACCTGATAAATAACATTTTTGCTTGCTGTACTAGAGTCTTCCATTTTTTAAATAAGTTTGTAGCTGCTACTATGTGCCAAATTTATGTGGGGGAAGGGAAAGATGTTGAGTGAAAAAAAGAGGAAGACTCTTTGTTTCTTGTTGAGTCAGAGGAGAAAGTCTCTTTCAGCTATGCTGACTGAAGTAGATAGCAGCACACACTCACAGATTATTTGCTTAGCTTTAGAGAGTGTAGAATGCAGTGCATTTATGGGGAGAAAGCTCGGTTCATGCAAACTTGACTCCTGAATGAAGGACTCTTGTTTGAGGACTAAGGTATTACCTGTAGTCATCTCTTGCCTTGTGCAACATATTTAACACCGTGCAGATAACGTCTTGTCTAAAAATTGTATGTACTGACTGAAGTGGCCAGAAATCTTGGTGGTCAGAGGTAGCTCTTGCACCTCTGGAATAGAAGAGCTGGAATGTTGTTTTGTAAGATTGCGTGTCATAAATTAATGACTGTGGACTCACCCAGAAACTAGATCTGCAATGTATGAGAAGGATCAAAAACTGAGAGGGATCAAAGGAAAGCAAGGGCAAGCACATTTTTCCTTTCTTGTGCTTTATAGCAAAAATCTGCTCTAGATTAAGCAGTCTAACTTGATGTAGTCTCTGTTCTGCCCAGCTGGGAGCATGGAGCTCTCACATGGCAAAGACCAGCTGCGTTTGTCACAGAAATACACTCACATGAAATACAGTTGCTCCAGTGGAAGTAGCTGGGGCAAAGAGCTGGGCATGCATTAGATTCACATTTGTGTTTTCATGGGGTTTGTAAAGAGGAGCACTCAAAAGTACTGGGGAAACTGTACTACAGAGGGCAAAATTAGATTGCTTTCATGGAATGCAGCCTCCTGCTGGTTTGGTGGGATTTTGGTTGTGCTTGTGTTTATAACTAAATTTCACTTTATTCCATGTCTTCTGAAGTCTGAAAGCTAGGGAATTTTTCCTTATGTTAACAGTAGGAATTTATGGTGTTCCCCTAGAGTTCGTATGTGAGATTAGATCTCTTTTGTCAGTACAAATGCAGCTGCTTGAGGAGTTTGCTAGGTGCTCTTTTGAACAATGCTATCTGTACTTTGTGTGTGTGTGTATATACATGTAGAGAGAGATAGATGTATATACACATAGTAGCTTCTGTGGCAAAGATCTTTTGAACTTCAAATAACTAAAGCTTAATAAGATAAATGTAGGGAATAAGATTTTGGAGTAGTTTCCTAGTTTCTTTACAATAGCCTTGAAATATCTGTATACACAGAGCACATTGAAGTTTCGTCTTTCGAGTCAGATTTCCCAGCACCTAAAATTCTAATGAAAGGAAAGTTATCCTAGATCTATTGATTTGCTGCAGGATTTGCCATTTATAATTTACTTTGTATGGCTTGTTTTGTCAGCTTAATATGGTCTTAACACAAGTCTCAGCAATGCTCCTCTGAATTGCCAGGTTTTGCTAGTGCATGTTTGTGGATGACTACCTCACTAGGCTGTTTCCATTGATTACTGGATAGCTTGTTCTCAGTAAAGCAGAACATGCTGTCCAACACTTAATTAACTCTGACCTTATTTTTCTCTCTGTTGGGATTTTGAGCTGTATAATTCAGTGTCTGCATTAACCGTTGTAGGCAAAAGGTGTTCTGGCATAATATTGTCTCTGTAATGTTGGCTTTTAGTACTAGATACTTGCAGAACTTTTTATGGTGATGTAATCATGTAGCCTATGCAGTGATCTGTGAAACTAAATAGTAATAATGATAATAATACGGACTGGGACATGTTTTGGCTTTCTCTCTTCTGTTGGGTGTGATACACAACAGAATCTTTGGCGTTGTGATGGTTTGGGTGTTACCTGCCCTCCCCACACACACACTTTGGAAAATCACTCAGACTAGACTCAGCAGCTCTGGAAATTGAATGAAGCTTTATATTTACAGCTTAGCACAATATACAAGCAGATATTTACAATAGATACAAAAATATACAAGTTAAAAGGTAATACAGAAACACAACACCCCTCCCAGAAACCAGAGCCCCCAGGAGGGGCTCACAACCACCCTTTCACCTTCCACCCCCTACCTTACCCTAGATCTTGCCTTATGTTTAAGATAGTATGGAGAGTTGGCCAGGGGGGTTAGGAAGCAGATGGATTAGTCACACATATGGCAGGTTAGGTTAGAGAGAGAAGTTGAGCCCCAGAGAGACAGCAACTCTCTTATCTATATTTACGTTCTTCTTATACATCTTAGCAAGCCTGTGCATGAAATAGACATCACCATTGTATCCTTTTCACAGCCTATAATCTAATTATTCTCACCAGAGCATTCTATGCTAGGCTCAAACTAGCACAGGCATGAATAAGAATCTCTCAAAGCTTATCCAAAATCTGAAGATAATTTATAATTTAAGGTTGTGTGTGTGTGTGTATAAAAAATGAAAATCCTAGATGGTTCCAAAAAGCAGAATCAGACAAGGTCATGTAGGACAAGCACATCAGCAGGAAGCATGATTTTCTCATTTCCTTAGGCAAGCCTCAAAACTGCCCTGTGGTGGATGAGTGAGTTAATGGTGTCTGAGGGCTTTAATGGAAAAAAAATTCTCAGTCCTGCTTGGGTTGTGTATTTTGTGTTGGTTTAATTTCTGAGTTACGTGCGTTGGCTGGAGGCTGAATGTTCGGTTACATTGAACCACTGCTTGTGTTTGCTGGTAGTAGTGCAGACTGCTAGCAGAATACCTGAGGACACAGAAATTTGGGGAAGTGTCTATAGTTGGAGGAGTGGCCTGTATTAAACAGTTAAATCTGCCAGTGATGGAATTGTAAGCAAACCAGAGCATTTGCATCAGAGTAACAGGGCACTCTAGAGGATATTTTTTCAAAGCATGCTAACTCCACAAATAAATGATCCAGTCGGGCATCCACTTTGCAGAATAACTGCCACACTCAGACGAAACAGGAGGATAATAAATACTTGGAGAGCCTGGAGGTGAATATGGGAGCAGTTTGGACTTCAAGCTGTGTATTTGTCCAGACCTTGTTTGTAACAATGAAGTTTGCTGTCAAATGCTTAAAACAGGGATCTCTCCTAATTTGGTTAGAACAGAAATGACCTTGTGGGAAACCTTTTATGTTCTGAACGTGCTACCATATAAACGGAGGTCAGAGCAGTAGTGAAGTGCATCACTGCTGCTACATGACTGTCCTGACAGTGTCCTGAGAACTGGTATTGTTGGACTCTTGCTTTTGCAATCCATCAAAAGGCAACACAGCAGACTGCTAACTATAACACCATCTGTCTGCAAAAAAGAGCCAGGAAAGCAAACCTTAAAATAAAAAAAGAACAAGATGAGATTGTAACTGCTGAATTTCATAGGACTTTGGTACTTCAGAAACATTGCCACCATTCATAGAAATGTCTACAAACTTGGAAACATTTCCACATTTACAAATGTCAGTCCACTGAGAGATGTATTAGGAAAATTCAGGAGAGAAAAAGCAAATCAAGTCCAAAATAGTCACACAGGCTGAATTTTGTGTAGTTAAGTGACACCACTATTACACCTCCAGCAGTTCTCAGTGTCATGGTCTGAAATAGCTGAGGGTTGGTGAAGAAACTAGGCAGCGGATGCCAGTGAGGTGGCTTAAGGCAGAGGAATGGGCAAAATGTCTTAGTTGCAGAACAAATCCAGGGTGAGATAGCAGGTCTTTATGATGATTTTTGCAAATGGAAACTTAGACTGTTATGTGGAGTATGTGAAAGAGTTCACACTGAAAGTAGGAATAAATCATCAAACAAACACTTGTTCAATTACTTACTACTCCTGAATTGCCTCTGTGTATGCTATTGAAACAGTGCCAGAGTCAATGGTATCAAAAAAGGACTGAGATCCATGCAGATTGAACTGGCATGGAAGTACAAGGACAAACTGAGACAAAACATAGATGGACTTATTTTCCACAGCAGTCATAGCCCCATTTCAAAATGGAGACTGAAAGGAATCTCAGAATGAACTGTACAAGACAAAAGCTTACAAATCTCTTGTGTGGTTAAAATTGATAAAGCCTACTCATCTAAGTAGGTCTTTGCTGGAGCAAAAGGGGAGGTGGAATTAGAGCTCTGAAAGCAAAAGGTAGGTTGGTTGCAGAGGAGAAACAACAGAAGAAATGAGCTTCCAGAAATGTACAAAGAAATAGACCTGTGCTTGTCTGTGCCTTTTGTTTTTTCTTCTTCCCAGGATAAAGCAACTTGACAAGTACAGTCAGCTGATCTTGGAAAACTCCACTGCAGCAGACACAGGTGAATATAGCTGCTGGCTTCAGCTCTGCAACGCTAAAAAATGCAGGAAAGATGAGACTAAAACAGGTTCCACATACATCTTTTTCACAGGTAATTAACTCACCTGGGAATTACTAATGGAAATGCATTTGCTAGTAGAGACAGGAATAATGCTACATCAGCAATTTCACGGTCAGGAATTTTCTTCCTCAATTTTCATTTTTATTTAGTGGATGTTAAGGAAGACAGTGATGGTGAGTAGAAAAAATCCACTTGCCTAGTGTGATTTGTGAGTCCATTTTCTTTATGGATTTTGCTGAAGTCATAGGTATGACATGGAATATCTCTTCCTAAGAGTCTGTATTACCAGTGCTGGTGTTTTTTTTCCTGTGTGCTGCTTTTCAAAAGAAGGCAACTGATCAGAGTTAGATCCAGATGAGTATTTGGAAACTTAATAAAAAAGGAATTCCTAAGACCTTCTTAGGATTAAAAAAAAAACTATTTACATTGAAGGATACTTTTATTTTCAATTCACTGGTTTTTAATTCAAGCTATGTAAATGTATACTTGCAGGTTCAAGAGAGTGAGGTGTTTTTTTTTTTTCTCTTGTGTGTGCATATATAAAGCAAAAATCTTTGGCTTCGTTTTTAATGTTGATTATAGCTCTTTTGTCATATATACTTTGTCTTCTTTCTGTTAAGTAACATTCTAAGTATTTCACATCTTCTGTGCAGATAGAGAGGAACTTTTTGTACCTACTCCCAGTTATTTTGAGATTGTCTACCTGAACCCAGATAAACCTGCAGTCATCCCATGCCGTGTTACTACTCCTTCAGCAAAAGTTACTCTGCACAGGGAATTTCCAGCAGAAGAAATTGAAACAGATGGAACTGATATTATTTATGATATGAAGAAGGGTTTTGTCTACCAGCATCCTACTTTTGATCATAAAGGTATTGTCTACTGCAAAGCAGAGTCACAGGGAGCACCTCAGATTTCCATCAAGTATCACCTCCTATATGTGGAAGGTAAGGTGCAGCTTGTTTCTTCTGCTGACATTATTTAGCAAACAGTTTTAAGCAAACCCAGTAAAATAAGTAATGTAATCAGAGAGTTTTAAAATCTTGATCAAAAGTAAATGTGGTAAAATTTTGTGGGTTTGATTTCCTGCAGTTTCCCTGTGTTAGAGGGGAAAGTTGTGGGTGTACATCACTTACCTATTGTGTCCAGCAAACTGAGGGGGAAAAAAAATTACTCTAAAGTTTTATTAATGTATTTAACTCCTTGGAAACTTATGTCTTGCCTTCAAACACTTCCTGTCAGTTCCCAAGGGCCCACCTTCAGCCACAATTGAGGCATCATCCAGTAGAGCAGAAGTCAGCGATGGTGTCCATGTGACCTGCACAGTCCTTGGGGAGCCAGATGTAGACGTGAACTTCAGGTGGCAGTACCCAGGGCAAGAGGTAAGAGACTCGTGCCCTGCATGAAATTGTTTGTTCTTTGCCAAAACAATGCTTTGAATGCCACTCAGTGTCTAGATTTGAAGTAAAGTTCCTTTCAGATTCTGGTGCCTGCCTCTTACTAGCTGGGACATGCTGGCACAAGGCGGCAGCACATCCCTTTTGAACTTCAGCTCGTCTTTCCTTGAGAGTCTAGGAGTAGCACAGGAATGAGGCTGGAGAGATCTTCTCATCTTGATAGAAATCAAGCTCAGCAAAGCTTAGTCTTCCCTCAGGAAGAGAGACACTTGGCCTTTGGCAGCATTTACAGAGAAAAGCCTCGGGGGCAAAACCAGTCAGCTTCAGGAAGCTGTTTTAGGACAAGCCACAAAGCCTCACTGAAGCCTCTGCATTTGATATCCCTTCCATCTCCATGGCTCAGGACATGAATCGGCACAGACTCTTTAATTGTTGCCCACATCCAGAAGCACAGAGGTCTGCTTCTCCACAGCCACATCTGAAAGAATCAACTGGAAACATGCAGTGAATCTTAGAATTTTGTTCTTTTTTTTCCTGTTTTCAAAATAGTACCAGTCTGGCATAATTAGATGGCCCTTCTCTTCTTCTGCCCACCAGTTACAGAAGGGACTTGTTTCTTAGCCATCTGCTTCGTCTCTACTGCTCTTTATACTAAGCAGGCTGGGAGCAAGGGAAGGACTGCTGGAAGGTGAAACCCTTTGCCAGAGGAAAGGGATCCTCTTGTGTTCCGTTTGCCAGCCCTGCTGATGCCAAGTAGTCAAAGGACAATGCAGAGCTTGCTAATGAGGTACTTGTATTACCACTGGCAGAGGTAATTGCTTAAGTGAGAATATTCAAATCTAAAGTTCCAGAAGTTTGCTGTAGCACTCTGCTGTCATGGGGGGTGTCTGCCCTTTTAGGGGAAAGGGCGGTGAGAGGGCGCAAAAGAGATTTGAACTGCTAGTGAGTGCACTAGGTGTGTAGAACCAGCTTTTTAACCCTTGCTTAGATGTTAGTTCACCCTTTCTGTTCTACACCCCTTTCCCTCTTTTTTTCTCTTTGTTGTTGCTTGTCCTAAGTTTTCCTGCTGCCACTGTTGGAAGTCAGAGTTCACAGGCAGTTACCATCCTTCCCTGTCTTCCCAGTCCTGGCTTTTAATGAGGTCAGCCTCAACTGCATTTGTTGAGGGGCTTGTTACTGATAGCATGAATTAGTTGAAGGTCTGAGGAGTAGCTAGCTACTGGAAGAATGAGGCAGAATTCCTGTGTCTGGTGTGCATTTAATAGGAAGCAAGCAGAAAAACTTGCAGCTGGTGAAGTAAAAAGGAAGATGCTGGGGGAAACCGAAATGTCTCCAAATCCAAGGAGCTGTAGAGCAATAGTTTGAGTTAAACGCCTGGTGTCTTCCTCCAGTTTAGCTCTCAGCATTACTTCAAGTGAGATGCATCAACAAATGGCAGTGTCTCTGTCCTTAAAGACAAGTCTAACTTTTATAAGGATTTGGCCTTTTGGAAGGAGAAGTGAAGAAATGCCCTTGCTGATCATGTTGGCTTTGTTAGGGATTTTTAGTTTGTTTTTCTGTTCATGGTTTGTTTGGTTTTTTAGCTTTCCTTGATGCTGATACCCTGTTTAGTTGACTAAGAACTGGCTGTGCCACCCCCCAAATTGATGTCTTCTGTAACTAACTGTAATTATTAAGAATGATAAATTGAAGGAATTAAATCCTAAACTCATCCTAGCCTCCTAAAACTTTGTATCTTATTAGTGTCCACCCTTGATGTGCATATCCACTAAAGTAAATAAGCCCAGCTCCAGTAGTCCGTGGAGATAGGGAAGAGTTGTCTTTGGGTTCTGCCCCAGCACAATGAGTAAGTAAATGGCAGACTAGAAGTACTGCATGCTTTTTGGAGGCTTACTGAGGAAGTACTCGCATACTGCAAAGTAGTGGAAGGTAGGGACCAAGGGCTAAGAAACCAGTAGAAACACTGGTCAGATACACCTTTTGTGCAACAAAAAGGACTGACCAAGTTCTAAAATTCACTGCATGGATGCTTCCACTCATAATTCCTCATGCAGGAAGATTAGTGATGATTCTCTGCTGCCCCATCCAGTACCTGGGCTGTCACCTACTACTTGGTGCCGATCAGAAGTAGCATTTTAATCCCTACTTTCTCCCAGGCATATTGCACTGGGGAGACTCTCATCTCATCTGTTGTCACTAACCTTTCTTCCCCGCCCCCCTCATTTACTTGTGGGATTTTTTTTCCCCCCTTGCCACTCCCTGACAGTTGCATTTGTTCATTCACCTCCTGTGAATGTACACTGATCCAGTCCCTCATATGATTCCCTGAAACTAGCTTCAAAGCAGAAGGCAATTAGTTGGAGGAGAAACTGGGCTAACAGGAGCCCAAGTAGGCAAATAACATCTTCCTTACGTGGCTTTTACCTTCACTTTCAGTAAGGTCAGGGAAGTTCCAGCTGCTGTACTTAAAAACTGATTTAGTCTTGAATTACATGTGTTGTAGTACTCGATTGCAGGTAGCATTTGATTCAGATTGGGAGCAGGAGACACAGCACTCTAAGTGCCTTGATGCCTTCTGAAGGGTTAAGATTTTCTAGATGAGATCACCAGTTTATCAAAAAAGTTCTTGTTAACTGTAAATGTCTGCCACTTCCTTGGCATTCCCCGACTGCACTGTCAGTCATCCCTGAGGTTCAAGAAGAGTGGCAGCTGCTTCTTAATGGTCATTTTCAAGTGTGTGATTGCTACTTTTGCTGCTGTTAGCTTGAAACTTGTAGTGTTTGGTCAATAGCTAATCCATCTCTTTTGTGAAACAAGAAGGTATGGTTTCCAAGCAGAAACCTCTTTCTTGCCAATGTTATCCACCTTATTGGTATAACACAAACCAACATTATTAAAGCTGTGGATTAGCATGATGTACTTCAGGAGGAAAGAGAGCGCCTTATCCTGTCCCGGAGCCAGTTTCTCTTATCTCCAGTCCTTTCCAAACTCCTGAGGTGCCAAGGAGTGTGACTTCATAAACAGTACATTAGAGAATTCTCATGGAAGAGTTAGAAGAGCCTGTTACAGCTATGAAAGCAACAGCATCTAAAAAGCATGTTTCTGAGCTTCCTTGTTTGTATTTGAAGTTGCACTTTGGAAAAATGTGTGAGGATTAACTTAGACCATTTGTGAATCGTTAGTGTTGGCTTGTCTGTCATACAGTGCTTCTGAAACAGGAGGATATTAGTTTGCAACACACAGCTGAAAGCTATGCTGTATGTTAATAAAGAAGTAGGTGGAGTCTGGCCAACTAGCTCTTGTTGCCACTGCTGCAGTTACTTTTATTTTGAGGAAATGGTGGAAGCCTGGCAGGTCACACATCTCTCCTGACAGCGCCCCCAAGATACCTCACCTCTTTGATCCAGTACTCAAATGCAGCCTTAATAAGTGACCCACAACTGCAACTGAGTTTATTCATGTATTTCAGGCAGAGTTTTGCTGCCCATTACTGTTGTAAGGAGGACAGTACCTGCCCGTGTGGAAGAGCCATTGTCTTATTCTTCTTTGGCATAACTTCCTGGTTGGGCTAATATTTAATGCAGGAATATTGCTGCAACAGCCAGACACCTTCAGTTTCCTCACTTAAAGGCTGATTTGTGGATATAGGCTGAGCTCTTGCTTCAGGGTTTTATAGGGTACTGTCACTGAATACACTTTGCAGAATCCTGTGGTTTCTTATGTGGGTGGGTTGTTTTGTGTATTTTAAACAGTCTGAGAGGCCTGTGATTATCCAAAACTTCTGGAGACTGATAAACAGAGGAACAAGCCATACCACAAGAATTTCAAAGAGTGTTCTTCTTGTTGAGGATGTTGAAGCTGAAGATGCTGGAAACTACATTTGTATAGCTCAGAACCTACATGGCGAAACAGCAGTGGCTACTAAAGTTGAACTAAATTGATAGGAAAGGCTTCTGGACATAGAATGAACAGTATGGTATGTGACAGTCTAACCCTTTGTTTTCTTGGTTAATGTTTAAAAGAAGTTTTTTTCTTACACTTTATATATATCAGTGCATTCCATATTTAGCATCCTGACAGACCAAAACAGAACTCCCTGAGCCCTGCAGCAGTCAGTAGTGAGTTAAAGTTTAAGCCTGAGCATGCACAGGGCTGCTTATATTTAGGAGTAGGTGCTCTTGGGCTTTCCTTTGATAGGATTGTCAAACTCATAAGGTTACCCTCCCTGTATGGGTGGTAGCTTTTTTGTATATGTGAGAACTGAGAGGATATTAAGTATCTTCCAAAATCCACCACTCTGGTGTATCTTTTCTGGTGCTGTGCAATCTTAGAATACTGTATCTGCTTAAAAGACAAAACCAACGAAAAACGACTTGTTACAGAATTAGCAATAGCAAATGTTTATTTTGCAAGAAAAAATAAATTTCAGAACGTTATGAAAACATAAATGTGTGTGTATGTGCATGGGTGGCAGCGTGTTCAGATGCACGAAGACAAAATTCTCACTTCTGAGAAGGATTAATACTGAGTATTCATCAAGGAGCTAGAGGGTATCTCCAGAGACTTAAGTGGTTGGGGTATGATGATTTTCCTATTGGTGCATTCTTATAACCTTTTAATATGTAGCTTCCTTAGAATTCACTCATCAGTGGATTGGTGATGTTACCTTTAGCAAATTAGGTAGCAAATTTATTTGCTAAAGATAAAACCTGTATTTATAGTATTGTTTACAGAAGCAAAATCTCTAAATGTAACAGAATAATGTTCAGTTATATGGCAGAATCTCTTCTTGGTTTTAGGAGCAAGTTCATCTTGACTGTATTGTTTTACTTGGGAGAAAAGAAAAGGTGGTTTATTTACAGAGAACTGTATCTGGATAAATAAGCCCTGGGTTCAGTTACCAATATCAGAGGAGACTTTCCACAGAACAAGTAAGAGTTTGATAGCAATGCTGATGGACCGTTTGGCCATGTGTTTTTCCTCCTAGGTTCAAGCACAGAATCCATGTAAGCTAGAACTTCCAGTAAGAATGTATTCAGAGGAGGTGTGTGACAGTCTTCATGTAAGCTATTTTATTTACAAGGCATGTGAAAAACAACTTACTCTGAGCATAGCAGGAAGCTGTTCCATATGTGCATACTTCAATGTGTCTCAGCCTGCGTTCAACTAGAATTCCTAAAGCTTGCTTCTGGTGAAGTAAGCGCTTTGATTCACATGTTAATTCAAACTTCTGAGCAGATGGGTATGGTGCTAGTTTGACTAGTGATGTCTAGTAAGTATCACTGTGAAACCAGGAGCTCCTCCATGGTGTCATTAACACTGCTAATGAAAACATGAAACAAGCTTGCTGAAAGTTTTTTCTTCATCATGCAGGAACCTAAACTAACGTGACCCTTCTGATAAGCATCCATGGTAAATACTGAAATGAAATGGCTCCACCTGTCTCCTGAAATAGGCTTCACAGAGAATGCCTGCCAGCTACCTGTCATAGTACTGGCCTCTGGAAACACAGTAGTGACCAAAAAAAGGTAAATACAGCAACCACTGGGACCAACGTTGAAGGTGTAAGAGGCAGTTTCTTGTTAATCTTTCTCCTTGATATTAAAAGGTATCAAGAATGTTACACTGGTACTAGTAATATCTAAGAGAGAGATCTTAGTACCACCTTTTTAAAGTAAGTTTTCTTCCAGGCAAGACTTCTGTCTAATCAGAGTAATTTTAACAATGCCTGAGCTTCTGCATGATGCTGTGCAATGCTAAAATGGAATGAAGACATGTCCACAACCACAGATTTCCTTTTGAACTACAGGAGTTCTGCCAACTCCTTAAATTTCAAAGTGCTTTTGAGCCTTTGATAATTGATTTCCTTTAAAATATCTGGCAAGTGGGAGACAGTGTCACCTGCTCAGACTTGTTCAACAGCATAATGGTTCTGTGTGGCAGCATCACTTCCTCTGTTGCAGTCTGGCAGAAGAGGACAAGGTGATGTAAATCCGTTGCGGCATCATTGTCTGGGTAGTCACCCTCAGGTTTTGTGGTTATGTGTCCCCATCACATGCAGTTCTCGGGACTGAATAACTCCAGTAGCACTGCCTTTAAGGAAGAACTTCTGGTGTGGTTCTGTTTTGGTTTTTCCCCTAGCAAGCACTGTAAACTGTGAGAATTGTTACATATTTTACATCATTCTTATTTTACCCAAAGCTTCCTGGGCAAGCCTGATTCTTTTCATGTTGATGTTGTTACATGTTTTCACATAAATGAACAGTGACACAGGGTAAGAGAATGAAGCCTGGGAAATTAAAGTGACTTGTCCACATCACATGCCTGGAGCTGCCGGTATTGTTATTTCTGTTTCCTCAGTTACTACTTTGCTACAGCAGAGAAGAAACAATGGAAAGAAGGTATTTGATTCTTAAGGGTTCAGTGGTTATTGCAGCTTTCTGATGACCTTTTTAACTCCAGCTCAGTCCTGAATTATTTCCTGGCTGTCAGGCAGCTACAGGTTTAAAGATTAGTGGTTACTTACTGTCTGCAAGGAATTTCCTGCATGAATTGCACAGTACCAGTTTACATACAAGTGGCTTTGGTGCTTGTAATGAGAAACTTAAAGCCTTGGTTAGCATAAGGAAATAATTCACTTACACTGTATTTGCTGTAAAATTTCAACCCATGAAAAGACCTTTAATGTAAAGTATCTAGGGGAGGTAAGCCATGTTCTGACTCATTTGAATGGCAACAAACCACTTGGTACAGATAGAAGTGTCACTGTTAACTTCCTCTGAAGCTGAACTAGCAGTTCCAACTCTAACAGTAAGGTTGAGTGTCTGAAGAAAATCACTCAATTGCTTGAGCAGCAGTAGACCTTTGGCAGATATTTGAGCAGTCTTGTAGCTTTTAGTTGAAGTTTATGCTAAAGAAATTGCCAAGAAAAGTCCCTGAATCAAAGCCTTTGCTAACACATGGCATTTAGTTAAAACTTGAAAAGTTAATATTGCAACAGAACAACACTGCAGCAGTGCTTACAGATGAACAGAATTATGTAATTCTTTTGGACCAACAGGACAGACACCAAACAGGTATTTCTGTAATCTGATTTCTATACATAAGGATTCTTCATTTTCCTTGAAAGCATGTAGGATTTTGCATGGAAGAAGTATGGAGGTGAGGAGGCTCCTGTATTCTGCAGGGAAACTATTGACAAATGAACAGTCATTGTATTATTTACTATACCATACTTACTTTTCTGTGCTGGTAGCCTGGAAAAGCTTGCCCCTCTGTGTTACGTGAAGGGGTTATACTAGATTTGAACTTAACATACCTGTGTGCTCTCCTCGCATGTTTCCAGGTACTAACAACGTAACTAAGATGATAAAGTTCTTACCAGGGGATAGACAACTGTTTTTGTGACATGAGCTATTAGACTGCTAAAGTCAAGGTGGCTTTTCTCATAGAAGAAAGGTCCTGAATAAGGTAAGAATTTTAATAAGTCCTACAGGATACCTTTACCAGGCATATGCAGATTGGGTCCCTATATTAAGCTGACTGCACTCAGGTATTATTGCTTAATTCTGTAATGCTAGCTACGTTCTCCCTTTCTTAAACAGTCAACTCAAATTGGATCATTAATAATTACAAGCAAGCTCTGTGTAAGTTCTACCAACATTAGAGCACAAAGGGTAGAGTTAAAATGTCCTGAAGGTTAGCTGAGCAAATATGTGTAGTGAAGTTTCACTATTGCTGTTCTGCTGTGCAGATACTAAGAGGGTATAATATTTGGAGAAAGATCATTTGACTAATACAAGCAAGAGAAAAACCCCTTCCATCAGTTAAAAAAAAATTTATTGTATAAGCATTCAGCTTACATGTGAGCAAATCTCTTTGACCATAGAAAATAAGAATGTTCCAGGGTATACTTGAAGTTGTAGCCCACAGAGGATTTTCATAGTTAAATTGGAAAGCCGTAGAAAACATTTTAAGTACTGGGCACCACTAACAAGCGGTGTAGGTACAGTGCCCTACATAGGATTAAAAGAGAGCATAATGTTCTATAGAAATGGCACCTTTAACTTGAACTTGGAATATTAAGTGACTTTAATGACAAAATGGTCAATCACAAGGTTAAGTATAGTACAAGTTTACTTACTGCTTGAGCACTATTTCTGTTCCTCATTACTAGCCAAGATTTCTCAGGTCTTGCATAAAATGGCTTGAAGTGGTTCTCCAGTTAAGTTTCCTAAACATTTTCCATTCCTTTGATTACTGTCCCCAAGCTACTGAAAAACAGGAAAGCTCACAGACAATTGACAGTAACAGTTACCAGTCCAGCGAGCAAACAGCCCTAGCTAAACAGCAGCATAACAATGGTCCTGGAAGTGGTACTGCAAAACCTAGGCTGTTGTAAGCACAGCGTTTTGTAGTGCTACCTTGAAGCTGAACTTGTGTTTAGTAGGTACAATGTAGACATCATAAACAGGTCTGACTAAGGGGCTGGCAAGGCTACACATTTACCTCGTTGAAGCTGAAGCTCAGCATATGCCATTTGCAGAATCACTGACACCCTCAGCCTCCAGTTCCAGCACCCAGGACAGTTTTTGTTTTCTCTGTTCTGCAGAATCTTGTACACAATCTTTAGCCAATCGAACTGGCAAAACACTGATATCCTGCAGTCTAAGAGAGAAAGTATGGCAGAAATAGCAAGATAAATGCACAGCTCTACCACCTTCCCCTTTTTCCTCAGGTGAGTTCAGCCACTCTGAAGAAGGGTAGTACAAACATTCATGCTTAAAAATGCAAAGCGTGTCACCAGATATGCTGGAATTCACAAATCACTTAAGATTCTTTTTGAGAACTGAGTTAAGAATGCACCTAATGACAATGGCTGCATTGAGTTTATCCTCAGCAGATGGAGATGCTGTTTTGGGGAGTGATTCCTTTCCAGTAGGTAAGATGATAGATGTAGGCTTCTAAACCTGCAACTCGGCTCACACTTACCAATCTAGTGTTGTTCTCACTATGACCCTGTCGACTTGAAAGCCAAATTTCACTGTATCTTGCAAAAAAAGTCTCCTCACAAATGGCAGAGTTGTGCATGGCTATTAAACCAAGAACCCATGCAACATATTGCTGAAAATTCAGTTGTTTTTTTAAATTTAAAGTTGTGTACTTGGTTGTCCAAGACACTAATCCATCAGTTGATAAAATTTTTCATGCCTTTTTTTGGTTTACTTTACCGAAGCCAGAAAGACAAAGGAAACTAAGCTACACTACTAGTGACAGTTTCTCCTCATTCCTGGGTGAGGGTACTCTGTGCTAAAAGTATGCATGCTGACCATGTGATTAAGGAAGTAGATGTCACTGTATAGTCTTCAGCTTTATCCTTTATTACATACACAGCAAAGAAGGCAGCATTTGGACACACGCAGAGTGTGTTACATCCATTCCATCCACAGCACACACACGCGCACATACACATGGCCTTAAAAAAAGTGTCGGTGATGAGGAACATATTATAAAGGTTGTGGTCTTCTATCTCTAAGCCCCTGAGCTTTGTCATATAGTTCGGTGAAAAGGCAACGAACAAGTCTTTCCTTGCTCTGTAAGTGCTTTGTGCAACAACGTCCGTAGAGGTCATCAGCAAGTCCTTTCGGAAGGAGCAACGCAGCTGTCTTCCTCCCATAGTCTCAGTCTTTTAGCGCCATTTTTGCACCAAAGAGTTCCAGTTATGTTCAGTTGGCTAATATAGCTCTTGCTCTGGTGATTAAAGTTAGGAGCAGTTCTGCAGATCAGAAATGAAATGCAGTCCCCTCCTCCTCTCAAGAGATGTCATCTCGGTGATACCGTGGGACTAGAGAAGTTACCAGAATTTCGCGGGGACTGAAGAGGCACAGATGAAGAACTGGGAGACAGTTTTCTGGGGCTGCATAGGTCACCATTGTGCAACTTCCACAGAAGTTCTTCGTTTTCCATAGACAGGCGTTTGTTCACTTTGGATTCCTTCTCCAGTGACTCCTGCAAAACGGCTTGCTCTGTGGAAAGTTGCCTGCAAGTGTAAGATTTACATCAGACCACATCGCCCAGGTAAGAGGTTCCAGTACTTAAAGAAAGGTTTTAAATTGCATAAACCTCTGCTTAGCTTACAACTAAATTATTTTCTTAAGAGGAGAGATTTAGCTTGCAGAAGGCAGGAGAAAGTCCCAAAAGAAATATCTCTGAAGGCCAGAAAAAGCTTTTGAGAAGTGACATTTGTCCTACTTTGTGGCAGATGCTTTGAAATAGCCATGCTGGAATCTTTAAGTCTTGTAGGCTAAGCTTGAACCTGGATTTCTGTATGTCTAGTTTCCTTCAAAAGAGAGTTCGCCCATCCACTTCAGCAACAGATGAAATTAGGAGAACCTCAGACCCATTTTACTCATGTTAAATATTGCTATTTACTGCAAAGTTTAAAACACTGCTCTAGAGTGGGGACAGATCACCCAGTTGAAGTGGTTAAAAGTAATACCAGGTTTAGCTCACAAGCTTTCACAAGATGATATTTCTCAGTTGCTGCTTCTTCCCTGAAATACTGCATTGGAGTACTACTGAAGCACATACTGAGCCTTTATCCCCTTACAAGATCTTCCAGCTAGTTTTTCTACAAGGGAATGCACATTTGTAGAGATACAAGTGGGGAAAAAAAGGGATGGGATCTTCAATAGAGTACTACAAACACCTGTCACAAATATTTAGACAGAAATTTGTCACAGGAACATCCCCCCTGGACCATAAGAACATCTAGAAATGCACAGATATATTTTCACCTTGAAAGCTCCATGTGTTTGTCCATCCGAGCTTTTAATTCTTCATTTTCTTGCTGAACCTTCTTTAATTTATCCATTAAGATTGTGTTTGTCTCCAGCTTAAAAAAAAAAGTAGTCACAGTTTTAAACCCACACATTGAGACACTGACTCAGCTATCACAGATGGTCATAATCTAGAGTTTGCAGACCTTGTTAGAGTAAGCACAAAACCTTCAAGTCAGACTGACCTGCTAGGGTAGCTTAATGTTCTGTAATAGATCACATAGATCCTACGTGCCTTAGCCTTGCATAATGGTGGCATTTTGCCACTTGAGTTAATTTAGATGCCAACAAAGGATGACTAGGCACAGGATCTACTAGTTAACCAGTACCTTCTGCTAACTTTCTTCCAGTGATGGGCAGCAGTTTTAGTCTTCTGTCTGCAAGAGCTTCTGTCTAGACAAAACATGCTAAGGTGGCAAATTCAAGAGCTCCCTTGGGTAAATTGATCTATTTCCCTGTTCTCTCCTGCTTCCACCTCACTGCTGCAAGGTGTTATCTAAAGTCAGAGATAAACAGTGGTTAAATGGCTGAACAGTGCAAGGACTTCTATACCATGGCTAACCTCTGTTTGAGAAGATGGAGGCTTACTAGTAATTTACTAGTAGTCATGGAGCAGGGCAACATATGATGCTGTACAACAGTGATCACCTGACAGGAATGTATTCTGTACTATTATAATTTTGCTTAAGTATTGCAACAGTGTTCAAAGGCCCCACCCAGGATAAGGACCCTGTCCTGCCACAAATACAAACATGCCAAGTAATTACAAGTTCTGTCCCCACGGCTGCCTTTCTGTGAGGATTTATCCACAGATCAGGAGCACATCCACATAGCTAAAGAAGTAGCTTAAGGAATAACAGCTAAAAGGGTTGACCTAAGCTAATCAACTATAGCTGAAAGCATTCATTCCGTTTCATATTTGACCACTTCTTGTTTTAATTAGTCATTTCCATGTTCATGTTTTCCTGACAGTGCATTCTATCTTCCCTAACACTAAGCAATGGTAGCAGGTAAGGACTTCAGTTGAGGGAATAGAAGTGAGGGAAGGAAATGCAGGGGAGGCTCCCAGATAATCCTTTACTAATGTGGCAATAGTTTATGCAAACCAGTGGTTGTCTTAAGAGGTTAAAGGTCATTTAAAACAGCTGGTGATCCTTTCCCCCTCTTACATTACAGCCCCAGACAGAGATAATTGTACCTGCCACATGAGCACGTTACTGTCAGCATTTCAGTTTTCCTTTTAAATAAAAACAGTAAGTCTGACCAGCCTGAGTTGACTATCAGAACATTAACTCAGAGGCACAGTCCTGATCTGCCAGATCCCAAAAGAAGACTCACCAGTTTTTCCATCTTCATTAACTTGATATCCTGCTGATGGAGCTTCTCATTCTTGATTTCCAGCACCGCTTTCAAACTTTCCAGCTCCTGTTCCAGGTACATAATCTGTGGATTTTTCTGAAAGAATTCCACAGAGTTTGCTTAGTATTCTATATTTCAGGAACAAGTCCACTATTTAGAAAGAGCAACAAAGTCACTGTGGTAACAACAGTTCCTTGTTCTATGTGAAATCAAGCAGTTTAGAATCAGAACAAAAAGAAAGGGTCCCCCACCACTTTCTTCCCTGATTTTGTTTGTCCTTTGGTATAGGTGGGTAGTTGTAGTTCTCTGTAGAAGTTCCTCAGAAAACACTTTATGCACAAACATGCAAAACCTTGTGAGTCAAAGAAAGGCCCTAAAGCTGTCACAGCAAAACTTGTTTTGCAGGAGTGTCCAAAAGTTCCCTTTCAGGCTAGGAGTTCCAAGATTTATTTCTTATTACTCATAACCCATCCCAAGAGATAATTGGAGTAAACATTTGAAGAGTTTTCAGATGCTGGAGTAGTTAAAAAAAGCACTACAAAGTTAAAGCTATGAACTTGACTGTAGCTGATTTTTCCCTGTTTTGAGCCTGAAGGTAGTAGCTGCTTCATAGAAAATTTCCAAGGTTAAATTCTTCATAGACCTCAGCAATGCAATGGCACAAAAATCCTGCACTGCTCTACAGCCATAACTTAGCTACAGAATCGCAGAAATACTGAGTTTGGAATAGACCTCTGACATCATCAAGTCCGGTCTGTGACCTAACCCCACAACAATATAGCAAGATAGGCCTTTTTTATTTTTCCTTTTTTGGTGGTGTTCTCCAGGGGGTGGAGGGGAGAGCAGGCAGGGAGCAGAGCAGGGTCAGATCTTTCCTAAAATGAATTATTCAAACACTGCAACATAAAATGGCAAAATCACAGGCAAAAATAAGGAGAAAACAAGCAAATCTCAGTCCATTTCCAGGTAGTCCAAGTGGAAAAGAAACAGAAACCAAGTAATGATTTAGTGTGTTGTGTAACTAAGTTTCTCTTGAAAGTGAACAAAACTTGTTTTAGCATATTTGGGTAAGAAAATTGGTGTGCCACATTGAGTAACAGCTTAAGTACTGCATCAGACTCAGAAGGCAATGCCTGCAGGTTTGCAGGGCGCAGTCCCATAAAACCAGAACATTTCTCAGGTAATGAGACCCTTATCTATGCATTTAATTCTTCTGTTTTTCAGGACTGTTCTTGTATAATTTTTACTTTTGAAAAGAAATCCATGGGACAATGGGGTGTGTCATACTGCCTCAAAGGAGGCAGCAGACAATTTGAACTGCATTCCTTCCTTTTCCAGCTTTACTTGGAATCCATAAGCTAGCAAGAAAAGGGATCTTAGAAAGTTTAAATATACTGTAAGCTGGATTTAACATGTATCTGCTCAGATAGAGGAGGGAAGAGAAATAGTCTTAAAATGTTTTTTTGAAGTTACATCTGAGGTACCACATTAGCTACTCATAATAAAAACACAGAGCCAGATAAAAGGACTGAAAGGGCTGTATAAGATTTCAGCAAAAGTGCTGGGAATAACAAGTGACACTAGCTGAGTAATACTGGAGAGCTGGAAATTCATCTGTCCTCAAGTGAGTAATGGGAATTCTGATAGTGCAAAAGTTTTGTTTAGTGCAGAGGATTATACTGGGTCAAATCAGTATTTATAGAGAAGCCTGAAGCTCACGATATGCCTTGCGCTGTCAGGATGCAAAGTGTACTTGCAGCTGTGCAAGGACATGTCTGTGGAATGCAGTTCAAACTTGCAGGTGTACAATGTGTTCTCTTTGCTATCATCTCTCCCAACCACAGCAACACATTGTGGTTGCAGATTGTTCTTGCAGCAACTCGGTCCTGCCACTAGAATAAGCAGTGATGGGGGGGGAGGGAAATAATTAGCATTCCAGTAGAAACTAGGGCAGCTTCTACTAGAAGACTCCTACATGAGTTTTAAGTGTGGAATTTCTCTTTGTGGGATAAGCAATACGATTCCAGCTATTTTCAGGTAACCAGAAAGATATGCCTGTGCCTAACACTCCCAGTGCATGAGAAACCTCTTCTCAAAGCACTCAGAAGCATCTCAGATAACAGCAGCCTTGGTAAGAAAGACAGGAGAAAACAGAAGTTGATCTGAAGGATGAATTTGCAATAGGTATGAAGCAATATTTGCATAAAAGCATTCAAAACTCAAGCTAAAGAGGAGAGCACAGTAGTAAAGCCCACATGGATCATCATGCCATTAGAACATTTATCAACTGCCTGGCAGAAAGCTGTGGTAGAGCACACCTCTTCAGTTTAACTTAGGCTGAAGTTACATCACTGACTTAGATCCTCAACAGCTGTATAGATTTATAGTGGTAAAGTTAATGTTGTAGTGCTTGGGAAAAACTTGTGGCAGGCATTTACATAAAATACTAATCAGTGTGGGAGCACCATCAGGCCTGATTTCAAATGGTGTCATGAACTAAACCCATGCTTACAGAGTCTGCTCATCTACATTACTCTTGAAGTTAAACACTTACGAGATTGGCTTTTTCTTTGGCTATTTGTTTTTGCTCTTCTAATTTCAACTTCTCACTCAGGGAGTCGTTTTCACATTTTAATTCATCGATTTTTTTCTGAAATTAAAAGATATTGTATAGTTAGGCCAAGAATTCAGTGCCTGTCTCCAAAATGCCTTTTAAGTTTTAAGGCTGTTGCAACAACCCCAATGACCCTTAACAAACCTCCAGCAATTCCTGCTTCTCTTTAAAGGAATCTTCAAGCAGCTTCCTTTCAGATTCATGGGCACTCTTGAGCTCTGCAACAAATGATTTTTGCACATTTCAAATGCCACATTAGACATGACAATGACAAGCAGCAGCACAGAAAGCCAGCCAATACACAGTATGCACAGATGTAGTGACCACATTTATCATCAACTGATCAGAGCGTGTGCAAAGTAACAGATTTATTGCTGCCCTGATGTGTTGACTGCTCCCTTGCATAGCTTTTCATTAGCTGACATTGGGTCAATTTTGAAAGCATTCACCTACATGCAACAAATGGCACAAGAGCCACAGCTGGCAAAGCTGAGATTCTTAAAGGAAACAGTAAAGACTGAAATTGTGAATTCAGAAAAGTTCCAGTAAAACATTTCCTTTCCCAATCTGGAGATGCCACACAGAGGAATTTGCTCCTTTATTTCTGTGAAAGTGTCACCAGTTTTAATGATGCAGAAGTACCGCTGGAGGTACTTCTGGACATGGAAATCACCATCACTTAAATCAGTTAGATGCAATATTATTGAATATTAGACACACTCATCACCACCTCCTTCAAAAACCACCTTTGCCCCAGTGCAGTGTAAGCAGTGTAAAATACTTCTCTGTGTTCCCATTTCATTCTGGCAAGCACACAACCTCACCTGTCCTCAATTTCAGTTTTGAGGTGCTCCCTATAGAACTATGGGGGTGGCAGCAGATATTCATTAACATGAGATTTTGAGGGCAGACTGCAAATCTTTTTACTGAAAGAAAGGCATCTCCACCCTTAAGCTGTTCTAAAAGTGTAATTCAGCTACAATGGGATCATGGTTATTTCTGTACATAAAGTGAGATGTGTTCAGTTGCCAAAGAAGGAATTCAGCCAACTTTTTTCAAAGACAGGTGACCACCACCACCAAGTGGACAGAATGAGTGACAAAAAAGCTTGAGCTTTCACTTGTGACTCGGAGCACCACAGTGTATGTACTTGAATACAAAACACTTGCCTGAAAAAGAGGATTCGTACTCCCTTTTCAGCTCCTCTACTTTTTCTGAGTGGCTGTTTTCAAGTTCCACCTTCAGGTTTTCATGTGTGATATTTAAGTTGTCGACCTGCAATAGGACAACATAATTTTACCCCCTGCTTACATGTGCTGACCCTTGTTTAAAGTATAGTTCCAATGGCTTTATGCAGTATGTTGAGGACATTTCAAATGGTCTTGGTAGCACTTGGTCACAGAAGAAATGAAGCTGCACACAGCACTTACTGAGAATGATGCTTTACAGTTTACCACTGCCAACAGGGTGATACATGCATGTCTCACACGTGGAGCTGTTGTAAAGTAACATCACAGACCAGGTGTGTTTCTATAAATGTTAAAATTGAAGCTTCTTCAAATATCCAGTGGAGCTGTAGAAGTCACTGGAGCCTTGCAGCCACAAGGAATCTCCACATCGAAACACAAAGTTAAGATCTGAACAGCTTAGTGCAGCAGCATTTTTATACTTGCAATGAAAGAATTCCACATGAAATAAATAACTCCATTATTAGCAAACCAGCTCACTTGTAGAAACACTTGCTAGAGAACATTTCTACTTCAAATGTCACAAACCTGCTCCTGGAGTTGCGCTTTGTACTTTTCAGCTTCTTCAATGCAAATACTTTGGAGTTTCTCACATTCTGCAGTGTAGAACTGTTTAAGTCTCTCTTCCAGCTCAGCTAAATCATTGTCATGTTTCTGGTTTAGCTTCTGCAAATACCCTTCATAAGCAACTTGCAGTTCATTCCTGTCTCTCTCCAATTTCTCACAAGCTGCAGAAGTGGTTACTGAAGACGTCAAAAGCAAAAAGGAGGGGGAAGAGAAGTAATTGGATCACATTCAATGCTAACTTTACCATTTTCATTATAAGTATTAAAGATTATGAACACTCTGCACAGCAACATTGTTATACAAGTAGAACTTATCCATGAAATGAGCAGCAACACAACCAAGGGCACATGAAAAGATTCTTGCAAAACTACTAAGTCCAGTGTGTCTTATGCTGAGAATTGAATCCAGTTAAGCCAGGAACCCATACAGAAAGCACAAGTGTGACAGTTTGTCAGGACATAAAAGAATTAATCTCTCTCACAAGAGACACTGAAATGCTCAAAAAAAAAAGGTAATTGGATTTACCACTGCACCTAATTTGACCTCATTTCAGTAGTGTATTTGTTAGAGTACTATTTTATATATAAAACCACTTAGCTGACATTACATTCAGATATGCAGCAGAAAAGAAATCCTAGCCTGACATGGACTGTCTAGTACAGGGTGGAACAGAACTGACATTGTGCATGTGCCCAAGGTACTTAAATGTGCAAGACAGTAGTTTCAGGCATAAAGTGTAGAGCACTAAGAAAACAAGTAACAGCTGCACAGTTCTATTTACATCAACAGAAGTCCACCACAAAGGTTTGTCTCTCCATATGTACAGCTGAATAAAAGGCAAAACAGAATTCCGTAACTTGCACTTCTGAGTTTGCAGTTCAGCATTCCCAGCTTCAGCCAAGATGAAATAAGAGGAGTCATTTTCCTACTGTATGACTGGAACAAGAGCCTTACACAGTTGTAGCTGCACACAAAGCCTTGAAGCAAGGTGAAACAGGACCTCAGATGCAAATGTGTGAACAGATCTTAAGCAAAACTGCTTCTATGTAGACTGCAGTGTTTTGGTTTAAAATAAATAGATTTCTGCTTATGAGAAAAATCAACTAAAACATCAGCTTGGTCTTCAGTCAGATACAGGAGAAGTCATGCACACATACACTTGATACCAGCTTGGCACACTGCATAAGCAGTATAAATATAAACCCTGTGTAAAAGCATGAAAAGATTCAGGGATTCTTCTACAGACAGACAGGAAATTCTCATCACAGCTGTGTTTGAGCCTTGAAATATCTCAGTCAGCATATCCAAGGACCAATTCCCAAAGCAGTACTGGGAAAAGCAGCTTGCCCCAGCAGTATGCCTCAGACTACACAAGTGCCAGAGTCCCTGCTCATCAAGAGCAAGAACAACTCAATGAATGATACTTGCGCTCTAGATCTAAAGTGTACTCTCTGCAGTTTCCTATTAAAAAATGAAGTCTTGGCCTGACTGCCATGACTTGGAACCTGCAGTTGAAAGTGTTAAGAGTGAGCTTGTACTGCATGGAAATCAATCAGCACATATGTGTACCTGAACTAGCTTTAACAGCAGGCTTAGCTCTTGTCATGGTAGGCCTAAGCAGGCCAAACCAGGCTTATACATGTCCTGGCATGAAAGATGTGCTGATCAGGGCAGACTGGCAACAATGCAACTAAAGGCTCAACTGAAATGTACCACGTTTGTAATGTTTATAAATAACATGAAAGGTGAGTGCCAAGAGGATGTTTCCTCGTATTTACATATACTGCTTTCTGTACCAACACCAAAAAAAGGGTTTTTTTCCCCAATTTTTCTTCTGTTATCCTTTTGGTCCTTTGGGGGAAAAAAAATGGAACAACTGCATTTGTATTCTATCACATCACACTGGCATAGTTTCTGAATACGCTCTGCATTGTCGCGTTTTGGGGGAAGAGGAAACATCCCAGGTAAGGGCCATTGCTTTATAATGTAAAGAACCAGGCAGCAAGCCAAACAGACATTACACAGCCAACCACACACAGAACAGACCTGACCATCTATAGTAGAGAAAGGAGAGGACTGCTGAGAGATAGGCAGCTTGCATACCTTATTCGAGATAACTGTAGCAAAATGCCTCAAATGATCCACTGCCTTTAAAACCAGCAGAGGAAGAAGCAAGCATCCAATGCAAAAGCACTTCAGAAAAGGCAAATAGCAAACCACACCTTTGTCAAAGAAAAGAGACACATCTGTTCTTGTTCAGCCAGTCTGCAACTTCAGATTTACGAGGACTAATGTCACAAAGGCAAACAAGAACTTTTCAGACTTGTGTTGGCAGTTGAATGTTGTGTTACCTTGAAGTAACCTTCTGGCCTCCACAAAACTGGAAAGTGCAATGCTTGCTTACAAATCCTTGCTATCTGAACCAGAAGCAGAACCACCACACCACCAGTGAACAGCCAGTATCATGGTGGTGCAAGGAACTATGTTTCAAATGCAACAACAGAGGAACTGTCAACTTGAAGTTATAAGAAGTGCCGTAAAGCAGAGTTTGTCCCCAGACTTGAGATTCAAGTGACTGCAGCAAGCAGACCCATCCATCTCCATGTATGGCTGTATGCTGCCCTGTTTTAAGAACAGGACATGCCCTGGAAAAGGCAGCTGATTCTTTAACTTTGTCTATTCACCATCTGCAAGAGGATGCTGCAAAACTCTGACTAATCAATACTCTTTAATTGCCGTCAGTAGCAATCTCACAGAACTGGTGCTTAATTTTGATGAAAAACACAGAACTGCAACCTGTACTCTCCTTGTGGCCCACAGAAAAATCTCTATTTTGACTTCTCAGCCACTTCAGAGACACTTAGAATGCCTCAGAGCTTTCTGCACAAATACCGCGCTTCCTCTCCCTTCTTAAAGCACTTCACAATTCCACATCATCATTATGCCACGCATTATAACAGACCACAGACCTTGAGCAGAAAAAACCAACAGGAGATAAACGACCCAGCAGCACTTAAGAGAAAGTCAAGCTACAGAGATTCAAAGATGCGCTATCCATTTGTCCATTGAGTTTGTTCAGTCTCATTTGTAATACTAAACAGTTTTAAGCTTTAAGGATAAAGCATGTGGAGTGGTGTACTTGGCAGCTGGAAGCAAGATTTACTTCTTTATTCAAACAGCAAAGCCATTAATACTTTTCCCCCACTTGGTTGTCCCACCTTCTCCTCCCAGCCTTACAGCATCATCTCTCTCTCTATCATTACAACAGGGAGCAGGATCAAGCTGTATTAGGCTTCTTAACACCTGTTCATTATAAATGCAGAGTCTAGTTGTTCTGGGCAGCAGCAGCACCACCAGCAGCTATGATGGGAAGCCTCCAAGATTTGTTAACACTGTATCCTCAGAAACGCTGATGCTTGTAAAAATATCATTCACCTACCGTAGTAACAATGGCCACTTGCACCTGGAGCATTGCATTGCAAAGCTTTGTGTGCCAGAACTAGCAACCAAATGCCTGTAAAAGAGAAGTGCAGAGCACCAGGCACATCTCAACTTCCTGGAACTGTGCAAACAGCAGCAGGTCCAAACCACATGAACCGTAGCACCGGCTGAAGGACTACAAAAATCATCCTATTTTGTAGTATCCTCAAGAAATCCATTTCATATTTTCAGTGCAAGTTGCCAAGGGATAGGACAATAAATGATGCAATATTTCCTTATTACAAAATCTGTTTTTTTAATTATGAAACAGTTAATCGTTCAGTTCACTCCACAGAGCTAAAATGCTGACACAGGAGCTTTCTCCCAGCTTACATTCCCCTAAAAGTCACCATTCCACAGCTCTAACAAGATAAACCATAATGGATTTTTTTAAGTCTGAAATTAAGCTGTTTTGAAGCAAAAGTTATCCTTATCAATGTCTAAGTCATTCACTGCTCTAGTAGTGATTTATGAAAAGCCATTAGACTGACATTTTGCTACCGAGGTCACTAGGACAGTAAACCATCAGCGTTTCAATAGACATGGGGATGTGAAAAAGGGTAACTACCAGAAAAAGTATTCAGCATGGTGTTACGTATTGGTGCATAACTTCAGCACTTAGCTTTGTGTTTCGTGTTGCAAGATCTGTTGTGTATGTTTTGTTGATGAGCAAGTCTGCTGTAGACACAAAATCTTCTCCACATAATTTTTAAAAATACATAAATTGTTAACTAATGAAGACCAAATTTCTCTTGGTGTTACTTCTAGGAGAAGAGGAGGCTCAGGGAGGTCCTTATTACTGTCTACAACTCCCTGAAAGAAGGCTGTAGCCAGGTGAGGGTTGGTCTCTTTTCCCAGGCAATCAGTGACAGAACGAAAGGACACAATCTCAGGCTGTGCCAAGGAAGGTTTAGGTTGCATGTCAGGAAGAAGTCCTTCACAGAAAGAGCTATTTGAATTGGAATGGGCTGCTCAGGGAGCTGATGGAGTCACTGTCCCTGGAAGTGTTAAAAAAGAGACTGAATGTGGCACTTGGTGCCATGGTTTAGTTGAGTAGATGGTGTTGGGTAATAGGGTGGACTCGATCCTGTGAAGGTCTTTTCCAACCTGATTAACAATACAGGTTACCAGGCTACACTTCACACTTTCGATCTTGGGCAAGTGGAAATGAGGCAGGTAGACCCAAAAAGCATGCTTTAAGCTACATTTAAGTGATTATGGTTGCACACATGTGAAGCATTCAGATACCTGCCCAGAAGTTGGTTCTTATCCTCTAGTACTGCAAATAGTGCAGTGTCCGAAGGCAACCGAGTGTACAACTCATGGCAAGTTAGGCCCTGCCCCAAATAATTAACAGAAATACATAACTACTAGTAAGTACTTTTAAGGATCACCAAAAGCTGCAAAACCACATTCATTTCACCTGTCTGTAAAACAGTACCTTTCTATTGCAACCTCAAACACATTTTGAAGGTCATTTATTGATTAAACATAGCATGAAGGTATTTGGAATAAGATAGTATTCATCAACTGCAGTGCAGTGAATGGAGGGGAGAGGGAGGAGCACAGTATCTGGCTGTACAGGGTACATGCCCCTGCAGCCTGCTGAAAAAGGCTCACAAGTGAAAAATCTTCAAATGGCCAAGGCAGGCATGGGGCTGAGTCAGCTCTGCACCTGCTGTTTTGTAGCAGGACTGAACTGGAGCACATCCAACAGTTACAAAGAGGCTCCGAAACAATTGGCTGCGCAATTAATTTAGAGGAGTAGTTTCGTACCTCTGAAGAAACCTGCAGCCCTTGCAATTTCTACTTACATAATTAAACAAGTAACTAGACATAATTCATGCTGGTTTGCATCTTAAAAAGGGAAACGGGTGATAAACAGGACATTGCTACCTGCTCCAGGCTCCCAGAAGTGAGGCCTTTGCATTCAAACCGCACAGCTTAGTCTTTGTGGCTGGAGATTTTAAGGAAACTCAAGTTGAGAGCCCAACTGTTAATGAAGTCCTCTGGAAAAAGCCCATTCCCAAACAGGTTACCATTGCTGACCCTTGCACATGTTTTCAGCTACTGAGAGCAGCAACCCACCCCGTGCTCTGCACAGCTGCGTGGTTGCTGTCAAAGGCAGGTTCTGAAATCCTAATACATATTTAAATCGTTAAACAAAAAGGTATTTTGGTAGAAAGGGTCATACGCAGTAACTCTGCTAAACAGACTATTTGACAGCAAGCCACTTTGGCTTTGCCAGGAATCAAGAAGCTTGGGAGCACACACAATAAAACTTCAAAGCAAGAAACAAGAGTCCAAACCGGGCAGGGTGCAAGCTGCAAGAGACTTAATGTTACTCTCGAACCTGGCAACAAGCAGGGTGCAGTCTACACCGAGATGGGCACACCTGGTTCCTCCTCCTAGTCTGCCTGCTCCCAAACTGCAAACCAACAGGCGCTTCAAGCACAGCAGATGAAGCTCCACTTATAAACACACACGTGTCCACATGGCCAAAGAAGACTCAAACTGTACTTAACCACCTAAGCCAGTCTGAGCCTAGATCATACTGTGAATCAAAAATCATGGTACTTGTGTCAAAACAGCCTATGGAAACCTTAAGTGCAGCTATATCCATTTAAGAGTGGCAGAAGAAAGCTGATTAGCAGGTGCATATTTAAGAGGATTAAAGCTACTGTAGCAAGAATGCTTTTCTCACACCTTGTCAACAAGTGAGCTCTGGCTGGCTTATTTATTGTTCTTAATTTTACTTTTGAAACTCCTTTTTAAAGCCAGGTGGAATTGAAGACCTCTATAGTTTTTAATTTCTGAATTTCATTTAAATCCACTTGCTGCAGAGAGAAGTACAGACAGGCCAGACATGTGACGTGGTTGAGACAAAGGAGCTGCATGAAGATAAATGCTTCACTGAAACCATGGTCTGGAAACCTTACAAAGGGAAGTGAGCCTGAGGCTGCCACTCAAATGCTCCCGTGGAGCTGACCCAGTATCGGCTCTGTGAGGGGAATGACTGGGGACCTTATCGTGCAGCCTGCCAGCCAGCATCCCTGTCTGACAGCTCTGTGTATTTGGGCATCACAGATCCATCAAGCTCAGATGCATTTGAGTGCTTTTCTAGTTATCAGCCGACTGAACAGCCTATTCTTGCAATGGGAGAGACAGAGATGAGCTCAGCAGGCTTGTAATCAAAGCAGGAAGGTACCAAGTTTATGGGAAGCTCACTTAAGAGTGAGGCACCCTTAGAAAGAACTAATCTCTGAAAATAAACCATAAACAAACCCCAAGCAATCCCAGAAACCATGACACCCCAAAAAAGTGGTAAGAGGCTGGTTAACATTTGGTCTGCCCATTTAAGGTGAATTTTCCCTTTCCTGATCAGTGACACAGTACTCAGGCTGACAAAGGAAAAACAATACAGAACAGAACAAAAATATGCAGGCACATAGAAGAACAGCAACTTCCTTGCTCCAGTGCAATACTTCTGAAGTAATTTTGTTGATAAGGTAAACAAAGTCACATGTGTGTGCATTAAAAATAAATGTTTAGAACACAACTTCATAGGAATGTAAGGGACCAGTTTTGACCAAAACTCTCCTTTTTCTTATTGTCGCTTCGGGGTGACTGGCTGCAGTCAACAGGGCAATACAGCCCTGCATCCTGATGTTCCTTCCTCTTTGCTTGCTTGAGCACCAGTGATCCTTCAGTTGGCTTATGTCCCCAGGCAGCTCACCCTGTGGCTCAGTGCATGGCTGCCTCGGCAGCAGTGCTGGCACAAGGCAGGACAGAGGGAGACAAAGGCTGAGGAAGTCCAGGCTCTTTCAAAGCCAGCCCCTACTGAGACCTGCCTGAAACAACTGCAAAACTGCAACCCAGGTGCCTCATCGAATGGTTTGGGTTGGAAGAGACTTTAAAGATCTAGTTCCAAACCCTCTGCCATAGGCAGGAATACCTTCCGCTAGACCAGGTTACTCAAGGTCCTGTCCGACCTGGCCTTGAACACCTCCAGTGAAGAAGAATCCACAACCTCCCTAAGGCAACCTGCCCCAGCAAGAATTTCAAACGCTGCAGCTTGACAGATGCCAGACTGCACCAAACTCTAAGAAAAAAAAAAAAACCACACACACCACATTTTTTTTTTTAGTACCAAGCTTCCAAGAAAGAAAATGCTACACATTTCTGCTGTGCCTTTGCTATTCTCACCAATCTGCTGAGGCTGAAGGCTCTCTGTGTTTGTGATACACCCCATTCACACATTTGCAGTTTTAGGCAGTATCAAATAAGGCCCCTAGAAAACTGCATTTTAACAACCTTCCAAATGGCACAAAAATAATAGTGACAAGAGGAGAAGCTGCACCCTGTTGCTTCAGCTGGGAGAACAGAGAAACCTCTCCTTCCTCACCACCCTTCCAACTCTGAGTATTTGCTGAGGAATGCCCACCTTATTAATCAGTGCTACAAAATAAATCTGAACTTCAAAGTGCACCATCTGCATACAACACCACCTACGTTCGCACTCACTGTAGGCTGAGACAATACTCCAATCCCACAGCATGTGAAAATAAACATTTCCAGCTCCTCAGTAGTAACTGAAACTACTCCACATGCATTAGTTCTATTTTTAAAGCTTTTTCTTCCTTTTTTTTTTTAAAAGGGATTTCATCATAGCAGAAGTGTGCTTTTATAAAACTCCAGCTCTACTTTCAAGTGCTATCATTTTCAAGCCAATGGCTTTCTGTACTACATAAGATGATTCTGCTTTGAGTTCAAGTAAGTTATGCTGTTTCCAGTAAATGGAGTTAAATCGAGCTTCAAAGCTGGTAAAACCAGCCCCTGCACATTATAGCTATCCTAGTGGACAGCTCAATTTTGTATTATGAGTTCAAAGATTTTATCTCATTAGCTCAACAGCATTTCCTTCTGTTAATTTTACACCCATTCACCTACGAGCCACTAAGGCAAAACGCTGATTTTGCAGTGTGTTTTATGGACGATGGAAAAGTTTATGCATTTGCTGCCAGCAAACCTTGAGAAGACACTGTACAAGTAAATCGAGGATCAAACAAAAGTATATATGCTGTTAGCCATCCTCCCACTTTCAAGGGAGTGCTTTGGTCATCAGACACATGTTTTGCAAGGAGGCCCCGCTAGGCGCAGTCAGATCTGTGCCAGGAATTCCGTGAACCTGGGGTCACACTGTCAGGGCTCCAGAGAAACGCAGCAATGAAAGCATCTGAGCAGAATTCAGTCAGGGAATTAAATGACTGCCATTACAATAGCAGGGCATCTGTCTTTCTGCAGATCTGTTTTGCTGCATTTCTGTTCTTAGGAAGAACACAAAAATAAATTCTTACCTAGTTCTCCTCGAAGGTTAACTAGTTCCTGAGATAACTCCTTCTGCTGTTTCAGTGCTTCCTCCCTCTGCAGAGAAAAAACACCAAACAAACCCAAACATTTGGTTACTAGTGACCTGAGCAGGGCACTTGCCAGTAATTAACTTAGAGGGGTTCTGTAGGAAAACAAGACAGGAGCAAGGAGCCAAGATATGAATCATTTAGGATAACAGTTCTGTTGTTACAAAATACACAGATGTTCTCTGTTGTTAAGGAAGTTATACTTTAAAACAAAGAATAGCCTTTTCCATGATAACACTGCAATTAAAATCATACTTTGCAGCAATTAATTGTATATTTTATGATGGGTGTAGCAACGTAAGCCTCCAGAACAAATCAGCCAATAGCTGTGAAGGGCACAAAAGGACAGTATATATGCGAAGGACACATGCATTAAATATTTATCTTAAGCTTACTCAAAACACAAACCCAAAAACTTTGCTAAATGCTCAGTCTTCCACCGAGGCAAGGCAGAGCTCTGCTCAAAGTTAAATACAACCTACTCCAGTGCTCACAGCTCTTTCTTTAGAGATGATGTCTCTTGTACGGAGACAGTCACCATAAACCCATGCTCACCACAAGCAGAAGCACCCATCTCCCTGCTTTGCCTTGGAGCTGCACCTCAGCCGGGTGAAGGTGGCTGGCCAGGCTCCTCTGCCTCCAGACCTGCACCCGAGAAAGAAGCCCAGCCACGGCCACAGCACAGAGCTGCTCCACGACTCGGGGCATCAGACCCCTGGCCCTGGCAGAGGAGTGTGAGAAGGTCCAGGCTTCCCACTGCCAGGGCACTTTCACCTTGCTGATGACCAAGCTCTCATCCAGCTCCCGGCCGCCGGAAAAAGCACTGCAAAACAAATCCTCATTACCCTCACTGCAGCACACTGAGAATAGAGGCACAGTTTGCTGCTAGAGCAGCCCATCTTCCGGCTCCAGCAGCCCCCTACTCGGCCCCCCGGCACTCATAGGCGACGCGCAGGTGGCGGAACCACCAGCCAGGATGGTCCGGCCATGGCCATGCAGCAGTGCCGAGCACTGGACCTTGGCTCTGCAGGTTATCCTACTTCCGCGCCGATCGCTCCGACAGCGGCAGATACTGCAGCTTCTGCAATTGGCACAGGCAGCCAGCGAGCACTTAAAGCCACAGCCCTTCTTTTATGAAAGGCGAGCCCCAGACAGGAGACGGATCGATCTCCGCTTGCTCCAACGGCAGCCAGCCTGCCGAGGGACCGCTGCCCCTCTCTGCAGATAGTGCGGCTTATTTTTAGCTGTTTGGAGCTTGCTGTACGCTGCTTTCACACTGAATCTGTGGATGCTTTCAAAAATAAGCCACAGGAGGCCTGAGCTGAATGGGAGAGACAGATACAGCAGCATTGCTGCTGTCCCTGCCCAGGCTTGTGTTCACAGCCCATGCGCACGCAGAGAGCCTGCAACTCACTTGCTTTTCCTTCAGCTAGGGCACACTACACCACTCACAAATAACGCACTGGCCTAAAAATCACTTACACCTTTCCATTAGCTATTACACCACTAACCGCGGCAGATTAACTCACACACTGTCAGGGCCACACCTGCACCCCGTATCCTCAGGGGAAACCTCATCTTTACAGCAGGTTCCCCGTTTGCCCCCCTGCCACTCTGACTGCAGGTCTCCCAGTTATGAGCACTCTGTCCTAGAGGGGGGAATAACCTGCAGAACAAATAAAGCAGTAAAATACACCGTCCTTAAGAAACAAAAGAGAGGGAATGAGCAACCAGAAGAGAGTAATGTATTAAGGTCTGACACAAGGCTAATCAAAATGAGTGATTATTACTACTACGCATCCTCATCTGCTTCAAGTTATAGGAAGTGATTCTGCAGCTGAAAAGCAAGCTGGTTAGATGAGAGGGCCAACCAGCCCTTTACTAGAAATATCTGTAATTTTTCCCTTGCATGGGAAAGATCTCTTTTTAATCACTGCTGTTTAAGCAGTCTTAAGAGTTACTTTGATGCTGACACACTGGCAGGGGTATTAAGTAGCTGTGTTCCAGCTTTACATTGAATTGAAGTAGCCTTTGACAGTGACAGTGGCTAAGATTGAAAACCACGCCTTGTCCTCCATGGTAAATTCTCAGGAGAGAAGAGCTCAGTTATTGAAAGGACTTGCCCTGCTCTTTCCCATTTCCCTGTTCAGGAAGCCGCAATGAATCATCTCACTCCTGTGAAACACCAGTTCCTGCTATGGACACAGCATCTGATGATGAAAATGTGAATGCTGCAGTAAGGTATTTGAGCTGCACCCTAGCACACTGGGACACAAGCAGGTAGTGGATCTGCAAGTGAATGTAACAGCAAAGCACTCTCATTTTCATGCTGTGAGCTCCTGATGGAATTTTCCAAAGCTCTTAAAGTAACCTTGTCCATTACTAAATCAGTGTACCAACACAGGAGATTTATTGAAGTTTTAATGCCTCTCCTCCTTTCTCTGCATATTCTTTGTTCCAGTTCTCATAAAATCATCCTTGAATCCGATTTCTTCCAGCCCATTCTGTCAATGAAATACCTAATTTTTTTCTCCCTCAGCCTAGTGGCTGGACCACACAGCAGACCCTTTGAAAATACTAATGGCTTTGGATAGTGTTTCCAAAAGGGCTGCCTTACACTACACACATTTTGTACTTGTTCTCAGTTGCAGTGGATGGATGAGTAAAGAGCATGAGATCAGAATATAGTAAGGGCTGACAGACTGAAACTAAAAACCTAAAATAAAACACTGCCCTACTGACTTCTTAATTTGTTTTTAGTGTTTCTTTGCTTCCTGCTGCTCTTCAGCCCTTTTGCTTTTTACCTTGTGCCTCAACCACCAGCTGATTACCCAGTCATAGCTTCACAAATCAAGAAATCCATACAGACTGTTAAAGAATATATTCAGAGAAAGCTAGCCATAGAAGCTGCCAGCCTAAAAGTAGTTGTCATGTAGTTAACCAGCCCTGTGAAGTAGTCAGATTTACTAGCAGTTCATTTAGCATCCTTTATCCAAGTTTCTGTCCTGAGAGTCTATTCCAAATTGTGATTCTAAGAGAACTGAAGTTCCAGGTTTGGGAATGTCTGAAGAAAACCTTTGAGTTTCCAAGATGTGAAAGTTAAATGTAGTGAAATACCAAAACTCACTTGAATAATCCAGTAAGGGTCATCTTCAGTACTTAAAAGACAAGTGTGCACTTGGGTTTTGGGTTGGAATATCAGGAAACCTCCTAGTTTATGCTTTACAAGACTCCACTTGAAAACAAAAAATCATGAGCAGAAACTGAGAGCAGACCCAAGCGAAAGCACAAAGGAGTGAGCATTTTGGCCATTACTCATTTATCCAGAAAAATCTGGCAACAAGAATTACCTTTACTTACTTCTCAGAGACTCAAGGAGGGTCTTCATGATCATTTAAAGATGATTCTGGCACAATCTTGGCAGTTTATGCCAAGATCACACAGGATGACTGGATACTTATTTTTCCTGTTTCAAATGAACCTACTGTAGATGCACAAGAAATCCAGCTGAGGTTTGGCCAAAAATGTTCTCCCTACCATAAACACGGAAGCCATAGGAGGAAGGAACAAGAACAGAGTTTGGGGAATAAAAGCTTTGCTACAGGCAACATCAGGGTGGTGCAATTCTGCTATTGTATTTCAGCTTAAAGAAGAGGACTTAGAAATTTCTAGTTTTGTAAAAGATGAGGCCCTTACAAATCCTTCATGTTTTAAAGTGTTGACAAGTTCAGAGGGATGCACAAGAAGCACACTTGGGAAGGTGAGTTATGGCTCGACTAGAATTGCATGGAAAAAGAAGAGGTCTAAGATAGGGGGCTGGAAAAAAATGACAGTTTCAAGATGACAAAAAAGAACAAGTTGGGAATGGAAAATATTACAAAATCTGTCACTGGTGTTTGTGTTACTGGGAGTTGTGCAGCTCAGTTACACACTAAGAGTATTTTTCCTGGCAATCAGCTACTTTTGCGACAGGCTGAGATTCAAACAGACCAGCCTAAGGTCACTTTAGATACAAGTGAGGGTGAAGACATCCACACTGAACTGTTTCTATGGCTCTGCTTTAAAGGCAGGAAGCTCTACAAAGGTCCACATCCTAGAATGAACAACAAAAGTACTTACCCCAAGCACACAAGCAACCAACCTTCCTGGCTATGTATCTATACTAAATCTTCACGTGAGAAAGGCACCAGATACCCCCAAGGCTCCAGCTCTCAGGCTGAAATTAGTGGGTATTCCTCAAGCATCCCACTGCAACTTCGCATGCAGTTTTATGGCAAACTGGCATCTCCTTATTTGCTTGAGAGAACATGCAACTACCTGGACTAACCATTTCAGGTTTCCCAGCCCAGTCCTGCTGCTGGCCAGGCAAAGCAGGCCTGCTATGGGAGCTCCATGCTCTGCCTGCACATCAAGGCTTCAAGAGCCCCAGATAGGCTGTGCCTCATCAAAAAAACCTATTTATACTTCACAGGTTTTCCTTCCATATTAAGGGCTATAAGTCCTTCAACAGCTACTCCAAGTCAAAGAGCAAACTACAGTAGAAACTAGATTTTAAGTATGCCTGTCCAAAAAAGCTAACACCACCCATCTAGCAGCAATTAGCCACACATCTCAGTTCACGTTTTAAGCACACACTCCTGGAAACAAAGCACATGCACTTTTGCAGTTGTACTGAAGGAAGAAGAATTCACAAGAACCACTAATGAAAAGTTTGTAGTTGAATACCTAAACACGAGGGTATGTGTGTCTGTGTAATTTCAAGCAGCTGTGTCACTCCAATATTTGTGTGATAAACTACTTACCAAATTTGCCTACTCTAGCCCATGCAACGCATCACCTCCTCCAGAAGCTCTGTGGCATTTCAAACTTGTGAGTAAGCTTCTGCCATTTAACAAAATGCTCTCAACTAATTTTTTTCTTAATCCTCACATTAATATTTCCAGATTTCCTCACAATTTTACTCAGGTGAAGCCTTGTATCTTCCATACACAAACCGATTCAGAACAACCATCATACATGGCTGCAGCTGGGAACTGCAAAAGGCTAGATAGCTGCCAAGGAACAGACTCAGCCCGCTCCAAGGTCCTGAAGTATCCTGGGGAAATCAGGTCATCACTTTTCCCATGACAAAAAACATCGTGCCCATAATGGAACCTTTCCCTCCTCAGGCTGGGATACAACATGATCCCTGCCCAGACAAGATGCAGAAAGGCCCAGATGATGCTGGTAGAGCATTCCACAGCGTGCGGGCAAGCAGCTCTGAGTCACATACAAAGGACAGCAACTGTACCTGTCATAGGCAGAACTGGCAGGTGGAAATGACTCTTAATGGAAGGTCATAAACCAACCTCCTAGCTTTTTCAGCACTACATATTGTAAACAAGTCATTTCAGGAGTCAAGATTCATGGAAGGAAAACATTAAATGTCAAATATTAAAAAAATCACATTGCTCTTAAAAAGCATTTTATTAGACCAGACTAAAATTGTTCAGAGCACATAAAGGAAGCACTTAAATGCATTCTACTGCCACAGATGGGGTCAAATTAATATTGTTCTGGGAAAGGAAAGCCTGGTTTTTCAAAGTCATTTGCTCAAACCACAGGCACTTACTACTAAAAGTAAAGTTCAGAGAGAAACACTGAGCATATGAAAAGAAAAAAAAAATTAATGGTTCCTTGCAAGCAGTTCTGAGTGAGTGGTCAGACCTTACAGGAGATAGTTTGTATGGAAGAACAGAGTAGCACTTAACTATTTCATATTGATGAAGTATTATCTACCAACACTTCTTAATTCATAACGCATCTTTCTCATCTGACCAGATAAAGCATTAGAAATGGGAGTCTGCTACATCCTTGTGCCACACTAGTCATGAGAAGATGAGCAGCATCATTTTCTGCGCTACAGAAACTGAGTCATGGTTTTGCATATATTCCAGTCACTCACATGTGACTATGGCCTGAAGATAATTATGAAGGGGTAACAAAAGGGCCATTCACATCCGCTTCGCAGCATGAGATTTGCTTTGATTATCTTTGTCCTTGCACTACAATATTTCTACCGGCTCCTGTTCCTTCTTTACTGGCAAAACGCAATCCTCTAAATAAATCTTTTAATTAGAAGGCAGCAATTTTAGAAGTTAAAATAAAGAAAAAGCCCCCACCACACTATGAAGTAGAAACACTTCGCCTGGCCCCCACCCTGCTCAACAAAAAATAAAAATCAAGCCTCAAAATATCATTTCATTTGCATCACTCAGAGGTAAAAGCAAGCTAAGGAAATAAGACAAGAAGTTCTTTACAATGAGAGTGGTAAAACACTGGAACAGGTTGCCCAAGAATGTGGTTGAGGCTCTCTCCCTGTAGGCATTAAAGATCAGACCCAATGAGGCTGCAGGCAGCCTGATCTAGTTAGAGGCATCTAACAAAGGACAAGATGCCTCCAAAGGACAAGATGACCATTGAGGGTCCCTTCCATCTCAGTGCAGTCTGTGAAACTTGCATGGCAAAAAAGACTTCAGTCCCCATGCTGCATGTACATTTTTGAATGGAACAGTAGGCTATTACTGCAGTGAAATAAAGAGATGCCATTAACCATCTCAATAAATAAAAAATAAAACCATCTACAGCAAAACTGCTACTTCCAAATTACTACTGGCATGTGTAAGTCTTTGCATTATCCTCTCACCAAATGAAATAAGCAATCAGTTTTTACCTTGACTTAGTACTTCAAACAGAATTCAATTAAGCCTCAGACTACACCACTTAGGAGATTAGCTGATGGAGATTCACTGTAATTTCTAATGTTTTACTTCTCATATGCTAAGTACATTCATGGAAAACCAGATTGTTATTCCCTGATGCTTAGTGTGAAACATTAAAGCACAGAACCAGCCAAACAGGATTCCTGTGAGTCAATATTTAACAAGGATCTTACACTTGCAGGCTCTTTATGCTTTTACAAGCTTTACACGGGATCTCTGTTTTCCCATTTCCAAGTGATGTCCACCTTCATGCATAACCTTTACAAAAGTAGGCCCTGGTGTAGTAACAGGAACTATGCAACTTTACATCTCTATTACAACCTGCTTTCTACTTTACAGGGATTTTGAACCCCAATATACATTTTCCCTTGCCACAGAGAATGGCTCCTTTCTTCCTTGTAAAAACTCTGATCTCATAAAAAGAAAATATTTACCCTGAGCAATGACTTAGTTTTCAGTATTTGAAGTGGTTTATTTTGTTGTAGGCTTTTTTCTTCTTTTGGGTCTCAGTTGATCTCATCTGAGTATGAGGTAAAGTATTCCTGAGTTATCATGCCCCTTTAACAACTTACATTCTTACAGCTTAGGTTTTAACATCTGTAAAAATTACAATTATCTTTATATGCTGCTTTGAAATGCTTAAGCACAATACTACAGCACTTATTTCACATCATTTTGGTAAGGCTGTCTAAAATTTAATCTGAGAAGGCAGTGCAAACCAAGATGGAAACAAGCAGCAAAGATGTTATTTTCTTTCTTCCAGCAGCCACTCCCTACATAATAGAAACATTGATCTTGCTACTGACATTAATGTTGCATCTTCTTGGAAAAAACTAAATTAGGAGAATTAACGAGGGGCAGGACAAGACTCCCAACTGTCTCCAGCCATAACTCATTCTAAATACTCAGATGCACCCAATAAACTGCTTAACTGAGGTGCCTTCTAAAAAGCTATTTCCACCACAGCCTAGTTTCACAGTAATTAATGGATTAAAATACTTTTCTGGATGTTAGACCTCACAAGCCTCCGACCTGTTGCCAAGGATATTCTTGTACCCCAGCAGCCCTGTGTCACAGGGGCCCTGAGAAAGTTCCTTGATTTCCAGAACTGTGTCCAGTTCTGGGCCCCTCAATTCAACAGAGATGTTGAGGTGCTGGAAGGTGTCCAGAGAAGGGCAACAAAGCTGGTGAGGGGCCTGGAACACAAACCCTATGAGGAGAGGCTGAGGGAGCTGGGGGTGTTTAGCCTGGAGAAGAGGAGGCTCAGGGGGGACCTCATTGCTGTCTACAACTACCTGAAGGGACATTGTAGCCAGGTAGGGGGTGGTCTCTTCTCCCAGACAGCCAGCAACAGAACAAGGGGACACAGTCTCAAGTTGTGCTGGGGGAAGTACAGGCTGGATGTTAGGAGGAAGTTCTTCACAGAGAGAGTGATTGGCATTGGAATGGGCTGCCCAGGGAGGTGGTGGAGGCACCGTCCCTGGAGGTGTTCAAGCAAAGCCTGGATGAGGCACTTAGTGCCATGGTCTAGTTGAGTGGCTAGGGCTGGGTGATAGATTGGACTGGATGACCTTGGAGGTCTCTTCCAATCTGGTTGATTCTATGATTCCAACAGCTACCTGCCATGTGCAAGCTGCCGGAGTCTACATTTGCCCTAGAGGGGAAGCTACTGTGTTTTTCTCAACACTCCACTAACAAAACACACTTGACTTACTAAAATTTAAGATATTATCTTTTTACTTCTCTTTTAAGAGATTTTTTTTTTACCTGAAGAAAGACAAAATTTATCTAAAGTAAGTACTTTTATTCTCTCTTACAAAAAGTTACACCCATACTTTTGGAAGCCAGATTGAAAGAGCAGAAGTACACTCTGGATAAAAATCCTAATGAGAACCAGTCCAACCTGACATTAGGCTCTAGAAAACCCAAACTACAAATTTGGTTTGGACAGCTGCTCTAAATGCTAGACCTGTCAACAGACAGGCCAAAATACGACTTCTCAAAAATTCTTCCTTTTATTAGAAATGGGTTTGGGTTCAGAGATAGAAGCATAGAATCAGTCAGGGCTGGAAGGGACCACAAGAATCATCTAGTTCCAATCCCCCTGCCATGGGCAGGGACACCCTACCCTAGATCAGGCTGGCCAGAGCCCCATCCAGCCTGGCCTTAAACACCTCCAGGGATGGGGACTCAACCACCTCCCTGAGCAACCCATTCCAGGCTCTCACCACTCTCATGCTCAACAACTTCCTCCTCACATCCAGTCTGAACCTACCCATCTCCAGCTTCACTCCATTCCCCCTAGTCCTGTCACTCCCTGGTATCCTTAAAAGTCCTTCCCCAGATTTTTTGTAGGCCCCCTTCAGATACTGAAAGGCCACAAGAAGGTCACCTGGGAGCCTCCTCTTCTCCAGACTGAACAGCCCCAACTCTTTCAGTCTGTCCTCATAGCAGAGCTGCTCCAGCCCTCTGATCATCCTTGTGGTCCTTTTCTGGACACACTCCAGCACATCTACATCCTTCTTGCAATGGGGGCTCCAGAAATGGACACAGTACTCCAGGTGAGGTCTCACCAGAGCAGAGGGGGATAATCACCTCCCTTGCCCTGCTGGCCACACTTCTGATGCAGTTCAGGATCTGGTTGGCTCTCTGGGCTACAAGTGCACACTGCTGGCTCATGCTGAGCTTCTTGTCCACCAGCACCCCCAAGTCCCTCTCCTCAGGGCTGCTCTCCAGCCAGTCACTGCCCAGCCTGGAGTTGTGCTTGGGATTGCCTCGACCCAGATGCAAAACCTTGCATTCGGTCTTGTTGAACCTCATGAGGTTGGCTTGTGCCCACCTCTCCAGCCTGTCCAGGTCCCTCTGGAGAGCATCCCTTCCCTCCAGCATGTCTGCTGCACCATACAGCTTGGTGTAGTTGGCAAACTTGCTGAGGGTGCACTCAATGCCTCTGTCCAGGTCACCAACAAAGATGTTGAACAAGACTGGACCCAGGAATTCAAAGTATACTTCTGCTTCTTAACCTGGATATGTACTTTTAACTTCATAGATGTAAGCAATTCCTGCTACATTTTCAAAAAGGACAGGACAAATGTTTTTGATGCATGTGTCTTTGTACACCGAGATGGAAACAACACCTTTTTAAGATGACTCTTGCAGTCACCCCCATGTCAGGAAATGCCAGCTACAGTAGCTCATTTACTCATGTTTAATTTCTGCTTCCGCCTAGAAATGCTGAAGCCTGTTTCAGTCCCACAGTTTCTAGCACATTCCTTATGTTGCTTCCTCTGTCATATCCACAATTAGTGGTACTCATGTATTATTGTCAAGGCTTTATAGCCTCCCAAAGGGCATTTCTCTCTATGAAGAGACACAATCATTCCCAGGTAGAGTTTAAACTGTACATACCAGTTGTCCCATAACCACACCAACAGAAATACAACAGTGAAAATTAGTTTCTGTGCATCTCTGTAGCACCCTGTGGCACAGACACAAATCACAGGAAGGAACCCAAAGAGATCATCGAGTCCAACCCCTCTGCCAGAGCAGGACCATATGATCTAGCTCAGGTCACAGAGGAAGGCATCCAGACAGGCCTTGAAAGTCTCCAGAGAAAGAGACTCCACAGTCTCTCTGGGGAGCCTGTTCCAGTGTTCTGTGACCCTTACAGTAAAGAAGTTCCCCCTTGTGTTGAGATGGAACCTCCTGCACTGCAGCTTACATCCACTGCTCCTTGTCCTATCACAGGAACCAAGTGAGCAGAGCCTGTCCCCCCCCTCCTGACACCCAACCCTCAGATATTTATAAACATTTATCAAATCCCCTCTCAGTCTTCTCTTCTCCAGACTAAAAAGCCCAAAGTCTCTCCTCATCAGGCAGTGCTCCAGCCCCTAATCATCCTCATAGCCCTCTGCTGGACCCTCTCCAGCAGATCCCCGTCCCTCTTAAACTTGGGATCCTAAAACTGAACACAGTACTCAAGATGAAGTCTCACCACGACAGAGTAGAGTTCCTTTCTGAAGCTCCTTTCTACAGCACAGTCTGTTTAGAGCTCTCAAAACACATAATGAGATTAATTCACTAAACCAGAAGAACAGAAATGGGTGTTTATAATAATTAAACATTTTACCACCTAATTTTTTTTACACTGCCTGAGTCATTCTAAACGTGGCAATTTCTGCACAAAAATAAGAGGAATCAATTAACACTTCGAACAGCCACAGAGCTTTTCGAGTCACTCTAACAATGCATTTCCTTTTCACTCACAAGCAAAGTCTCCCTCAGAGTCTCAAAACCAGATTTGAAAACAAGCTAGTACTGTGCTGCTTAAACAAGCAGCCTCCACCCCAAACAGGTAAGAGTTTACGTAGAACAGTGAGTTAAGAGGTTCAAACTCTTCAGCTACAATGATCATGCAGCCTCGTGGGGAAGGCAGCTCCAAGGCAGGGGTAGGGGCTCAGCAAGCCTCCTTCTCATTAGCTGATAAGGTACTGTGTAGCACATCTTGAAAACAAGTAAGAGTTTGGGATTTTCCTTCCCAACGCAGTATGTGGCTGCAAGGAATAGGTGCAGACCTCTTGGGCACGTATTCCTGCTCCAGCATTAGTGGTTCTTCACTTCTACTCCTTAACAGTGAAACACTGCACAGAGGCATAGCCTTAACACTTAGGGTATGGACAGACCTATAAAACTAGACCCATAATATTCTTTTCAATCTGTGACTCGGTGCCTAAATGAGCTTCTCAAGGCCAGGCAAGCACCAGCCCGTGCAGACATGAGGGTAAAGGGAAGAGAGGGCAGGGCTGCAGGAGTGGCAGCCCCAGCCGGACTTAGTGCAGGCACGCTAAACCACGTCTTTAAAGCATCTGTGAACACATCTGCTACTGAAAGGCCAAGAAATAAACTCAAAATTCAAAATGATGAATCAATATCAGAGGGAAGTTAAAAGATGAACTCCAATGCAGTGGTGCAGATTTCAGAGCTTAATGCCATGAAAGGTTAAGGGGAGAAGGCTTTCCTTGGCATTTCAGGCACTTACTGTAAACAGCCGATTTCAATGTTTCCTCTGTACTGTTGCTTTTCCTTTCTCATTTAAGCTTGTTAAAAAACAGGAAAACAGTTATGAAGTCACAGGAGTTACCAGGGGATCAGGGGGAGTACAGCAGTCTAGAAAGACTAAGCTTGAAACTAGCCTACAGTTTGACATGTGTTTCTGATGCTGCCATTGCACATGCAGCTCTCTAACGCTGCAGAACCTTGGGGCAGCTTGGTGTTCTCTCCAGCCACACCGTTCCCTGCATCCAGCATTCTGGATGCCAAGACCATTCCCATCCGTTACTAACCCAGTGCACCAGCAGCTCCCAAGAGGTAGAAATTGTTGGGTTTTTTTAGGAATTTTTAAGTTCAGAAAAGTCTTGGTAAAGATAGTTAGGCGTGTAAATCCCCTGGGTAAATCCTGACAGCCTAAGCATGAAGGTATCATCAGAGCCAGCTGTTAATACTGACAGCTCAAGATAATGGCTGCAGCAAACAGGTTTGAACTCAGGCAGAGTTTTGTGAGAGATTCCTGCTGGGCTAGAAACAGCACAGCAGCATTGCTCAATCTCATTTAACCCTTCAACAGCAGCCTCTCAAGTTTGCTCCAGATGAGCCTGCTGCGTTTTTTACCGAAGTCATTGTTACTGACTCCTGATTCCATTCACAACTATTCCTATTCTAAATGAGCTCATAAAGGAGCAACTCAAAACTTTTGTGCAAAACTGTATTGAGACCTCTTGGGAAAAAAAAAAACAAACCAAACACACAACAAACAGGAAAACAGACCCAAACAAATCAACAGATCAACAACCCAATAACTTCGGCTTTGCAGGGAAAATGGGAGATGCTGAGGCTGGTTTCGCCAAGAGGCTTAGGCTGAGCTGCCCAGCTTTGAAGTGACCTAATAGCTTGCTCCAGCTCTTTTCTGCAGGCAGGAAGGCTGTCTTCAACCCTGTCCCTGACCACGCATTAGGATGGTCCATGTCACTAATCTGGCAAAGGAATCTCTTCAGTTGAGTCAGCTTTCTGGCAGTTGCAGGCTAAATCAGCCTTCTGCAGCGACACACCAGCACTAGAAAAGTCCAGACCAGGACTTTCTTTTGGTTACAAGAAGCTCCTTTATCAGTTTGTACTGCCTAGTGTCACTTCACTCCTGCTCTACTGGAGACATAGAAGCACAGTTTTGTTCTTCATCTAATCAGCTAAGCATGGGGGTTTTTGTGATTTTTTGATTGTTTTGGTGGGGTTGTGGCCTTCATTTGGTTTTTGTTCTGGTTTATTTGTTTGGCTTTTTTTTTTTTTTTCAAACCAGAAAAGCTGAAGCTATCTCCAGTTGGCTCAGCAGTAGTTAAGGTCTAAGTTCCTTGCTTTATGAGCTAAATCCTAACCAAGTTTATCCACAGGTTTACCCAAAGAGTTTGAAAACTACACTGAAGGGTTACCTCACAGAGATACTTCAGAAAAAGAGAGGTATGGCCAGTTGAGATTCAAGTAGCTATACCAGACTCCACACCTTACCAGAATGGAAAGGGAAAAACAACCAAACCAACCAAGAGCACACCACCAAAACTAAACAATGGGCAAAACTAAAACAAACCACAAACAACTCTTCACAGTGATTCCTAAAAACCAGAAAACATACAGGAAATCTCCCTGGCTCATAATCAGATTCTGAGTATTCCTTCTATCACCATGGTAGAAGAGTCCTGCTCATCCCTGTGGTAAGCACACAAGAGTAAGAGAGTGACTCTTCAGCAAGCATTATCTTATCCTGGGAAAGAACCTCAATACCAAGTTTCAAAGGGCAGTTCCACGTGCTTGGTTTTAACTCTCCAGAATTACTATTTTTTTTTATATATATATACACATATATATTTTTTTTTCTCTTTCCATCTGCAAAAGAATAAGTGAACAGTAAGAAGGAGCAAAACTACTCATTTCCTCCAAGCACTTCTTCCTTCCTTCCATCCTCAGTGTTACTTCCCACCCCTCCCCATTTTGTGTTTTTTCCCCCATTGGTTTTGTTTTTTGAATAACCATCTCTGTTTTTCTAAAAAAAAAACCCAAACACCCAAGAAACTACAACCCAACCAACACCACCACCAATCAAAAAAACAACCCACCAACCAAAAAAACCACCACAATAACCCCCCCTAAAACAACAACACTTAAAAACACAAATGAACAAACATACATATTTAGATTAAGTAGTGTGCAAAATAGCCTGGAAGAAGCAAATGTGAGAGTTGTCTTCTCGTTAAACATGACACTGATTAAGCATTCCTGCATTTTAATAAGTTGCAATATGAAATATGAGAGAAGACTCTAGGCCAAGACCTCTAATTATGAAAGTCACCCAAAAAATCAAGGTGCTTATTATACAGTAATTAGAAGACTGAACAGAAGTTTAGCAGTGAGAATGTCACGTATAAATTTCACAACTTCATATTAGCTGACAGGCATCCAAAAATCCTGTATCAAAAATTGCTTTGAAGAGCTGAAACTAGTTCCTTAGCAAATTAAGGTGTTCCAACCAAGAGTTTAAAAAAAAAAAACCCACCCAAAGCAATCCCACAAAATTAGCTCAGAGCCACTGCTCTTACTGAGTTAAATCAGAATTGGACTTCAGTGCAGTACTTTTAGATTAGATGAGAGCAAGCAGGTATCAGACAAGAATGTTATGTTTCTGGCAGCATACTATGACAACTCAGCACTTATAACTGCAACAAAACAAAAAACCCTGCTATTAAAGCAGGCATCAACTCTTGCAGCATAAATCTGTAACTTAAAATTCCCCCAACTTCAGATTTTTTCTTCTCCCAGAAGTTTTCAAAGCAGACCACAGCTATCGAGTGTAATCTCAAGCTGATTTAGTCGTTAAGTGCATCAAATACACTAGAACAAATCAAATTAGATCACATCCTATTCATTCCACTCAATTTCAGTTACATTTCTGATTTTTTGTTTAATGAAATGCTGATCATTTGAAGACACCACCACCAATGCAGGATACACTAAGTAACACCAGTGTAACTCACATTTTATTTGAGAACCTCAAAAGCTTATCTGCCTCTTCTATCCAGTGTCAGGTAACAAAGCAAGGTCATGCAGATTACCTGTTGAAACTGCTCTTTCCTACAAGGACAGAACTTGAAGTATATACTTGGAAAAGTACTCAACCCTGAAGGGTTCTGACCACACATTTTTTCAAAACTAAAATGATATGAAGCTGCAAGAAAGCCATAAAACATAGCCTGTGTGGGGTTTTTTTCCCCCCTTCCTACCCAGGTGATGCCAGAGCAGGTTTACTGCTGCCTCCACAGGAAAAGAGAAATCACTGGAATGGAAACACAGATGTTACGGATATTAATCTTTTCAGAAGCCCTTGTTGAGAAGGAGTAGAAAACTTCAAGGCAGAAGTTATTACCTGGAGAGGTGGGTCCAGGTGAACCTCATGAGATTCAACAAGACCAAGTGCCAGGTCCTGTACCTGGGCTGAACAATCCTCATTATCAGTAGAGGTTGGGGAATGAGGTGATAGAAAAGAGCCTCGCAGAAAAAGACTTGGAAGTTCTGGTGGATTAGAAGACTGACATGGGCCAACAATGCATGCCTTCAGCCCAGAAGGCCAATGGCATCCTGGTCTGCAACAAAAGAAGTGTGGCCAGCAGACTGAAACAGGCAATTCTACCACTTTGCTCTGGTGAGGCCTCTCCTGGAATACTGCATCCAGGTCCGGAGTCGTCAAGACAAGAACAACATAGGACCCGATGGAACAGGTCCAGGGGAGGACCAGGAAAACGATCAGGGGGCTGAAACACCTCCCCAACAAGAACAGGCTGAGGGAGCTAGAGTTGTTCAGACCAGGGAAGAGTAGACTCTGGGGACACCCAACAGCAGCCTTCCTGCTCTTGAAGGGAGAATACAAGAAGCTTGGAAAGGGACTGTTCACAAAGCTCTGCACTGACAGAATGAGCAGCAATAGCTTTTAGAGATGAGTAGATTTAGGTTGGATGTTAAGAGGAAGTTATTTACTGTGATAGTAATGGAACACTGGAACAGGTTGCTTGGGAAAGTAGTTGAGGCCCCATCCATAGAGATATTCAAGGTCAGGCTTGACAAGGCTTAGGGAAAGCTTATCTAATAGAGGATGCCTCTGCTTACTGCAGGGGCATTGGATAGACCTTTAGAAATCTCTTCCAACCCAGACCTTTCCATGACAAGTTGTGAGACTTTTACCTTGGACTGCAGGTGCTGGATCACAACTGTTAAAGCTTCAAATTTCTGGTTGCTGCACGTCAGGAATTTTTTCAGCTGCAGGATGATTCCACTTTGGCTCTCACATTTTGTTTTGTACTGCGTCAGCTCGGCTGTCTTTGTGACAGCTGAATGCCCATCTGTGGAAGCTCGAGTCTGTATGCATGAGCTCTTGGGACTCCGTGGCTTGCCCTTGTCAACTAAAACAAACAACAACTCATTAATACACACCAAAACATAAAAGATGAGTGCAAAATAAAGTAGTTATAGATTCTTGTAAACCAGTAAGAAGAAAGGGTTATTTCAGCAATACTGCAAAGCAAACACTATCATCCAAGGTTTATTTCTAGCACCATAACATTGTATACATTTGGTACTTCATCCTCACCTTTGGGTATTCTGTGGTTTACTTCTCAACACATTCTCCAGACTGGGCTTTGAATAAATATTTTCATAATATGCAAGATATCTGTCATCCAATCTATCCAGTAACTTAATTCTAACTGAAAATTTGACTTCTGTTTGCAATACATATTCCAAATTCAAAAGCATTTTCCCTAGACTTACTTGGACTTCTTCCTTTCACTGCCAAAACTCTCCTCTCTGAAGCTCAGGTCTGAGCACTGTTTTTTTAGCATCAGCAGTTTCAGTCACAAGGATGAGATTTAAAAAACTGCTTTAAAACACAATAAATTTCAAATTTGCCCTGCCACTCTTCATGGTCCAAGGATTACATCGCTGACTTAGTATTTCCAGTTATGTTGCAACCTCAATCCTTTCACAGCACACAATCTTTTCATGTCAGAGGAAACCATATTACATAATCCAGTACTTGACTTGTAAACACCACGAAGGTTACAGGCTCCTCTGCTGTCTTCACATTGGAAAGGGAGTAGAGTACTGCTGTGCAGAGAGGGCCATTTGATCACACAGGGAACAAGCAAACACTTTTGCAATAAAAAGTTGATGCAATACATAAATACTCTTGCCAATTTAATGAAGCCACCTAAGCAGGTTACTTTGTATGGTTTCAACTTGGTAAGATTTCTTCAAGATAAAGTGAAAAACCTGAGAAATGTGATTTGGAGAAGAGAATAATAACAGCGTGTAGAAAAAAAACCCACATGGGGATAGACTAACCAGCTACAAGTACTTGCTCATCAATCCTTTCTGAAACCCAGGCTCTGAAGGAATAGTCCTAGAAGTGCAGGGTTCAATCACACAACTGGAGGTAGTGTTAATAACAACACCTTCAATCCTAAATTCATACTAGTCCAACTGATGCTGAACTATTGCATTAATGCATCAGTCTTGCGCAGACTCCACTTGTTTCCAAAGCATCAAGTTTCTTGTGCACAATACTGACGTCTTTTGTGCCTCTCTTATTGAGCCCGGTATAAAATGCCTCCTGAGCCTATTTGTTTTCCAAATAAATCCTCTCCAGGCAAGATTTACTGTCATCCTTCATAGCTAGAGAATTGTCAGCATACTGCTCCATCACGGTCAGATGCTCCTGTACTGTTGGAAATCTAACTGCACTTCGCTGCACTTGAACAGTTAGCTCAGAGACGTTGTTAAAGAGTATATTTCCTATTAGAAGTGTAACATCCTGCACTTCCATAGCAGAGCTGTTAAAAGGTATAATCAACATAACCCAAATCAAAATATGAATCTGCAGGGAACTAAAGATGAAGCTTGGCTGCTAGCTCTAGTTAGCTTATTTTTACCACTATTTTAAGTAAATGTGACCACTTATTTTCTTGTAATGCAGACCATGTCCTAGACATCTTTAAAATGAATGACAGCTCACATTTGAGCCACCCCATCAGATTTGCAGCAACTGTATGAAAAACAGTGTGTTTGGTAAAATACTGGTTACCTTCTGAAGCTCCTTCAGAAAAAGAAAACAAAACAATAACAAAAGTCTGAAGGAACAACAATCCAGAAAGGGGAGGTGAGGGGGGAAGAGCAAGAACTAGAGAACAAACATGTAGAGTCAGTCCTCCTCTGCCCTAATAGCTCATCTACTCCTACTCACATATTCCACCTCCCTTCCTGAATGCTCCACTAAAACAGAGAACTAGAGCACTCTTCTCAATTTAAGGGTACTGGGTAAATTCACTGATACAGATGCTAATGCCATCATTTAATTAACTATATGAAATGACTTTTACATCCATCTGACCCTGACTGAGCTGCATTAAACCTGAACAGATGTTTGCAGACAATTTTCATTCTGGGAAATAAGAATAAAATTACATCATATACTGTTACCTAATGAAGTTATTTAACTTAAATACAGTGATACAAGCACAAACAACAAGGCTCCAGATATACACTGCTTTCAGAGTTCAGAGAGCTTCACACCACTACTTTTATCATGGACTACCAAGTCTTTTCCTAGAAGCTCAATGAAACATCCAACCAAGCCAAGCTTGAATACTACACTAAAAAAAACCTGAACAAAACCCATGCACTAGAGAAATTCAGAGACATTCCTGTTGGCAGTTTTATCATAGATATGTGCTAGACACAGCCACTTCAAATACTGAAAAGCATTTCTCTGCTAGCATGAGCCCTCTGTAGCATGAGCTGCCTCTGCAGATTAACACCAGTGACACTCCAATGCTTATTTATGGCCTGTGTACCTCTGGGCAATGACAGATTGTTTCCAGATTTGTATAGAAGCAAGTTGTTGTGTCGAAACAAAAGTCACGTTTTCTTTAAAACAAAAGACTGCAGGTCTAATCAGATGCAACACATCAGTGCTGGGCTCTAGTTTAAAGACAGTACTGGTCAGTAGCCCAGGTCCTCTTCACTTCTGCTTTCTTACTTGTCACCTTTATATAGTCAGGCTTGTAAAGCAGAACATTTCCACCTGCAAGTTGGGTTCTGACCTACTCCTCTCCAACAGTCTCAAAAGCAAACACTGTCCCCAGTCCAGCTGAAGTACTGTCTCTGAAGGCTAAAATTCAGATGTTTAGTGGAGCAGGTAGTGCAGTAACCAGAGAGAATCACCATCTGCCCTATTCTCCTTCACACAACTAAAAGAAAAAAAGAAGAAAAAATTAGCAGCGATTTAGCAAAGACTAAGCCTTTTCTTTTGGCCACTGCATCATTCACAGAAGGTTTAATATCTTGCTGGCAAAAAGAACATCCCATGACTTTGGAGAAGGTTCAAAAATCCTTCCACATTCTCTACAGTTGCTACTTGGATGGCAGCAGCTGGCTGCAGTTCTTTGGGGAGAATAGGCCCATTCAAAGCTTCTCCACAGAGCAAACTGTTTCCCATGTGTAGCTGCTTCAGTTAGGTGTTGAGCAGCAAGAAATACACCACTGCCTACGAAACACACCCTACTCTACAAAGTTCTATTTAAGTGCTGGGTTATTGCCCATACTTGACTGGAGATCTCAGAGCTTGCCCGGTACTGCCAACTTCATGAACCTCCCTATCTTGTACTCTGCTGTGCTGGATTACCAGATGAAACATCTAACACCTACTTACTGGTTTGCAGGTCCAACATAAAGCCTTTCTTTGCCTGTCACAGCACCTGCTAGGAAGATCTGTGCACTAACATCTGTGCTAGCAAGAAATTTTCTTTAAGCAAAGGATTAAATTAAAAAAAAACCCAAACCCATGCAAACATTTCTTAAAAGAATTCCACACAGCTTAAACAAGCTACTTGACAGGCACAAATAGGAACAGCCTCACTTCTCTCCCCACACTTCTGCAGTCACCGTTTTCTTACCCCTAAGAACCTTCTTTTCACATTCCTCATCCAAACTGTTAGCTTCCACAGGTTTTTCAAAACCTCTCTGTGTGTTGTGTAAGCATCTTTCAAAGAAACAGCCTTGCTCGACATTTTCTCTTGTAGGAAGATGCAAGCTGGTAAAAACTCTCTGCCTCTCCTCCATTTTCTGGAAAGCCTTGTCTACACATGTTAGGTTAGTGCTCACTTCTTTAATCAGTAAGACCAGATCAGCTTGAGTATTTAATCGAGTTTCCATTTCTTCTCTTACTCGCTGGATTTCCTCAAGCACAGTTTTTATATCCAAGTGACTGGACTTCACCTCTGCTTTGAGATCTTCTTTCACTTGTTGCTGACTCCTCTGCAGTGCTAACACTGTTCTGATTTCCTTCTGAGACGTTTCCACATCATGCTTTAGTTCCTTCTGTCCAGCCTGCATTGCCTCTTGACTAGCTTTCACTTCTGCTAACAGAGCAGCAAGGCACTCCATCCCAAATCCACAGGAATTGCAGGACCTATTCCAGCGTCACAGCTTCCAAGCAGTCAAGGACACTCGTGAGCTGGTAGCAGATTTCCCCAGACGGACAGAGAGCTGGTACATTGCCCTTGGTTTGATATCCTACCTCAGTTTACAGCATGCTGCAACGAAAAGTACTAGGCAGAAGTCTAGCACAAGGTGAGGCAAAGGCAGGAAATAAAATACTTGAATAAGCAAGGCTCTGAAGGCAGAGCTCCTTCTGAGGACTGAGCCAGAGCACTAATCAGTTTAATTGGCAGATTATGCCACACCTGAATTTTTTAAAATCTTTTGCTGACATCACTGTAGGTGGGACGTCACCCCAAAAGCCACTCCCAACACTCATTTGATCTGCGCATCAATAAAAGTATGCCTGGGCATCAGTAACCGGCTTTGTTGCAACACTCTCAAACACTGCAAGGCGGCAATGGCCCTTTCTTTCCAACACAAAGGCTCAAAAGGAGCCAGAATTGCCTGCAGGAGATGAAAACCAAACAGCTCAACAGTGCCTAGTTATTACAATTGTATATTCAACACACTGATTATGCACCTGTCCTTTTGCTAATGGTTGCAGTGAGGGTTAAGGAGTAGACCTGTGAGCACCTCAGACATCATCTAATCCTGCTGAATGCTCTCCCCATTCCCATATCTAGCCATGCTCTTTTATCAGTCTTTAGAACAACCCAGGTCCTGAGGAAACCCCCTAGCCCATAAACAATAAACAGTTACCACAGCAACATGGGAAAACTGACTAATGAGTTATTTTTGGCACATTAAGGATGCTGCCTTGCAGCTACCAGGTCTGTGTTAGCTATGTAAAATACATTGTTTCTTACCGTTTAAGCACAAAACTTGTAATTGGTCTGGGCTCTATGTAAAGCCTGGTAGATTAATGACACCAGGCTGTCAGCTGTTGTGGTACACAGGAGCTTAATTACCCAGCCCTTGGATGCAATTTGGGACAAAAAATAAAAGGGAACACAACCTAGATCTTGCTCGACCGAAGGAGTCAAGATCTGCCTTCAAAGGGGTGAGCTGGTACTCAGCATAACACCCAGCATTCAGAGCTTGCAATGAAAGTTTACTGTGCACTCTCCAGTTCACCTCCTACACTAGAGCAGGCACATTCCTAGGACCAGGAAGGTATCAGAGACACGTTGTCCACACAGAGTGCCTTGCAATTTGCAGGTATCCCCTGTCTTGCTATCACAGTGGTATCACAGCCCCTAAAGGACACAATGCCAGTGGTGGAGCTTTTTTCCAGGTCTCTGTAGCACCTGCTAGGTGGTCAGAAATCTCTGATGAGATTTTTCCCAGCACAGCTCCAGGCTGAAGGTGTAGTTTCTTCCTCTTTCAGCCCCTTGCCCCATTTCTAGCTGGACAGCTATTCCAAGATCTCCTGAGCATTAGTTACATACAGTTACCACTAAGGACCAGCACACAAAACAGACTGCAGAAGCACAATCTGAAGTCTGAATTCAGGTAACATCTTTGACAAAAGATTTAGGTAAAGAGTGCCAGATATGAGCACCAGCAGTATTTCCACAGCCCTAGACCAAGACTTGCAGTAATTCAGGTGAGCAATATAACACTTCATTCCAACCTTCACCATACCTTAGTGGTTCCTAGAAAAAAAATCATCTCACAAATGGAGGTGAAGGGCTGCAAAGACCCTATCAGACACCTCCCATCAGCAAACTGCAATCCAGTGGAATTGATTTCCACTGGTTCTACTATGACACAGGTGTAGAATGGATCTCTCTGTTAGAGGGATTGTATTCACCAGGCTTATTGATGTAACCACCCAAGATCTAACTTCCTGGCAGCCCCAAGAGCCTCACTGTTCTTTCTACACATGTGCACCCTCTCTGATTGCCAAGTGTTCTCTGCTGTAATATAATAAGCTGTGAAGAAAAGCTCTCCGTGGAAATACATCCTGCTCTATATGAAAATATTCATTCCACCTGGAATGTAATCAGTCTGCTTGTTATGTTCCTCACTCAAACTGAGAGATTTAATCTCTAGGGACTCCAGTGATGTGGAAGGTCACCTTCTTCACATAGCTTCCAGGCAGCTTTCCTTGGCCTTTCTGCACTCTGGAAGACAGTCTTCAAAAATCTACCTAAAAATACATCTGTGAGTACACACTGCAAAGCAAACTGAAAGTCTACAGAGAACGATGGTACTCTGAAGTTCACAGCCTATCTTTCAACAGGAATACTTAGCAAATGACACACAAACAATAGTTTTCACCTTCCCAAGCCAGAATTCATGCTCTGGGAATTACCAGTTCCTGCTGCTTTTGCTCCAACTACACTGTCTCTACTCTTGAGAAGTTCGGGTATTTTAATGTTTTCCCCTACTTCAGTGAAGGATCTCCTGATCTCATACAATAACAGAAGTCAAACACTGATGAGGATTTCCCCTCAAGAGTATATTAGAGAAAAAAGATGCAAACCCTACCGAAATAAAATCTGGCCTATTTGGGTGGGATGTTCAGGGGGCTTTTTCTGTTGCTGTTTTTGACTGTTTGGGATTTTTTTGTATCGTTCATTTATTTACGTTTATTGCTTTTAAAGTCTTTCTTCTTCTTTCTGAAAACACAGAAATCCTTTATGCTACCAGCAAACACAAACCATCCCCATTTCTATAGCGCAAATATTACAAGCATAAAATCCCTGAAGTGAAAAAAAAATCTGAAGAAATGCATGCAGAGTTTTGAAGTCAACACAGAAAGTTACTAAACCACAGTAACAGTTCTATTTTACAGCATTAAGCAATACAGCAAATTTAAAATACTAAGAGTTGACACAAAGCTTAAAGTCAATCATAAAGAAAAATCTCTTACATTGCCAGGCTGGTTTCAAATTCTGTATGGATGACCAATTTGTGCAAGTAGGACTGCCTTAAAGCAACAGGCTGATGTTTTCACCTTTCAAACACGAGAGGAAGCACCTAGCTGCTTCTATACATTGACTTTTCCTTTTTTCAAAGAGTCTCATTTACAACTAGTTACAGATAGTAACTGAACACTTCCCCATTGCAATAAAACATCAAAACATAAGAAAAAAAAAGTAGCCTCATCTTTGGAATTCTTGGTGTTAGGCTGGCAAAGAAGCTTGAGAATTAATGAGAAAGGCCAAATTAAAAATGAAGAGAAAAAGAGTATGGTCTAGAGAAGGCTGCAGAACAGATTACTTGCCATATGGAACAGGAAAAAACACTTGTACAAGAATACGCTCTCACAAACAAGATACATACTCAGATTTATGAAACCAGCCAAACTACAATTCAATTACTGAAAGGAAGGCAAAGAAATGTTGCCAACACATCCCACACCACACACTGACCCAACTTGTGGAAAGCATTACAAAACATCCATCCTGTACAATATTAACAGTCATGAAAGACACTTAACTGTGCTCAGGGGAGTTCAATTTCTACAAATACACTGATAAACATTACATTTTAAGGTCCACTTGGTTTTGTTAGACCTTGAAGTACACACACTTACACTCCTGACCTCTACTCCACATGCCTTGATCTTTTCCTCCTGTAAGTGAGCTTGTCCCATTGATGTACTACTGCATGCCCCACAGGTCTGATTCTGGGTTTTTTTCCCTTCAGGAGTTATCAAATCTCACTATCACATCTGAACTCATGAGTGAATACATAACTTCACCTTGTTAATCTTTACACAGCTAGTTCTGCATCCTTAAAAAAACCACCACTCTACATCCTTAAAAAAAAACCACCATCCTTCTCCTCATCTTACCCCCTGCTGCAAGGCATATGAGCTATTGGAGCAATGCAGCAGAAAGGCTGATCAACCATTTGATTTCATGGCTTTGATTTTCAAGTTTCCCTTCTGACAAGCTACGACACTTCAAAGAGGAAGACTTGAGAACATCCACAGAAATAAGGAAACTGTTGGGTTTAATTATCTTTGAGAGGACCTGGAAATTTGGCTAGCTGTAAATTGTCACCTTAAGTTCTTTCAAAGCTGCTCTGGGGTATAAACCCATGAAGCAGCTTCAGACAAATATAGAGGGAAAGCAGTCACAAAACTAAATTAATGGTCTCTGCAGAGGGCTTGATAAGCTAAACTTGGATGGAAGTCTCCCAACTCCTGAGTTACTCCATCCATAGCTTGGTCAACTATAAATTTTACCCGCATGCAGCTGAGCAAGTGGTGAACATGCTTCTTCCTAATGTGCCTCACAGTAGAGGCTGGTGACTACACAAATGCAGATTCCTGAATAAGTAATCTTCTGTTTCTAGGCTCTGCCTTAAGCCTGCCTGTGTAAGCTGGTGCAGACAGTCCCAACTTGCTCTGTTCATACATTAAGCATGCCAGCCATGAGCCAGTTCCAGTTCACAGGAAAGTGATTTCATTTTTCGGAGTTGTGCCTGCATGATTTGCAAAACTGAAATTCTGAAGATGATGGTATACCTCAAAAACTCTTCTAGCTTCTTATTCAGCTGATCTTGTCTCAGAAACAGCACTCTTATCTTGTATCACAATCTCCGCCCCCCCCCCCCCCGCCCCGCCATCAACATGGTCTGAAGCTCCAGACAACTACATGCTTTTCCCTCCTTTCCTTCACTTCTACTGTAACATCTTGAGATTCCCTTCTTTAGGGGCAGTCACTAGTCCATGTCCAGGAACATCAGCTTATCTTAGCTGCCACCAAACCCTTTTCAACCTATTCTGAACGAAACAAAGAGAAACCATCACAGAGGCTTTTAAAATGTTTGCAGGAACCGATCAAGATTTAACTGCAGGCAGGTAGAATCTGACCCAGATGCTTAAACTGACAAAGCAGGGTTAAAACATACACAGCAAAACTCCATCTGCCTTTCTTTGCAGAAATAAAACGTTTTTCAGCACATTTTTCCTTAAATGCTAGTACAGCCTGGAGGAGAAGTGCAGAATCATCACATATTCCAAGCATGCAGCCTGAAGTACTGTTTCTGAAGTCTGTCTGTCCTCTCATGCCTATTCTCCATTTACTTACAGCATTACATCACACTGACTTTCAGCCCCAGTACAGCACTTGAAATCTCTTTTTGTTCCTCATTTCTAGCCACAAGACTGCATATTTTCTTTATACAGAGAATGGCAGAAAGGAAAGGGAAGTCTCAGATGTATGTACATACTTCAAAGAGTTCTGTGCCTGTAGAATGTTTTAACTGCATGCTTAGCACACATATCTTGCAGCACTGGTCATACTGGGTTTCACACTGGCAGGAGCAAGTCTCTGCTGAGGCAGAACCTATTAGCATGTCCAATGCTTCCCTATCCGTTACAATGCCAACTAGTAGGTAAGAAGCCAAATGGCTTTGAACCACACCAGAGTACTGCAGCCTAGAGCTGTTACCCAGAAAATGTAGCATACCACATGCAGCTTTTATTAGCTTCCTGCTTGTTGACAGAACAAATGGAGGATGTGAACCAAGGGTGCCATTTTCACACAGAGAAAGGTGGAGAAGGAAACCACAAATTCAGGATGATGGGAAGAAACCAAGAGATACCAAGTAAGGCCAGTTTTCCCACTGCATACCTTTCTAAGAGAGCTGTTGTACAATCCACAAAGGCTCAGCAACCCTGAGCAGTCCTTAACTCCTGCTCCAGAGTTCTTCTTAAGCCAGATGTGAACCTACTCATTGCTAGTTGATCCTACACTTCAAACTCTTTCAGGCTCTTTGATAACCCACAGTGTGTAGCAAGCCCTCTGCCTCACAGTGTAAGGGTCTGGACCTTTCCTGTTGAGTCATAAGCATGCCACTACCAGCAAGAGAGGCTGGGGCCAGTAATGAATGCCAGGAAAGCAAAACACCAGCAATCCAAGCATGGCATTGCAATAATGTTCCCAGATAAGCCTCAGTACATAATCTTTCCAATTCCTAGCCCAACAAACTCTTACCCTTATGGCAGCCTTTGAACCAAGTTCCGTGTGGGTACAAACCAATTAGCCATCCATTAAGGCCTCAGTGTTTCTCAAGCAAAAGTACACCTTCATCCAAGTGATTAGCACCATGTGTCTTTGTTACCCTTAGGTGTCACCTGTCCTATGGAATACAGCTCCTAAGCTTGTACAACTGTTTTAGGACACTGTCAAATGCACTACTGACTGCCTGAACACAGCACGTTTCCCATAGAGGAAGAAGCACATTAATGACACACATGTTCATTTGACAGTACTTTGGTATGACCTGTTGCTTACTCATTAAGCACAGAGAATCTCCATGTTGTATAAGGCTCTCTCACACTTCTGAAGATTGTAATTTATGTTTTTAAAGTATACATTATCCTTACTCTGGAGCAAGGAAGTAGATGGTGACATTTGTAAAGATACCTAAACTACATCAGAGTAAATGCATTACTTTCAATTTGCTGGTGGCCTTCAAAAACAAAAGCACAGAGACAAGGTGTAGCTCAGCTCCTGTAATCACTACTAATCCCTGATCAAGCAGCTTATGCATTTTTCAAAAAGCAAGTTTTGAAGAAAGTTGGTCATCATGACTCTCCTGAACTCTGCTCTGCACTCTTAGCATTACACATTTGCCAGCTCACTTGCAGCTGGTGGACTGACATTCTAGTCTTGATGACGATGACAAAGTCAGTACCAGGTGAAAGGATGTCAAATGGCTACACGTTTGGTCAACCCTAGAAGCAGTGCATTGGCAAAGTCAGTGATGATGGTAGATAAGAATTTAAGAAGCACTTCAAAACAGTCTGAAATTTTCTAGCAGATTAGAAGATTGGAAGGGATAATCCCCACAAGTCACATTTCACAAAGGATTTAAGAAGTCCCAGACTTGAACATTAAGTGTGTAATTAGTGTGTCAGACAGAGGTCTGATAAACACATGGTACATGTGCAAGCCTGACTAATACTCTGAAATCTCAGCCTTGTGCCATAACACTTTTCACTTAGGTACCATGGGGCTATCTTACAGAAGCACTGGCTGAGTTCTGAACACTTACATACAAACTGATTTTGTCTTAACATTGCGTTCACATTATATTTAGTCAAGCTTAGTGGAACTATAACACCTAGAACAGAGTTAGGTTTTCACCTAGCTAATGCACTGTCAAGGGTTAGGGCCACTAAACAAGTGGCAGACACTCTATTATCCCCTCTCCCTTCCCCATTCCCAAAAACACACACCTGCCCAAAGAACCAAGTGCAGAGTTATGTTGAACATTGATGTTTTTCACCCCTCCTTGCTCCTATTTCCTCTCCTCTGTCTTTTCTTTCCATTTCCACCTCCTGTACAAGAAATTGCTCCTTGTAGTCTGGTGCCCTCTACTGCTTCATCTCAAGTACAGGACACAGCATATTTTTGCCCTTTATTATGCAGCCTCTGTCAGGATCCAGAGTCAAATGGTAGAGGGAATTCCACTATGCTTACTTCACACTGTCTGCAAGCCCTTACCAGATCCCATTAATTGTCACACCAGTGGAAATCCTGATCCCTTCTTACCTCCACATTCTTCTTGGATACACTCCCACAATCACAGAACAGTTTAGTTTAGAAGGCACCTTAAAGACACACCTGGTCATGGGCACGGACATCTACTAGAGCATGTTGCTCAAAGCCCTTGTCAACCTGGCCTTGAACACTTCCAGAGATGGGGCATCCACAACTTCTTTAGGCAATCTCTTTCAGTGCCTCACCACCCTCAATGAATAATTTCTTCCTAGTATCTGATCCAGATATACATTTTTCCAGTTTGAAGCCATTACCCCTCATCCTATCCCTACACTCCCTGATAAAGAGTCCTTCCCCATCCTTCCTGTTGGCTCCATTTAAGTACTGGAAAGCTACCATAAGGTCTCCTGCCCAGGGCTGCCCATTTCCCTACTTCCTGATAAGGGGGTGTGTGGTACCTTTACATTCAGGAAAAGACTTAGTGGGGACAGTGTGTGTGTGGTGTTACAAGAAGCCTGCAACATATCCACATGTGTAGGGAACCATCACATGGCACAGAGAGCAGAACAATGTCAAGACCTTTCTCCTCTTCTAGCCTTTCAGAAGAGCCCATGTTTCACGTGTGATTGAGGGGTTGGAAAGGCTGAAGAAGAGCCAGAAAGGAAGAAGCCATGAGCTGCAGGGCTTGAACTTATTCCTTCCCTAATACTGTAGCCCACCTACCACGCTCAAGCATCAGAAACAGGGCTGGAAGAAGTCTCCAGAAACTATTTACATAGCTCCTAGTTGGGAGAAGGTAAACAGTACTTAGACATAAAAGACATTTCACCAGACTGCTCAACTGTTTCAAGTCTTACCACAAAACTCCCCTGCATTTTTTTTCCACATGATAACTTAACCTCCATCTCAAACTTCACACAGATTAAATCACTGACTATAACCTCTCTACATGACACATATCTCATGCAGATACTAACAGGGTACCTGAGTAATTGTTTTTTCCCACTCTCACACATGCATGGCAGCCTTTTGTATTCTGAGAAGTCAGGTATATAGGCAGCTTAACTATTTGGCTACAACTTCTTAAACTTGCTTCTTTACAAAAGGTCTACTGAGCATTCTAAATATGGTGGGACTAAACATGAAGTAAGTGGGAGATACTGCTACTAACAAATCCATTTAGTAGAGGTTAACATTTTGCATCATAAATTTACTCCAGATCTGTGTATCAAACTTGGCTCCCACAACCCCAGATTTCAGCAGATAACTGCATGACAGGATTCTTGTAGCATATGGAATTAAGTCTTTGACTTAGACACTTTTTGCTTATGCACTTAACTAAGGTTTACTTTGTTACAATACAGGCAAAAATCCCCAACCAACCCATCCAGAACTAACTTAGAAATTTAACTGAATCACCCAACTTCATCAGTTGTGCCTGCCTTGAATTCAATAGAGTGATTCTTCCTTCATAACCATCAGAACATTTATCAACCCAGTTTAAGGCCAGATTCAAGAATTTATTCTTTCTTTCTAGTTTTTCTGAATTACTCAGTCTTTCACAGTCTATTTAAGGCTCAGTGACTTGCAAAGAACCATAATCTTTCCTTGAAATTGACTGTACAAAGGAAACCTGCAAAATACATTTTTTGCATCATAAGACCAGCACACTAATATGCAACAGCATTTCTTGTGCAGTATCTGCAGCTGAGATGGAGAGGATAGAGTGGCTTTTAGTTTGAACTCAGAAGCTATTTATTCAATCACACTAGTATGAGCTGATGTTATATGACTGTAACAAATGTCACTGACTTAAGTGTGGCACTGAAATGCTGCCTAAAGGATATTATGAAAGAGAAAGTAGGACAGACAGTGGGAATTTAAAGAGCTTCCTGAGCCTTGGTTGTATTTTGTATTACTGCTTTTCTATGAATATGTTTTCTGAAAGTATCCAGGAGCAGCTTCCTGTGTTTATAAAAGTCTACATCCATTTAAAAACAAATCCATATTAGACTCGAATTTACTGATCTTGCTCTTGAAAAAGAGAAGCAATAGCATTTATAAACATACAGGAAGCACTCTAAGCACTCAAGTCACCCAAAATAATCATATTTTATCTAGCAAAAGATCACTAAAACAGTAAATTCTAACATTTTCCTAAAAGAGATAACTGCAGTTAGCAATTTCAAGTTACAAATTAGTAAACATCCCAATTCTCCTTTTAGTACATACAGATTTACTTTTTACAGAAGTATCAAGCTTCTGAATATAAAATGGATGACAAAAGAATTCAGAGACTGAGCTAGGATGTGAAATTCGCCTACAGATTAAAAACCTGAATAAACTATTCAGCCACGATCCAGCTTGCACAATGGAAATGAACTGATAAAGTGTTTAACTTTCTAAATCCCTTCAAGAATCAGTCCTAGAGCTCTTAGGAGCTATGCAGCATTTTCAGCATTGCTCACTACAGTATTGTCCAACGACCTTTTTTCCATCAATATCTCTGTTTGTTTTAATCGCAGTCCAAAGCGGCAACCCAACTGACTGCTCCTTCCCAGCTGCACTGACTTCACTTTAGGAGTTCAGGTTCAGTACCAAAAATCAGGTGTTTCTCCATAACTGTAGTTTCCACACAACAGAGCAGAGGTGTACATTTACCCTATTTGCAGAGGACTACCTTGGCGTGTCTGGAAGATCACATAAGGCATGTTGCACTATTTTTTTACTACAGGTAACTAGAGGATTATCTATTTTTATAACTGTTTCATAGTTTGGTTAAGACTTGTTATCCTAAATCAGTACCATTCTTCCAAGGCACTTGATATTGGCACATACTCATCTCCACTGGGTTGGTACACATAGCACAAGTTGATTTTTGTAATTGATGTATTATTATTCCAATTTACAGCTTAAGAACCTGTGCCATTCATCCTTGTGACTACCCATATCAATATTAAACTCAAATAAAGACTCTGCAGAATGAAGGAAAAGGTAAGCACTCAAAGTGAGATAAAGTCACAGTTATAGGAAAATGTATTTTAGGAAGCAGCAACACAATTGAACACATGTCTAACCTTGAAATGGTACCTTCAAGTTACCCTAGCTGTGAAACACAATTTGTTGGGTCACAGAATAAAACAGCATCTTAAAAGAACCACTTCAGTTGCTGCTGGTTAAAATCATCCACGTGAACTCAATCTTACATGCTTCAATGCAAGCAAAAGGCAGAAGATCACAGAATCACAGATATGGCAACACAAGCGCCCTATACTAGCAATAAATGCTGCTTCTATATGCCCCTTTCAAAAGGCACACAACTACAGCTGCTGGCATTAATCACATCATAGTTCAGGACCTGTTTGTGTCTTTCCTGTTATATTTAATTGTTTTCCTCTTATTGAGCATCAAAGATGTCTCCCCAGGGACATGCTCAGAACACTGCACACCATTGTTTCAGGAATAGCCTGACAGCAAGATGTGAAAACATCTTGCCAAGATGAAAACAAAACAGGGAACAAGGCAGCACCCAGTGCTTTTCTTAGCCGCAAGATATAATGTCCCCACCCTCTGGGAAGCACACAGTCCTTCTACTGCTTGCTACACCTGGAAGTTAAGACCTCTCTTCCCAATGGCTTCTAACCAAAGTATGCCTTGGGCAATAGCTACCTGAGAACTACCAGCTCTCATCTCATGGAGTGATTGCTTGCGGTGCCTGCTGTGGAGAGCAGCAGTTTCTGTGCAGGAGATTTAAAACATTAAACACATCATTTTTAGCATTTAATGTTCCCTCAAGTCTCTTCTGTCTAAGCTAAAAAAAAAACAAACGGAAGACTTGCATCTTATCTTAGTTGGGCAGTGGGCAGGGAGGGAAGGAAAGAAGGCTCTCTTGACAAACTGGTATCTCAGGTAACTGCAGTCTTCACTGGGGTATACCATAACTTACTGCAAAGATCAAAATCTCTATGTGAGACTAATCCCTTCGAAAGATTTCTAACTACAAACACTTCCACTAGTAACCTTAACAACTGCAGCAAGCAAAATATTGACTGCGCATTACACATGCGTCTTGTCATCTTTGAACCTATGCCCTAGCTAAGAAGTCCTTCCTGAAGCACAGGAATACAGGTTTAAAGACATCATACTATTCATTTCATAGTAGAACCTTTTTTTTTTCAAGTGGAAAAATTTCTTCATTTGACAAGCAAATTAAGCAAGATTGCATAGCAGTATTTGTGGAAATATACAAGCTTTGATTTTATACTGACTGGACAACGAGTGGCCCATGCTTATGGCTAAGAAAAGCAAAGTTGTTTGGAGTATAATAAATTGCAACTGGTTTTGTAAGTAACTTCAACCATTCTTCTGCTGTAAATATTTTTTATGTCCCTGCTTTACTACTTCAGATATCTGAAAAGGCTTAGCATAAAGTATATTCTTGCAGTAAACACAAATTTTTAGTATCTCAGGTGTTACTGATATTAACAATATTCACAAACAGATAAAAATGAAGGTCACTGAAATGCCTGGGAGTCTAAAAATATTACTAAAGAAATCATTAATGAGTATTATCCCTAATTTTCTACTGACAGACTGCTAGTTCTCTTTAAAAGGATGAGCTTTCACTAAAAGAATTTCATCACAGATGTTCCCAGCTGTCTTGTTTCCTGCCTAAGTATTTCCAGAACAACACATACAAAGTGTTTACACAAGCATCTCAAAGACTTTTTGCTTGCTATAAATATATAAAGGAGCATAATACCATGACAAGATGTAGCAAAGCTAAATTTAGCAAGGAGATGAACACAAGATACAGAATTATTAGTGCCCCACTACAACCACCAGACATCAGTGAAGGTGATACCAATGGAACATTCATAAATAGCAACTGTAAAGAAATACCTCAGACAGATACAAACCAGGTTATTTAAGGTGGATTATTTCTATGTTTGAGTATGAGGACAGGCTACAAGAGCTGTGGCTGTTCAGCCTGGAAAAAAGCTGCCCCAGAGAGACCCTATAGTGGCCTTCCAGTGCCTGAAAGGGGCCTACAAGAAAGCTGAGAAGGGACTTTTTAAAAGTGCTTGTTCTAATAGGATGAGAAAGAATGGCTTAAAAGTTGAGGAATGTAGATTTAGACTGGACTATTAGCAAGAAATTCTTTACAGTTAGGCTGGCAAGACACTGGAACAAGTTGCCTGGAGAGGTCATGGATGCCCTCTCCTTGGAGGTGTTCAAGGCCAGGCTGGGTGGGACCTTAAGCAGTCTGGTCTAACATAAGGTGCCCCTGCCCATGGCAGGGAGTTTGGAACTAGATGGTCTTTAAGGTTTATTCCAGCTCAAATAATTCTTTCATTCTGTGAAATTGAATTTGTTTTCCAAATTAAAAAAAAAAAAAGTTGTACTGCTGATGCTTTCACTTTTCAGAAGACCAAATATTTTCTTCTCCCTGTAGCATGGAGAACAGAAGTGACACTCCATGAACCAGACAAAGTAATGGGGAAGAGCACTGGAACTCAACATGGTTAGATAGGTGCTGGTTACACAACTGTAGTCTAAGTCATCAATAACTCCACAATGCTAGCTTACCATTATTACTGTGTTAAAGATCAACTGCTTAATGGCCTCTCAAAAATAAGATTTAATTCAGCCAAATCTTTCTGACAACCACACTATTCCATTGGTCCACAGAGAGCAGATTGTTCTTCTCTAGACCTATTAGAGCTAAAGATGATCTCAGCAAGCCAAACAGCTTGACCAATGCAGTCTTCACTGTATTTTGTTCTCAGGGAATATAAGGGATGGGGACTGCTGACAGATAATTTTTCAAGTTAGTTTTGGTACAATATTTGGTGAAATACCAGCACTCTTCCTAGCAGTATCAACTTGATCAACTTCAGCCTGCTACTCTGGGATCAGAATTCTTTCAAAATACCAAAACCAGTGCAGAAGCTGTTTCATTACATGACACTAAATTAAGAGCCAGTTTCTATAAACAGAAACTGTCACCTCTTGCCATCAATTGCAATCAGTGTGACCAGACTGGTCTCTATCTTTTCCGTACTGCCACCACAGTACTTAGCAGACAGTCGTATTTAATTAAAGATGCTACAAATATTTTTTTCTCTCTATTCCATTCCCACATCAGAATTTTGTCTCTTTTGCCAACAACAGAGACTAACACAAAACAGTGAGCCAACTGGCTGCAAATACATTGCATTCTAGCACTGAAATTTCATGCTATTGTTTTTCTCAAATGAAAAAAGCTACCACTTTATGCCTTAGAAAGTTCAAATAAAAAGGACTTAGAATAAGCAATAATGCTTTATTTGTTTGAATACTGCAAGTCATTTCTACTACAATAACAGATTTGTTTGCACAAGCTGCAAAACTGGTAGAGGCAGCTTTTAGAAGTTTAAGTCCAGTTGTACCATGCTGGAGAACCCTTGAATTTAAAAGCTATGAAGGTTTTTATGCATCGCTGTTTTTTACCTGTCACTTTCAAAGCTCAATCTGCTTCACAGCAAACAGCAGTTGCAGCCAGACCCTTTTCACCTATTAGGCATATCAAGTGGGAACAAATGCACACTTAGAATATGCAGTGATATTAGCAGAGATAAGGTGCTAGGTCTTTTGTATTTACCCTCCAATTCACTATTCTTCTGTGAAGTTGACCTTGAGCCAGTAAGTCCATTTATTTCACAGTGACAAATATTTTAAGGCATCCTTCACATAATTACTCCATTTTGGTGAAAGAAAAACAAAATCCAGAATCACTCAGAGAAGGCAAAAATGCAAAAGCTGCCATGTCTCTGCTTTTCACAGCACTCTAGATCTTTCTCCAAAGATTTTTTTTTTGAGCAAAAACCCTCATCTACATTTATTGTCTTCCTTAAATACTTGCACAGCTTAAGTTGCAAAAAAAACATGACTAAGTTTAAAAAAAAAAAAAGCCAGAATCAAACCATTATTTGCAAAGGGTTTTGATGATTTGGTTTTGTGAGAGGTTTGTTGTTATTTGGGGTGTTTTCTAGCAGCTTCTTTCTGCTAGCCATGCTTCCTTTGGAAAGCACTAGAATTACCTTCACTTTATACACCCACTGTAAATGCATCAATTGGATCATCCTTGTACAAATGATACTTATAATGGAGCCCTAGCATCTGAAAGTAAGAACCTCCACCTAGCTATCACCTACATGCCTGCTGAAGCTATGATCTCTTAAGACTGAAATCAAGTAGACCAAACAGGTCATTTAATAGCCAGTCTTGAACAGATGAAGTCAAGAACAAGGTCTCAAGAGGAATATGATCAAATCTAAAATCCCTCATAACAAATAGTTTCCAGCTGTTCAGTTTCTTTTGCTCAGAATAGATAAGGTAGCTTTTCTTCTGATTTTTCCCTTGATGACACATATTTAGCATACTCATCCTGTACCAAATCTATCAAGCAGACTTTGGATATTCTACAGAATATTTGGTACAGTTGACTGTGTTGGGTATCTTTCTACAGTTCTATATGGAACTGTCATGTCAGACATTCATCGGTACCTAGCTACTCTTCAAAGGAGAAAAAATACAAAGGCATATGAACAGCAAAACAAACACATGAGGATTTTATAATTCTTTAAGAGCATTCCTTTGTGATGCACAGAAGTAATTTGATAGTTCCCAATATGATCTGAAGCATTATTTGGGGAAGAAATTGTATTGGAAAAGGATGTTGTAATCTTAAAGAAACAGGTCTGTGATGATTGCTTGCTGCTGTTAGTATTGCTGTAATGACATCAGCTACTGTTGACCTCTGAGACATTGCTTATTCCCAAGGTAATAGAAGAACTAAGTTTAGTAAGCAAGGGAAGTCAGCAGAGAGATAAGAGTACTGCTTGTTTAGGGGAAGAAAAGAAAGAGCAGCAAGAAGAGCTAGGTGAAAATCCTGAGACAAGACAGTTTACTACAAAAGCAACAGTACAGTTCAGTACACAAATCTTGAAGAAAAAAGGCACAAGAGCTTTGGCCTCCATTTGCAGCACTAGTTCTTTCCCTAGAATTTTGTCTTTATGCAAGAGAAAGTGTAACTCAAAATTATTATTCTGTATCAATCAAAAGAATGTCCTTCTCTGACATTTTATATAGAATCACAGAGATGATGATTTACTCTGTCACACCACTGATGCATGAAGAGTGTAACAGCACTTCAGTCACTCTTGGCTAAAGATTCTTCATGGTTTGATAAGAGTAGTACATGTTGTATTTCACCACTGAAAAACACTGATTCATACTTAACTTATAATCCTGTTTATGCATGCCAAGTGTTCAGATTTTTGCTGCAGTTACTTGCTACAAACGCAATTTATAATTCACAGGATGGGTCAACTATTTCCTGAAGCATTTTGGTGGTTTTGCTTTGCTGAAGAGCACACTTGTATACAACTAACAAGGCAGGTATACACACTTCCAGTGACCTAAAGATGATGTTTCAACGTCTGTCTGCTTTGAAAAGGAGAATTAACTTCTAGACAGTGTAGAGCATACAGCAATGGAAGTAAGACATCAGACAACAAGCTGATTTACGTTAAGAAACACTTCACATTTTACACCAAATTTCTTCTGGATGTATTCCAATCTTAGAAAAATACCCATTTTTATTTGGCGTTCTCTAAGCAGGCTGCATGTTTATGTAGCAAGGTGGCTGAAGTCTCCAGTTACCTTCAGAGCTCCACATGTTAAAGACATAAGCAGTGCACACATACTCCAGCCCAAGGACCCATTTAAATACAAATGCAATGACAAATCCAGACTAACACCAGTGTTAACAACTGTGTCCAGCTATACTATGTACTGTGAAGAAACTGGCAGGCTACTACAAAATATGCCCATATCAGAACAAAAACTCAAGAGCAAGTTCCATTCTCTTCCTCCCAATAGTGCTTACATCCTCATTTTACCAAGTTACTGTACCAAAACCCAGACAGGACATGGTAACAGAAGAATCCAGCTTGCCCTGTGCTCTAGACGAGTTTAAAACTCTACATTTCAAGAGCTGGCATAAGTATTTCAAGGATGCTCTGTTATACAAGGTGAAGGATAAAATCCATGATAATGCTTATTAAAAGAACAATCTACACAAAACCTGGAACTGGATATTACTTACATAACACCTACATATTCACATTCCTATGTCAAGATGGAAATTCCTTTTTCCAATTACCCTCTGCCTTATTTGTTGACGCAGTGCCTAGTTTATGCTTATGTGATTTTGGAACCAAGCCACTTAAACCACTGTAAGAAAAGATATTCGTACTGGCACTGCAAAACCAAACATGGCCCCTGGCATTTGACACAAAAATCTCCTCATAAGCGAACAACAAACAAAAAAACCCACCAACCACAAACCACCAAACCCACAAAATCCCTTTTACACTGTAATAAACATTGTGATTTTCTGGCCTACTGTTGCTGAAATAATCACTAACAAGCATCGATGCATTTCACTGTTTCTAACCCCACAGTATATCTATACATAATTGCACTTTCCACTACAGAATATGACCTGGTTTTCAGATGCCCTACTTTTGGGGCATACTCAGCTCTAGCTAACCACTGGTCAGCTTTCTGCAAACACACTGACTTCCTACAAGGCAGAGACAGCAAAGCAGAAAGAGGACTAGGCAATAACCTCTCTAAGCTTTCAGTGCTGTACCATTAGCCTGTACATATTGCACAGAGAAAACACAAAGGTCTATTCAGCACTTCTTATTTAAGTGAAGTGTTGCTTAACTGGAGTACAAGGCTAGCAATTTATTTTACATGCTGTTTTTAACAGAGGCACCCTGCAGGCAGGTTTTGCTTTACCATCCACCTAAATATCACAAATGCATTCTTACCATTGGAAAATTCCCTTGACAGATCCACTCACATGCACTTTTTTTTTTCCCCCCAAAAAATGATACCCATTTCAGCAGCAGTTGATGACCATTACCTGTCTTCCTGCCTTCCCTTTCAGGCTTTGTCCCTGGAATATGTGCTACTTGGAAATTTCATACTGTTAGCTATACCAGAGATTGAAGTACATGCACAAAGATGCCCTTACATAAGAATTTTTACCATCAAGGTACTTTAGCTTAAAGCCATGCAAGCAAGCTGCAAACAGAATCCTCAACTGCATTTGGATAGTCAGCCTGTGTTATATTCATAAACGAACCCAGAAACTGGATTTACTTTGACAAGGATAAGTAACGACAATGCAAATGGTTTAAGCTGCTACACAGAATGCCAAGACAGGAAGGAAAGCTGGTAGAACTAAACACCAGAAAATAAAACCAGAGGGTGGTGTTCAAGAGAGAAAGGAAATGATTGAGAGGAAAAGCTTCTGCAAAACTACTTTATGTAGCTCCTTGCTACTCCCGAAATGCAAGAAAATTATGAACAGTGCAGTGAAGAGAAGGGATTATGTAACTAATATACAGGCTGCCATACATTTCCCTAGATGTCATGCACCTTAGCCAAAACAAAACCACCAAACAACTGCTAACCTTCACCAAAATGACACATGTATGTCCAGGGACAAAGCTCAGCTAACAGAATTTTGTTCCTATTCCACATACTTGCTCTATTTGCTTCACCTGCTACTGAAGATGAAAATTAGGTCACATACAGGTGAGGATTTTGTGGTGAGTTTTTGGGTGGTTTTTTTTTTTTTAATGTTGTTGTTTGTTTAGGGGTTTTATTTCTTGTTTGGGAGGTTGTTTTCTTGTTTGGTTGGAGGTTTTTTCGGGGGTGGGGGACATGTTAACCACACACTAGACACAAATGTTTCTACAACTTCATACATTTCAGGTTCAGCACAAGTGAGTGTAAGTTCGCTTGTTCTACTTGCAAATTAGATGGCTTTGAGGTAACATAGATATAGATATCTGTTATCATACAAGTATTCAAATGTTTCTCCCAGACCTAAAGCCACACTGTGATAGCCTATATGCATACCACTTCCCTCCCCATTCTGTCCCCCCCTCCCATCTTCCCCCCCCACCATATCCCACTCCCCCTAGTCAAGGTACAGAAAAAAATATATATATATATATTGCTTCCAGCAAATAACCATTAAAATGATCAGATAAATATTTAATAGCACAGACTTCCTGATGCTATTTTTGGAGTTCTGCAAGGAAAGAGCAAATTCCAATTTGCATTTCATAAACAGAATCACCATCTTGCAGAGAAGCAGCTTGGGAACGAGTGCACACGCTCACAGAGACTCTGAATAGGAAACTTCTTTGATCGAGTCAGACTTCTGCATCAAACTGCAAAACTTTCATGCCCAGTAGGATGTTTATTTGCTAAAAATAAGCCACTGCTGAAGTAAACAAGCTGTTCCCTCAATGCATGCACTAACCATTACATAAAAGCCCCACAAACCTGTATGAAATATAACAGTGCTTTTCCTGTAGCCAGAAGGTAGACGAATGTTTCGGAGCAACCCCTTTGCTGTCAGCCGCACACGCATGTTGGATAAGGAAAATTTTGGGGACCATAACATGTCTTCAGCGCAGTTGGAAGATAAACAAGCAAGAAATAGCCTCCATGTACTGTCACATACTATGTCTTTAAATCACTACCGGCAGAAGTGACTGATTCTTGCTGAAGAACACAGGCTTGAACAAATAATCAAGTCTCCATTCCTTAGCTCTTACTCCTTACGAACAGACAAGCAAAAAAACTAAAAGAAAAACCAGCAACAGCAGATATCCACAGTGTAAATGCTGCTGGCAGCTTCTCTTCACCAGATGTTGTGGAAACAAAGCTTGTCCTCTGAATAAAATCGACTTAGTGATGGGGAAAACCAACAGCCTCTGAATTGCATCACAGTTTGATGCTTAATCTGCTGTGGGACTCGGCGGGCTGGGAGCTAGAAAAGGAGAAAAAGGAGGAGGAGGGAGAAGGAGGAAGTGGGTGGTCTCCCCAGCTGAATATATCATCCAGCAATGTCACAGACCATGTAATTGTTCTTTGGAGACTGTTAAGGACATGATTTCAATAGTCCTGGAGGCATATTTCAGATCTCTTCTCCAAGAATCCTTTTGGGGTGTTGTTTGGTGGTTTTTTTTTTTAAAAGCAGTTTCTTTCAACTAATTTATTAAAACAGATTTATCAGCTAGCAGTTAATGCCAAGAGAAACTCTGGTAGAAAACATTATGTCAACATTTAAAGTCTTTACAAATCCACAAGCACATCTATTCTCTTAAGAACAATTCAGTATTTGAGATCTGCTTTAGGGAAATGCTGTTTAGCTTGGCAGCTCAGTGCTGCAGATGCTTCCATTCATCAGAAGAGGAGCAACAAAGTAGGCACTAATTTCATATTAAAATAGATCTCTGCCAGATGGGTTTTAAAGGCACCCAAACAAGCAGTGGTACAGGAGTTCCTTCAAAAAGTATTTTTAATCACTACTTACTGAGCTCAGAAGTTGGTCCTTTCCAGCTGCCACTAGCAAAATTAAAATGAAAAATAGAAAATAAAAGAGGAGCGGAGTTAACTGTTCAGCAAAGATCAGGAAAAAGAGTCACCTATTTCACCTATGACTGACTACAAATACATGCACTGACCACCTCACTATGTGAAAGAACAGTCACTACTTCACCTAGTTAGTGGCTGCCTTGTCAGGCACAGACACCACCCAAGCACCTCACAGCTTGTGCAGGAAGCAAGACAGCAAGAGCTCAGACCTTATTTTGAGCTGCTTGAAGAGCTGCTCTCCACAGCCTTTCTATCCTTTTGGAGACTGTAACAAAATTAGGTAATTTTCCGTTGATTCTGCACTTCGACCATTTCACCAAAACACAACTAATGCCCTCTAGCACCTACTCTTCTGACAGTTTTTCCAGTTGCAGAAACCATTAACCCAACTTGCTCTGAAGCAGACATAACCCAAAGTAAATATAATCACACTGACAAGTCTCATCCCAGCAGAGTCTTGCCTTTCTTCTTTTTACCATAAAAGCTGTATTTTTACAGCATGTCTTACTTAAAATGCATAACACTTAAATTTCTCTAATGGTTGTTTACCACATCAGCTAGAACTACAACAGCATTTCATTCCTTAATCTTGGTCTCTGCCTATCTGCAACATCACACAGGCCAGTGCAGTGTTATGTTAATAATACAGCTTAAGTAGAGCAAGAGAGCTGCAGCCCAGCATTGAGACTGTTAGACCTGTCAAGTCAACCTTCACAGCGTACTGCAGAGGAATGCTGCTGAATGTTTTATGATCACGTACCAAAATATTTCACAACACAGTGATGTACCACCAACTCTGAAGTACTGTAACAAAACCATTCAAAATAAGCACAAAGACCGTAAATTAGCTTTTTTGTTTAGTTCCCAGGGCAGTCTCTGCACACAGCAGGGCATGCATGTCATTACTGCTACAAAATCCTCATCTATTCCTTCACGTCTGAAGAGCTTTGGTGCTAGAAATGATTGCCCATTTATCTTTCCAACAGTCTGCAGATCCAGAGCCTTCCCTAATCCAACACTCTTATCAAAGACATTGTCTCCTTTCTGTACTGAAGGATTATGATGCTTGGAAACACACTCAGCAGTAAACCAGAAGGCACATTAGAAGAGCCTTGCACATGGAGCATAGTTCATCAGACCATCTCTTCAAATATTAGGTACGTCTTGTCAAATTCTCTCTTCAAGAAGGCACCCTGATATTACTGACCAGGCCTACAGCCAGTCTTCAAACATTATTCAACACCCAGCCATACCAGGTTTTATCCTCCTGCCAGGGCATCCACAGAAACTAGTATGTGTCTTCCTCCTGCCCCAAACAGCTCATCAAGGGAGGAACTGCTCCATGTAGTAAGTGTTCTCACATTATTCCAATCTGATGATCTCTCAAAGGCAGAAACAGTCTAATTAGGTTAAAAACAACAAAAAATCTCACCCCCCCAAAAAAAAAAAAAAAAACAAAAAACAACAAACCACCAACACCAGACCACAAGCCTACAAACCAACACCAAAATCCCCACACCCCAACCACCACCACCACTTCTCATCTTTGCAATATCACCTGTGAGAAAGATAAAGAATTTCTCATTAGCCTGTAAACTAGAGAAGTGGAGAAACAGGCTGTAAAGATACCTATTGTGTCACAATACCTTTTTGAAAAAATAAACTAAATTTCTTATTGGAAGAAAATGCTTTTCTAACTTCTCAAGGTGGAATCCTGTTAAACACCCCAAACCTAAACTACATCTGCTTTATGCAGAAGTAGACCCATCAGCACTAATAAAAAAGCAAATCATGCATGTTAGTTTCTTCTAGATCCCAACACAGACAGCTCTGACAGCAGCCAGCCAGAGGATTGTCCATCTCTTAAGCAGAGAACAGCCCTGAGGAGGGATTTAACTTGCAGAGAGTTGCCTCCAAAAAAGCCTTTCCAGAGCTCTGCATTACAGCACGGTACACTTTGCTGTGGTGACCATGCATCTGCTAGTGCCATTCCCTTCGCTCAAGTGAACAGCACCTCCATGTGTGTGTTTGTACTCCTATGATTACTACCACTGCCTGTGCCAGCAGGGTACAATGCCAGCATGTAAGCTATGGGATCTTAACATAGCGCACCAAGAAAATGCACTGTCTACATTGCATGCATTACAGGAGGATCAGAGGTCTTTTTCTATCTTGACACTGAATAAGGGTGATAGAAAATAGCATCAGAAAACACCAGAACAAATAGGACAAAATCAAAAATTATACACAGCCCAGACAGAAAACAAAAAGGAATTGCCAGATTTTATTTACTAGCCCCTTACTAGAGACTATGTTCAACATGATAAAGGAGCATGTTTGTGACCATGCAATTGAGTCCAAGTTGCTGGATGCATCAATACCTGATGGCATCATCAGACTGACAGTGGGGGCTAGACCTATTTTAACCCTAACAGATTTAGCACACCTGCCATTCCCTGGAAACTTCAGCAATGTGACAAGAAAGGACCAAAAGGCACTGGCATCTGTAGGACCTTAAGTTCTCACTCATGAGGCTGTACTTTTATGTGTTTATACTGTCCCTGTCCCTCTTTCTACATTCAAGAATCCTTAAGAAAGCTATCAGAGCGCAGTTAAGTGTCTCACTGCAAAGTATTCTAAATCAGAAGTTAGACCTTCAAATTTGAGATGCCTGTATAGAAGGCACCTGGCTTCATGTCGTAAGACAGCATGGGCAGTACAGAGCAGATGGATTTTACTGGCATGCTTTATCTCAGAAAGAAAGAAAGAGGCAAGAACCTCGAGCCTACTGAGAGCCAAAGGGTCATCTGTGTCCTTGTTTTTATTTCTGGAAAATGACTTCCCCTCTCCACTTCCCTGGGACCAATTTGCTCTCGCCAGCACTCCAATTTGAGAAGCTAACCTTCCTGCAGACAACAGCTTCTGCTGCCATGCCAAATGCAGCTTGCAGTCAGGACTCATTTTAAACTCCAATCTTTACCTGAATTAAAAAGCAAACCTCCTCCTGTCTCAGAACAGCAACTAAATATCTTAAATAATTTACATTTCTCTAGTAGACAGAAGCTTTTAATCATTATAAATTCAGCAGCCTGTCAAACAGAAGGTTATGCTGTAATGGATTCTCAGGCAAACAGCTACAGGAATCAGGCTGGTGTGTGCCTTTCTCAAGCAACAGTGGCGGCATTTACATTGCACTCTGAAAATTAAGGACAGACACAGAACATTACAAGTATCATTTAATTATCAACTTCTGAGCAAAGGGAACAACAATCTATTTTCCATGTGTGGAATGTCCTTTCCAAGATGACATTTTTAGTAGACTGCCTCAGTCAACATCCTACAGTGCTTTGAAACAAAAACCCAACCAAGCCACCCTGCTGCTCTAGAACTGAGTAATGCCATGAATATAACGATAAAATGTCTTAAAAACATATGAAGCTCTAATCAGAAGTGTCAAAATCCAGCTACCTCAGGATTTGTGCTGTTCAGCAACAAGCTGGGTGTATGCATAAGCCCTTGTGAGCTCAGGCCTCAAGGACTGGAGGAAAAAAAAAGTGTTTCACTTCAGGTCACAGCCTACAGACCTTTCAGTTATTTTATACACACAACACTGATTTATGTGCACAGTGTGACTGCTCTTCATTTATGGCCTCACAACCAGACAGCCTCTACTGAAAAGCAACATGGTAAATATGGACAACTTAGACAAGTATGGCCTAAGACATGCTAATGGTTCATTAAAAAAAAAAAATTAAAAAAAAATCACAAAGCATATCAAATACAACCTGTACACATTTGTCTTGCTTATCTCTGTGGACTTCATATGCTTTATGCCCCAGGTATGCAGACAAAAATGCAGATATTTATTCATCTCCTAAGCTGTTTAACCACCTAGGACACATGACCCATGAGTTACACATCTCTGGGACAGTTCCCTGTTTTTTCAAGTGTCACATCAACTCATCTCCCGAACTAAAGTCACTGAAAGCAATTATGAGTAGTTACGGTAGCTGCTGAAAAACACCCTAAGAAATATAGGGGGAAAAAAAGGACTTAGAGAAGTCAGAAGAATCAGGTCAGGGGACTTCAGAATAACTTTAAAATTAAAAAATATATATATATATAGTGTATATATATATACTATATAGTAAGGGGACATTAAGAATCAGCTTTGAGATATCTCATACACCTCACCTTAAAATTAAGGAAGAGCCCAAGTACAACACACAATTTTACCCACTGTTTACTTCAAATACATAAAACAATGTACACAAACTAAGGGACTCCTGACAGTTAAAGAAGAAAACAAGCCAAAAAGCCTACGTGAGAAGTTGAGGAGAGATCCATATTGAAGTTTAACTGGAGAGGAAAGGGGTGAAAAACAAGTAAAGAAAGACCCAAGTACTAGAATAGCGTTCTAAAGAAGGCAACATACAATTTGGCATTGCACACAGCAACTCAGTTGGGAATAATAAAATGAAAATTGTTTGCTACTGGTCAAAATTCTCAAGTCTTAGCAAAAACTTACTGTCCTTCTAATGTTATGAAATCATGATAATGTAGACATTTTACAATTCAGACAGAACAGAATAAAGCCTCTGCCTAATTCTAACAATGCAGTCTGTAATTTCAAGCCATTAGGACAGACTTTCATGTTAGAAAAGCCTTGAACTCCAGCTCTCAACACTGGGAAGTTTTCTTTAAGCATCCCATCGACTGAACTGATACAATCTGTGGATGTCCATTTAAGCTGCCCACTCTACTCATGCAGAAGATTATCTACTCAGTATTTAGACAAGTGTGAGAAAATCTCAGCTCTGTGTTCTTCTCCAGTGTGGCTTGTTACTGTGAAACATCAAAATAAACACCATGGAAGAAAACTACAGACATTCCACCCAACATCAGAAAAAAAACACCACAAAAGTGAACTACAAACATTCCCTCTGTAGAAACTCAGCATGCTTTTATGTCACCAAGAGTTTGGAATGTGTCTGTGTAGAGCTGAAAAGTGAATTTCTCACAGAAGTCTGGAACTAAATAATAATAAGCATCTCTGAAATACGCAACTTACAATCCAGAAAACAGATCCTTCCTTAAAAGCATTAGCAGAAGAAACATGTCTAACAAGTGTGAAAACCATTTGGCTTATGCTACAAAAGGCCTTAATGAATGATGCTCTGGCACTACAGGAAAACTGATAGGACCCACATCCAGTGCTCATTGCTGGGGCTGTAAAAACAAACAAGCACACACTCAACTTTTTCATTCTGCTCATTTGAGAAACTGACATCAGAATACCACCATTTGAATATACTCTATAGCAAGTCTTGAGGTTTCAACATTCACTGTGTTTTCTAAAGATATCTATTGAAAGCTGTCCATGTTTTGGCTGGGATAGACTTATTTTTCTTTCTAATAGGTGGCAGAGTGCTGTATTTTGGATTTACTCTAAGAGCAACATTGATAATACAGTCATGCTTTAGTTGTTGCTGATTGGTGCTTAAAGTAAGCTTTTCATACTGCGCTATCAGTGAGGAAGCTGGAGATGCCCATGAAGCTGGGAGAAAACACAGCCAGAACACCTGACTCAAACTGGGCAAAGGGATATTCCATACCACAGAATGCCTTGATGAACAACAGAAAAAATAAAGAAACAGAAGAGAGTTGGCTGGGAATCTCAGGGACCAGCAGAGCATCCATTAGTGGGCAGTGAGCAACTGCACTGTGTATTGCTTAGTTTTTATATTCCTTTATCATTATTATAATTTTCCTTTCCCTTTCTGTCCTGGTAAACCGTCTGTACCTCAACCCATGAATTTTATCTTTTCTCCAATTCTCTCCTCCATCCCAATGTGGGGGAGTGAATGAACAGCTGTGTGTTCAACCAGGTTAAACAACACAGGCACAGGCAGCAGCGGTGATTTTCAGCATAAAACAACAGACAACTTACCCAAAAGTGTTAGTTTTCAGAAGATCAGGTTTGGGAAGAGCACTAGAACATGCATGTAAAGAAACTGATATACATACTTGATAGCCGAAGGGACCAATACAGAACACATTGAGACTGTTGTCATATGTCTCAGTTTTTTGCATCCCATTCTCTACCCTGATAAACATACTACCTCGGGGAAAACACTCAGTGCTTCAGAGTTTAGGGTGACATTCTCTGAACATGAACAACAGCCATTTACTTCAAATATCCATGGAGCACAGAAGTCCTAACCCAAGGAATTACATCCTGAGATTCAACTGCTGTACTATACTTTAGTTGGTAATGCTAGAAAAGTAACAGCTATTGGGTTTTAAAAGTTAACTCTTCAAAATAAAAATCTTTGTATCTCCCTAACAAATGTGTTCTATAAGAAACTCAAATTCACACAGATTTAGATTAATTCTGTGTTTATTTGCATACAAATGCGTCTATAGATGGCTCACATGCAATATCTACACCACTCATACAGCTTTGCTGTCTGTTTAGAAGACCATTTCTTATTGGCCTGAAGATACTCTAAGGCTAGATCACATGGGCAGTAGTTCAAAGTGTCCTCATAATTTATATAGAGGGCAAAACAGGTTAAAAACCATACTATATATGGCTTTTTAGTCCAATGCACAGTACAATATCTGCAAAAAAGATAGTTTAAGTCTGATCTTTTTGTTTCCTTTTTTGGAAGTGTAAAGCAAAAAGCAATCACCTAATTTAAGCTATTCAGCTCCTAGAATTTCCAATATTTAGAACATTTAGCTACATGAAGCTCCACTTAGAAGAGAAAGACTAGAGGCAAAGACTGACAAACCAAAAGCTGAAGTCCTTCACAGGAGAGACTGCAAATTCAGCCTCGACACACCTATACTGAAACACCTGATTAGAACTAGTCAGAGAACCTCCTGCCATGTGGAATACCTGGATCAAAATCCTCTCTGTTTGGCTCAGTCTCAACAAACACTGAAAACACTGCTTTTCTCCACTCAAAGCGCTTTAAGCACTGGACAAACCATTAGCTGTTAAGAAGCAAAGTTCTCCTCCTGGTTTTAAACTTCCCTGCAGAAGATATCTAGTTCATCCCAGTGCAGAGCAAGGAAAAAGCCTTGAAATATTTAAGATATTTACCCATTAAACTGTTTCCTGCATGATTCTTGAGGGAATTTATTTCCCATCAGTTGCAAAGCACAGTATTAGAACACGCTGAAAGAAAAGCGGAGTTGGTGCAACAACAGAAGATTTACTTGATGGGGAAAAACTCACAGACTAGCAGAGAATTATTTTTAAACAGAAAATAAACAAACTGATACATCAAACAAAATTACATAGACAACATTGGAATACTGTTTGTTTGAAAACTGTAACAGAGCTCTGCAACACATATTCTTTATCAGAATTGCTGGGAGTTTGAGATTGTGAGTTTGGTTGTTTGGTTTTTGGTTTTGTTTTGTTTTTTTCTTTAAAGGCAGTCTAAGACCTATGATTCTTTTTTAATGTGAATGAACAGTTGCCTGAATGGAAGAAAAATAATCTTGCATTTAATAACCTTGCACTTGCAATGGTGGATACTCAAGAGAAACAAACAAGTTCTGTCTATATTCTCTAGCAACAATCCTGGTAACATTTTAATACACTTTTTATGCTGTATAACATAACTGTCCTAAAATAAAAGCCAAAGAATAAATCTCCAAGTCGTGAGACAGAAGCAATTTGCTGGTTTTTTGCATGTTACTAGCTTGAGCACAAGCCCTACGAGGAGAGGCTGAGAGAGGTGGGATTGTTTAGCCTGGAGGAGGCTCAGGGGTGACCTTATTGCTGTCTACAACTACCTGAGGGGTGGTTGTGGCCAGGAGGAGGTTGCTCTCTTCTCTCAGGTGGCCAGCACCAGAACAAGAGGACACAGCCTCAGGCTGAGCCAGGGGAAATTTAGGCTGGAGGTGAGGAGAAAGTTCTTCCCTGAGAGAGTCATTGGACACTGGAATGGGCTGCCCGGGGAGGTGGTGGAGTCGCCGTCCCTGGGGCTGTTCAAGGCAGGATTGGACGTGGCACTTGGTGCCATGGTCTAGCCTTGAGCTCTGTGGTAAAGGGTTGGACTTGATGATCTGTGAGGTCTCTTCCAACCCTGATGATACTGTGATATGAGTTTTATGATCTATGCTAGAACTAACAGTCGAAGAACACTTCTTCCTGACATTTCTAACTCAGGTGAGCTTCCAAATTGTCCTGTCTTTGTTCTATGATTGACTGAAATCGTGATTAGCAAAGGCTAATTTGTTAATTCAGATTACACTACAGCATACAGCTTTCTAATTAAAATGTCCAAGCTTAATTCCTAAGGTGGTAGCTTTCCCTTTGGAGCTACCAAGGGAGAGACTGGCTCTTGTTTGGCTTACTGTACTTGAAATTATGCTTAACCCTCAGCCAGTACCAGCAATGCGAGATGTGAGTATCCACTGCATATGCACACTGCACTGCAACATACTGCCCAGGTATTAGAAGTAGGTCACTTGTTTTCTACAGAGCGGATTGGAGAAACAAAGCAAAGAGCACAAACCTTGTGCATTTTTATAGGCAGTTTTGCATATAGTTCAAACTTAAAGCTCACCAAGGCAGTATTATTAGTCATACTTACAATAAAACATCACAGTAAGTACACAAGCACTTTCTCCATTGAAATTAGCAAGTTAAGAAGGACAATAAGCACACTGTGCCCAAGAAGTTAATTTTGCCTTAACTTTGAAGCTAGTGCTGAAGCAATAGCAACACATTGCAGAATTTGTGGAAATGATTTGATCCACTGGAGTATCACCCACAAGAAATACAGAATTCACAGAAAGGAGCCTTGTGTTTTAACATAAACAAGGAATGAACAGCTGCAAATACATAAGTCTCTCCAGTTGTACAGGGATACTAACAGTATGCTGTGCCTTAACTTGTCAAGCAGATTCTGGCTTTTAAAATAATGATGCAGTGAATGGAAAATGGATAAAGAGCAGGGAACAGAGATAATAGCCTAGAAATGCCTTCTATTTTACCATCCTTGAAGTAATGTGAAAAGCGACATTAACAGCTGAGCTAGACACTTAATTAATGCCTGTAATCAGAGTCCTGCCACAAATTATTCCTGACTTCAGATGGAGCACACGGGCAAGAAACAGAAATGGAGTTACAACTCCCCACTGAATAAGGCTAGAAAACTGTAGAGTTAACTATCGCACTGAAAGAAAAGAACAGAAGCTTTACACTAACCAAAAATCACTAAAACAAAAGCTTCAGTATAATATCCAGGCCACTAAAAAGAAAAAAAGACAGTGAGCCTCATTCTACATGGTACCAGCTGGCATTATTTCAGTTCATTTCAGAAAAGATCATTTGTCTTCTCTTAAAATATAAGTCATTGTACTGCAGAACATCCAAGAAGCCACACAACATTTTTATTCAGCATGAACTATCTGCAATTGTGAAGACAGAAAAAGTCTTTCTTAAAAACCCCAAAACATTCTATCAGAAAGCTTTGCATTCACAAAAAGGAAGCAATAATAATGCCATGTACAAGTTAGAAATGTATTAACTTGAAAGTCTCATCCAGTTTTGGAAGCTGACTCAGTACAAGAAACAATTCAGGCTTATGAAGACTGAAAATTGAAACAGCTATTCAGCTGAAGGAAGTATGAGGCTGAAGAGCTTTTGCTAAAGAATCACAGAACTTGCAGTAAAGAGTCACAGAGCACTGGAATGGGCTTCCCAGACAGGTTGAGGAGTCTCCTCCTCTGGAGCCTTTCAAGGCCTGTCTGGATGTGTTCCTCTGTGATCTGTGTTAGACAGTATTGTCCTGCTCTGGCAGGGGGGTTGGACTGAATGATCTCCTTCGGTCCCTTCCAGCCCCTAATATTCTGTGATCCTGTAATTACAGCAAATTTAGAATTTATAGTTGTATTATATCCAACCCTGATGATACTATGATACTATGATATTTGATGCCATAAAAGCACTTCAAGACCATGTAGCTACAGACTTTACGATGTTGAAAAGATGAAATCACAAAAAAAGATACCAGTAATTGTTTTCCTATATGGAAAATAGAGAGAAAGTGCCAAGGTAAGTTTATGGGGGAAAGGCTAATCACAAGCAAGTGGAAAAGGAATTTCATATTCTGTTCCTAGCCCAAAAAAACTCAACTTTAGCATGAGTTTCCTTGACTGAGTTAGTCCAACACATTATGTTGCTGGCTGTATTCTTTGCACTTACGTAACAGAGCACGCAAGAGCTCATGAAGTTTAGTGTCAGGTTATACCTAAACTAACAATGGTTTGGTCAAGTACCAATACAAGCAACAAACCACCAGAACAAGCACTTTGTGCAAAGTCACAATGCTTACTGTATGACAGAAAGTCTGGTTCTTAAATGGAGATAATCAAGCAATGTACTCAGTCATGATTAATATGTAGGCATTTGACACCCAGGAGAATAAAATACTCACATTATGACTACAGGAAATTAAAAACATACTGCCACAGTACCAGAGTTACAGGTCACAACTAATCTACCCAATAAATCCAGACTCAAATTCATAACATCTGCTTAACTACAGCACTGCTTTCAGAAAGACATCTGCTATTCACTCAGAGCTCACAGGGCTTTCCAGGGATCTTCAGTATCTTTCAAAAAGGGCCTTTCAATGAATAATTAATTACAAGCAGCTTTTAATTCAGCAAATACACGCTGGTGCTTGGGAAACTAATTTAGGCTGCCAGCTCTCTTGAAAAGACTTGGAAGTTGCTGCAAGTAGAAACATCGTTTGAAGACTTCTGACTCCTGGCAGAGAGAAACTAACACCAGGTGTCCTGACCGGACACCAAAACCAAGCCCAATATGAAGTCCTTAAAACTGCCAGATTTTGGAACACCATCTGCCACTTAATCAACTGCAATTCCTCCCCCTGTCCTACAAGCTGACACATAGAACAAGCTCAGATAATTTCAACTTCTTACTCAAGTATCGTCTGTAGTGCTACAGAAATAGCTCACACCAACAGGAAATTTACCACAAACCTTCCAGAAAAACCTGTTACTCTGCATGACTCTTCTACTTATATTTGTTAAAGCCAGGACACAATAGCTTTGATCATTTACCTCACTTAAACAACCAAACTAAACAACAAAAACTACATCCAAGTTTCATTGCCATACTTTATTTGGTTACAATTATTACCACCTTATGCTTCACTGGAAACAGAGAGCGACAGCACAGACTGCATATTCTAAGAAAGGAGTTGCAGAAGACAGTAAGTAGAGGGGGGAAAAAAAAAAGCCAAGCCTCTTCAGCATATCCTTGGCATGGGAATCAGTAATACTTTATGGAATCACCTGTCACCAAACTGTTCCTTCAAGAAAAAGAAGCAGTATCATGTGTAGTCCTAATTTAAGATGCATTGCAGAAAACTAAAAACCACATTCAGAAAACTCACCAGAACTCAAACAAGACAGGCTTTGCTGTCTATTTCTTCTAGGGCTACCTACAACATCCAGAAAAGAAAGTGGAAAAATAAAAGAGAATTACAGTTCAAGCCAGAACACACAAGTGCCTCAACTATCAGTTTCTTTTTCCATTGGCTGATGGTATGTTCAGCAGTAAAAATTAGCACTACAAGCTTAAATTATTTAGAAAGTTCACGATGAATGTCCAATAAGCCAAGCATTTATTCTTCTCTTTCCATTACAGTGACTACACTTCAGTTACGCCATGCAGCAGCTTTTTTTTTACTCATTTATAAACAATTACAGATAATTAAAGCACCCAAACATCTATAATGGCATCATAGTAATTTTTTTCCACCAGTATGGTCCAGGAAATATAAGTGAACAGCATTTTCAAATGTGCTATCAATCAAGTTAGACATAAATGGAGGCACTGCAAAGGTTCATTTATCCTTACTGTATTTTTTTTTAGGCCACATGAAAAGTGACCCAAGAACTTCATTATTCTGAAGACTATTAAACTGGCACTCTTGAGGAGTGGAAGTGGAAAAGTAATGCACTAATGTCTATAAAAGGTCTGTTGACACACCTATCAGCTTCCTTCAGGCTTCACAGAGCATGGGATTCTACAGCAGGTGTATCAGTAGGAAATAATCCGGCTTTGCACACAACTGTACGTGTTTACTTCACCTCAGCCATGCAAATGCAGTCTTGACCCCAAAGTGAAAATTTTGCCTCCCAAAGTACACCTGAGGATTCACATCTATTATTTTGTTTCCCTCAGAGGAAATTGACAGTTTTAATTGGAAGTTAAAGTAAGCAAAGTGAAGTAAATATCATCCTCAGTAGCCAAAGCCGATCAGCAAGCTTGCACAAGAGTCTTGCTGAAACTAAACACAAACCTGAGAAATCTAGTCTGAGTTGCCCTGCAAGTGTATCTTATAAACAGGTGACAAAGCTTCACTTAACAGACATTATAAAGCAGTCTGAGCCCTCACGGGATGCAACTTTCAAGCAGATAGTGGAAAATGAATGCCCTGAATTTTGACCCCCTCCCCTAAGATAAAGCCAACATAAATAACACTTCACAGAGTCTCAAATACTACGAACTGCAATGAGATATCCAGTCTACTCTTTCTCCATTACTCTGAATTCATAAAGCATAGCTGCTCTTTGAAGAGAGAGGAATTCAAGAACACGAGGGAAAAAACTGCTTGACACAACAGCTGCTTACCTCTAGTGTCACTGACTTTCCTTGCAGAGAGCAGTGGCCCAGCTGCTTTTGGTGTGCACTGGTTCTGTGAAGTGGCCCTGGCCTTGGCTCCTAGAAACAGAAACTTAAGATCAGGTTTGAAAGTAGAATAATGTCAACTTTAAAAATGTAATATTATACGTCTTTAATTGCCAAGTACAAGACACACAAATCTACTCAAATACAGTAAGAGACCCCCTTACGTAGGCTATGTTTAAACAGCTTTGCTTCACCAGAACTCATATTGGAAGACATAAAAAGGTGATTTTTAATAAAGCTTCTAAGCATTAGAAAACACAGGTAAAAATTCCACTTCAGCACTAAGATCAAATTACACCAAGTCTCAACACAGCAGTAAATATGACTGCTATGAAAACAGTCTGAAAGAGACCTCCAGAGGCCAGCAACCCAGCCTCCCACTCAGAGCAGAGGCACTAACAAGATGAGATCAGCTAACCGTGCTTTTGTCTAGTCAAGCCTTGGAAGCCTTCAGTAAGGGAGGCTTTACAGCTCCACTGCGCAATGCTGCATCTCCCACTCCACAATTCACAGGTATTTTTCCATTGCCATTTTATCTGATGTGACTGAGAAGACTTTGACACCATTGCCTTTGTAGCTGTCCTTTGCAAGTTACTGCAGTCTGCCACAACATCTCCCCTTTCATCTTTTTGCCTGACAACACAACTTCAACTCCCTCAACTTCTCTTCACAGGTTATGTGGTTACAAACCTTAACCATTTTCTTAAGTCTCCAGTTTCAGAACAACCTTCTTGAACCAAAAAGTCCCCAAAATTCAACAGAGTAGTCTAAGAAACACAGAGGTGAGGGGCACATTTCTAGTGCCCAGGTCACTGAAGATACTGAGCAAAGTGTTGGACCCCAACAGAAAGCATCAGCTTGTCAGACAGACGTACAATTTGTGTTTGTTTCCAAGTGATTTACAGTTTTCAGCAAATTCTGCTGCTTTTAACAGTTTACCATTTAAAAGTATGTCATTATAGCATGACATTTGGCAGGCATCTCCTATTTTTTTTTCCAACTATGTCAGATACCAGCTTAAAACCTAATCCTAAAAGGGAGCATAGTGTTTAATTAGGTTTATCCAATTACCTCAAACAGTTTACCACAAAGGTGGGCAGCAGCAAGCTGATTATAAGTATGATTAAGGAGACACAGACAGTAAAGTTATTTATGTGCTCCCACTATGTCTGAAGTTGATCAGATATAAGGTTGTCAACTGTTGTTTGTGGGTTAAATGGAAAAGAACTGTATGCCAATCAAGGTTTTCTAGCTCAACTAGGAACCAGAACCAAAGTAAAACACTATATAGATGAAATAGTACCATTGCCCTGTCTGCTTTACAAGTTAGAGCAAACCCCTGCTTCCACTTCAGTCCAGAAAATTATTGAGAAAAAAACAGCATGAAGAGCTAAACTGTTTCTTGGAAATATGGGACAATGTCACTCATCTATGAAAGAAGATACTTCATCTAGTAACACCTCACTTGAAAAAATATATATGTCCCCATCTCCCAAGGTCTCCTCTGTCTTGAGCAAAGCAAAGGTAATGCAAAGCCTGCATGATGATGAGGACAACCATACTCTCAGAATAAATTCAGGGTAAGTCTACCCCACAGATTACTGTCAGAACCAGAGGCTGCACCTGAGCTTTGTGACAGAAAAGAATGCTTCTTAAAGTAATGTAAGCCCCATGCAATGACACTTGCCACATAGCAAAGCAAATGTAGGCCCTGTACTGAAATATCCCAGTCAATTATGACAAAACACATTTTAGCTTTCCTAAGAAACCTTACAAAACTTAAAGGACCACTGATGTGATTTTACTTCCTCAGACTGTTTTCCCAGACCACTATTTAATAAACTCTGTTTCAGGAGATAGTCACCTACAAAGTGTAAGGTAACATAACAGTAGCAACTAAAATTTCACTGTCTACAGACCTATATACCTTTTGGAGTTGACTTCAGTGAAAGTAATCTAGATCTTGGTACTGCTTTCAGAGGGATGGATTCTGAAGTACCATTCTGGCAGGTTGGTTTTGAAGGACATGCTCCGTTCTTGATGATGGTGGCACCTGCAGCTGCAAAACAGAACAACAAAGAACTTGCTCTAGACAATATCTAGTATAGGGGAAATGAAGTTCTAAACCAAGTCTGGCTTACTGGAGACTAAAGTTAAGAGAAACACAAGTTGAGACAAAAATATCATGATCGCCTGTGACACCTTCAGTACAGACTAACTTTAACACTTCTCAAAATTAGACATACAGCTTTGATGTATGCATAAGAGGAATATGTATACAAAGAAGTGTATTTGAGATGGGTAAACTACAAGTCTGAGCTAGCTGTACAAAACAAATACAGAACACAAGTCAGCATAAGCAAATAAAAGCATCATCTGTACACAAAGACTTCTTCATGCAACACCTTTCTCTGTTCTGCCTCAATTGGGCTAAGTGCACTATTATACAGGACAGGCCTCCCCAGCAGACTTGGCATCTCCTCTATCCTACTAAAAAAAGAGAAGTGAGCTCAACTGTATTCACCAGGTACAAAACAAATTCTAAGAAAGGTTCCTATAGTGTGTTCACAAAGGTAACCTCAGTGATTGCAGACTGCCTCTCCAACCCAAGGGAGCTGAAATCACACAGCAAAACACTGCCTGCAAAAGGAAGCACACCCAACATGGGAAAGGCAGGGCAATAACCAATTGCAGTCTCAAATGCAAACGTCATTTCGACTTAACAGGGCAACTGCTACAGAAAACAATTTGCTCCATTTCATAGCTTACATTTATTAAGCTGACATTGATTGTAAAAAGAAACATTCTGTTGAAATCTGGGGGAAACACTCCTAGAGTAAGCATATATTGAGCACATTTTGGTTCAGGTACCAAAAAAAAAAATAAATAGGTACACTAATACTCTAAATAAGTAAGAAATTTACATAGTGTTTACCAGAGACAAGCAAAAATTAAGCATGGTGGAATAGTTGTCACACTCACTTTTTTTTTCCCCCCTTCTAGTCATCAAAACAAAAACTAGAGAGGTGTCAAGCTTGCTTCAAATCAGTGTTTTAATAAGGCTGATTGTCTTACATTTAATAAAAACTAACAAATTGTTAATCAAAGGATAGTTCAATTAAATGTGCTAGTATAAACCATTTATATTAACTGCTTCAAAAAGATGCTTTTGGCCACTAATCCATAAGTATTTAATCACAGAAAGAGGGATAGAATTGCTTTGCCTTTTAGAAACACATTCAAGTGAAGTCCTCCACTTCAGGTTGTGTTTTTTTAAACTCAAGTCAGGGTATCTGTAAAAGCACAAAAGCTATGTATCTGCAAAAAACTGAGGAGCAACTTGCAGAACAACTTGCATAACACAGCCATAGCAAAGTTATCCTGCAGAAACCTGACTATGATCAACATCAGATGATTTACACCAATTTGTTCTAGGAAATCATGAAGCCTGAAGCAGACATTAACCTTGCCTGTACATCACTAAATTAAGGACTCTTGATCAGAGTTCAACCCAAGCAGCTATCTACAAGTTGCTGTGCTACTTTCTACTAAATCAGAAGCATGGCATGCAAGTAACACTTTACTAAGTGCACACTTCTGCTCCAGAACTAGTCCGGGTACTGCTTTATCCTACTGGAAGCTCTCAGGCTTCAGCTACTTAGGCTGAATGCAATAAAACAAAAAAACAGGGACAACGTGCCAAGTTTGATCACTATACAGTTCAAAGATGGTTATTCGTAGAATTAGAAGTAGCTACTGCAATCTTGATGAAAGGCAAACAAATGTATAAAGTGATCTCACCCCAGTTAAGCTCTTCAGGGCTGAAAAACTCATTGAAAGAATTTTAGTGAAGCACTGCCTGTGCAGAAATCAGTTACACAACTTCTGAAGCTATTTTCTTTGTATGCAATTATTATAAATAAATTCTGAGTTGGGGTTTTGTTCAGAGTTTTAGTATTCCAGCATTAGTATTTTCAGCTTGGCACCAAAATTGAGGATTACTGTTAGAAATTCAATTTTTCAATGCTCAAGCTGACAGCTTGCACATAAAACGTGCTTTTATAAACAACAGCATTTCAAAAACTCCCTGATTTCCAAACTTCTCAAAATAGTAAGTCTTTTCAGAAGAAAGAATCGCAAAACTTGAGTGCTCATTAGACACCCCCCTGCCCCCACAACGCTGCCAGAAGAAATTACCGACCCAAAGCCATCCTGTAACAAAGGGCTGAGCTGACACAGCAGAAGAAACAGGCTTCTGTATTTTTTCCCCTCTGATAACAGAAGGCAAACTCCTTTAGTAAAACAAGCCAACCGACTGTCAATTTAATGCTGCTGACAGGATTACAATAGGTTGTCATAAATTTCATGACATTCAGAGAATAAGCCTCTCATCTTGATCCTTGTGTGTCCCACCAACCTAATAAAACCTTTTAGGTTTACAAACAGATATTTAATTTTACCTGGCATCATTGTATAGGAGACTAAGTGCAAGGAAAAACAAGAACAGCACTGTATTAGAACAAGGTAAATTCAGTAGTTCGTTTGAATTTGCTCCAGTCATAAAAACTTCACTAACACATCAATTCTATGCAACCTAAATTCATTATACTCACAAAACCTGACCATCATACATAAATCATTCTCATCAAGTGTAAGAAATTAAAATCACCTCACAGAAAACCAGCAACTCAAAACACTGCATACATTTACCAACCTCCACAAAATAAAACACATGCTTTAAAATAGCAATCAAAAAGAACACAACCTACTTCTCTTCCCAGTAAACGTGGCTAACAAAGGAAAAATGCAAAAGCTGTAAGATCCCACTACCAGCAGTGTCAGTAAGGTAATATCATAGTGGCTTCCCGTGTCAGTCGGTGGTGTTAGTGTAGAATTGATGAAAATAACAGGAGAAAAATGAGTTTCTGTGCAACTGCGGAGTCCTCCTGGTATAGTCATTTAAACAAAAAGATCAAAGCAAGTTTAAAGCCAAAGAGACTGCAGCCATGTTCAACCTCTCATATTGCTCTTGCTTGCTCTTCGTGAATCAGAGTGGAAAAAAATTGTAAGCTTCAAGGCAGTGGACAAAACAGATCTAATCAGCTAGCAAATCAGGCTAAATAAGGAGTCATCTGTTCGGATACTTAATCTGAATACACGTCTTTGTTAGGAAGCGACGACCCTTCCCTTTGTTGAAGGCAGCAGTAAAATGAAGAGAGGACAAAGCTGCCTAGGAATTCCAGACACAGTCCTAAACCTGAACAGCACAAGTCAACATGGCTGTCACAGTAACCAAACCAACCTGATTACATAGGACCGGGCACTGCACATTTTATTACTACACATGCTCTTATTCCTTTGAGAAGCATGCTAGGTCTCAGGGGTTTTTAACGAAGGCACTAGAGGGAAACCAGAAAAAGAGCAAAGGGGAAATGCATTTGAATATGTATGCATATGCGCATACGTAAACTACAGAGGGTGTTGAATCGCAGCTCTTTCTCAGGCTATTGAAGATAGATTTAAATGACATCTGGCACAAAGGCAAGGCCTCTGCCCAGCCTCCAACATACAACAGATGAAGTGATACTAACAGAAGATTTGAGTAAGTATAGCGGGGAATACTAATGTGTCTGACCGTGAGTTGTCATATTTTTGCCCCTAGATCTCCTACAGCTGCTGGTACAGACCCTTTGTAGAGCTCCAAAACAAAAGTAAGCTCTATTATTTTTTTGTCTCAAGTTTCAATCGAGACAAATTTGTTTCATGTCATCCACTAACGTTTACAGTCACTTTAGCAATTATACATATTTACCCGTGCAAAGTTTACCCTTCTAAAAGCAGTTTCACTTACCTGCTTTTTGATTCTACCTACACATTTTGCCTTTAAACCCTGAAGGCAGATATAATCTAGTTTAAAAAATAAGGGTGCTAAACAGCAAAACCCTGTTCCAAGTAATACGGGAGGTAGTCCATTCCCACCCTTCAGACTCACTCCTGATTACACTATATACAGACACAAGAAAACTTCTCAAGACGACATGCTGGTGTTCTAATGTTTCAGGACAGAAGGAAAGCTGTACTGAAACCTCTACTCAAAATCTGAGGCTCAAAGCTCCTTTAGGTGACATGTCTTAAGAGGGAAAGTTGTAAACTGAGGCAAAAAGAGTAATACCCCGAACTAAAAATAAGCAGTACACGTTTTTGCTGGACAGAAAGGGGATTAGTGGGTTTTTTCCCCCAACAAGCAGTTGGTGCTGGCTAGCTGTTAAAACCCATAACCACTGTGAATACTTACAGTTACTGCTGAAAAGACTTCGTTCACTCTGAGTACTGCTGACTGATGAGATGCTAGGTGTTCTCTCAAACACTGATCTTTTAATAGGCACTTGGGATTTGGCGAGTGGTTTACTGAAGTTAGCACAGGAGGTTGCAGAAGTTTTCATGGAGGCATGCTTCTCTCTTGCTGAAGATCCTATAATTGTCAATTGAGGGGGAAAAGGGAGGGAGAGATAAGAACGAAAGAAGTTAGAAAGAAGCTTAAACAATTGCTGCTTCTACAGATTTGCCTGCAAGTGAAAAAAAGATTTACACACATAAAAAGGCTTAACCTACCTCATACATCAACATGGTAAAAAAACTGCCGTGAACTCAGAAAAAAAAAAACAGTTCCCAGGATTTAAGAAATCCTGCTTTACCTGCATATTGACCTCAGGAACAATTGAAGAGCTTTACAGACTGGCCTTCAAGGCAGACATTTACATGCACGACACCTTTCCTGCATTCTCCTACCTCTGTATTATGGTTCGCTGTACTGGCAATCCCCTAAAGCCACAAAACCTTCAGCTCACAGATAATCCAAGAAAGATCCTTTCATTTGATCCTGCCTCCAAAAGAGAGATTTCTCCTTCACGGTCTCCATTTGACAGAGCACTCTGGAAGATAGTTATCCTTCCAAGGACAAAGGCAGCACTAGAGTACAAAACTCTGTTGCATTTGCATAACACACTGAAAACTGGCTAGCTCTGCAGAACTGGTTAAACAGCACTCCCTGGAACCACGTTCTTAATGGCCAGCTGGTGCAGACATTTCTGCATTAACTGCTTTCACCTGAGGTTGAATACAAACGCACAATAGCTAATGGAATCTATATAGGAAACAGGTGTGCCACCTTCAGGTGGGACTTCACTCTTGTACTACTCACAGAAAGTGCAGTTGCTTTTGTAATACAACAAAGTATGTTTGTAAAAAAGCATCTGAACTTCTGATGTCACTGCCACTTTTGAGTCTGACAGACAGTTTATCTTACTTGGACTACACAGTCCCAGAGTCAACCCAGATCAATCAGGTTTCTATTTCAAGTGAATTCCCCTCCCTTTATTCTTGTCACTACAAACCACACTTTAATGTTGCTTAAGCCATATAAGAAACACCTGAAACACAACAAAATTAGCTAGCAACTCCACTTTGCTCAACATCAGTTTTGCTGCAAGACCTCCACTCTTAAACACCAACAACCCACGAATTTGTAGTAAGGCCAAAGTAAGACATTCAGGGGATTACACTAAGATTTAAGCAGGAAAAACATTTATGCTCAATGTTTGCTTTTCAACAGTAGGTGGTGTGATAGGATTAGGTAACATCTCAAAACATCCTTTATCAAGCACACAAAACCAGCAACAGCACTAGTAAAAGGAATGCACATCCAAGCTGTTTCCTTCATCTCAACTCATTAAAGACAATCAGTACACACAACACATCCTAAACGTGCATTAGTGTTCTATATAATACTATTCACTGAATGTAACACACAGGCTTCAATGAACCATTAAACATACTTGGTCAGGTGTCTCTTTAGAGATGCACGTTTACTACTTGTTTGGCAATGCCATGCAGAACTGTTTTATTGTAGCCTAGTGTTATGTCTCCAAGACAAAATTATGAGCCATACCTTAGAAGTTTTTATAAGCTACTGTAAAGGACATTTGAATATATCCAACGCACTAAAGAGCATCCAGAATTTGCCTTTGTGGTACTATAAGAACACCATCAACTACAAGCTCAGACTTACTGAAAGTGCCTCTGAAACTCAGCACCCCAGGCAACACATCTGAAATAACTTCTGCATTTAACACCAAAAATTTTCCAAAAATAGAGCCTGTCCCATGTGAAGTTCATACAGCAAATCTGGCAGCTTTATAAAACTTCCCATGTCGTTTCCTAAGCCTTGTTTCATTAATGGATTAACATACTAAAAAAAAGTAATCCAGACCAGTCAGAAATTCCTTTTTCTAAGTAGCCTCTCACAAAAACTAGGTTAAAGGATCAAACAAACCCCACCCTGCCAAACACAAACAGAAAACAAAAAAAGCCAAGAAAGGGCTACTGTACAAACACTGCATGTTAGGTTTGCATGACACAGTAAGTTCAAGGTTTACCTTCCAAAAGGCAGTTAGAGAACCACATGCAGCTCATCACCTGCATTTTGTTTAAGGGTAGCATACTCGATTGCTTTTGTGCTGCAGTTGTTCATCCAAATCCTGCTTTCTTCACAGTGATTTTAATTTAAGAGGAAGTGTGTGAAAATACTCAGTCTCTTCTAATACAGCATGTTCCCTCTACATTATCTACAGCCAGTCTGCCTGCCTGCAGACACTGGAACATGGCAGTGCTCTAAATCAGCTGTCAATTCAAACCCATTCAGTAAGAACTGCGAACCCTGGGATGTGCAGTTTCATACACGGGTCAAACAGATGACCTTTACTCTTTTCATAGTTGTTCTGCACTGCTCAGTGCTTTGCTATAAGGCTTCTATTAAAGTAATTAGTCAAGCACTCTAACACATTTTTTGGAAGCCCAGCTTAAGGGAGAACTTAAGTTAGGAGACAAGATCATTAGCAGCTATTCGAGGTGTAAATTCAACTAACACCAACGTTGTCAAAGAGTATTTCTTTCAATACCATTCCCTAAGAAGAGAGTCACACAGAATTAAATGCAAAGGTTTTGAAGACATAAGCAGGAAGACAAGGTTTGGAAATAAGCACAAAAGCAGGATATTAAGCAAACCACGATCAAAGAAAACCAACAAGCAATAGCATCAGAGTAGCAGGCTTTCATCAGTTATTGAATCTGGTCACTGATGTGGAATATTAGAAATATCATATTCCTCTACAATGAGGTAATGAGTTGGCGATTCTCTAGAAAAAATAAAGCCTCCACACACAATCATCATGGTACTTCAAAGTTCTCTTGTACTGGAATGGAAATAAGCAAAAAACCCCAAGCTCATTTTTCAAGAAGCTGTGAAGTAAAATTTCATATCCTTACTCGATCATCTCCTCATGCAGGTCATTACTGCCAAGAAGAAATAAAGGCTTCCTTTAAATGCTACTGGAGCCTGAGAAACTAAGAGAATAAACATCTGGTTGTACTGGTGAACTTTGGGACTTTGTTGACATCAAGCAGAGTGTAAAGTTGAATGTGTATTCAATGGTTCTGAGATTGTGTCCTCCTCCATCTCAACACATTTCACATCTAGAACTGAGCACACAGCAACTCATATTTACAGAGTTACACCACATTTGGAAATAAATGGTTTTAAGTCTTTCCCAAAAAGACACTTAGGGCAGACTAGGTGCTAAAGAAGCCTTGGGAAGGATGCTTTTTGTTGTTGCTGTTTTTATTTAAGCCTGAAGTTAACAGCGGTAGTTGATCTGGCCTTGCATTGCCTTAGCTTGTGAATACATCAAGGTTTGGATTTTTGTCTTATGCTTTTCTCATTTTTTCTAGAAGTTTAAAAATCCAGAGGGGTCTATTTTAATAGAGCAAAACTTCTTAGCTTAAAAAAAAAAAACAACAACAAAACAACAAAAAACCCAACAACAACAACACCAAAAAACACAAACCCACCAAAGCAATTAAGCACAATGATAAAAGCCCAGTCTAAGTCTACAGTACAAGGTCTTTATGAAGTGAGGGGAGTAAATCTTTAACAAAATATGCCACTTTTAAATATTGGAACAAGTAAATAATGGAAAGACAAACTGGACTTTGGTGTTGTTCCCAGCAGACTGATCTTAACATAAAGAGCCTTTATGGTTGTTTCGAGCCCTGTACCACAGCAGCACTGCTAACATGTTTCTGACAGTCACAAGCTCCTCAAATAGGAAATTATCAGTTACATAAATTATGCTATACATATATCAGCATTCTTTCAAAGAAGGAATTGTTACAGCATATTTCATAGTTATACCAAAGACCTACAGTTAATCTCTTTATAGTTATCTCTCCCCTTTCAAGTTTCAGATTACTACCAAAATTACTGAGAAGGTAGAACAGAGCTATGTTATGCTGTTTGTAATGCCTCCAATGCTAAACACAGAGAAGGTGAAGTTACTGCTAGGTCTTGAAATATTTATAAGAGGTTTTTTTGAGGCATAGCAGCTGATCAGAGAACACTTTACATATGAAGGCAAGAGCCAATTCGCCACCTGGTGCAGAATTCCGTGGTATTTTTCCTGTTCACATCCAATGCTTCAGAATGTGTTCCTTTTTTGGCACAGGTATCAAGAAACCAGGAGCAAGATAGTGTCAAAAATACAACTAGGCTGCCAGCAGCCACGCAGGTAGGTACTCATGTGTTCCTCCTCTTGCAACTTGATACTCTCTGACTAGAATGCTGATCTATGAGACCATTATATTAGTAGTTAACCACCAAACCCTTTTCCTTCTCTCAAATGCTCCCATTGTCAAGAGTGACAGGGGTGGGGGTGTCAGTTATGGGGAGAGGGAGAACAACATTCAGGTGGCTCTACTGTTGAAGTTTGCTTTCCCCCTTCCTATTTGGCCCAGATTTGAAACATGGCCCATTTCCTCCAGTGTAAACCCTTCCACAGTCAGAGAGACTTCACTCTTCCTCATCTTCCCTCAGGCTGAGCTCCCTGCATGTGATCTCTCCAGACTCTAGAAATGGGTCTTCCCTCCCCAGCCTCAAATCCAAACTCATGCCTCTTCTCCCATCACCGGTATTGTTTGCCATCATGTTGCCTGCTATATTGGCTCCATTTTAGGCTTTAACTTCTGTAGGCTCAAGTAGAGCAGTCCCATGAGAGACCATAACTGAACCATGCTGCCATGTCCTACAACCTCAGGCAGAGCAGTCTCCAGACAGCAGGTACTTCCACAACAGTTTCCCAGGGCAGAGGCACAGTGGTGGCAAAGCTTGACTACTCCACTTTTGTCAGGAGATGGTCATAAGCATTTTGCATCCTGACTTAAACTCCAATTGCTGTCTTGAATAGAGATATTGGAAACTTCTGTCCATTTAGGAGTAGTGGGCTGAAAACTTTAATCAACATACTACAAGGAAAGCTGAAGTAAAAGAAAACCAACAACCACATGCAATTCTTGTTCATCTTTTCATACCATGCACTGGGAATGTTTTGAGTTTGCAGATTTTATACCTGTATTACCCATATATGTTTTATATTCTCTGTTCCAGGAGTTTATGTATTGCTTGCATGAAGAAGGAACCTCACTTTAGCAAAACTCCCAGAGTAATCCCCATATCTCTCCTCCTTTACACCTCTGCCCTCAGACAATTCAGAACTAACAAGTACAGGTGAAGAGTAATTTGAAGACACACCAGCATGTCCTTGCAAGTAAATGACTAGGTACCAAGAAATTCCCCTTCAGGGAAGTGGTGCACACCTCATCCCTAAAGAATAATGTTCTTACAGGTACATCCACATTTCTAACAGCACTGGGATATCAGAGGTTAGTATCAGCTGCTGCAGGTATGATCATGCTTCTTGCTGTTGGTATAACACATTAAAACATCCATGTGGCTAATCACAAATCACCTGTAAAAGTTTGGGAACATATGTGAAATTCCCTAAGTATGGTCATTGATGGCATCAGAAACAATGCTGTCAGTAAGAAAAGCTCCCTTTTGGAATATATAAGTCAGTAGACTATTCGAAATACAAAACAAAGATCAGTGAAATCCACCTTCAATTTCCACTTCTGTCCATGCCCAAAAAACCCAGAGGATCACACCCAAGAATGCCACACCAGAGATGAAACAATGTGCTTTTAAATCATTCTTTTTAACAGATCCTGTATTACCTCAAACACAAAACCCCTTTTACTTGTGGTCATTTCTCATGGTCAGTTTGACTTTAAAACTAAATAGGAAGCGTCTATTCCAAACAGTTGCTTTTTATGGTGAAACTTAGGTAAGACTTGCAATATACAAGCAGTACTAATCCCACAGCAAGAGCTCCTTGTTAAAAGAAAGTAACTAAAGAGCTGATGCCAAAGTTATACCACATTTGTCTACTAGTATATATGACTAAAAGCAAACTGACTGAGCTGAATTCGGATTATTTTATGCCTCATTTCTGACTTCAGATTGTAAATTGACCATTCCATACCTCAGTGACCAACACCTAGGAAAGAGACTTAAAGGTCAACATGGGGCACATGGATATATATTAGGAACCTCATGCTCCATGGAGACACACATACTGGTTTCATCTTTCCTACCCCTCTGAAGGGGAATATGAAAGCTTTATGTTCACTTTTAACACAAAATTGAATTACTATAATGAAGCTCTGTGTACGTACTAAAGAAAGGGGAAAAAGGATCAAGTAATCTGGACTCTTAAGGAAATGTAATGATTCTGAATGAGTTAGCATGAGGAACCTGCTATTAGCAGTCATAAAAAGCTGTCTGTTCTGCAAAGTGAGAAGAGAAAAAAAGGCATTAAAAAAGACTGGTTGAAACCAAATTTTAAACTGTACTTGTAAACTCTGATGCCTTTCAGAGCTGTTCAAGTATATGGATACCTCTCTAATCCAGCATCTTGAGAAATGTGCTGACTGTTTGAGACCATGAAAGATAGATGTTTGTCTTCTAAAACATTCTGGTTTCCTCTTGGCAGCATGTCAATCCAGTTTTAGAGTCACATGGTAGATAGCAGGGATGATACAAGCTGGAAAATGATTTGCAGTAACCATGTTTGGTTTACCTCCCAGTTCAGTGTCAGAACAGATACTCAAGGATTCTGGGAATGCTTACAGCAACTAAATTGCTTTGGTTCTGCTTCACTAGTATTGTGAAAGGCTATACCAAAAAGTCCTGAATTATCAAGTGCATGCATGTTTCCAGCTGTATGAAAACCCATTAAACCCAGTTTGTTTCAATTTTCCATCTGAAAAGCCTCTTTGTGCAGTAAGCAGCAACACCACACAATAATGCTCACAGCCTTCATTTGTCATGGCCTGTTTTGGTTTTAATTTTGGAAGCCTCTCTGAATTAAACATTTAAGTGTAAAATCAAGCCAAAATTCAAATGAAGGAATTTTGCAATCAAGTAACAAGCAAATCAACATTTCGAAGTAACAGTAAACCTCCTGTGGTCTAGTACAATTAAACATATTTCCTGTAGTATACAGGGACTAATTTTTCCTATGTTTCAGCTAGTTGAAGAACACCAGAAAAAGCTCTTCAGTATCGTCAAGTTTTCAACATGAAAAGGTCTCACTTGTTCAAAACCTTTAAAAGTAACACAGAACTCACACTCAAGTTTTTACCACTCTACTTAGAAGCCTTCAAAGCACTAGCAAAAGAAAGAGTGAGTACCACTGGACCAGACTCATGGAAAATGCAAGTAAAGCACAGAGTCAAAACACTGCTAACTAGATATCACTGAATTGAATCAGACAAACTGGTACCCAAAACTTCAAAAATATCTATCAAAGAAAGACATTTTGGTCACAAAGGTGATTTGCATAGCTCCCATTAATTTCTGGAAGTCTTTAATAGAAGTAGACAAACAACATTTTTTTGCTTTCACACCCTCAATTGTTTCAGTTACATATAAGGCTTGATAGAGCTCTCATTGCTAAGTCAATAACTGTATCAAGTGTTATATAGTGGGAAATTAAAGGATTGGTATAATTTTAAAGCTGGAATTATAGGTCAAGCATTAGCATATCTTTGTCAGTGACATGGACAGAGGCATTGCATACACTCTCAGCAAGTTTGTTGACGACACCAAGCTGTGTGGTGCAGCAGACATGCTGGAGGGAAGGGATGCCCTCCAGAGGGACCTGGACAGGCTGGAGGGGTGGGCACAAGCCAACCTCATGAGGTTCAACAAGACCAAATGCAAGGTCCTGCATCTGGGTCGAGGCAATCCAAGCACAACTACAGTCTGGGCAGTGACTGGCTGGAGAGCAGCCCTGAGGAGAGAGACTTGGGGGTGCTGGTGGGCAAGAAGCTCAATAGGAGCCAGCAGTGTGCACTTGCAGCCCAGAGGGCCAGCCAGATCCTGGGCTGCATCAGGAGAAGTGTGGCAAGCAGGTCGAGGGAGGTGATTCTCCCCCTCTACTCTGATTGAGTGAGACCTCACCTGGAGTACTGCATCCAGTTCTGGAGCCACTATTACAAGAGGGATGTGCAGATGCTGGGAGCACCTCTGGAGAAAGGCCACAAGGATGCTCAGAGGGCTGGAGCACCTATCCTATGAGGATAGACTCAAAGAGTTGGGGCTGTTCAGTCTGAAGACGAGGAGGCTCCCAGTGACCTTCCAGAATCTGAAGGGGGCCTACAAAAAAGCTGGGAAGAGACTTTTTAGGATATCAGGGAGTGATAGGACTAAGGGGAATGGAGTGAAGCTGGAGGTGGGGAGATTCAGAGTGGATGTGAGGAGGAAGTTCTTCAGCATGAGAATGGTGAGAGCCTGGAATGGGTTGCCCAGGGAGGTGGTTGAGGCCACATCCCTGGAGGTGTTTAAGGCCAGGCTGGATGAGGCTCTGGCCAGCCTGCTCTAGGGTAGGATGTACATGCCAATGGCAGAGATGTTGGAACTTCCAACCCTGACTGATTCTATGATTCTATAATATCAGGAATCTCACTTGCAGATGAAGATCTTTTTCTTCACATACTTTCAGGTAGGTTGTAGACAGCAATAGAAGTTAACAAAAAAGGCAGTGGTGGACATTCACATTTTAAGATCTGAAGTAAATAATTTAGATATCTATTTTATGTTGTCCTAACACAAATCATACCATTTCCTGTGACTCAGACAGTCACAGTGCTTTGGTACAGTTGCACCAGTCGTTAACATGCAGTTGTTGGAGCAGGCTGACAGTTGAGGAACTTGGAGTGATGTTCCATGGGACCACCAGAGCTCCTTTAGTTTCTTCAATCACTCTCCAACTCCTTTCAAATGACAGAGAAGACACTGGCTGTTCTCAAGCCATAATACCTCACCTATTACTCCTCCACAGTGGTTATGTACATTCAATTAGAAGGCTGTACACGTTTGCCAGGAACAAAAACCAGGAGTTGTTTTCATTTCAGGACTGGTTCAAAGCCCTGAATGAGGGCTCCAAAATTACACATGCCTTCCAGTAAAAAACAGCTAAGTCAAACACCTTACTCTGTGTCTTGAATGCTAATAAACATTTTCACCAGTGGAAAAATAACAGAGGTATGCTACTTGCCACCCAGCAACACGGAAAACTACTATGCTGAGGGCTCTGGGATTGTTCATCCTAGAGAAGATTCTGAGCTGACCTTAAAGCTGCCTTTCAATACCTGAAGGGATGCTGCAGGAAAACGGGTGAAGGACTTACACAAGTCTGCCTAACAAGAGGACAAAGGGGAATAGTTTTAAGCTGAAGGAGAGCAGGTTTAGACTGGATCTTAGTAAGTTATTCAGTACAAGGGTGGCAAGACTCCAGAATAGGTTGCCCAGAGAGGTTGTGGAAGATTTCTCCCTTGGGGTGTTCAAGGCCAGGCTGGATGAGATTTTGAGCAGCTGAATCTAGTTGATGTTCATCCCTGCAGGGAGGTTGGAGTAGATAATCTCTAAGGTCCCATCCAACCTAAGCCATTCTACGTAATACAGCTTTGCCATTTCACAAGTTACTTGGCCACACAATCAAGTTGGGCTCACCTTTTAGAGTGATTTCTAATTCAGCCAAGATACACCAGAACTGGAGAATGGCAATTGGCAACTTTTTGAAAATAACTTTATGCATAGCTTAACATGCTCTGCAAATAGTCTCAAAAAAGCCTGTTATGAGCTTTCTTCTTTTGTTCTCCCGTTTTTGGTACCATATGAGGGGTTCTCCTTTGAAGCCATGCTTCCTACTGAATTAATGCATAACCTCTGAAAATTTAAGCTGTACATTTATTTTATTTCTCGGTTTTAGGGGAGATTCCTGCTTCACACTTAAAAATCTGCTGCTCACAAGCTCTTGATTTCTCTGGGAAAAATACATTTGTGACAGATGGGCTGCTTCCCTTTCTCATCGTAGAGATGAGAGGCATCACACAGCTATAACATAACATCTCTCATTCAGTGCATTTAATGGACTCACTACACTGATTTGTCTTTGAGCCCAGCAATATAAACACAGCCAGCAACTAGTTAAGAATCAGGATGTGGACATTTTTAAGACTTGGCTTGACAAATTCCTCAATAACCTAGTCTGAATTTATTGCTGACCCAGTTTGAGGCAAGTGAGGGGCTGGACTACACAAACTTCAGAAGTGCTCTTCCATCCTGGATTTAGCTAGTCTGTCTGTGGTCTGGAGAAATCCTCACTTCAAACAACTGTGCAACTACTGAGTTATTTTCCTGTGCTGCTGAAAGTATATCAAGGCACAAGTTTAATACTAGCATTCCAATGACTTAACTGTATGAAAAAGGTATTCCCTACAGGAAAGTTTTACCTAAAGCAGGTAACTGGCTTTGGTTTACGGACTGTCACTTGGCCACACTAAGTTCATATACAGCTTTATTTTAATAGCTTTTTAGAAGGCCAGGGTAAGCAGCAGTAGATAGGGTTTTGTCTGAAAGCTGTGGTCACATCATACAGCAGGGCTTTGGTGCCATACCAAGTAACTCCTACCTTTCCCCTTCCTTGCTTCTCCCACCCTGTACTCCCATGCTCTGATCACTGCTATGTGATACCTAGTTCACTGAGCAAGCCCCTCACATTAGTAAGGCTCAAGTCAGAGAGCGGTCTATACCCACTTTGAGGGATGCATCCCATAAAAGACTAGAGATACAGATTTTTATCATGCTTTGCTACCTATATGTAATTAAAAGGAGTATTTTGGACTGGTTTATAATCCTAGATTGAGTGGGTTTAAAAAAAAGAACAGGTTGTACAGGGTATAGTTGGGTGTGCACACTTTCCAAATTACAGTGTATTGCATGCAGCCATTTATAGCCAGGCTACCTTTGCTATTACCTATTACTGCCACACATGGTTTTAAAAAAGCACATAACCTACAAGAAACACTAACAATGCTTTTACTGAATGCAGCTTCTTCCAGTCACCAGATCTGAACAGCAGCCTACAGATCAGCTGTGAGATTTGTCCCCACCTTGCCCTTGGTATTAATCAGTCTGACTTAATTAGCAGCCAAAGGAGCAGTCTCTCCTTTATGTTCTCTTCTCTCTAGAAAGTATAGGGAGTACTAAAATTAGGTTGAACAAAATATGTTAAATCCTGAAATAAGGGCTCATGCCCATTGGGATAGCATTCAGTTGCTTATTGTAAATGCATGGTACCTGATCTCTGTATTTTCTCTTCACATCTTCAATTCTATGAAATGATGTAACTATAAATTATATTTAATTGTTATTTCATCCAATAGCACCACACTTTCCTACTTATATATCATACAAGATAAGGTTTTACAATTGAGGTATAACCTGTCCTTTCCTCTAACCCCGCACAGCACTAGCAATTTGCTATTTAGATAGAATCAGCACCAAAACCACAGGTTTATAACATCCTAAAAGTTCTCTCAGAAAGTACACTAAATAAGATATTTCATAATTAAGAAATCGGTTAAGTAGTAGCATTCCAGTGAAAAACTCTCTTACCAGAGCTTGATGATGAAACAGCTCCTTTGTGAGAAGGTGCTTTGGGCGTGCTGATAGTTTTAGGGTCACATCCTCTCTTCAAGGGCAATGCAGATGGCATTGTTTTCACCTTAGAAGCTGATACACTCTGTAGTGTGATTAGACCTTTCTTTGGTGAGCTTTTTCCTTGTGTTGTCCAAGCTTTCACAGAAGGCATCTGTGGGGTTGTTTTTAATAAGAAAAAATAAAAGACAAAATCAAAACAAAACCTCACACACCACTACTGTGAGAAGCTGAAGATCTCCCTTTCCAGCCTCAGTAATGCAATACTGAGCATACATGTAAGGCATATGCTTAGATGTTCACTGTCTCATTGTCCACATCTGCACTTCAGAACTTCAAGAATCATCTCCTAAATAGCCTTCAGCAACACAGAACTATTAGTTTGAAGCTAAGCACTGGTAATGACAAACATACTAAAGAGGTTACAGGGGTCATTTTACATCAAAATTTCTTCCTCTTCCTCTCCAAACTCTAATTAAGTCATTCAATTACATGACTGCATCTAATCTCAAGATGAAGTCGTTACCAACCAACTACACAAGCTGATGCACTAAGAAGTCAATTGTCCTGTACTACCTGAAACATCACAGACTTCAAAATAAGTTTCTTGATTTAGGAGTATTTATGTTACAAGACAGAAGCAGGTTAAAAATCTTTCACACTCAGGTGCCATAGACCAAGAGAAGCTCACGAATGCACTCAGGAGAGGTTGAAACTAACTGCTTCATATGTGGCACTTGTCTGTTTATGTTTCATAAAGATTTCCTGCTCCAGCTTACATAAGCACTAGTTTATGATCACTCCTGCTGCAAAATTCAGACAATAAATGTAAATTCATAAGAATATACAGCTCTTCACAAGCTTTTCTGAGTCAAGCTCATATGCAGCAATTTGGTCATATTAATACACATTCTACTTTTGACTCCAATTCTCATCCTCATTTTCTGATGTTAACCTGTGCTTTCCAGAAGACCACGGACTAAGTTTAGTTCAGCTGATTGGTGCTCTGCATGTTTTATAGAACTTTCTCTATTGATTTTTCCACATGCCAACAGCGTAACTAATGTCACAAAGGTTTGCAGCACTAAAAGGATGGACTGAAGTCAAACTCTTCTGGCATATTTCACAACTGAAACAGAACATTTTGGCTTTTATGTTCATTTATATTTTCAAGCTAAAATATTTACTCTAATAAATTGCATGATTAATATAAATGTCTTCTACAATGTTCTGTTTCACCTGAAGCAGACTCTTCTGTACACTGAACTTCACTGGAGTATTTCTGGTAAATCAGTAAAGCCTGACAAAAACTTAAGACAATGCCAGTTTTATTAGTAACAGCTGCTGTCTTTTTCTCACCAATTTAATCTAAGTTGTTGAACCCACATTAGAAGAACAGCAGGGCAGGGACTCCATACAGCATCAAGACTCCAACTCTGTGTCCCTACCGTGCTTCCTGAGATCCTAATCAATCCAACCCAGAAGCTCTTGTCTTCTTTTCCCACAATTCCTTTTCTTTTTAACCTTCCTTCAGGAGTATTTGAAAGCAGCACGTTTCTCCTGACAGGCAGCTGAGTCATCTAAAAGTATTTCCCAACCAACGAGCTTAGGCATACCTCCCGGACAGGAAGTTTGCACCTTCCAGCTGGCCAACTGCCCAAACCAGGTATATGCCCTCTGCCTGAGAAATCTTTCCTGGCTACTCTTAACTAACTCTAATGAGTCCTGGTTCTACTTCAAATAAATAAAATCCCAAATTAATCAAAACTGACTTAACAGTTAAATTAAGATGTTAAAAATAAAACACTTGACCAACTTGTTGGTCTTCAGGTTTTGTGTGACTTGAATATTAATAGATGCACAGCATTGCTCTAGGTAATTTTTGAAGTGTAATTTAGTTCTACAGCATGCTTCAAAAGAACATAAAAATACTGAAAACAGCAGTTTACCTGGAAAGCCTATTCAAAGTTATAGCACCACTAGAATTACCTTGATAAAAAAACACCTATTAAAAGATGTATGTAGAAAAACTTCACTGAGTTATGCTATGCGATTTTAATCAGTTTGACTAAGCTAAGAATTGTTTGCTTTTATCGGAAAGCCAACTAACTGCATCATATTAAAATGACTTGACCAAAAAATGGTTTACACCATCAAGCCATGTGAAGGCTGAAGACACTAAATTCCACCATGAAGCCAAGTGCAATCAGTTTGTAAAATGGTTATTTCTCCATTCTCTTCATGGGGGAGAGACTTCACCTCAGAAATCAACACTGCGGTTATACTTATAGACACAAAATCCATTCCACAATTTTCATTCAAGTGCTCTGCCACTCAGAATCTCCATTTCCAAACACACAAAACATTCAACCATGCGTACAAGGAAAAAGTCCTTACCGAAGGAACAGAATGCAGGTCAAAAGTTTCATTTGCCACGTCTTTTATCAAGGTGGCTTCCAGAATTGCCAGGTTGCTTTGTTCTTTTTCACTTCCAGTCGGGCAAACGTTTTGAGCAGAGGGCTGCATTAAAGAGTTTGAACTTTCCATTTTATCATCTAGCATCTCTGTTGAGTTCCCTACACAAGTTGGAAGTGCAGCAGAAACTGAAGAACATGATGAATGGGTTGAGCTTGCTTTGCCAATGTCTTCCGGATTCTGATTTAATGCAGGCGTCTTTGAAGCCTTGTGGGAAGCGTTTCTGGGATGTGTTGTGGCGTGTACAACCTGGCTAGTCAAGAGGTGTTTGTTAAGATGTAGCTTCTGGGGCTTATTCACAGGCAATTCCACTTTACTATCTTTAGCTGGATCTGTTTTCTTTTTCAGCACTTTTATGGAGGGGGACAATTGCTTTGGGGAAGCAACTGGTGAGCGTGAGGATACAGCTGATAGCTGGGAGGATGGGGGAGACTGTTTTAATGCTACACTGTTCCTGGTCTGCAGCACAGGTCTAGACATAACCTTTGGCTTAACGTTTTTGAAATTAGGTTTGGGAAAAGTAACAATCTCCAATTTTCTGGCTTTGGTTACTGTTGACACAACAGCAGACCTGCCCACTGGTTTTCCAGCAGTTTGACCCAAACTAGCCTTACGCACAGGTCTTCCATTATGCTCTGTTACAGAGGTCTTGTTTTGGTTCAGTTTATGAGACTTTTCTCCCAGTTCTGCCAAAGATGAAACAGAAAAATCAGTAAATTTTGATTGTTCTTTAGGGGTTGAAGTACTTGGAGCAAAATCACCTCCATGAGCCTTAGGACTGAAGACCACAAAAGTTGCTTCACATTTCAGGTCAGGCACAACAGTCCTCTTTAATTTTGGTGCACTGCAAGACACATGAGAGGAGGTGTGCAGATCCTGAAGAGCAGCATTTCCAGAGATGTGTTGTTCTTTGGTTAAGGGTTCACTGGTTTCCTTTGATACTTGTTCTCCATCCATTTTATCTACTGAGAGAAGGTGCACATTAATTAAAGGACTATCCATGCATGCTTCAGCATTAACATTCCCAGCTTCTTCATGGCCAAGGTTATCCTGCAAGGATTTAACTTGGTCATCTTCATGAATATCAAAGCATGGCAATAGTGCATCAGGCCTATAAGGATCTAGACATTCAGTAGCTACTTTTAAACACACTGCTTCTGCTTCCTGTGGTTCTTTATCAGCCTTGTTAGCATTTTTTAGACAGTGTTCAACACCTGCAGAGGCAAGACAACATACTTCAAGTTCTGAACAGCTATCTGGGCCTTCTGAAGCCACAGTCTTAGAGGAGAAATTAGGCCTTTCTGAGCTGGTTCTATCAAGTTTCTCTCTCATACATATTTCAGAAGAAATTGGCATTTTCCTCAGACATACGTCATACTTTTGATCAGTTCCCAGAGTTTCACCTGTAACATCAGCAGCATCCAATGTGCTCAAGTGGCAGCATGTCCTGTCAGTTATCAGGGACTGTGTCTTCTGCTCTGAAGCAGGAAGAGGTAAAACATGCTTAGCGTCAGCCTGACTGTAAGGCACAAATTGTTGGATGCTCTGATTTTGCATTTCTGCCATAGCAACGCTACCTTTCAGTAAGTTTGTTGTGTCTTTCAGATCACAGCTTAGAGAACACACACAAATTTGTTCAGCCGTGGAACACTTGCATGCAGCATCTGCATCTCCCAACGGAGCTCCTGTGCAATTGTACTTCTCAGGTACCTTCTGTAGATGTCTTTCAATCCGTTTACGTTTTAAAAGAACATTTCTTAAGTCACTCTTATTTTCAAGAGCAGTACCACCTTCATGATCAGTCATATTTTGGTCAGTTGAATTGCCATGCATCTTGGTGGCACAGCTCTTTGCTGAGGGCGTAGCTGTGTCACATGCATAGTTATTTCCATTTTCATCCCTTCTAAGTAAGGAAGACTTCAAGCCATTCTTTGTTTTGTCATCTGACTTCTCAACATTCATTTTGAAGGCTAAATTTTAACCTGTTTTCATTTTATATTTATTTAAAACCACAGAGAATAAAGATTCTTATAAACTTTGCAGAAAAAAAAAAAATCAGCTTTTCCTTGGAACGTGTCAACTGTCCCGAAAGTTATCTAAAAAGTAGTTCTTCCTTTTCATGTTTCCCAAGAGGATTCAAAAGTTCTAGAACTGAAAAGAAAATTAAAAAGAATAATTAGCCAAACCAGGACTTTAAGAGAGTAATCATTCTTAAACTGTTAGTCTGTGAATCAAGTCCAGCCATTTTGATCAACTTCCTTAAGCAAATCAAGCATTTACAACAATGCTGCCTGTGAATGCTTACCTTCACAAACCATTTCTGCCTCCCTAACTGCCAAGCCACTTCTGAACCCTTTGGTCAGATGCAATCAAGTGTGACTTTAGGAGTGCATTCTCAGATATTTGGCTTACATAGAAGCAAAAGGAACAACACTGAAGAGTTGGCTCTCCAACAGCTAGATGGTATCTGAGGGACTACGCATCAGAAAGAGCCATAATTTTACCTCTTTCAGTAAGAGGTACACAAGAAAAGGGCATGGTTCCTCACACAGAGTGTAGTCAAGCTATGAAGTTTCTTAATGCATGATGCTTATAGGCCAAAAGCTTAAGCAGGCTCAAATAGAACCAAGGAAAAATCTGTCAAAAAATGAACACTCAACTCAGTCAAGAAGCTCTCAGTTACATGGTGCAAGCAGCTAGGAGAACTCTAGGGAAGGATCACCACACACTCACTTTGTTCTTGTGCTCTTCACTCAGCATTTACCCCTGGTTATTGCTGGTACAAGACACAGCGTTTGGGGGATATTGAATCTGATTGCGTCTGGTCATGCATATGTTCATACATACAAGTTGGCATGAAGACAGGAAATTAATAGATCTCTAAAACTGCAAGAATGATGAAATGCTGCTCCATAAGCTCATGTCTAGAAGAAATACTGAAGCAGCAACATAGAAACAACACTACAAACACCCCAATGAAGAGAAACTGTAGTGTTCGTTCTTTGAGATATATAACAACGAGCAGTAACATCCCATGGTGTGGTTCATTCCCAGCTGGCAACTAAGCACTACACAGCCCAGCAGGATGCAGGAGAGACTCAGGGAAAATAAAACAACGAGACTCATGAGCTGAGATAAAGACAGTTTAGTAGGACAAAAAAGGAAAGGAAAATAACAATAAAGAACTGGAGTATACTTGTAATGCACAATACAATTGCTCACCACTCACCAACCAATGCCCTCTCACTTTCCAAGCAGCAGTCTCCAGCCATCTTTCCCTCGTTTATACACTAAGCATGGTACCATAAGGCTAAATACTCCTTTAGCCAATTCACGTCAGCTGTCCTAGCAGTGCTGTCCCTTCCAAGTTACCGCTCCCCTCCAGCCTTCTCTCTGCCAGGGCAGTATGAGAAGCTGAAAAGTCCTTGACTTAGTATAAACACTACTTGTAACAACTAAAAACATCACTGTTATCAACATTATTCTCACACTACATCCAAAACACAGCACTGTATCAGCTACTAGGAAGAAAATTTACTGTAGCCTGGCTGAAACCAGGACATACCGATGGCAGTTTACCTCTACGCTACAAAGGCTCTTTTCCTTCCTTTCACGAAAGCAATGCACAGCATAAGCAGCTCCAGATCTTTGCAGAATGGTCTTAAGACATTCAAGATGAAATAAAAAGAAGACAGCAAAGTTTGTAATTTGTTCTGGGTAGATCCACATGAGATCCCTTCAGAGCCATGGAAGAACAACTCCCTACATAGCAACAGCCTCCACCTTCTGTCAAGATGACAAGACTATCCACATCTGCAAACAACTTCCATGTTCTATCCAGCAGAAGAGAACCACATATCCTCACACAAATCCAGAAGCAGAAAAGGGAGGGGGAAGGAAAAACACATGATGAAACCCTGAAAAAAGCAGAGAAGATCAAGACTGGTAACGAAACCAGAAGGACATGAATGACAGAAGATCCAAACTGTCCAAAGCAGCTGGATATGAAAGGGTTCAATTACAGGAAATAAGACCAGAGCAGGAAGAACTTCAGATTTATAAGATATGGTTGCAGTGAGATGGGAGATCTGGCACGAAGCAGAGTCATATTCAGGGCAATAAGTTTTAAGAGGAGAACAGAGGTCATTTAACAAGTGAAATAGGCTGAAAATATATTGACAAAGGTCAGCTTCCCAAAAGGAACTGAATGAAGAAACTGTACATCACGACAAGTGACAGAGCAGCAGAGGATGACTGGGGACGTTCATTGATTGCATTTGTCCTCCAGAGCAAACATTGCGTGTATTGAACCCCTGCTTCCCCAGAAGTGACCAGACATTATCATCTGCTAATGCAAAGTAGAGAATATTTCTGTTTGTTTTTGCTTCCATGTGTGGTCTCTGCTTTTGCTTTTTGCCCCACTGAATAGTTTATATCTCGACCTATGGGCCTTTTGTTATATTTTCTCTTCTCTGTCCATCTAAGGAGAGTGATGGGGTGGTTTGGGTGGCTATGAAAACAAGCAGGATACAAACATCAGGATGAAGTTCTTAGATGGAAAGTACAACACAATTCTCATACTAGTGTGCATTCAAGTCTGCAACTATTTCATTTGAAGTTAGCCACAATCAGTAGGCTTGAAATCAGAGCTAACCGAACACCAGAGAAAACACCATCTGCACTATCATTTTTTTCAGCTAGAGTAGCAACAGTACTGGTTGCAACACATTGAAACAGAAAAGGTGGCTACAAGATCAGAAAATATAATCATAATGGGCAATTTCTGCTAGACTAATGTTATAAGACAAACTGAAGAATAAAATCCTATTCATATAGGAATCAACAAAATTCAGCAAAGCTAAATGCCAGGTTCTGCACTTCACTCACAACAACCCCAGGCAATGCTACAGGCTTGGGGAAAAGAAGTGACTGGTAGGGTGTTGATCGACAGCCAGTTGAACATGAGCCAGTAGTGTACCTAGTTGGCCAAGAAGTCCAACAGCATCCTGGCCTATATCAGGAACAGTATGACAAGCAAGACCAGAGAAGTGATTGTCACAGAATCAACCAGGTTGGAAGAGACCTCCAAGATCATCCAGTCCAACCTATTCCCCAGCCCTATCCAGTCAACTAGTCCATGGCACTAAGTGCCTCATCCAGGCTTTTCTTGAACACCTCCAGGGACGGTGCCTCCACCACCTCCCCGGGCAGCCCATTCCAATGCCACTCTCTGTGAAGAACTTCCTCCTAACACCCAGCCTACACTTCCCCTGGCACAACTTGAGACTGTGTCCCCTCGTTCTATTGCTGGTTGCCTGGGAGAAGAGACCAACCCCCACCTGGCTACAGCCTCCCTTCAGGTAGTTGTAGGCAGCAATGAGGTCCCCCCTGAGCCTCCTCTTCTCCAGGCTAAATACCCCCAGCTCCCTCAGCCTCTCCTCACAGGGTTTGTGTTCCAGACCTCTCACCAGCTTTGTCACCCTTCTCTGGACACATTCCAGTACCTCAACATCTCTCTTGAATTGAGGAGCCCAGAACCCGACACAGTACTCAAGGTGTGGCCTGATCAGTGTGGAGTACAGGGGAAGAATAACTTCCCTTGTCCTACTAGCCACACTGTTCCTGATACAGGCCAGGATGCCACTGGCTCTCCTTCAGCTGACAATCTACCAGTACCCCCAGGAATGCCCCCTCTACTCCATCACTGATGTATTAAGTTTTGAAGACCTCACTGCAAAAACAACTCTGACATGCTGGAGTTGGGTCTGGAGAACGGGTCATATGAGGGGAGGCTGAAGGAATTGGGGTTTTTTAGGCTGAGGGGAGATTACATGAAAGCTACCTGAAAGTAGGCTCTAACTAGGTGGGTGTTGGTCTCTTCTGCAATTTGAGGCCATTGTCTCTTGTCCTGTAATTAGGCATCAGGTGAGGTTCAGACTGGATATTAGAAACTCCTTCTCTGGAAGAGTCATTAAACACTGGAATAGGCTCCTAAGGGAGGTGGTTGAATCTCCATCTCTGGAGGTATTGAGAAAAAGACAGACATGGTGCAGAGCGGCAGGGTTTAGCACCAGACTAGGGAGTTACGGATTGTTTCTACTTGATTTTAAAGGGTTTTTTCAACAGAAATGATTCTGTGATTCTGCAACTGCTTTGGGAAACAAGTTTGCCTTGTAAGAGAATGAACTCTGTCTGTTCCCAATCAAAAGAAATATATATCCTCACAGAAACCATATAAAGCATTTTGGAAACCACAATAGGGGAAAGAAAACAAAGTCCTATCAACGAATACTTTGGAAAATGTAAATTAAAGCCAGGACACTGTGGAGTGCAAGGTAAGATACTAATAGCAAGAATGCATCATTAAAAAAGCTGACATTTTTCTTTAAACCTCATTTTCTCCAGCTGGAAACAGCCTGAAGAACTAAATTAATAATAATTCCTCTTTCATAACAGTAAAAAACAAAGCTTTCCAGAGAGGTTGTAAGGCCCAGAAACAGTTGTGAGTACAAATACACACTCAATTTAAGACTGTCCTAGGACTGCAGGAAACTTGCCTTCTCACTATGGACCAGAGTGGCTTCTAGCCCACAACTCTGCCTTTACAGAGAACTTCAAACTCTGCCTCAGACCAAGGGTAAAGAGACCACAGAACAAAGAAACAAGTTACTGAGATTAGACAGTATCCTACTCTGCCCCTCCTTGTCCCCCCAAGATAAAATGGCTTATCTAACTTCAAGTCACCATCTTCTTAAGGCTGGAATAGATTCTTTGTTCATGCTTCCATAGGGACTGACTAACAATGGATAGGCTATCTCAATACCCTCACTTGCATTTTTCATTAGAAAATCTAAAGCAGATTGAAGAACTCTTCCAAAAATGTCTTCCCTGAAGGCAGGGCAAGAACCCATCCTGAATAATTTTCCATTGGTTTAAGTCAATCACAATCAGAGTCAACGGCTGAAAAATATTTGCCAACTTTGCTTTCACTGTTGTTTTGACACACTGAAACCAGTTTCTACATGTCTGGAGACTAGCCCATAGCATGGCTTGCTCACCTAGTCACACAACAAAAAGTTCAGGTTCCATTTTGATTCAGCATACGCTCAGATGCAACCAGAAGTTTTACCTCATTCAAGAGCTTTCTTACTAGAGAAAAATGGGGAACTTCGAGATGCCAAAGCTTGACTGAGATGCCAAGAACGTGAAGAGTGACACATTAACTTACAATACACAGTTAATTGCTAGTAACACCAAAATTTGAAATAATACAAGCAGCTAAGTAAGACTTGATTGAATTCTGAAGAAATTCCAAGAAAAACGTAGTTTTGAGGCTGTGTAGAAAAGTAAGGAAGTGTGTTAAAGTTGCTTATACAAGTGTGTACATGCACATATAGGAGTTTGCTCACTCAGTGCTCTAGGCTTCCACATCACCAGAGAACATACAGTAATAAAACACTGATTCAACCATTTCGAAAGCAATTTTCACTTTAGTAAATCAATACTTTTACAAACAACTAGGCCAGCTTCAAATACAGCCTCACCTCCACTTTAGTCCTAAAATAATTTAGGTATTCCTAAAGATTAGCTATAATGTATATAAAATTAAAAAAACAAAACCAAACCTGCAATCTAGGTGAGCATTACTCCTACCAAAAAAATTTCATCTTCTATAACTCTGCAGGTACTAATATGTTCATCAAAGCACTTTCTGGTGATGAAAAATTCTTTAAGATCTGCCATAGCAAGTTGAAAGACTTAAACCTCAGCTAGCATCTTATCCATGGGAGCAGTCAGTAGCAGAACCACAGGCACAATAGCTGCCCTTCCTGTGGACATTCCTTCTGGAGAATACTGATCCTGGCTACTAATGTCTTAGGAGATCCTCTGAACTAAATACTACTTATAAACTCACTTTAAAAGTTTGTCTAGTATCAATAAGCATTATGAATGCTTGGTCTCAACAATACCCTACAGTGCAGTACAAAAGAGCTGAGCTGTTCTGGGTCTTCTGTAAAGCTCAACATGTCAAATTCCAGTTGTATATTTTGCCATGCTCACACATGGCAAAAAGTTTTACCTATCAGATTTCTGAGCTGCCCCTTTCTCAATTGATATAAGAGCTGGGGGGCAACATAAATCACACAGTGTTTTGTGCTGGAAGGGACCTTTAAAGGTCATCTAGTCCAACCCCCTTGCAGTCCTCAGATCTGTAAGTATCACTTAAATGAAAAAGGGTAAGTTTGGCAAGCAGATTCTCCTACAAGAAGTGAACAGCTGCCAGCAGCCCCAAATCTAGGAGAAACACTACAACATGCAGCACTGAGTTCCAAGCTCTCTTCTGCTAACCTACAAGGGGTGTTCAGTGACATGCTGTTGAAGGGCAAAAGGACAGTACCTTTTTCAGCCCTAGCTGGACAGGAATGAAAACACCATCAATTACAATGGCTAATTCAAGATCCAAGTTTACAAATTACAAGAATGCAAGTCAGTTTGTGTTAGTGTCACAATGCAGACAAGAATATATTACAGGTTTTCTGGTAGTCCATCTAGAACTTTTTTTCTTTCACCCAAACCGTCACACAGTGTTTACTCAAAGCCATGAGCTAACGTTTGTGCAGCCTGTCTGCAGGGAGGGTGTGGGAGCTGGGAGGGGTATAAATCTAAAAGAGGCTGTGCCTATACATGCAGGAAGGCAGTCTAGAAGTGCTCTAATCAACTGAACATGCTTTGACACCAGAATAAACCCACCATCAGCATCTGTCATGATTACTGTAGTCACTGAAACCAGATGCCATTTAAAGCTTTTCACATGCCCACATTACACTAGAAGTTTACCTAACCACATTGGGGAACACAACACAGTTAAATAAGTCTGACTTGTTCAGCATGTACACCTGAAAGCAGAGATGACAGCACCCAGGAGGGAGTCCATGGCAAGCAGGCAGCCTTCCCAAGATACTGTGTCCAGTGTTGTTCTCACACATGCCATCAGAAATCACTAGAAAACAATGCAATTTCAGGTAACATTGCGTTTACACACAACGGCAATTCCAGAGCTCTCTGTGCAAGTCACAGCCTGATGCCAAGCTAATTCAAACTACTAGAAGAGAGGTTATGTCAAGAGCCCAAAACAACTGCAACTAAACATTCAGAACATTATCAATACAACACATTCCTATAAGTGACTTACTTCAAGTGCTCATATGTTTATCACTTTGCTTGCTTAAGAACATGCAGTAACATCAGTGCACACACTGTGAAGGTGCTGTGTTTATTACAAAAACCACGCCCATAGGGCAGCTAAGTGATGTGTAAATGCTCTACTACAAGTCATTTTAAAAATCAAAATTGACGAGACACACTTGCTATGGTAAGCAGAAATAACGTGCAAGTTATGTTTGTAAGCAATCATGCTGGCACATCTCACTGAAAGGACAGTATCACTTCCACAGGCATGAACCATAAAGTTTTGCCTCCCATGTGGCCCACCTGTTTCAAGGCTGAACTGCTAATATAACATGCATGTGATAGTAAACAAGGAGCATGGATTTTATGCAGTTAAATCAGAGAATGTTAGGGGGTGGTAGGCAACTTCCCTGCCAAAGCAGGATCACCTAGAACAGGCCACACAGGAATACATCCAGATGGATTTTGAAAAACTCTAAAGAATCAGACTTCACAACCTCCCTGGGCAGCCTGTTCTGGTGCTTCATTACCCTCACCATAAAGTAGTATCTCCTTGTGTTGAGGTGGAACCTCCACAAGGAACAAGGATGGCCAGAGGTCAGGGATATTAACCTGTGGTCTCCATCTTCAAGTTCAGACTAGTATTTGCACGTACATAATACACTCAGACATCCCAATGGATTTACACAGTGCCTTGCTAGCACTTTTATTTCTTCCTTTAGTTGTTAACTTCTGCTTTTTAATTTTAGGGTAAGTTCTAGGAGAACTCTATATTCAGAAATGGAAGACTGGTCTGGTGACTTAAGAAAAATAAATTAAGTCCATCTTTTACTTAGATAACAGTCTAAAAAATCTCATATAGTGCTTAGATTTGGAGGTGCAACCATCTAGGCCAGGATACTTGGCAAACACCTTTCCCCTACTCTGTTTTACAGCAACTAACAAGGTGAAATTACCATAAGTAAGAGGTATGCATACACAAGCCAGTGACAAATGCTACCTATTAAGATAGTAGAAGTAATCTCAAGCAATAAAGTTCAATTGCTTAAGTGTATGATCAAACAAAACCAAAGCCATTTGAATGCACAGATGAGAATACCAGCAAGCCTCTTACTTGCATGTTCCAGCATTCTTAGACTTAAATCTGGCTTGTGTTTGTTTCTCTAAGTTGCACAGCCTATTTGGGAGGTTTTCAAAGTGTGGTGCACTACATGACTGCACATATGGTCAGTTACATAGTTATCATTTGTTTGCCCATTGCCATCATAAACAAAGGCTGTACATGGTTTTTCATCAGATTGATATTCACTCTTAATGAAATTCTTACAAGTTCCAGAAGTGAATTATTATTTGATGGTTAAATTAGTCACCAATTTTTCAGGGAGATGCTTTGAGTTGTTTGTGTTTTTTTTTCCACTATTTTATCAAACTCAATTGAGAAAGTATATGTTCTTGTACAAGGAAGTATGAACTTTCATTCTGACTTGAACATAAGCAGTTGGAATGTAAAAAAAATGAACAACCCCACAAAAAACCAAAACCAAAAAAACCCAAACAAACAAACAAAAAAAAACCACCAATCAAAATCCAGCATATTTATGGCACTGTCTTAGAAGGCCAAGGTTCAAGTCCTTCTTGAAGGAGGTCACTGAATAGCCATGGAGAAACAAGACTGTTCAAGCCCTATGTTCAGCAATCCTAATCAGTGTTCAAGTTCTTTAAGTAGAATTTACAAATCTTGTGTATTCTCCTGGAATTCAGCTAAAATAGTTTTCTTCATTGCTACCACTTAAAAGATACATATATTTTGGTATCTTCAAGTTAAAAAAACATAGCAAGTCAGGATTATTCATATACTGTTTCAGTCTTACAGGGAAAATGATCAGTGTAGGGAGGAAGGTGGGAATAGATTATGAAGAACAAAAATGCTTTGTGAATTCATGCTAGCTCTGCCCAGCCACACACAGAGCATATAAGGGTTGTACTCTTCAAGAATGTCTTCAGGTTTCAAGATAGTCTTCATATACCCACCAGTTCTCCTGCAAGTCTGTTATCTTATGCTCTCTATCATTTCTCATTCTTTACAGAAATTTCAGCCATCAACATCCTTGTTACTCATATTCCTTTGAGCCAATTTCAAACATGGAAAGCCTAAGCTGAGCTAACCTGTTCTGAACCAACCAATTAGTCCTCTTAGCAACATTTCTCTTGTTACCTGTTTCAGAGCTCTCAATCCCATTACCTTGTTCCATATTCTTCACTTGCTTCTCATCCTAGCTGAAATCAAATACAGTACAAAAGCAAGTACTCAGGGAAGCAGTGCAGAAGAGTAATTATACCTGGGACTCTCAAGACAAGGAAGGGAGGGTGGTGTTGCTGTGTTCCATTTGGCTGATCTGACCAGTGTTTTAAGAGTTTGGTTTAAAATATTTCCTCTTAAGTATTAGGTCTACTGTCCTTTAAGTGAAAACTTTGTATCTGCTGATAATCTCCACTCAACTGAGAAGTACAAGGCCATCACACAACAGCAAGAACAAAAAAATGGCAAGAACAAAAAAATGGCAGAAATACTCTGCAGATATAGCTCCGCACTGCAAAGGTGGAGGCTAAAATGCCAGTCATAACCCTTGGGAAAAAAAAAGTAGTTCTTGTTTCCTAACAATAAGCCAGAACTTAGCCATTTGTTTGGCAAATCAGAGCAGAGACAGCTTTAACCATCATCACTGATATAACTCCTGCATTACAATCAACTTTTAATGCCAAGCAAATATACCACGATGTGCTAGGCAGCATATACCAAAGACTACTGGAGGTCATGTGCCGTCTTAACTTTGTGCTCCTCAGCTACTTCACAAAGCACCTGTGCACCCAGCTCTAGCAGCAGTGCCACACAACATGTAGCTGACATTGTCCTGTGCATTGCATGGCCCTTCAGATCTTCACTGAAAAGAGTGAAGTCATTCATTAATTTGCTATATTTAACACCAGCATATAATGTGAACTGTTTTACAAAGCCATTTGCATTACTCTCAACTTTATCTACAGTCAAGATAGCAGTATTACTTAACTCTAGTGGATTTTTCTGTGTAACAAATCTATAACTAGATGAATTATTTGGAGAAGCAGATCAACAGTCTCCAATGACTGAAAAAGCAGCATCTTGGCCGCTATATCCTTTTGCAGGATGAATTGACTAATCAAGATGCTTAGGATTTCTTATGTTAACCATGGCAGAAGTTTAATCAGCTTGTGGTTTGGGGCAGGCTCAAAGACGTTGGCTATGTACAAGTGGTCATTCATTCATAGAAGACCACAGCCAGCCAAGAATAGCTGCTACTTACTCTACAAGAAATTCTGCCACTGAGGTAGGACTGCACTTTTGCACAGTAACAGCACCAAAGCAAAATCTAATTCTGAAAGATGTTCTACCAGATGTTACTACTACACTTTAAACAAACAAATAAATTAAAATCTACTAATTATAGACAGTGAACAAAATCAAAGTGCAATGAAATGGTTACAGGAAAAAGTATTTTGGTAGCCAAATAGGAAACAGCTCCATCCCAGTGGAAAACTTAAAGGTGTAGTGTTTGTTAAGAATTTTTCACTACATATTATTGAATAGCAGTTTAAATCCCATCAATCCTAACAGTTTCACCTGCAGTGTTGCACAGTTGCTATCTGGAACAATTGCACAAGTTACAACCATTGTTTCACAGTTCCTAGTCTCAGGAGACACTGTTTTTATATTAAAAAACCTCTTATGTTCCATACAAAGGAAACTGTTTCTCGTAGTGGGATTAGTTCTACTACAAGAGTTTATTTGCCATTCTTTCTACAGATTGTTTCCCTTTCAATCCCATATGAAACACAAGATTCCAAATTCAAAACAGACTAGCTAAGCTTAGCTGCACCTCCCACAACACACAGATGACAAGAAAGACACCATGATGGTTTTGCAGGACTGTACAGAGCTAGTAAATTGATTTATACAACACTGCTAGATAGCAGGCTGCAGCTAATGTTCTCCAGAAAGCATGAATACGAGTTCACGGTGCTGCCTGACACAACTGGCCAACAGGCTGCCAGCAGCTTCATGAGTGCTGAAATCCCACCAGGACCTAGCAAGTGAAGGACTGAAGAGAAGGGTGAGCTGAGCACATGTTTCTTGAATGGCTGCCAAAGCAAGGTTAGTGGTCTCACCGAAGTCATCTGAAAGGGACTGAGAGATGCAGGCTGCCACCTGGCTCCCTGCAAATCCCACTCAGCTCAGGAGAAGCCCTGAGCTGTAGGGCTCCTGTGGAGGGTTCTGCATCTGCAAGGCAACAGCAAGACTTGAAGCTCCTGTACAGAAATTCCCCTGTCAGTCCCTCAAAGACCCTGCAGAAATCTTGTAGTCTAACAAACAGTTCTAAATTTGTTCTTCAAGATTCATGCATTGCAAAGCCACTACTAACATTTCTTGAATCAAGCTGCTTTATGTTTGGCATCAACTCTAAATGCTGTTTATTCTAGCCTACATTTTGGTGTACACTAAAGCCAAAAAGTGTTTTAAATTCAAATGCCAGTGTCTCAAACAACCCTCCCCACTCAACTATTTAGGTGACTTGGAAGCTTTCTACAAGAGTAAAGCATATACATATATCACCATGTCACTGCAGGAACCCTGGAATTGCAGTTACATGGGAGTGCTGAGATTTCAACCCAAGACTAACCAAAATCAACGCCACAGCCAGTGACAGAAGGTGCACCACAGTCTCAAGTCCATACCTGATGTTCCAACTAATATTCAGCTTACTTCCTCTACAGCCTCCCCTTGGAAACCAGAAACACACACAAAGAGAGGATATTGCACACAGTGGCAAAGCACTGCTTCTGTGCTACCAAGTGAAACAGCAGCACTCTGGTTGTATAAAAAACTGTATCATAACCCTTGAATAACTGGCAACCAAACAGAAGCTACATGATTAACAGGCAAAAACTGTGGCACTTCTCTTCATTTGGCTAGTTTTTGAGAGAGTGAGCTCTGTCTTTTCTGCTTAGGACTGATCGCACGTTAACTCCTATTGTACACATCCCCTGGTCAGATGATTCACTTGCACACATGGATTAATTCTCTGGAGTCCATACATGGCACCAAGGCCTAGAAACTACCGAGTCTGCAGCACAGCTCACCTCACACTTCACCCTGTAGGTTTTGACTTCACCAGTTTTACAAGCCTGATGGAGGGAAAATCTGAACTGTACAAGCAGATTTAAAGGATATTGTCTGGTACATTTTAAGTAGCCATTGTACAGCCAGACTTAGTGAATATGTCTATATATAAAACACTATTTCTTGGACTAAAGCACATTTAAGACATTGAAATCTGCAGCAGAAAATAACTGGGAGAACACAGAGATAAAAGGGCTTTCCATTACTGCCATCTTAAAGTGTTCAATAAAAATAAAACATTGCAAATTCTGTAGGTCCCTGCACAGGGACAGGCAATACAAAGACTCAATTTAAAGGATGCCTCAAATCTTCCTCTGTTGAAAACTGTGGAGAGCACTAGGATGTCCATTTTATGATATTATGTACAGCATCACCAAGCACAAACTTCTCCAAAGCTGTACTTTCTAGGCTGTTCCTCCAAGGACATTATACACATTGACCACTATGAGGGCAGGAGAGACAGAATAGTAATTCTGGATTTGTGCTGGTCATAGACTTTCACTACTTAATTCTGATAAACACCAAAACCAAATGGCAGCCACCTACTCTAATAGCCAGCAGTACAGAACACCATGAAGTTATCATCCACATGAGAAGCAAGTCACGAACGCAAGCATTTCACAGAGCAACTACTTTACCACTGCAACGTGAAAGGGAAATTCCAACACAGGGCTAAAAAATGTACTTACAGGCTCATATTTGACATGCATTTAGGACACAGAAAAACAACTCTGCCTCCTGTGTGTCAGCTTAAAACCAGGAAATAATTCTTTCATTGGGATGGGTATTTGGTCTGCACATACCACAGGTAGGAGGTTTTGTGGGAATGAGGAAGAACTGCTCCTGAAAAAAAGAAGTTCCTTAGGTGCCTAATAAAAGTTAATTCAACCATTTAACTTGCACAAACACTGTCCTGTGAAGGATGTATGACTTTTTTTTTCAAAGCAATCTCAATAGGTTCAAGACTCATGACAGAGTTGCTTCATCTGGCAACATCAAGTTCACCAAAGCATGTTAATTATATTGCAGTTCTAGACATCCATCTAGAAATGCACCAATTCAATACATAAACACAGATCCCCATGTCCTTCCTGCTTGATCAATGCACTGACTACATAGTTTGTTCATAGAAGTTCTCTGACAAGTGAGTTCCCCAAATGCTGCAGAAGTCTGAATTGAGAAGGGTTGCCTAGGAAGGGGGAGGGAAAGAAAAATCTAGCTACACATAAAAACCCCAAACCACAGATACACACCCAGTGCTGAGTGATTCAAGAAAATAAATATGGGGAAAAGCCAGGAAGCTTCTCCTCCTATGAAAATACATGGCCCTAACCACTGAATGCTGAAGAGAAAAAGTTGAGCAGACTACTCTGGAAGAACCCATAAGAAATCTCAATTCCCCAATATCTCATTTCCATTTATCTAATTGTGGAGAATATTTAGTAGATAAAATGCTCTCTTCCCTCCTCAGGTATTGGGTAATGTTCTGGAAGAGAAAGCTGTTCCTACTGAGATTATTTCCCTACCAATCCACCACTGGGGTTCGGTTTTCTCTGAGCCAAGTTAAACATACCAGAGGCCTTTGCACAATTCATTTAGTTAAAATACTGCTCACAAATGTCAGCTCCAAGCAATCAGTGGTGTATTAGAAGCCTTCTCCCGAGGAAACTGCCTCACGAGAAGCAAGGGTGGAAGGGCTGGCACCTGGAAGCTACTTGTTTCAGTCCTCTAGGAAGTCTGTCTACAGCACAAAGCATTTTTTGGTGCCTACACATAAAATGGTTCAAATTTTTCAGAAAACAATACAGAGGAACAGCAGTTCATTGAAACACATCTAGTCAGAAGTAGGTATGCCAGAAGTCAGAAGAAGGACAGTCTCCAGTGACAGAGACAACAGTCATGCAGGAGACCACGGTTCAGTTTGCCTGCAAGCACCAAGTGCTCAGACTTAGTTCTGCCCTTCTGATTTCCCATATCACAGACTGATTGGTACTTCATTTCTGACCACTGATAAGGGTCTTGTTTTTTTGTTGTTGTTGGTTTGGTTTGTGTGTTTGTTTGTTTTTTAATGATCTGGAGGCATTTTCTCATTTTTCTTAAATTAAAAAGGAAAAAAATATATTCACAAATTATCATGATGGGGTAAACAGGTACACCTTCTACTGCAACACACAGATCAATCTAAAAATTGAGTTGAGTGTCAGACAATCAGGCCTTCCACATCAAAAGAAGCTGTAAGACCAAGTCCTTTGGCCGTTTGCTTCACAAAGCATCAAACAGCAGATGCAAAAGGCTTAAGTAACCATATCATAATATTAAACTTAACTTAAGGCCTATGAATTGTTTCACACAACATTGCTCTTCCTGCCCCAGGAAGAATCAAAAGCAACCACCTGCTGAAGCTAAAATTTTTAATTCTAATCAGTTTTCCACCTACCTCTGCCTCACTAGTTGCATCAAGTCTGGTTTGTGTTTCTCCCCGTTTGGTTTCTGAACTCCAAATCTGCAAATTAGAATTTAGAATTTGGGGGAGGGGGTGGAGGGTGTGTGATTATTTCCATCCACATTTCAAATTACATTTGGCAACTACCAAATGTAAATGCTACAGATAAACTACACTCACTCCTAAAACTTATTTTAGGTATACAAGCCACTAAGTCCATATACTAGAAGGAGCCTGCAATTTCACACACAGGTGATAATACAAGCCAAGCACATGCTAAAGCAGAGAAGCAGCATTTGGAATACTATGTGAGAAAATGTTTATATCTAATATACCTGAGATCCTGGAGATGAAAAGGCCCTACACATTGAGAATAAATTGTGTTCACATAGCAACAAGCTGGAGAGTATGTTTTGGTTTAAGCAGAATCGTCACTGCCACAGGAACCCCTGTACTCTGCACTGGTTAGACCACACCTTGAGTACTGTGTTCAGTTCTGGGCCCCCCAGTTTAGGAGGGACATTGAGATGCTTGAGCGTGTCCAGAGAAGGGCGACGAGGCTGGGGAGAGGTCTCGAGCACAAGCCCTACGAGGAGAGGCTGAGGGAGCTGGGATTGTTTAGCCTGGAGAAGAGGAGGCTCAGGGGTGATCTTATTGCTGCCTACAGCTACCTGAGGGGTGGTTGTGGCCAGGAGGAGGTTGCTCTCTTCTCTCAGGTGGCCAGCACCAGAACGAGAGGACACAGCCTCAGGCTGCGCCAGGGGAAATTTAGGCTTGAGGTGAGGAGAAAGTTCTTCACTGAGAGAGTCATTGGACACTGGAATGGGCTGCCCAGGGAGGTGGTGGAGTCGCCATCCCTGGGGCTGTTCAAGGCAACATTGGACGTGGCACTTGGTGCCATGGTCTAGCCTTGAGCTCTGTGGTAAAGGGTTGGACTTGATGATCTGTGAGGTCTCTTCCAACCCTGATAATACTGTGATACTGTGAACCACTGTAACCAGCAGTGCCTTCTTCTCAACTCTAATCTCAGTGTACCAGTTGAGTAGCCAATTTGTACATCTCCATCCCATCATATTAAAGCATGGTTCACTTTGCACAGAATGGACTGGACACAACCACAGCACTGCCCCACTGTGTTTACTTCAACAAGCCTGCTCAGCATTAGTTTCCACAAGCAGAAACAAAAATTGAATAAACTTCAGTACTCAGACATTCACAGATGTCAGGGACACCACACAAATTAAAAATACATTTAAAAAGGTATTTGACAAAGCAATAGAGACAGAATGAGTGCAATTACACTCTGGAGCTTACTGCTATGTGCCCAGTTCACCCACCCTATCTCATTCTTTGGTTTAAGGTATAACTCATTTATACTTTACAAGGCAAAAATATCACTTCCAGTATAAAGAACTAGTATTTCACAGTTATAAAGAACAGAAAACATATTTACTAAGACCTCTGTTAAGTACTGATCATGAAATATGCATGCAAATCAACAGATACATCAGTGAACAATTTGGATCCTATACCAATTGCAGAAGAGTTGCTTCTATTCTAAGCCAAACAATGTACTAACAAAGTCAAAGCCAGGTTGTGCTAACTGAAATCAGAGCACCAACAACCGCAAGCATCAATATCTCACTGAGCAAGAGTCCACATTTGCAGAAACTCACGCCATGGCCTGACCCGATTCATCCTGCACGTACCCAGAAGGTCACTGCATTCAAAGGTATTCAGTATGGACAGGGAAACCAAATACCAACTTACAGAACATTCCCATGGTCTCACCACCAGACCTCTCTCAAACTGAGGCTGCCAAGTTTCATGTATCTCATGTTACACAAGCCACAAGGGTTTGACAGCCTTGTCATACCGACCCACCACTCTGAGATACACAGAGCCAGCTGAGGTCCAGGAAAGCTGACAGCTCCTCTAACACAGAAGAAACCACCTCACTAGCTTCTAACAGCTAAAAAGATGAAATCACAGCAACTGGAGATGTCCATTCACTTAAACGGCAACAACAATTACAACGATGAAGACATTTTAAGGACAGATGGCACACTCTAAAACCAGCCTGTTCTGAATGCAGGCTACGTTTTCTTTACAATGAAAATAAGTTCATGCACTCCTTTAGAAAGGATGTCTGAAGAAAACAAACAAACAAAACCAAAACACTTTAGTAACCATAAAGCAAAATTAAGATCCCTCCTGTAAAAGGGTGCCTGAATAGCAGTCCTCAATAGAGAAGAATGACAAAGCTGATTTTTGGATTACTAAAGAAAAACAGAAGAAAAAAAAAAAGCAAGAGTCACAAGACCACTGTCTGCTTAATACCTACCATACTCAAAAATAAACAAGATGTCAGTACTGTAATGCTTATTTAGGCAGAATGTATACAGAGAAACACCAGTCACTACCTCCTTCTCCTGACAGAAGGCACTTGCTAACTTCCAGGTAAGTGCTTGAGCAGCAACAGTCATTTCCTACACAGAAGAAAACTCAGCCACTGTACTGACAAAAATACAAGCCACCTGCTTTCAACAACTAAAGCCTCACTGGTAAAGCAGAGTGCCAGGCTCAGAGCTGCAAGTTAGGAAGCCCAAGCTGCAAGCAGTGATAGGCACATTTCCTTCTCAGTCACCTGAATGCCTTGTCATAGACAGCCTCATCTAAGGTAGGGTGACTAGAAAAGAAAAAGCAGTGTAAGGATCACAGAACTGCTTCTCTATTTTTCTCCCAGAGAAGAAAACCCATCCTTTGGCAGCAACTGCTACTATATTATCACTTCAGATCCCATGCTCACTCATATCCTAGTAGCGGAAACAAAGTCAGAAGCCCTCAATGCTGTCTCCATAGCCTACACTACATCTGTTGAGGAAAGGATCAGTTTCACAGACTAATGGAAACTAGCATATTAGTCACCTGTGACAATGTCTTCCCTTCCTCTTTCTAGTTCAGAAAGCCTATCTGTACTCACACAGATGGGGGTGTAGATCACAGCCCAAAGCAGTTTTGCTGTTTCCGTTTTGTTGAACACTTAAGCAGATTCAGCCTAACACACTTTTCCAGACAGGTCACACGCTTTTCTGGTTGGACATGTCAGCTCACTGTCCTACAGGCTAACCCCATCTGCCTGTATAGGACACCTGACACCGTCCACAGTTTCCACTTTCACTGTATTAGACACCATTCCTCTGACGCTTGCACTTCCTTGCATGCACTTTTCACCTTCCAGTAGCAATAAGATAAAGACACCAACGAAAATGTTAAGCTTTTTGGAAAAATCACTGGCACCAGTCCTACTCTATGTTAACAGAAAGCCACAGGTGAACTGAAACGAATTCTTTCCTTTACCCTCCAATCCATTCAGAGTCAGAATAGGGAACACTGAATATGTGCTATTCTTAAAAGGTTGTTAGATAACCTAAGAAACAGTATTGTAAATTTAAGATATGACTATTGCACCACAATCCTTCAAAAACTACTGCTAGGATTTCCTTATAAATAATTACTACTCTCACCTAACAGAGATGTATGTGCCAGTCTCATAGGCACATCCAGCATTTCCTCCTGCACGTGTTTCAGAAAGAAAGGTAAAAATCACAGTAGAGCCAAAAACCAAGGTGAAGCCATGCCTACCTGTTTGCCTGATCCAACACTCTGGAATCACTAAGGGAAAGTGGTAGCAAAAGGAAGGTAGATCAGCATTACCTAACTGTGGGTGTTTAGGCAGTCAGATTTGTCTGTCCTTGATGTTGAGCTCTATTCTTGAGCAGTGGATGTTTGCTTCTAGGTTAGTCCTGCCTACATTTTCACTCTGTTAAGACAGAGCATTACAACTGAATAATAAAATCCAATCAATAACTTTGTTGGTTTAAACATATTTTGCAATGCTACATTCGTGTCCTTTTTCCTGCCTCCCTATTCTAAGCATAGGTGTCCCCACTTCCCACAAGGGGAACACATTCATTTTTATTTGCCACCTTTCAAATTTTCAGCTCTCCTACTTAGAAACCAAATACTAGTAGCTCCTATCCTAGAATCTTAGCTTAAAGATAGCAACCAACAAAAAAGCAATGTTTTAACACACAAAGATCAAAGACCATCTTAAATACTGAGAAGACCAAAAAAGCCATTAAGTAAAGCCCTTTTATCAGCCCAAACTCTCCCTGTTAAGAAATGCAACTTGATTGTTCTCCCAAAACTTAAAACCAGAAAGTGACATATTATACTAGTTTTGGCAATGCATCCACCAGTCTTCCAGGAAATAATGTGTCAGTAACATATGGAAACTACTTGCAGGATCTTTTTTGGCACTTTTCTCTCAGCCTGGCATGTTTCTAGCATTGATTGTGAAAGCCACTAATACTTATGGTTTGGCTGTTAAATTTAAGACACCAGGGAACATTACAGCAATGACAGCACATGGTTATCATTTGACAGACGTCATCAAACCTTCCCCAAAAAGACTATGAAGTTTTCTGTAATTTTTGCCACTAGAAGATTTACTTTGGACTACATTTAAGCAAACAGCTTCAGAAAGTAAAAAGTAATCTTATTATCCTCTAAGTAGCAAAGAATAGACTGTTAAGATCCACATATAAGAACATGCTTCTGTATTTATGGAATAAATAACTTTCAAGTAGTATTTACCACAATCAAAGCTCAAGCCTTTTAAAAGAGACGAGTTGAGGCTGAGTTAGATAAGTCATCAAAAGCTCTCCTCAGTGGCACACATCAGAGCAAAAGCAATCAGTAAGATTAAGGGGAAAAGAAAAGAAACCAAAACAAAACCATAATAAGCCAGACTATATAAAGCCCTCTCACGAGATTTCAGCTTTCAAAGATCAGTTCAGCCATGCAGCAACAAAAGGCTGAAGAATTTTCCTTAGACTGTCTGCCAGCACTGCACCAAAAACTCCCAGAGTGCTAGCAACACGTCCCAACAGCAAGCTTGACAAGGACTTCACAGATTTGACAGATGATACCTGCAAAGAGGCACTTTCTGTACCACTTCAGACCTTATTTACAATGAGGGACAAGGACTCTGCTCAGCAAAGTAACTGATTTGCTCAGCCATGTCTGGAACATGAGGAGAACAGATTTGTCCAACTCTCCTTTCTGTTACTGAGGGACTCATTAGATGCAAACACAAACTTCTATTTTCAAAAATCTGTGGGCTACCACAACCCAAATACAGAGCCAGGCTATAAACTTACTGCACAGCAGTTACTGTGCCCAGGAGTCTTTGCCGAGTGCCACGCTGTGCTCCCTGCACAGGGCCCTACAAGGAGCTCTATGTTCAGAGCTCACAGCACACAGGTGCTGGGGTCGGTAAAACATTATCCTTGCGCTCCAAGTTACAATGAGAATTGCACAGAAATGTGTGGCTGTTTCACCACCACCCTTCCCCTGTGCATCACATATTAAACAACCAACAATTCTACATAAGAAAGTCTGCAAAGTAGATGGGACAAATTCCATCTTTGCCTACCTTCAGAAAGTCTGAGAAAAGAACAGTGGTTTAGAAAAGTCACATTGCAACACATGAAATAATTACTTATTCTTGCCCTAGAGAACAGTTCTCCTTCACCTTTTCTAAGTGACATAAACCACAGTTTCTTGCTCCTGTCTGCTACAGGGAAGGAAAGATGAATGCAGTGCTTCCAAAAAGCTCAAGTAGAGACTTTCCATTACTCAATTAATTTAACCACATCATAGATTTACCCTAGAAGTGTATAATTTGCTGTTACACCCATTTACAGTAGCATTCTCAATTAATTCAGCACTGCAAGAAAAGAAAGGGAAAAAAATAAAGGAAAGCTAAGACAGACTAGGTATGTAAAACAGTGCTAAGGTTACCTCACCCTTTGTAGGTATTTCTTTCCTCAGGGTATTGCAATAAATAAATACAAACAAATGCATTTCAACAAAGTCAATTTAAATGGGAAATTATGACAGCTATATTAAGCTTCACTGCAACACAGTCATCAATTAAATTAAGACATTTGAGTGGCATGTGCTCACTATGTTTTAAACACAGATAAACCACTGGCTTTGGGTACATTAAGAGTTGAGGACTTAAACATCTCAAAATGACTTCTCTTTCTGAACATGAATCAGAACTCTGTTCATTTAATTTATCCATTTCACTGGCTGGGTTTTCTTGCTTAGAAATGAAACCATTTGAAGTATCTTAAAAGGCCACAAAAGTAATGAAACTTTAGAAACCCAACCTCTAATACTCTGGAAAAAAAAAAAGAAGCTAAGAGTTGGAGATGCAGAATGCATCCTGTTGGCAAGAAATGATGCTGCTATCTTTGACTATAAATGAGAATGTACCATAATAATGCACCATCCTTAAAAGAAGGCAAAAATATCAACTAATTCTTTTTCCTATAGAGTAATATGTGAAAACATATTCTACCAAGATATGCCTTAGCCACAGATGCTAATAAAATGCTTGCTCTTAGAACAGAAAACAACTCCTTGGGCTATCCCTCTACCAACAAGCGTTGTAGCACTTAAGCTCTTCAAGGTGTCAAATGAATTGATTTGGCAAATCCAAGACACTGTTCTTTAAAGAGCCTTGCAAAACTTGTCTGGATGGCAACAGGCTTGAAACTATTGCAAAACATACTACATCTCAGCTGAATTACCTGTGGGAGAAGACAATACTGGAATAGACTTTGGCACTACACAACATGTCACTGAGATTCCATCTCAATGCCTCCAATAGTGGCTCCCAGTTCATTGCGTTTACCATCTAAAAGATACATTGCATCAGAATCTTAATAGAAAAGCAGAGTGCTGAGTTCCTTCAGGGCAGTGTCTGCCAGCTATAATCATCTCTCAGAGGAAAAAAAAAGACACACAAATCAGAAGGAACTCAAGTACAATATCCATTGATTAGGAGGATACTTCATCTGAAATCATAGAACCATAGAATCAACCAGGTTGGAAGAGACCTCCAAGATCATCGAGTCCAACCTATCACCCAGCCCTAGCCAGTCAACTAGACCATGGCACTGAGTGCCTCATCCAGTCTTTTCTTGAAGACCCCCAGGGCCTCCACCACCTCCCTGGGCAGCCCATTCCAATGGGAAATCACTCTCTCTGTGAAGAACTTCTTCCTAACATCCAGCCTATACCTACCCTGGCACAACTTGAGACTGTGTCCCCTTGTTTTATTGCTGGTTGCCTGGGAGAAGAGGCCAACCCCCACCTGGCTACAATGCCCCTTCAGGTAGTTGTAGACAGTAATAAGATCACCCCTGAGCCTCCTCTTCTCCAGGCTAAACAGGCCCAGCTCCCTCAACCTCTCCTCATAGGATTTGTGTTCCAGGCCCCTCACCAGCTTCGTCACCCTTCTCTGGACATGCTCCAGCACCTCAACATCTTTCTTGAATTGAGGGGCCCAGAACTGGACACAGTACTCAAGGTGTGGCCTGACCAGTGCTGAGTACAGGGGAAGAATAACCTCCCTTGTCCTACTGGCCACACTGTTCCTGATGCAGGCCAGGATGCCATTGGCTCTCTTGGCCACCTGGGCACACTGCTGGCTCATCTTCAGCTTACTATCTATCAGTACCCCCAGGTCCCTTTCCTCCTGGCTGCTCTCCAGCCACTCAGTCCCCAGCCTGTAGCACTGCTTGGGGTTATTGTGGCCAAAGTGCAGAACCCTGCACTTGGCCTTGTTAAATCTCATCCCATTGGCCTCTGCCCACCCATCCAGCCTGTCCAGGTCCCTCTGCAGGGCTCTCCTACCTTCCAACAGATCAACACCTGCTCCTAGCTTGGTGTCATCTGCAAACTTACTGATGCTGGACTCAATGCCCTCGTCCAGATCATCAATAAAGATATTGAACAGGACTGGGCCCAGCACTGATCCTTGGGGAACACCACTTGTGACTGGCTGCCAACTGGATGTGGCACCATTCACCACCACTCTCTGAGCTCTGCCATCCAGCCAGTTCTTGATCCAGCACAGAGTGAATCTGTCCAAACCATGATCTGCCAGCTTGGCCAGGAGCTTCTTGTGGCAGACAGTGTCAAAGGCTTTGCTGAAGTCCAAGTAGACTACATCCACAGCCTTCCCCACATTCACCAGGCGGGTAACCTGATCATAAAAGGAGATCAGGTTGGTGAGGCAGGACCTGCCCTTCCTAAACCCATGCTGGCTGGGCCTGATCCCTTGGCTATCCTGTAGGTGCTTTGTGATGGCACCCAAGATGACCTGTTCCATGACCTTGCCTGGCACTGAGGTCAGGCTCACAGGTCTGTAGTTTTCTGGCTCCTCCTTACGACCCTTCTTGTGTATGGGAATCACATTGGCCAGCTTCCAGTCTTCAGGGACCTCTCCAGTGAGCCAGGACTGCTGATAAATGATGGAGAGTGGCTTGGCCAGCTCAGCTGCCAGCTCTCTCAGCACCCTAGGGTGGATCCCATCCGGTCCCATGGACTTGTGAGGATCCAAGTGACTTAGCAGATCCCTTACTGCTTCCTCATGGATTAGAGGGGGACTGTACTGGTCCCTGACTCCATCCACCACTTCAGGAGTCCAGCTGTCCTGGAGACAACCTGTCCCACTAGTGAAGATTGAGGCAAAGAAGGTGTTAAGCACCTCTGCCTTTTCCTCATCCTTTGTCACTATGTTCCCCTCTCTATCTAGTAAGGACTGGAGGTTGTCCTTGGCCCTTCTCTTGCCATTCATATATTTAAAGAAACACTTTTTATTTTCCTTGGCAGTCGTGGCCAGCCTGAGCTCCAAGTGGGCTTTTGCCTCTCTAATTTTTCCTCTACAAGACCTAGCAACCTCCTTGAACTTCTCCTGGGACACCTCCCCTCTTTTCCAAAGGTGATAATAACTGCCCCCTCACCACCACAGGCATCTTGCATCCAGAGATTCCCTGGGTGGCAAATCCTGCCACTGCCCAGCTGTGCACAGGACAGAGCAGGACACGTTAATTGTATCTTATGTTTGTTTTGGGGACAGTGGTAGCACATCATCAGCTAAAGTTTGCATGTTCAGGCCATTTCTCCCCTGCTCTACCAAGCCTGGCATCACTGCACCACTACCCAAACTTCCTGGGTCACTACTTGAAGTAGAACAGCTTAGTCATGACCCTAAGGAAAACAGACTGATATTTCTGCTTTATTACTCCCCACTTTGCTCATGACAATCTCCCTCATAAAGACTAGCACACTTCCCATCTATTTAAATACAGCCAAAACATCTCCCTGGAGAAAAAAAAAAAAAGTGTGATCATCAACTATCTTCCCTTCTCCTCCCTTCAGAACAAGTTTATCTTCTGTTTGACTCACCTATTCATACTTCATCAACAGGTTAAATGTATGCTTTCTTGGGCAGGTTTCTTGAATTGTCCACCTGCCACTTGGACTGCTAGAGTCTCTTCCCTTGACCAAGCATGCTAAAGAGTCACGTCTGGAACAAGTCAACTACATAGGGCAGTACCAGGCAGATATCACCACAAGTGTCCAAGAGCTGAGTCAGTAGTCTGACTACAGTGCTCTTCTTCATGCAACTTAACACATCAAGGTTAGAGAAAGAGCCTTTTTCTTCAGAAGTACAATTTTTAAATTTCCTCTTAGAAGGCAGATGTAGTAAAACACATTTCTAGCCAAGGTATTCACTGTCTTATTTTTTAGGATGAAACAAAGATCATAATTTTATTATGCACCTGTAGGACACTGAAAAGTTCCTCTTTCCTTTGAACCCCCATCAGGTCAACCAAAGGGATGCCTGTCTTCTCCTTCTGGAATGGCAAGTGAAACAGCTATTTAAGTAGAAACTTGTTTATTTTATAATAAACAAATATAGGAAATTATCATAAAACTATGTCTCAAAATTATCACTATGGACAATAGAAAAGAGTAAATAGTTCACACTAGTTTTAGATTTGTAGCATTCAACGCTGCCCACAGGAAGATGCTTTTTGTCACTGTGCATATTCCATAACCATTTACTGAAGCACCAGCCCTCTAGGCCACATGAATCACATGATAACTTGGGATCTATTAATTCTGTGCTGGCCATTTGCAGCATTGTTCCTTTCTAGCATGTGCAAACACAAGCTCAAGCAATTATCTGAAACAGTGGCCCACAGTATTTCACCTCCATGCTGAAATACAAATATCACAGAACTTAATCAGAGTTAAACAAAGCACTAGTTGGCCTGAAAGCTGATGCAACCTAAGTCTTTATTTCATAAGCTTGAAATTATGGGATTTGTATTTATTGTCATTAGGAGTTCTAAAGTGAGAAGTTTCATATCTACAAATGTGAAAAATTCACTGAATTCTTAAATCTGAAGATCAGACTTCTGTAAAAAAGCAAGATGAGTAAAGAAACTTGTCTCCCTCTGCCCAGGCAGATTTAATTTAGCACACCTTGCGTGCTGCTTCATGCCTCCCGCTATAGAGAGCCTCCAGTCACTGAAGCAGCATGGCTGTGGTCACTAATAGAAAATACTTAGGATACTTGGCAGAAAACCTGAGCTTACATCATATGGCAGAAGAGATGGGAAGGGCTCCCCTAAGAGGGATGCTTGTAGCAGAGTTCTTGGTAAGCTTAAGGTCAGAATAAAACCAGATTAGAGATCAAGTCCCAGCGTCAAAGCTTCCAGCTCTCCTCCAGACACAGGCAATAACAGAGTCTGCCAGATTAAGGTAGAGAGCGCTAGAAGAGTGCCAATGCAATTGCTCTTGGCTTTCTTTTCTAATTTTTTCCATTTCAAGTCATAAGTACCAAGACTCAGTTTGAGCTTTATACTCATCAAACCTTTTCTTAACCCTTGTGCTCCAACCCAAACAGAACTAAAAATAAAATCTGAACTTAACAAGTTACTCAAGTGACAAATTCCTTCATGCAGAACAGTGTCTTTTAGGATTATTTTTACTGGAGTCTACACTAGCTTGTTTATATTGTACTTTGACCCACACATGAGTGCTCCTATTTAGGCTAAGAAGTTCTGTAAAAAGTTCCAGTACCACCCATAAGAATTCCCTTTCTTTCAGCTGAACAGGAAAACCAAAACCGACAGCCCTCCTTTAATATACCCTTGTTTTGGGTTAAGCCTTACATTGTAATGTTTGAAGTTAGTAGATCACTGCACTATTGAGTAATTTTTGGTTTTGTTGGCTACCAGGGAACTGTTTGAGTATCAGGGTTAAGCACACGCTGTTCTACTTCAGTGGCAACATGCCAAATCCGTTACAGTATTTAAACATTAACCTCAAAGTCACTGGTTTGTAGAAAGGCAGCCCTTACACCAGAGATATAAAATTTGCTCTCCAGGCAGTGTACCACTGAGTACAAAGGCCATTTTACCACTTTCTGACAGTGATTTCTGGAAGAGCTGAAGAGCATGGAAAGTTACTGGAGTATTCATAATCACTTCAATGACAGACTTCCATTCTTTGCAAGTACGGACAGGCACACATTATGTGACATTTCCCCCTTCTGGCACTACATATTCATCTTCTGTGTTCAAAATGAAGATACTATAAGCAAGTCTTCCTTTGGTTATTTTGTATCAAAACCTAGCTACCAAAACCCAGTAAGCAGTCTTCTACACTGACAGCTAAGATACAAAATAAAACCGATTTCAAAAATTTCTTCTGCACAATTGAACAAAACACAGATGTACTGCAGGTGCTTAAAGAGTAAACTCAACAAGACAAGTCCCCAAACAACAGGGAGCTCACATCTATGTTTGCAAACCAAAACTAAGACAAGTAAAAGCTGAATGAAGAAACAGATGCTACTTTGAACAGCCTGTATTATTACCTTGTTATTCAACATTAAGGTAGAAAAGAAGCTGGATTTGCTATTTAAGATTCCTCTGCAGTTGTGCTTCTCTTAAAACCAGAAACCAAACTACACATTCTGAAAAGCTATTTAGAGAGTCAAGGATCTGCACAGTTAGAATTGTTTGTTTACAACTAAATATTAAATGGAATTAACACAAATAATGCATTTTTTTATTATTGGAGGGGGAAGATCAGTCAAAGAAGTGCAGGGAAGGAGCCAGCACACTGATTTTGCTATCATTTCATAGCCATTCTTCTGCTACTTGGAGACCAAGAAATCTACTTTACCGTGGATGCATTTCTTGCTGGCAGAGGATAGGATTTGATAGACATGAGCAACCCATGTGGCAAAGAGTGTCCTTGGGCCCAGCTTGGAGGCAGGAACTAAGGTGATGAAACAGTCCCCACGTCCGGCTACAAGGGGGCAGGATCTGCTGACTGCAGGAGGCTGGCCCCATAAATGTTTGCTTTAAGCCTTAACCTATCTGTGCCTTACGCATAGCCTTAACCTATCTGTGCCTTCCACATGTACCAGTCTTCATTAAGCTAGCTGAATATACCTCTTCCAAGTTTGGCATAAAAGATGCTGTATCACCGCAATAAGGGGTGGATGATTTTAACCACATTGGCATCTGCAGTTACTCTGGCCGCAGACTTTCACCGACACTCTACAGTATCTGGCTGTAGCACAAAACCATTTTTAAAGGAAACTATTGGTTGGCAAAACAAAACAACCATCAAGAAAACATGGCAAGTGGTGGTTTTTGGTTTTTTCTTACCTAGAAACCTTTTCTCCACTTTTTTTTAAGCAATACAGTTCTGGGCTGCCCCTCTACAGGAAGCTGGCATTTATTGTATGCTTATAAATAAAGATGCAGTTTGTAACAGTAGCTTTACTCTGATGCCAGTCAGCTATAAACAAGCTCTAAATTTAACTTACGTGAGTGTTATGGTACAACCTTTACAGAATCAGATTTTTTACAACATCAATTATGTGCATCCCATTAGAGACTAGAGAACAGAAAGGCTCACCCCAAAGTTCCCCAGCCAGTGTTCAGTAAGAGTCCTGAACAACTGTAACTATCTGAAAGCCTGTGATGGAATGACCTTGAAGACAAGCCTTTCCCATTTTAGTGCTGGAAATAGTCCATTGGGGGAAAACAGCAAGCACCACACAGGTTTGCTATATTTAGATGGCAACTTACCTACAGGGTATTCCACACAGGAGTAAAGACTGGAGGCATGCCTATATGCCAAGCTATGCCACTTAAGTGTCAAGCATTCCACTAGAAGGGCTGCTCTAACTACTGCAATTCATCACCTCTGCTCTTGTCAAACATTTTTGGGTACGTTATAGTCACTCTTCCCAAGGCTCCACAGAGATTATTTGTGTAAATGTGTGTTTGTGACTACAAACCAGTGTAAATTAAGATTTAGATGCCATCTCAACCCGGTGACCTCTGGGATGCCAACAGATGAGTTACATGAGACTGTTGAAAGCCTGGTACTGGTAGAGAGGGAAAGAATTGCAGTGTTGAATGCCACTAGGCTAGCATACATGGAAAATCTGTACACTGAATAAAAAAAATCCAGGACACCAACTCACATGGCAGGCATCACTGAAGCTTGAAGCACCCGGCTAACAGGGCTTTAGGGCAAGCAGGGAAGCTACTGTTATAAGACAACAAGAAGCACTCTCAATTATCTCAAAGCACACACTTTGTGTGAAAGAAATGGCTAATGCTGCAATACCCTTTTCAGTAGAGGCAGCTTCTAAGGTCTAAGAATAAAGCCTTCTCATCTGGGAAACTGGAGACAGTTGGTATTCATTTATCACCTTGCAATTAAGTTATGAGACAAATGACTAGCTCAAACTAGCTGAAATTTGGAACCATATTAAGTGTCAAGATGTAGCACTCTTAGAGCAGAGAAGCACAAATAAACACTAGTTATGCCTAATGCAACCTTTATGACACCTATGAGAAATATGAGAGATGAAAGATGTGCTTCATGGTATTTGACTATGGAACCCATTTGCTGAGCAGCGTGACATTTTATGATGTGAAATCCATCGCACACAAACACAAATAAGTTCAGGGCAAGTCAAGAAAGATAATGACATGTCCCAACCACATACAGAAACTGCTCAGGTATCTTGATCTGTTTCTGTGGTGAGGTAGAAGCGAAGTTCCACCATGAGCAGTACACATAATTAAGCAGATGACCAAGGGCCTTTATAATCTCCCAAGAAAATTGTCATGGTCACGAGGTTTGCACTACTTAGTATTGGAACATCAGGGAACTACAAAGAAACCTTAAAGCAGTGCTCTGCACAACTCCAAATGACTATCAGAAACAGCTATTCATTACATGAGTAGGTGCAGAGCAAGAACATTCATTCTGCAAATACAGATTCAAGCATGCTAAAAAGAAACAAGCTTCTTAATTGCTTGGCAAGCCTCTGCCATCCTTCTAGTCAGATATCAAGAGTGCAAATGCCTAAAGCCATCCATCTGCCCAAGGCCACTAACCCATGTTGACTGCAAAAGCAGCCATTATCATCTCCTGGCATCAAGGCCCTGGCTTATTACATGACTATAGTTGGAGACAACACCCAGGCAGTTCAGTTTCATAATACTCAGCAATTACAATTCCTGAACAGGTCCTATGAGGTATTCACAAGAAAAAAACAAAAGCAGGGAAAACACTACAGGGGACATCTGTAGCTTTGAGATGCTTTTATACTTACACACAAGTAAGGACAAACACAGATTAAAATACCTGCAAGAAATTACCTTCACTTAGGGAAAGCTCGCAAGGGAGAACTCCAGCAATCCACCCTCACTGCTTCCCAAAAAGTGTGTTAAGTATTCTGTTATGCAAGGGAAGAGTACGTCTCAGAAAGACAATGCTGACAACAAAGTCATTAAGCTGAGCTACATGTTATGTGATAATACATGCTGCTCTAAGAGCTATGAATCTTATCAGCTTTTCTTCCTGTATTTTCATGCCCTTGAGGACAGCTGCTGGTAATAGAAACCTGAAAAGGATGAGAATTCACAGACAATAAAAACACTACATGCTCCACACTTCTTGAAAGATAAAAGAGTACATTGCCATAAGTCTAGCTTGCATCATTAAATGTGGAGTACATCAAATAAACAAAACAGCATCTCTACAGTGGAATTCTGCAGCAGGGTTTAGCTCCTGTAAAACAGATTAATACAGACACCACATAGACTGATCAGATACAAATTTCTGGTAGAGAATGTACCTAAAACAAGGAGTTACCCAGATAGAAACGTAGTGTTATTCAAACTAGTACTACAGACATTTCCTAGATACCTACAACACAATATAACCATCAAGTCATCATTGAAGGTGTCTTGCAGAGACAAAACTGGCAGAGAAGCCATGCAGTTAGTCAATATTGCAACAGTGGAATATTGCAATCAATTGCCTCCCCAAGATTAGATAATAGTCAAGCTAGGAGCAGTGGTTTTAAGATCCTTGACTGTTGATGGGAGGAAAGCAATAACCAGTGCACTAATCTAATGAGAGTGCTGCCACAGATGGAGCCTGCTTACTGTGCCAAGAACCGCTAGGCCAGTACATCCAGAAGTGGCCTGCATCAAACAGCCATAATCCAGCCATATCAAAGGTGAGGTTCACTGTCATGCAACACTGCAGAAATGGAGTCAGTGCAAACAGCAGCAATGTGAAACTCTGAACAGCATCAACAAAGAATCCACAGGGCCATCAGGAGCTTCAGCTATGAATCAGAAGTAATTATGTACGTGCAGGACTTAATGACTGGAGGAAAGGAACAGTTGAATACAAGCATTTCTCTTCCTCTTCATCACCCCAATGCAGTAACAAAGGAGGTGAGAGAAAGAGAAAATAAAATTAAGAAAGGGGCCTACAGCAATGATTTGAACACCAGCCCATCTGCAAAACTGAAAGCTGTCAAGCCACTTAAAGTGAATCAGGAAGTCTGCATTCAAAGGTGGGAAAAGAACCATGCATTCCCAACTGACACACACCTACAAACAACGAAAATCAATTCCCCCAATCCCAACAAACAGGGCAGAAATAGCTGTAGCAAAGTGCACTGAGCCTTACACAGAGAACTGCACATGGTATTAAAGACAACAGTGGAGGCTCTCTTTAGTTCTCCAAATGCAGTTGTCCAATCTCTGCAGAAGATTTTCTAGTGAGCCAGATCAGATCTGTGCCAAATTACACTATGAGAGGATAATTTCAGTGCTAATTTCTTAGACCAGCTGACTGAGCTTACTATTTCAGTCCAATCCCATGCACAATGCATGCTCCCAGGAATGAAGACAGAAGATCAGTAACAGAAGTCTGCTTTTACATTCTACCAAGTGGAAATCCTAATACTGCATTCACCTTGCTGCAAGAATCAGTTATTCAAACAATCTCTCCTTTAACTTTAGTGCATTTTCATTTTATTTGTGTTTCAGTGTGTTTAATTGCCAGCTCCTCCACAAATACAATTCAGCGTTCGGACCTGGGCCAACAAATCCAGATGGAACAGTTATTTTTTATTGCATTTTAATTACTCCACACTTTCTAGTAAAATTATAAAGTGATTTAATTGATAAAAGCTCACTAGACATTATCATCTCTAAAATGCATGAATTTTGAGTTTGTTCATCCCAAAGAACACCAGTTAAGTGCAAACAGAAGCAGTGCGAATTAGCAGGAAGCTTAGCAAGTAGTTAAAAAAAGCCTAGTAATGAAAATGTCAGGGAAATTCATGCCTTGCAACAGGTAAAAGAGTTTCATATGTAAGTGACATCATACCCCAAAGAGCACAGCCTGTGGCAGAAAGAAGTCTTTCAAACCAAACTTCATTTTTTCTCAAAAGAACACCACAGACATTCAAGAACAGTACAGCATCTTGATAGTGTTAGATTATGAATCAACACAAGACTGTCTTTAAGTAATGAACAATTGGTTTAATGTTGATATAAATAATCCTGTCACTGGGATGCATAATGGATTTGTTTATGGATCAACATCTCTCAAAACAAACACCCACCTCAGCTACCTCTAAATGCTGATGGATGTATTTGACACATTCTGCCTTTTAAGTTTTTTAAAATCAGCAATTTAAAGGCCCAGACAGACAGGATAAAACTACCAACATGGATTACTGAAGCTACAGATAAGAGACAGAATAATACATAATTCAAGTCACAACATTAATAAAATTGAGGGATGGAAAAGAAATTTTAAGAAACACTCAAGAATCACCAAAAATACCCAAAACCACACACCACCAAAAAAAACCCCCCCACACACTACCACCACAAAACAAGACAAAACCCAAGCAAATCCAACCTGAAAAGCATGATTAGATATTGCAAACATTGGATAGATAATCCATTCTACTTCTCTGAAACTTAACAGTGCACAGGCAGTTATTACTCATAAAGTATGTTTCTGCTGCACAGACTGGAAGCTGTACTGATCACCACCTAGCACAGGTTAGCAGTGCTCCAGAAACTTGATCTAAAGCTTGAGCTGCCAGACTTCCAATTTTACACATTGAATGTGTGCCACTTCTCTGCTTGATAACTTATAAAGCTATTGAAAGGCTGCTTTGTGGATGTAAGTATCAATTTCTCACCATTTACCCATATACCACTATCAAGATTCCTGCTAATTTCTGCCAGAAAACTTGGAGACTTTTTTCCCCAATGCAAAAGCAATTCTAAGGACATCTAACACATTAGCTTCAACTAGATAAAAGGACTGGTAGGTCAAAGGGGAGGCAACTCAAAGGGAGCATCGAAGAGGTTCTTACAGCAGAAGCCAGCATTCCAAGGGCTGTACAGCATCTACACACAGAACTACAGCCTTGCAACTTGGAACTGCAATAAAGAGCTAGGGCCCTGCACAGCAACAGGAAGAATCACCTGACCACCTGAATTTTGGAGGCATAAGGCACTTACAACTTACTTTAGGACAATTTCCTTGAAGGTCTCTTCAACTTTCATCTGAAAGAGTGCAGTACTGAAAGTCAAAACTGGGTACAACTGCTAATTGACTTCTGTAACATGCCTTGCCAATAATTCTGTAAATGGTTCACCAGCCACCTCAGTTGAACTTATTTCTTCTCTGAACATTTGTTAAACTATGCAGAACAGGTTATAGAACCTCCATCCACAGAACAAAGACTCAGTTAGACCCTGCTGTGGCTAATCTGATGTAACACAGACAGCAGTCCTACTTTAGTCCAAAGGTTGGAAGAGTGACCTCCAAAGGTACCCCCCTGTGAATTTTTAATCCTGCAAATTAAAGCATCTTTTAAAGAAAAATGCTAAGTCAGTGAGGGTATTCCGCAATCATTTCCTGGCTTCCCTTTCAGAGTCGCACCACTGCTATTTCAAGTAAACTGAGTATTTCACTACCACTAAAATATTTGAATCAGATATTAAGAGTGAGAACTTCAAATTTTGTCCAAAAACTGGTAACTCTCCTAGACTAGGTACTAACGGGACACATAAACCAGTGACAGCAGCATCCTCCATTTATAGCATCAGTTTGGAAGTAGTCTTGCATCATCATCTTGAAATACAACTATCCCACCTTTAGCTTTCTCTAGTAAAAGTAATTGCATTTGATTCACTAGGAGCACACAAGTAAAATGCTGAGTAAAACAAACCCAGGTACTTCATGTTTATTTTGACAACAAATAACATAACTATACAAACTATACACAAACTATAGTTCATGAGCTAGTCTGTAGCCTTCCCTGTTTTACCACAGTTTATTTACCAGCCTCTGCTCTCTACCACAATTGTCAGAATGTCCATTAGCATACATATCCTTACTGAAATGAAGGTGCAGCAAAGTCCTTCAATTTTCCATATCTTCAAACATGATTACTCAGTCTGTTTGAATTTGTGAGAAATATATAGAATCATATGTTTGATCCGATCAATTCGTGGCAAGAGGTCACAGACAAGGAGGAAGGGGGGGGTTTGAATGAAACTGCATTCCTGCTTGCACCACCATCTCAATAAGCTTAAAGATAAGAGTAATTAGATTGGCGAAGGAGGGAGGCATGTGGAAGAGATAGTCTTTTGCATATTTAAATGGAAATGCATTCCTCCTGGTGCCACCTTTCCTGTATGAGCAAATAGAAGAACCAGGACTTTGAAGTTCATGAGGAAGACACTTAAGCAAGACCCCTTACTTCATCAAACATTACCAGAGGGACCACCGGATAAAAGGAGGCCTGTGTGGAAGAGACATCTCACATTCCTAAGAACTGATAAAGAAAACCCAACCTTTTCTTAGAACTTAGTAAATATGGAATAGAATAGGGTATAAAAAGAGAAAGCTGAAGGCAAAGGGTGTGCGTTGGGGTAGATCAGAGTCTCTCCTCGCACCCAGGCCTGTACATTGCTTGATTCCTGCAACTTTATTAAAGCCTTAACTTGCATGAACACCAGTTTGTGCCTGTTATTTATGACAAATTGGGGGCTCGTCCGGGATATCACCAGACTCTGGGGGTTCACCTAGGGAGGGGCGCCCCACCTTTTTTTTTGGTGGCTCCCTGGGGAGACTCATATGGGGCTGGTGATATCCTGAACTCTGCCGGAATCAACCAATACATTTTTTTGAGCTCCCTGATGAGGCTGCAGCCGCTTTTATAGACCCTTAATTCTGTGCGCACAGACCCGAGCGAAGACGACAGAGTCGTGAGTATTGCGGAAACCGTTCGGTTGGGTGGGATTCGACTGCCTGGTGTGAAAGAGTGTGTTTGAGACGGAGTCTGACTCCGAAGCGAGTGCGGAGGTCCGATAAGCCGCGGTTCCAAACTCCCGCGAGGGATTTGGCCGGTAAAGGATTCAAAGCGATTCCTATAGGATTCGTGGGTGGGTTAAAGGAGGGTCGTTTAGCCCCCTGCAAGACACTCTTTAGGCAGTCATGAAAGATGGGTCAAGTTGAGGACCCAAGACCTTAACAGAGGGAGCAAAAACAAAATTACCAGATTAATGATTAAATATTGGAATGATAGGGGCCCCAGAAAAGCAAAACCAAAACTGAAATTAGTCTATTACTGTATGAGAATATGGCCAAAGGAGCCAGTACGGCCACATGTTCAGTGGTCTATGTTTGAGTGTTTAGAGGACTGGGTTTGTCAAGCCCTGGTAGAGTGTGTGAGAAACAGGAAAACGTTTAGCCCGGAGGAGGGTAAATATGCTGAGCTCTGGGAACTATAAGCAGAAAGAAAAGTTACAGAGCTGTATGCTCGGAAGATGAGGGAGGAACGGGAGTCCTTAGGCTGGAACTCACTGCCCGTTCCAGCCTCTCCCTTGCTGCTGCCGCCGCTCCAGCCCCACCCCGGCCCCGCCGCTGCCGCTTGTCTCTCTCTCTCGTCGAGTTCCTTTTTTTCCCGGCGGCTCCAGTCCCAGTGCCGTCTAATGTTACAAGGGAGAATGTTGAGGCTGGCCTGTACCCACTAAGGGTTCAGGGGGCAGAACGTTATTGGATGATCCCTGAGGGGTGGCTGAGAGACTAGGTGGAAAGGCTGAAAAAGAGTTTAATAGATCTCAATCCAGTGGCAAAACGGCCGGAGAGGGATCAGAGGAATTCCTTAGAGAAGCCCAGAAGTTAATCTGTCCACAGGGGCGCAGAAAAATAGAGAGCAAGAGCTAAAGATCCTTGTAACAGCAGTGAGGGAGGGTTGGACAGTACAAACTACAACTAAAGAATTAAAAAGGATGGGGCCCAAGGGGCCTCTGGAAAATCAGAATTCAAGAGAAAGAACCTCCTGTGTGTCATTGTTGCAATAAGAAGGGACATATCCAGCAATATCGCTGCAAAAGGACACAGGATGAGAAATTATTCAAGGAAGACTAGGGGAGTCAGGGGCTGTATCTTTTGGAGACCTCACCATCTACTGAGCCCTTGATAAAATTATTAATAGGTTCCATAAGGAGGAAGAGGAGTTTTTTAGTGGACACAGGAGCTAAAGGAGAACCATTTAAAGTACCTGTTTTAAAGGAAGTAGAAATGGAAGCAGAAGATAAAATTTGTCTAAATGATTTGTTATTATTACTGGAGGCAGAGCATAACCTACAAAGGAACTATCTCCCTCCAGAATTTCAGTGGAACAGGGATTAACCTTCTGGGTTTGTTCACTAAAGAAGGGATCAAAGGATTCCTTTACATTTGAATGAGAAGATCCATAGATAGGGAGAAGAAAACAGTTAAGGTGGACGGCATTACCCCAGGGATTTACAGAATTCCCCAACTTATTTGGTCAAACATTGGAGAAGGTATCAGAACAGCTGGTGTTTCCAGAAGAGATAAAATTGTTACAGTATAGCAGGAAAAACTGAAGAAGCAGTCCGGGAAGCCACCGTACAGACTCTATTTTTTTTATTTTTATTTTTTTGAGCAAAAGGACATAAGGTGTCCAAAACAGAAGTTACAATTCGTGGAATAAGAAGTAAAGTATTTAGTGCATTGGTTGAGCAAAGGGGAAAGAAACAAGACCCTGAAAGAACATCTGGGATCTTGGGGTTTAAGACTCCAGAAAATAAGAAGGAGTCAGGCAGTTATTGGGACTCCTTGGATATTGTAGACAATGGGTAGAAGGATATTGCAAAAGGGTAAAATACTTATTAGTTATAGTAGGTCACCTAACCTAATGGGTGGAAGCTTACCCAGTGAGCAGAGCAACTGCACATATGGTGGTAAAGGTATTATTGGAAAATACAATACCAAGATATGGGGAAGTGGAACATATTGATTCAGATCAAGGGACACATTTTACCTCAAAATTAATTAGAAAAAACAAAACTGAGAAATTTCTTTGTTGTAAAATGTGTCCTCATGGGGAAAAGTATTACTGTCCTCTTCAAGAAGCTAGATCTTGGTGGGATCTCCCTGGAGGAATTTATTGTGTGTTTCCTAGAGAACAGTGTTTGTGGGGGAGCTTTCCTTGAGCGGTTTTTGTAGGGAAGATTTTGAGGTATAAGGTCTTTTGTGTTGTTGTGACCTCCCCGTGAAGCTTTTACGTTAAAGGCAATGGCCACGGTGGAGAGGTTTTTGTGTCTGTTGGAGGCTCATGGAGCTCGCCCGTCTGTGGAAGGGCTGGGCTGGGCCCGTGAGAACTGAGTAACTGTCAGAGTGTGAGGAGCGGATTGTGGCCCTGCAGAAGGAGGCACGGCCAAGTCGGGAAAGGGCAAAGCTTTCATCTGTGCAGTTTTGGGTGCGTGTTTCGCCGCTTCGAGAGATGAAAAGCAAAGCCAAAACGAACGAGAGAATAAAATCATTTCCTCCTTGCAGGAGCTGGTAGATTCCCTGCAAGGGCATATTGTAACTTTAAAGGACGAAGTGGCAGATCTTAAGGACAGATTAAAAACAGAGCAGAAGTGGCAAAATTGGTTTTTTTGAAGAAGGAAGAACGGCAGGCAGAGCCTGCCTCCATATACCCTCAGGCAGAGCTGGCAGCAGCAGAGGAAGCTGCGGCTCACATGCGTCCTCTCATTAAAACCGAGATGCTGTATGAGGATGAGGATGGCACCCCTGCCATCACAACGAGAGAGATACCCTTTTCTTCCACTGAGCTGGCCAAACTGCGTAAAGAGTGTACACGTTCTGCTGGGGAGTCTGAGGTGGAATATGTATGGCATGTTTCTAAAACTGGAGGTGATCAAATTAGGTTGACAGAGGCTGAAGCTACAGGCTATTGGGGTGCTAATGTGTTCCTAACTACGGGAAATAGGAGTGGTCCCTGGAGCCTTACTCAGCGAGCAACTTTCTGGGCTGGGGGGCTTTGATTCAAAAGAGAGAGGAGAGCCTCTAGTTCTGAGGGGAGGCATGCATCAGATAATGGAAAATGTGCAGAAGCAGCTTGTTTGCAAATGGTCTATGATCGAGAACTGGAACATCATTTTGAATCACCACTTTCTCTCGTGGTGGACCCAAAGCGAATGACTCCTTTGGTCGGGGGCTTCCTGACTCCCTTAAGATGAAAGGCATCCAGCTTCAAAAGGAGATAGCTGACACCCCACTTACCTCCCGAATACAAGCTGCTCTGAGGGAGAACTTAACACCCGGGAGGAGGTAGCCTGATTGCAGACAAGGGACGTGGGAGGAGGTGGCCAGAGAGCTATTAGGTTATGCCAGGCAGTATGGGGTGCCTGAGGAAGTTCATAAGCCTGAGCCTAGAGGCTTGAGGCAGGTGAACATTAATCGCCCACCTCCGAGTCCAGACCCCCGGAGCCAGATGCTTCGAATCCCCAGGCGACACTGGGGGAAGGGAGCATCTGAATACTAGACAGTATTGGTGGTGGGTAGGCCGAAAGAAAGGTATCCCAAAAGAAGTGATTGCCGGGTTATTCACAAGGCAGTTAGAAATGGTTGTGAAGCACTGGCCTGAGCCCACCCTCGATAAGAGGACAGGTGTGCCTCATAGGAACTGAGGCTTCACCCCTCTGTGGTGAGTGGGGGGGGTGAAGCATAGAGATCTGTGAGCTCACCAGTCAGTAGTGAAATTGTACCGGGTTTGGGAGGTGGATTCGGGTTTGTGCTTAGCTTGGCTTAAGCTGAAACGATCAAAAGAACTTACAGGCCCATTCAAAGTAATTAAGTCAACTCTATTAAGAGCTTCACCTGGGGAAACTCAGGGAGTCTCTCGTTGGATGGGGGGTGTCCTGCACGGATACTTTACTGATAAAGACTTGGAAAGAACAAACTTGGTTAACTCTGTGGGAAGGCTCTTTTCTTGTGCTGCTCACCACAGGAACGGCGCTCAGAACAGCAGAGAAAAGACGGACACAGCCTCACGAGTAAAAGCACCTGTGCAGAGGGACAAGTGACTTCGGACCCAGGAGAAACAAAGTGACACTAAGGCTAAGCACTGCTGGAATTTCTAAATACTTATCACTCCTGGGGGGGGCACTAATTGAGACTTCATAACCAATACTCAAACTGACCGAAGGTGTTGAAATTGTTACAAACAGGAGGGATTGTGTAGTGGGGAAGAGGTTTTTTTTGTTGTTGTTGTTGTTGTTTTGCCTGTTAGTTAGTTGTTTGTTTTGTTTGTGTGTTTTAATTTAACTTGTGACACATATTTCAAGGAAAGCAAAAAGGGCAGTGAGAGGCACCCAAGGAAACAAAAAGAGGGCAAGACCGGAGTGGGAACCAGTGCTGCGGCTGAAGAAGGTCTGCCGAGGGCTGCAACCCCTCTGGGCTGTGACCGCCGAGTGACATGGCCCTGCCCGGACCTCTGCTGTGCATATTTGGGTTAAGCCTCCTGTCCTGGAACAAGCCCGGAATTGCAGTGACTGCACTGCTGCGACTTGGAGGGGCAAAACTGTGTCTCAAACACTGGTGTACCATACAATTTATGAGCACGAAGGATGAAAGTTAGATCCCTGTTATAAAAACGAGGGGTAATGAGACATTAAAAATCACTTGTTATGATCCAAAGGAAGGAGCTCCTATCCTTGGTGGGTAGAAGTAAGTGCAAATGATGAGAAAGGAAAATTGTTAGGAAGAAGCCAAATGGCTACTGACCGCAGCCAACCCCTTTGGGTCACTTTTGCTGCTTGCCAGGCTATTGACAACAACGGTGCTTCAAATTGTGGGAATATGGGGTGGAGATGTTATTATAGTGGGCAAGAAAAATACATTTGCCCAGAGGATCCTGGCCAGTGCTGCCAGTATCGTAGAGAAAATCACAACATTTGGTATTTCATTCATTTTATCATGAAATAGAATCAGGAGTTAAGTATGAAATTCCAACAGTTGCTAAAAATATTGTTTGTAAATTTATCTGAGAATATTGCAAAATCCTTGAATGTAACCAATTGTTATGTCTGTGGAGGTACCAATCAAGGAGATCAATGGCCCTGGAAATCAATGGAAGCAAACATCCTGGAAAGTGGAGAGAGGTAACAGAAAGCACCAGTGGGTCCTACAAACCAGTATAATTGGAAGAAGTTGCTGGCAGAGACTGGGTAATGGTCATTTTATAGGGAATTTGGAATGTGAAGGGGGTTACATGGTAAAATGGTAGCAAAATCATAAATGGGTGGCCAGCCCTGGGTGGATATTATCGGATTGGGAATAATGAGACCCAGCTTCTTCCTGTTGCCTGTCTCCAAGGGAGTAAGATTAGGCAAACAGCTGTACACTGAGACTGATGAGCCAAGAAGGGCCAGGAGGGATCTCCAAATAGGAAATTGGAAAGACAACGAGTGGCCTCCTGAAAGGATCATTGCCTATTATGACCCTACAACGTGGGCAGAAGATGGATCTTGGGGATATGGAACCCCAATGTATATGCTTAATAGAATAATCAGACTAAATTGGCTTTAGTGGGAGGGGGAGTGCTGATTGTGATATTAATTGTACCTTGTCTCATTCCATGGTTTGTAAGACTGATCACGATGGTTGTGCAAGGAATGCAAGTGACCCTTGTACCCCATAACCCAGAAGAGAGAACCAAACCCCAAACTATAATGATTGTTCAGGCGATAAAAGAAAGGAGGAAAGATGGAGAGTTAAACTCTCTAGAGCAAGTAATTGCCCGATTTGAAGCTAAAACACGAATCAATCTGATCAAAAAGCAAATGGGGGATTGTGAGAAATATATAGAATCATATGTTTGATCCGATCAATTCGTGGCAAGAGGTCACAGACAAGGAGGAAGGGGGGGGTTTGAATGAAACTGCATTCCTGCTTGCACCACCATCTCAATAAGCTTAAAGATAAGAGTAATTAGATTGGCGAAGGAGGGAGGCATGTGGAAGAGATAGTCTTTTGCATATTTAAATGGAAATGCATTCCTCCTGGTGCCACCTTTCCTGTATGAGCAAATAGAAGAACCAGGACTTTGAAGTTCATGAGGAAGACACTTAAGCAAGACCCCTTACTTCATCAAACATTACCAGAGGGACCACCGGATAAAAGGAGGCCTGTGTGGAAGAGACATCTCACATTCCTAAGAACTGATAAAGAAAACCCAACCTTTTCTTAGAACTTAGTAAATATGGAATAGAATAGGGTATAAAAAGAGAAAGCTGAAGGCAAAGGGTGTGCGTTGGGGTAGATCAGAGTCTCTCCTCGCACCCAGGCCTGTACATTGCTTGATTCCTGCAACTTTATTAAAGCCTTAACTTGCATGAACACCAGTTTGTGCCTGTTATTTATGACAAATTCAACAGTGAAGATAGTCCAGTGTCCTGGAGTCCTGTACCCCTAAATTCCTCTCCTGCCCGGACTTCGGGGGGAAAGGGGAAAAGCCGCCTGGTTTCCCCCCCCCCTCGCCTGCCCTGCAGCCGTGAAGGGGGCGGGGACTGCCCCGTGAGTTCCCGCGCTGGAGCCAGGCTGGGATTGGCCGTGCGCTTTCGCGCCTAAAGTGTGGTAACTCTGCCCTTTGTCTAGCCAAGGTTATAAATATTGGGGGTCTTCCCGCCTTTGGGGTTCCCGCTTTGGATTTTGCGTGTGCCTGGACGAGTTCGCTCACTCTCCTGTGCCTGGACTGCAGAGAGACTAAGGACTTGCTTTGGTGTTAGGCACACACCTTTGTCTGCTTAACGACCCTTAACGACCCTTAACGACTCCTGCAGCCGCTGGAGGAGGAAGACAGACCGCACGAGCCAGCCTGAGTGAGTTATTTGGCTTAGCTTAATTTAGTAAGAAACCGCTATTAATTAATAGCAGATTCCTTTTCCAAAAACTGACTTCCAAATATATATAGTCAGATTATTAATGGTATCCTCGTAGAATTCTCATGCAACTTAACCTGTTTATCAAACGAAATTAATCTTTGTATATATAGTTGTGGGGGCGGGTTTTGTAAAAATAAAAAATATCTATTTTTGATAAATTTTCTTCTCGGCCACGAATTAATCCTGCCCTCCGCAACATCCAGTCAGTGTCTCTTCTCAGTGGGCCTCAGCTGTAATTCCAACTAGCAAAAGAGAAGTTGGCAACACAGAAGATTATAGTAACACTCATTGAGGAACACAATGACCAAGAGCACCTCCTTTTTGGCCAGTTGCCTAGATTTACATCTGATTTCACAACACAAAAAGGAGCACCATTTAACTGAACTAAGAAGTCCAGGACACATTCCATGGACCTCATACATTGCCAGGTGATCAGGGGAAAACAGTTACTTTACAGCCATCAACATTTTTCATAGTAATGAAATTTCCTGGGTTTCCTTGAAAAAGGCTTGCCCATCTTCTCTGTTGACATTAAAGTTTTCCTGCTTCTTCCTGTTCAAGACAGCATGCAGCAAAAGTTATTAGAGATACTAGGAGTAACAGTCATTAAAGTGCTACCTCACATATGTTCAGAATACCCTACCTCAGGGATTCTGCTGTACACCTGATAACCACTGTCACTGAGCAGCAAGACAACCACCACATGCACATTCGATGGGGTCTGCAGTAGGAACCTGTTCATCAAAATCTCATGTCAGCTCCCAGCACAATAGTTTTATTTCCCTGCAGAATTCCCATATTGCATAGTAACATTTATATTAAATACAGAAATAAGTCAGTGTCCATTTTCTAATAGAAACTTCAGATGGCAAAAAGAAAAAAAATCTAAAATCTCCAAACATTTGAAGAGATTGCTGTGAGCACACTGACAACTTAATATTTGGATTTCAGTCAAGTGGAAGAGCTAAAATAAGTTTTGATGAAGTCAAACAAAATGACAGACCTAAAGGAACCATCTAAAGAGGAATGACAGCAGAGATCAGAATGTTGCTCCAAGTGAGCAATGCACAAGTCACTTCAATAGCTATCCACTAACAGCAGTTTTGGTTGTTTCTGAGCAAAAAAAAAAAGACTAAACAGACTACTAACCAAAGCACTTTGAGGTAAGTAACCTAAGTGGAAAAGTGTCAGAGTCATTAATGCAATTCATCCAACAGAAGAAGTCAATTAAATAAGACTGGTGTTAGCATAAATGCTAGGAATGGGAAAAGCAGGGAAAGGGAAATTATACTGTTCAGTGAAAAGTTAAGCTCTGATGCGATTATTTGGTACTGGAAAAATCCCACTAATGTGGAAAACTAAGACTCACAATTAATGTTATTTTGTTCAATTAGAGGACAAAAAAAAAATTATCAAATACCACCATTTTTTCCAAGTAACAACACAGCTATGCATAGGCAATGAACTCCATGAAATAATCTGTGACAGCAGAGAAAACAGGAAAGCAGAAAAAATACCCTTCCATGTCTTTGTTAGAGCAACTGCTGAGTCTACAAACATATTCCTACATAAAGGAGGAAAAGGAAAACTCCACAGTGCAAGTACTCCCCCAGAAAGAACTAGGCTGTTACCATTCTCACATCTCTGTTTGTTTAAACAAAAGTTACAATAGTCAGTTTAACTTCACGAGCACTGAAGAAGCACTAACTCTTGTTTCCCTTTCCACATGAAATCAAGTAAAGCAGAATGAAGAGCATTAACCTTGTCCAGCTTTAACTCCAAATTACTGCACAAACTGAACATTCCACAAACTCACCAGATAATCCTCTGAATTCATGAGATAAAGGCAACTTTATAATGTCCTGGGTTTCCCAATTAAGCAGTAAACCAGGGTACATCATCAAGTTGAACTGAGAGAATAAAATGACCTAAATAGAAAGGCTTCAAGATGGGCAATGACTTCAGCAACTTCTGCTCTATCATACAACATAAGTTTCACTCAAAGCAGCTGCATACTTTAAACATCTTATATGAACATGTAACATGCAACATGTATAGCTGAAATGTGCACATTTATACATGCATAAAACATGTATGTATAAAAAAGTGTGGGTTTGTCTATAGATATAAAAATCAACTCACAGTTGGCCAGCCTGCATTCTGCAGTCTCTATTACAAGTCATTATTTTGCTAGATCATTGAGATCATTAACTACCTGACATGTTACAGCCAAGATCCTACAAGTTAAAAATACCAGCCTCCTTACTTGAATTGTTTTTCATAACAATTCCCCTCTGTGCAAGAACCTTGGCTCTTCCTTAAAAATAAAAAAAACAAACCTAAACCCAATGTTTCTTCTATGTGTTTGCTGACAGAAACCTGAAACCACAAAATGCAATAATCAGAAATGGGAGCCCTAAATACATTTATTGTCATTACTCTTTTGCATCTTGACTGTCAAGGCCATTACATCATGCATTTGCAGACAGCAATGAGGCTAAGGGGTGATCTCTTTGCTGTCTACAACTACCTGAAGAGAGGCTGTAGCCAGGTTGGGGTTGGTCTCTTCTCCCAGCCAACCAGCAACAGAACAAGGGGACACAATCTCAGGTTGTGCTGAGAGAGGTATAGGCTGAATGTTGTGATGGAGCTCTTCACAGAGAGAGTGATTTGCCATTGGAATGGGCCACACAGGGATGCAGTGTTGCTGCTGTCCCTGGAGGTGTTCAAAAAAGATGGGATGAGGCACTTAGTGCCATGGTCTAGTTGACTGGACAGGGCAGGGTGGCAGGTTGGACTGGATGATCTTGGAAGTCTCTTCCAACCTGGTTGATTCTATTACTTAAGTCTTACAGCTGAAATCAATACGTGAGAAATATCTAAATAAAATACACAAGAAGCAGGAACAATTATGCATCCAACAGTAAGGTTTGCTATTCACTGAACCTAAATTGGTCAAAAAGATAGCATGAAATCCATTTTAAGGTACCAGCAACAAAAAGTTTAACATTTGTTCAAATATTTCCAACTTATGGAATCTTTACAAATTGAATCCTATTTACCCTGGATGATAGGTAAAGTTCTTAGCATCAGTTACCAGATTATCATTGCTTTAGCCATAGCTCTGAAGACAGCAAGAAATTAGAATTCTGCAACAGTTTCAAGTTACTAGAGGAATTTTAAATACAGATTTGCTACCACGTGTACAATTATGCTCCATAAAAACAGAGCTCAAAAGGCAACCTATTGCTCACCCACAATAATTAGCATTAGGAAAACTAAGTTAGCTGGTATGGAGTCACACGAGCCAGCCGCTACAATGCATTGCTGCAGTACCACAAGAGCATGGTGTGTGTCATGAGGAATAAACAATTTTTAATACCTGTCTTATTCAGCAATCCAGACTGTGAACTCATCCTATTTGACACCACCATCCACTCTGAAAATCTCAGTGACACAATAAATCAAGCAGTTTAAAGCTTTTCTCCTGTCTTCCAAGAAGTATTTCATTATACAAACATCTTTCCTCACTTTAGAAAAAGTATTACTGTGTACTGCCTTCAGAAGGAGGGCGAAGAAAATCATTAATCACATCTCAATAGCATAAGTATTACCAAATTTGTTACATTTACAGTTTATAGGTACTTTTAGACTGTTACCAACCCTTACAATGCATAGGAAATGACCATTAACTACTTATTTTACCAGCCAGAGTGAAAGCCATGTATCTGCCCCAGTAAATAACCCCCACTGTTTAATCAGCTCTACTGTCCACTACCGTTACAGGCATAAAACGAACAACAAACCCCACCAGAGCACAGCCTTACGTGTAGGTGGCAGACCATCAGAGCTGTGTCTGATGCAAGAACCCACGTACCCCTAACGAGAAAGGGATGCTCATTTCTCTGCTTTGATAATACAGCAGAAAAAAAAAGAAAGAGCAGGGCTGTTTGGAGGTGCGCTGAATCCTGCATGCTTTTTCTGGTTTGTTTTATTTTAACTATCTGCAGTCTTGCCCTGGCCTTGGAACAATGATATCAAGTTTAAACGCAACGTCCTTTTCAAACGCCGGGTCCCTTTCCCTTGCCAACCTTGAGTGGTATAAATAGCAGCAAGCGGGGGAGCAAGCATTAAAGAGACTTTTTTAAAGTCTCAAGAGTGTTAAGCGCTCCTACTGCAGGACCACAGCACGACACCAACTTGTACCAGATTTAAGCATTTCCAACACGACACCAACGTTCAACTACCCCAAATGCCAACAACAGACAATTTCCGTATCTCTGAATATATATATGTGTGTATCTATATATCTCCAAACACACACAACTAAATCCCCCCGAAGTTTCGACCCCTCAGTCCGGAGGAATGTCCCTTCAGCGCCGACCTCGCTGCAGTTGCACCTGTGCTCTTTCCGAGGCTGTGCTCTGGGTCCCACCTTGGGGGAGCGCAAGGAGCGCGGGTGCGCTGTTAGTCGCCACAAAGAAGCAAAGCGAGCAGAAGCAGCGCGGAGAGCTGGCCGGCCGTGACCCACTTCCCCGGTCACGCACCTCGGCGCCCAGGCAGAGCCGGCCCCGCTCTGCACCGCCCCCGCGCAACACCGCGGGATGACGGCGCTGGGACACCGGCCGGGTGGTGCGAGTGAAAACGAAGACTTTTTTAAAGACAGAAAACACAGTTGGTACTTACGCTGGCACTTGCACGCCGCCCCGCACTTGTAGCTACGGTACGCAGAAGAAACTCGCCGCGAATCGCCGCCGGCTGCCAGCCCCGCGTTCAGCGCCCCCACAGAGGCCCCCGCAGCACCGCCTCCACCGCCTCCTCGGCAGCGCCCGCCGCTCCCCGCACGCGCCGCCCCGCGCCCCCTGCCTGGCCGGGGCCGTCCCGAACGAGGCGTCGCAACTGCACGCGGCCACACCTGCCCTGCAGCCAGCCCCGCGATGCCACTCGCTCGCCTCACCTGGCACCGGGCCGCGGGGCTAGGCCGCCCCTGGGCGGTGCTTTTGTATGCGAGGAGTGCCGCCCGCCCCGCGGGGGCCCGGTCGCGCTGTGGCGGCCGGTGAGGGAGGTGCAGGTAGCCGAGCTGGGGAACTGGGTCAGTGACTAAAAATACCGCCCCGGAGCGAGGAGAAAGATCTCGCCGCGGCGCCCGGGAAGACTGACGCCCCTCCAGAGGGCTGTGGGCGATGTTGGCGCCTTTCCGGGCGCAACGGGAGCGGACGGACGGGGAACCGGGGCAGGTGGCTACGGGCAGCTGCTGACCTTGCTCCAGCCTAGCAAGGTTGCGCTCGTTTAAAATGTCGACTTGGGACCACAAGACCTTTCCTTGTTTGAATTTTTAAACCGCGCGTAGCCGCACATACGGAGCAGAGTGAGAAGTCCCAAGGCGTCCTGTGCTGGAAGGGGAAACTGACCAGCCCGGGGCAGTGACAGGGCAGGACGAGCCGCATTCCCCGGGCTGCGCCCTGGCCAAGCAGCGCTGTGGCTGGCCTCGTGGTGCCCACTGCTGCCATCCCAGCGAGGGAGCATGGAAAAGGCAGATTGTTCGTGCAAAGTCAGCTGAGAGCTGCCACGGGTCTGAGGTTAGCGTGATGGCACGCAGCAACGTCCAGGTTACAGCGACAAGAAATTCCGAGAGGCGCTGTGGCAGCGCTGCACTTGTGGTAATCTTTGCATTTATGCAAATGCCAACCACGTACAAAATGCTTGAGATTCGTACTGCCCGGCCACAAGGTTACTCTGCCTTTTAGCACCCTATTCGTGATATTACTTGCTGCTTCTTTGTGCTGGACAGCCTGGATTTGAGGGGTAGAAGAGCTAAAGGTTCCCTCCAGGATCTGTTCTCTCGAGTTTTTCAGTGGGAAAGGTAGATTTCATGGCAGTATCTCTGACCCCATGGAGTAGCTCCTGGAGATTAGACACTGAAGTGGTGTTTTCAGCTAGTGATACTGCCTGGAACAGGAGACAATGAGAGAAAATCTACTTATCTTTACAAAGCCCCCAAAGTAGGTTTTGCCTATGCAATGTTCAAGGAAGAGAAGCTTCCAAATGCCAGCAAGGTTGGAGACACCTGCCTGGTGTGTCTGGTACATGAGGGCAGAGCAGCCTTCAGGCTCCCTATGTGCCAATGTAGGAGTCTGTACCCGGGACAGATTTGGTGACTCCACAGGAGATGCTTTCTTGACATCAAGCTAATTCTCTGATCTTCCCCTCCACCCTCCACTGCTATATACAGTTGCTGGCTGTTTATATATGTGATGAATATGATTCAGAATTAAACATGCCAGGAAGACACTGAATCTTTCAACCTAATAATTAGAAAAGGAATACAGCATGATTGCTTTGTTTCATCACCACATGAAAGGGAGCTATTTATTTTTATTGTGGTTAGCTTACTAGTAACAAACAAAATATTTTATTCCCATCCACGAGAAGCAATCTTGCCCATCTTTATGGGCTTCATCCAAAGCGTGCTGGGTTCAGTGGTATTGTGTGTGGATTTGCAGTTAGCACATGACTGCAAATCTAGTGAGGCCAATTAGAGCAAGAGTGGTTTTGGGCTACACGACTGAGCGTTGTACAAGGCTTGGACATCTTGAGAGGGAGTAATGCTAGTCTTTAGTGAAGATCTATAGAGTACTCCAGTTCCTGGGAGGTCAGCAGCACAGCTGGAGCACCCTGGCATGAGTTTGGTGCTGTGGCTGGACGTGTGGAGCAAGGGACATTGTGAGACTTCTGTGGTGTCATTAGATCACTGCTCATGTGAAACTGAGTGATAGTTTACATAGCCAGCCCTTTAGCAAAGTTCACCGGCGCGGCTCCAACTGTATATGTATCGAGGCTAATCTCAATTACAACTTAAAAATACCTGTCTTTGTCACTGTTGGGATGGTCTGGAATGGATCGACTGATTGCTACAGCTGTAAGCTTGTCATGTTGATCTTATCCCACCAAAGATCACAGTTCATTCAGCATTTGCTAAACCATTCCACTCTGAGGCTCTTTCGCTTTTCCTGGCTTTCATGTTTGTCTAGGCCTTTCATGCAGCAGCAATCCAGGACAAACACCAATATGAAAACCAGAGACTTGGATTCTTTCTTTTAAAATGAGATTATAATGAGGGAATTCAGGAACAGCTGCACTGGCGTTCCTTTAAAATCTTTCCACCTGGGAAGACAGTATTCAGGTTGATGGTGATAGTTGAAATCTGTACCTGTTGGGAAAATTTTGTCAACTCTCATCAAGGGGTGGCTTCATAGGGGTCAAGGACTCCCAATGCAAGGAAGGAAAAAGAACCGGAGAGGCCACTGAGATCTCTATAATATACTTTTTTTTTCCTCCATTGTTTGCCCTTGGGAGTCCTTTTCCTGGGATTCAAATAAAAAACGGTTGAAAAACAGTTGTTCTGATCAAAACCTTATGACAGCTCTTCTCTCTTGCTGAGTACCTGTGAAATTACTTTTGCTTCTCTGCCTTTTTACTTCCTGCTCAGCTTTTCTGATCCATGCATTTTGAGTTTCATAAACTGAAGTAGGAGGAAGACTGCAGTATTGTGTCATTTAATGTTGATAAAGGAGGGAAGAAAAAGAGAAGGAAGAGGGAAGGCACAAAAAATTTCATGAGGAAAAGAAATGGAAGACAAAGGATGATAAAGGGGAAGATTACCAAGACTACAAAGAGGAATAAGGCATGGCAAAGAATTAGAGAAGCCAGAGCAAGAGGTGAATGAATATTGCAGTAGACGGGAAAGGGAAGAAATGGACTAGCAGAGGTTTTATGGTTTTAGTCTTATTTCCTGTCAAAAGAAGGTAGTTAGGAGTAGGCTCCATGAATCCCTTTGAATGGGCTGAAAAGAACTACCCTGAGATGAATGTATGTCTGTCTTTAATAATAAATAAGGTTGCAGCAGGTGTAAATCACTTGAAATAGTACCAGGTAACTTGAGTATCAATAGCAGTAAAAATGCAGCAGCACAGGATGGCCAAGTCTGTGTCCTGTTGGTATCCAGGGTAATGGGTAGTTTTGAGTAGGTTATTAGGGAACTCACTCAGTTTTTGCTCCTGGCTCTTAATGGTTGCTTGTGTACTTTAATATTATATGGTAATTGGCTAGAAAAGCAGTCTTGTCACAGGGATGTAAATTCAAATTTTCCCGTTCCCAGGTAGATACCGTAATTGTTGCATTGCAAAGTGATACCTTGCTTCCCTGGCCCAATGAATGTGGATTAGTTTGCTCAGAATAACAGCCTTTCGGCAGGCACAATGAAAGGCATTCCTCCCAGCTAGCCTCTGGCCTGGTGACGAAGGGGATTTCCTGGGAAGTGCCAGAGAGAGATTCAGTGTTGGCCTCAGGACTCTCCAGGTCTAGGCTCTACCTGTTAAGCTGCTGAGAGGACCTCTCCTTCCTCCTATCATGCTTTTGAAAGATGTCAGACTTTAAGTGCAGACCCTGCTTCAGCTTTAATGTTTGGGATGGCAAGAAGATTGTAGTGGCAGTGTCAGTAATTGACAACTGAGGTGCTTCTCACAGTGGCTGTTAGAGGTTCTGGTCCAAAGTATCAACGCTTTTGGTGTGTTGGGGAATGGGGGCAGCTGGCGAGAAACTGGTGCCACAGCTTGGCAGTTGCAGCTCTTAACCCTGGAACAGCTTGGCTTGTTCTGGGTGTATAGTCTGTGATATGTCTGTCTTGGCTGTATCTGGGAAAACAGCATGTGGCAGATTTCTTCATGTTACACAGTGGTGTGTGTTCATGGGGATTTCTCAGCATCATGAGGCTGACACATGCCAGATAAAATTCCAGCAGGCCAGAGGTTAATGTACTCTGTTGTGATTTCTTTTCTTTTCTTTTTTTCTTTTTTGAGGTGGGGAGAGGGCCAGTGGAAACATGCAGTGAGTGTCAATAATTGTATTTAATATCTTTGGCAAGTGGTTAAGTGCTGTTCCCCTTTGTTTGCTTATGCAGACTGTGTTTAAAGTACTGCATAATATAAAGTGAACCTTTCTGGAGGCCAGTGCCAAATTTGGTTAAAGAAAAGTATAGCAAGACAGTCTAAAGTCTTCTTTATCTTCCAGGGCTCAATTGCTAATGAATATTCTTTATTTTTTGTTACCACACACTTCATATTCATAGGAGTTCTTTTCTTGCCCGAGGTCTGTTTGAATAAAACTGTACATTTCCTGCTTTGACAACACACTGATGTCATAAACCACAGAAGTTCATTAGTCCTGCTGAAAATGTTGAAAATGTCTTTGGATGGTAATTTGGACTTAATCTTGTAACTTTACTGGTGGTTTTACCTGTAATGGGTATACGTAAAATCATTCTAAGAATCCTTGCTATTTCTTCTTCCCACAAAAAGTGCTGGTAGGCAAATCACAGATCTCTGGGCTAAATTAATCCCTCAAGTTTTGTTTTGTTTTGTTTTGTTTTTTAATATGCTTTTTGCCAAACCAAGGTTCATTCCTCTACTTCCAACCAGCTCTGGAAAATACTTTTAACACTTTAACCATTAGACTAATTATAGTTCACCAGATTCCCTAACATAATAAAATTCTTCCTTTTGTAAGCCATTATCTCTTAGATAAAGCCCTGCACTGTATGTGGTATTAATTATTTATCCCTTCCACTATTCTTAAATGCACATTAAAGATTGGTTTATGGTTTCTAGCACAATTAGGAAGAAAAAAAATGTTCAATAATTTTTGAAAGCATTTTCTTATGGCAAAGTAATTAGGAAAACAGCAAATTTCATTTTCTATGGTGTTCAGAGATCAGTTCAACCATTTTATTCCTATTAATATTTTTTTTAAATCTAGATAAAAAGGCTTCTTTCCTTCCTGATATTAGTAATTGAGAATTTGTATTCTTCCAGACAATTTTAATTACTTTTCCAGGTAGGGAAAAAAATCAACAATCTGTTTTTCCCCCTTCTTCAGTGTCATTTCAATGAGCTTAAGTAGCCATAGGCAGAATGACAGCTTTACTGTTCTGCACATACAGGTGTTGCCCCTTGGCATTTCCCAGATTTGCCATTTCCTAAGCAAACATACTTTTACATAATCACATCTGGCTTATTTTGTCTCTTCCTAGAGGAAAGAAAGGAGATTGCATAGTGAACATGATGGCCCAGCAGAGTTATCTTTAAAAGAGTATTTTCAAGCCAATTGATAATTTAATTGCCTGTGCCAAGGCAGTGGGATATTACAGGAATGGAGATAGCTAAACCTTGAAAAAGTATACTGTCTGGGAGGATGGGTACTAGGAATCACAGATCAAGTGAAGATGTTTGAGAGATTCTTAAGTTGCCGCAGTGTGAAGATTTCCAGTCGAACCTGCTCACTTTCTAAGAGAACAGTGGTGTTCTTTGTAGATGACAAGAAATGGCTGAACAGAAGGAAATTTTAGAATCTTTCACTACTAGAGATAGTGGATCAGGAATTGAGTTGTTCAGTCTTGAGTGCAGGATGAAAAGCATCCAACACCACACATTCTTACTTTTTGATATTACTGATCATTTCTCTGCTTTGCTTTGCTTTGCTTCCTTTAAAGGAGAACACCTTTTATTCCGAAAGACCTCCTTAAGATCCTTCTGTTCAAGGAACCATTTGTGAGAAAGAAATGAAAGTAAAGATAAAATTCCAAGAAGATGCTTGCAAAGATCTACTTGAAAGTGTTTCTTGCAGGAAACATGCTTCTGAGCCTTTAAGGGCTATGCCTCTGCAACAGCTCCAAGATATGCTTGCCTTCAGCTATTTAGAGTGGTTAATGGAGGAAGAATTATTAGCACTAAGACTTATCTAAGAGAAACTAATAGAAGGAAAAGGTTACACAACCAGTTCCTTTTCCTACTTTTTCAGTGATTTCATCAGTAGCTCACTGTAGACTTTGAAGAAATAAAATTTTGCTGAAGCAAAACCAATCCTATACTTACCTGTAACAAGTCAGCTGTTTAAATGACACCAAATATTATTTGCTTCTGTGACTTTTCTGTGGCTAAGGGACAAATCAATTGCATGAGTGTCTCCACGCTGTGAGGCTCGGATGTGAGATTAACTTAGCAGGGTTCAGTAAGTATCATTTGCACAGTGCTAAGTGTGGAAATGGGGATGGATAGGCCCTTAGCTAGCAGCAAATACGTAGTGACATGACTTGTTCTGACATGCAAAAAGACGAAGCTAATGTGCACACTGTTTGCCTATAGTAAATGCAAAGTATACACGCTGACAGTTTGTAAAGACCAGCCAATGCACAGTGAGCTGTTAATAGGTGCTAACTTGATGGTGCTTGTAAGCTTAGGATACCGTGGGAAGTAGTGTACCACATTGCTTTTTGCTCAGACCCTGTTCTATGAGTAATGGCCTTCCAATAGGCTTCCATGGGTTTCAGGTCTCTACGTGTGTGAATGTGTATTCCATTAGACACATGGCACCTTAATTTTGCAAGTTATGCCAGTGTTCATACTGGCTGGAGTAGTCCTATTTAAAAGTAAGTATGGTATTTGTAATGGGACAGAAACAAGAAATGGGAGTAATTATATTGCAAGTTATGTCAGTGTTCACACTGGCTGGAGTAGTCCTATTTAAAAGTATGGTATTTGTAATGGGACAGAAACAAGAAATGGGAGTAATTTGGATAAAGGTACTGGGCACTAAACAGAAACTTGTACCAACAAAATAGAAAGAAAAAGCTCAAAATTAGTTCTATATGGCACCAAAATGTCCTCATCAGAGCCTCACTGAGACAGGATGAACAAAACAATGCTGTGAAGAAGCTGTTGCTGCAGCAGCTTGTGGCAGGATTTGAGCACTGACTGCTCAAAAGGAGATGGCTGAAGGTGTAAACTTAGATACCTGTAGAACAAAAACCTTTCTGCTTCTCTTCCTATTCTCTGTAATACAGACAGATGAACTGCAACACAGTGAAGGGACAGCATGTGCTTTTGATTTGGTGGCTGAAAGTGTCTGCTGTTCTGTATGCTTGAAAGGTTACTGAGTGGACAGTAAGATGGAGGTGGGAGGTGGAAACAAGTGAAACACAAACCAAGCTCTTTCTGCATGTCATAGAATCACAGAAAACATTCAGTTGGAAGAGACCTTAAAGATCATCCAGTCCAACTTCTGATGCAGCACTGAAGGGTCAACAATAAACCACGTCCCTAAGCACCAGGTCCCCAAGCTGCTTAAACACCTTCAGGGGCGGTGACTCCATCACTGCCCTGGGCAGACCATTCCAATGTTTTATAACCCTCTCTATAAAGTATTTCCTAGCATCCAGTCTGAACCTCCCCTGGTGCAGCTTGAGACCATTTCTGCCATTTTAATAAATAGTGTGTAGCCAACAGGAGAAAGAAAATGAATGTAAATTTAGTATGTTTTTTTTTCTCTCAGGGATGGTAACACAAGGGAAAGGGGAGATGAGAGAAACACATGGAATTTAGGGTAAAAATAATCCAGTGGGGAGAAACCCCAAACCCAGTCAGTTTTTCTTATTTGCACTTAATGCATTTAGTCCATGTTTTCTATTGCAGCATTGATCACTTAGAAGTCTTAGATGAACTCATATCTGAACCAATCATTATTTTCCTTAGAACAGGTCTGATGTATTATTTTTCCTCCCCTGATACTTACTCTAGCTGAGCAAAGAAGCTTTGCTAGGGAAAAAAACCCACAACTTAAATGCAGCAGTCTGGAAGACTGTTGTTTTTGGCATCATTTTAATGGCTGGACAGGCCTTACATAAGAAAATGTAGTCCTGCCTATCGATCAAACCACTTAACTTTACAAAATGGACAGAATTACTGTTGAATCAAGTGCTTCTGAAATAAGAACAAGATTGTTTTGTTGGAAAATTGCAGGTAAATGAGATAGGTCATGCATGTATTGCCTACAGCAGTTTTCACCTGGGATGCAGTAGGATTTATCTTTGAAATTGTGTTGTTATTTCATACCGAAGAGGCATTGAGCCAGGTAAATTCTGAATTCATACTTTAGATGTGTTGGTTTGGCTATTGTGCAATCTTAAGTATTAACTGGGAGCATAAGGAACTGTAATAAGGAAATAAAAAGCCAAACACATAAAGATACAAAATCATTAACATTTCTACTTCATTCTTTGCTTTCGCTTCATTTCCTTTCTGTAAAGAAACATTGTAGCAGGAATAAACACCTTAGTTTCTTCATTGCTAGCTGCTTGCTTCTCTTAACTGAACTTAAGGCTGACTTGTAGGTAAGCAACCAAGATGCAATAGTGGAATCTTTTGAAGGCAGAAGTCAGTTTATTTGCACAAGGGATTATAAAAACATGTATGTTTTCTATTGTGACAAGCTTCTGAGTCAGAGCTGGAATGTGCAGTGGAACAGTAGTCATCCCTGCTGGCCCACGTGGCGCCCTCATGAACCACAACCTCTTGCTCAGCCTCCTATTAGTGGGCATTTGTCAGTTTTCATAATTTTCCAGCCTGAAATGCAAACTGTAGTAAAAAATAGTATTTCCTAAGCCCCTGTGTATTAATTCTCCAACGGTCTTTGTATGCTTGACTTTTTTTCTCTGTTTCATATATATAACTGACTGAAATACCATACTGTGCACACTGACTTCTGGATTTAATTTGCCACTTAGGATAAGCAACTTGCAGAGAGCTTAAAATGACTATAACAGGCAATGCTTTTATTAAAAGTTACTGATCCTGTCTTTCTCTCTGAATATTGATAGAATGGATGGTGGTGCCAACTAGAGCTGATTACTTCCTGCTCTTCAGAGCTGCTGTCTCTGTGGAAGTTTAAGCTGCAGACTTCTTTAATTAATCATGTTGGTCTGGAAACCAAAGACAAATAATGGCTTAGTGGAACCTTCTGCTATAGTCAGCATTTATTTTCTTTAAATACATAACTTGGATGTAAGCTAGCAAAGGTAATCTTTCAGGCAGAACTCTGGGTATTTTAAATATACTCTGAAATACTTTCACAGTACACCTCTCCCAGGGACTGAATCCATCACTGTGGTAAATGCTTCTGAAATTGAGCTGTTCTGCTACCTGAAACCAGTACACAGCACACAAAAGCCTCAACCTCTCTTCCTATGTTCTGTATAGCTTAGGGACTGCCGCTAGGAAGGTTTTATTAAAGTGAAAAACCTGAAGATTCCTGATTATAGACATGGATCAGACAGAAATAGTAGCCTAGGCTAGTAATAGAATTAAACACAGTCCTTGATTTACATATTTCCTGAGGAGGTTTCTAAGTGCTCTGTAAAATGGTTAAATCATATTTCTCTCATACTTCAGGAGAGCATCAAAAAGTTCAGTGATATCTCAAGTGCATCACATGCTCCGTGATACAGAGAAATTCAGAGGTGATTGGGGGAAACATTCATTCTCACTTTTCCATCTAAGTTTCACTTCTTAAACTGAAAAGGCATGCATTGGATTTTGTTTTGTTCATATTAGCAAAATGAGATCCATGAGCCAGAAGGGTTCCAGATTTTCCCTGCCTTTCAAAATCTCCAAGTCCCAGAGAAGGGATTTTAATTTTAGTCACTTGTTCTCTTCCCACTATGATTGGAGTCCTGCATGGTAAAAGAGGCAATTAAATAAATGGCACTGCAGTGTTTTGTTTGGGTTTTTTTTTTTTCTGTCAGATAATAGCACAAACTTTACTTAAAGTATTTATTTTTACCACAAAGTCAGAGAAACACATTTGTAGATGAAGATTTATGTCACAATATTTCCAAGAAGCAGTCTGCTGAAGCTTCTTTGTTTTTAATGAATAAACATAACTACATCCCAGTGGAGGCCTTCTCTGGTATCACATCAGAGTTGTTTGCATTTGAGTTAGTGGATCAGCAAGAAAGGACAGTGGAACCTTTTATTAGCAGCTGACTTCTCTCGAGTCTCATTTTACATTTTTGGTTCCAGCACTATTCACTTGAAAGGAGATACTATAGGTGAAAAAGACAAAGAAAAAAAAAAAAGAAGAAAGAAAAAAAGGAGACAAGGCAGCTACTAGACCTCAGCTTCCACTGTGCTCTTCAGAAATATCTGTATCCTCACTGATATTATAAAGAATCTTCATGCAGCTTGCTCCCTTGTGAAACAGGCAGTCCTTTGTGTTCTCTGGTATGAGCTTTTCATGAGCAAAGTTTATGATACAGACTTCAGTATTTTTTTAAAGCTATCTTAGATGAATAGGTTGCCCATCAAGTATGAAACAAAGGTAAATATTCATATAAATGGTATTTTGTCTGCTGAAATCATTACGGTAGTGCTGTTCACTTAGGAAGTCTATACTTTCCCTACAGTCACTTCTGACCTCAGAAGTTAATTTGATATCACTTTTTCTGTGTTGGCTAACCTGATGCTGATTCTTCAGCTTTAGGGATGGGGTTAAATAAATTTGTTATCACTATTATTTCTATCAGGAACTTTTTCTATGATGGATTTGTTGAAAAGCTGACGGACTCTTAATTCCTCTTGAATTTTGGTTTTGAGAGTAAGTAGTGTACAGGAATATTGTGAGACTTACATACAGAAGTACAGAATCATAGAATAGTTTGGATTGGAAGGGACGTCCAAAGGTCATCTAGTCCAATCCCCTCTGTAATAAGCAGGAATCATCTACTAGATCAAGTTGCCCAGAGCCCTGTTGAGCCTCACCTTGGATACCTCCAGGGATGAGGCCTCAACCACTTCCCTGGGCAATCTGTTCCAGTATTCCACTACCCTCATGGTAAAGAACTTGTTCCTAAAATGCATAGCCTGTTACCATATGCATCAGCAAGTAAATCTGAGATGTCACAGCTATTTCCCTTGCTTTTTAGCTCTTACTCCTTTCTCTAGCTGGACAAAAACACAGATTTTTTTTTTGTTCAGGTAATTTAATGGGAAAGTAGTAGAATAATAGAAAGGATTTGTTGTTAAAGCTGGTTTTGCTTTGGGATGCAATGTAGATGATCTGCTTGAGGAGCAGATGACAGACCTAATGCACCTCCAGTGCAATACTAGACTTAATCTCTGTAATTCTGTGATTTATGATTTCCATGAGATTAATTTGTTCATTCTTTTAAGGAGAGATTAAAAAAAAAAGAAAAAGAAATATGATAATTACTTATTAAAGAATACTCATCCCTGCTGTCTCACAAGGCACTCTCCTTAACCACAATCTCTTGCTCAGCCTCCTGTTAGTGGGCATTTGTCAGTTTTCATAATTCTCCAGTCTGAAGTGCAAACTGTCCAATTAGCATCTTATCTATAAAACTGATTCCAGGTTTAGAGGCTCAAGTGCTTTAGTTTAATGTTGGGGAGTTAAAGGAATGTTTCTGTTCACTAATCAGCAAAAGAAATGAAGCACTGTTGTAATGTAAAGCTTTTTAAATCAAAGAGACCGCAATTCACCTGCCCTACTGTGCCATACTTCAAGATAATTAGATGTTGTGAATTTCCACAGAATTTAGGTAATCTTAGGATGTCACATATGATTTCAAAAGTGAGTTAAGGACTGAATTAATGTCAACATTTTGTACTTGTTTTCTGTCAGTTAATAATTAAGTTAATCAGGGAAAATGTGTATTAGTTTACAAACCCAGTATCGCCTAAGAAAGTACATGTACAGAGCACCATCTAGTGCAGGGTGTCACTAACATAAAAGTATTTTTGCTCAGATCATACAAGCATTAAGGTTGGAAAAGACCTCCAAGGCTGAGTCAAACCATTAACCTAACGCTGACAATCTTCCTGTTTTTGGAGCACTTTTAGGGATTCTGATTCCACTACTTCCCTGGGAAGCCTGGTCCAATGCATAACAGCTCTTTCATTGAAGAATTTCCCCCTAATATCCAACCTAAACCTCCCACGGTGCAACTTTAACATGTTAGAATCTTAGAATCATAGAATCAGTCAGGGTTGGAAGGGACCACAAAGGGTCATCTAGCTCCAACCTCCCTGCCATGGGCAGGGACACCCTACCCTAGATCAGGCTGGCCACAGCCTCATCCAGCCTGGCCTTAAACACCTCCAGGGATAGGGCCTGGGCAACCCATTCCAGGCTCTCACCACTCTCATGCTCAACAACCTCCTCCTCACATCCAGCAAGAACTAACCCATCTCCAGCTTCGCTCCATTCCCCCTAGTCCTGTAACTCCCTGGTATCCTTAAAAGTCCTTCCCCTGCTTTTTTGTAGGCCCCCTTCAGACTGAAAGGCCACAATAAGGTCACCTGGGAGCCTCCTCTTCTGCAGACTGAACAGCCCCAACTCTTTCAGTCTGTCCTCACAGCAGAGGTGCTCCAGCCCTCTGATCATCCTCGTGGCCCTTCTCTGGATGTGCTCCAGCACACCCATATCTCTCTTGTAATGGGGGCTCCAGAACAGGATGCAGTACTCCAGATGGGTTCCTCTCATCCTGTTTATCTAATTTAATATGAACTACCGTGACACAGAAAGTGCCAGTCCAATGGCTTCTGTGGCAATACAATACACTCCAGGCTGGGGTCGGAGTGGCTGGAGAGCAGCCAGAAAGAGAGTGATCTGGGGATGCTGATTGATACCCACCTGAACATGAGCCAGCAGTGTGCCCAGGTGGCCAAGAGAGCCAATGGCATACTGGCCTGCATCAGGAATGGTGTGGTCAGCAGGAGCAGGGAGGTCATTCTGCCCCTGTACTCTGCACTGGTTAGACCTCACCTTGAGTACTGTGTTCAGTTCTGGGCCCCCCAGTTTAGGAGGGATATTGAGATGCTTGAGCGTGTCCAGAGAAGGGCGACGAGGCTGGTGAGAGGCCTTGAGCACAGCCCTACGAGGAGAGGCTGAGGGAGCTGGGATTGTTTAGCCTGCAGAAGAGGAGGCTCAGGGGTGACCTTATTGCTGTCTACAACTACCTGAGGGGTGGTTGTGGCCAGGAGGAGGTTGCTCTCTTCTCTCAGGTGGCCAGCGCCAGAACAAGAGGACACAGCCTCAGGCTGCGCCAGGGGAGATTTAGGCTCGATGTGAGGAGAAAGTTCTTCACTGAGAGAGTCATTGGACACTGGAATGGGCTGCCCGGGGAGGTGGTGGAGTCACCGTCCCTGGGGCTGTTCAAGGCAGGATTGGACGTGGCACTTGGTGCCATGGTCTAGCCTTGAGAATTGTGGTAAAGGGTTGGACTTGATGATCTGTGAGGTCTTTTCCAACCTTGTTGATACTGTGATACTGTGATACAATTTTGCAGTTAGATGAGACACTATGGATTGAAAATTACTTGGGTCCCTTTGCAAGGTCAACAAGACTGGATACATTGAAATTCAGGTAATAATTTCTAAGAACTATAAGATACTTTTAAGAGACATTTGCATATCTTCCTGCCCACAGTTGTTGGGTGATATATTGATTACAAACATTCTATCCAATTGGTTTCTGAACTAGGTTGGACATTGATTCTCACAAAGATTTAGAGACCCAACTGCCATTTTAGAAGCTTTAAGTATACCATTTAGCTTCTCAGAGGCATTTGTCAGCTTCTGCAGGACCTCAGAGCTTCCCAAGTTCCCTAAGTCAGGCTTCACAAGTATGCAAACTATGACTAATGAGCAAGATTAAAGATCTGACTGTCATTAAGGAGGGAAGAAAAGAAGAAAGGAAGGAGGCTTAGATTCAATAGGAGACAGATAAAGAAAACTTAAACACCTGTATGAGTTGCTGAGGAAGGGTGAACATCTAACAGGGTTTGAGTTTGTTTATTGGGGTTTTTTTGGTGGTTGTTTTGTTTGTATTTTCCCCCAAAAGCTGCATATTTTGGTCCTTCTGCAAACAAACAGGCATATGAATTTGACCCCAGGGTTGTTTAATTAATGTTTGTATAGCAACATTATGTTTCTGATGCAATCTATTTAGTGTTAGGCTGCAATTAAGAGAAATCATCTTAGTTAACTGATGATGTAGTCATGACAATCTGGATTTTATCTTGCACTAAACAAAGGCTAAGATGTCTCTCAGGTTCTTGGAAAAAAGATAATTTTTGGATGAGCACTATGTATTAAACAAAAAATTAAGCACCAAAGAGCCACTATTACTGCAGAGTTTTACATTCTCTTTGAACAAGCATTTCAACAGAAAATTATAACTCTCTCTCTCTGAGCATATATTGCATATGGGTTTTGGCTGAATGCTTGAAACCTTGGTGATTTCCCACATCTCAGACCTACTCTGAGAAAATAGCAACCATATGCTCACATTAATTTCAAAGTACCTTCTGTTTTTTGAAAGCTCTGGGTTTTTTTTTGCTTTTTACATGGACCTCTTTATAGACAATTAAAAAAAAAGATAGAACTAGGTGGAAATTTTGCAAAGTTTGTACACAGAATACTCCCCTGCATACTTTTTCTACCTCCTTCACAACTGCCAAAGAGAAAATAATAGTATAAAAAAATGTATTTTCATTCTCTTGGAAGTAATCAAGGAGAAAACTAAAGGAAATTGGTAGGAACGTTCATAGACCTGGCAAGCTGTAGTTCCCCTTCCTGGGTATACCATTTTATTAACAGCAAAGAGAAGCAGCTTTGGCAGAACAAAATGTTATACTTACAGAAGGGGTTCAAGAACTGGTGTCAGGAGTAACCATTTGGGGAATGCTGAGGAGGGGTAGGCTCTAGCTAGGCAGTAGAATTGAAGAGAAGTCTCCACTGGAAAACACTACAGCAGATTGCAGTACCTCAGTTCTCTTAACACATATTAGACATTTTAGGGAAAACAAACGTAGCATAAGGTTCTTGTACTGCTCATTTAATTCACTGAGTATGTGGTTTCCACTCTTTTAATCTCTGAAGTGTTTAGCAAATAGAAGAAAACAAAAACAGACAACAAAATATGAAAGTGTTTCCCTTCAACAAATACTACGAACCCAGGCATTTTTTATTGCACAATGCTGGTAGGGATCATTATGCTCTTATCAAGTCATGACTAACAAAACATTTCTTTTGTTATATTCTTGATTCTTATTCTATGTAGCATGCATTAATTTTAAGCTTCATTATGTTTTTCTGTCTAATGTCTGAACAAATAAACTGGATTTTGTTTTGCTATCTAAGAATAAGGACTATTTTAGAATGTGCTCATACCTGTTGAGGAAATAAATTAGTAAGAACAGGCCAGGCAGGAAAAAGAATCCTCTTCCAAGCTGTACTCTCTTTTCCAGAGGCTATTTAAATTTGTACTTTGAAAATAAAGGGTTTGTCTCAGAACAATTTTATGACCATTTTGAACTACAACACTTCTGACATTTTTCTTGTGTCCAGAAAGATTTATTACATTACATATATTACTACCAGTAGGTTAGATGCTTTTCAAACAGCTAGGATGTGAAAGTCCTTGTTCTGAAGGGCAAACAGTCCAAACAAACATGTGAGTACTTTGAAAGATGCTCAAAGACAGGTTTGATTTGCCTTCATTTTATGATTTCCAGTAGAGAAAGTGAGTAAAATTTTACATCACAATATGACAAAAGCATCCTAATCCAGCTGAAAGATTTAATTTCCTAAGTCCAGAAGCATGGATTTATACTGCCAGCAAATGAAAAACATTGCTGTAGATTTTATGAGCACAGTCTGTACGTGTTAAGAGTGTTTTGTGTGCTAGAGATCCAGCTTTGCTCTACTTAAATCCTCCATGTCTTGTATTTAAATTATCTGGAATATGATCTGGTTTGATACTCTCCAAATACACGAGCTAATCTTTCCAATCTTTCTGTTTTCCTGTGAAAACTGTCTTTTTACAATTTCTACACAATGTTATCCATGCTTTTGCAGAGAATTAAAAATCCTTCTCCTCTTAGAGCAGCAAAAGACTTTGAAAATCATTATGAGAAATACTGGTTTTATTACACATTTTTATAAACTACTCAGGAAGTTCTATCCTATTATTAATGCCCCATACCTATGGACATACTTGCGGAGTTACACAAAAACCTGTTGTAAGTTCTGTAATAAAATGACACAAAAATACATATCAAATGTTCAAATTAAACGGTGAATGCTGAAAAAAATACATATACACATGCAAATATATATTCATACACTCAAATATATATATGCTAGTATGCCTTACTGTCAGATGTAGAATTTAATTTGGTTTAACTGATCAAAAAAGGTTTCAAATAAGCAGTGCTAGAGCTATCCATTGGTCCTCTCATGCAAGGGTGTGATAAAGGCTAGAAATCTCTGGCCGAGTCCCTGTCGGCACACCAAGAAAAAGACTGGATTATATAGAATACCTACTGTTGCCACAAACAGCACAGACCTCAAATTCTCAACTGCAGATTTTTATCAGCAGCATTTTGGCAGTATAATGTTCTTTCTAGTTGTCTGAAGATCCCCCCACCCCCCCTTTTTATTTTCTCTGCTTAATCCCCCTTTAATTTTTTAGGTGCAGTCTGATTTATCTTACAGTGTGAAAATGTTTCATATGAACCTCTATTTTTAACATCCAGTAGTTCTGTGCAATTCTTGCAAGTTTTTTTGCACAGCTTTTGGTGTTGGAGGATGGAAACGGGAGTGAGAATGGCCATGCATGGAGTTTTCATTCACCTGACCTGCATTCATAATAACATAGTTATAATTTGGCTGATAGAATAGTTTCAGTTGTTATGCTTTACTGAAACTGGCTGCTAGGTGTAAAAACTGTGTTTAGACAGACAGGGAGACTGGAAGTCCAGCCACAAAAGCAAAATTATTTCAGAAAAGCAAGAAGATAAATATGCCCAAGTTTGGTTCAGATCCATGTGTTTTCAAAATGTTAATTTGCATCTGCTCAGCAAAAATGGATGACATTGCTTTTCTCAGATTGTTTTGGCTATTAAGAATATGTGGTGTCAGCCATAAAAGCCAAGAATAGGCAGAGTCTCTCTTACAATTCCTCTTGCATTAAGAAAAATGTACATCTGCAGCTTGAGAATGGGTAAAGCCCAGGGAGCCAAGTAAAAGACACAGGAAAAGAAGATAATAAGCTTAGAAGCAGAACCACTTTGAAGTGACTGAACAGGACATTTGAATTCAGAGAAATAAGTAAGGAAAGTAAAAATTTATCGAGTAAAGCATCAAGAACCTCTAAAATGTCAGATTTTAGCTGCACATGAAATATACTTCCCTCTACACATGCGCTATGATAACCTACGTTCAAGGCAGCTTTTGTTATGTAGCCTTTTGGTAAACTCTAAATGTCAAAACATTGGAGTCCATGTTTTGTTAATAAATGTTTCATTTATTGGTAAGGCATAATGGTTACTCAGAAAGGCATAATTACTGCCCATTTAAAAATGATAGAAAAGCAATGAGGGGTGGAGCATTGGAGGGAGTTGTTCAGTCTGGAGAAGAGGAGGCTGAGGAGAGACCTCATCACTTTCTGCAACTGCCTGAAAGGAGGCTGTAGTGAGGAGCTGGCCAGCCTCTTCTCGTTGATGACAAGTGACAGGACTACAATGGTTTCAGGTTGCATGAGGGAAGGGTCGGGCTGGGTAACAGGAAATACTTTTTCACTGAAAGTGTTATCAAACTTTGGAATGGTCTGGCCAGGACAGTGCTGGAATCACAGTCTGTGGGGGTGTTCAAGCACCATGTGAACCTGGTGCTTAGGGGCATGCTTTAGATTTAACCCTCCAGTGCTGGGTGGAGGGTTGGACTGGATGATATTTGAGGTCTTTTCTAATCAGATGTATTCTGTGATTCTGTGAAATTAAATGACCAGTCCTAGAAATGTTTCAGCAACAACAGACAGCCTACCTCTGTACATTAGACTGAACTATCCATTCTCTTCCTTTGGTTTCCTGCTTGTTCTTTATATTTTTTAAGTACATGTTGTGTACGCAGCAACAAAACAGAGGAATTTTCAAGTAAGTTACTTCTAACATTCCCAAGAAAGTATGTTCCTTCCACTGACTAAACCAGACCTATGTTTGTCATTATTTTTTGGGGGTTGTAGTAGATACAATTCATTTTTCGTTTTTGAGACAACGCAATGACAATATTGATTGGCATAGTTTGTTTAAAGGATTGATGATGTCCTTATTCCTAGGTGAACACCTGCCTTTTGTTTTAAAAATCCTGTAAACATATTAGCACTGGTATTTGTATTTACAGATTCATAGGCCAGATTGTCTTCTCATTTACATCTCATAAAGCTACTGGTTGCAGAGGAATTATTCCAGATTTATGCATAGATGAGAAATCTGAGAGCAAAAGTCTGCCCATCTGTTTTAATTTGGATTGACTTGCTAAAAGATTAACTAGATGAATCGTCTTAATAAAATACTTAAACAATATTGTGGTCAAAGTCTGCTGGTCTGACCTTCATGACAACGGATTTCAGAGAATACCACCATCCATGCCAAGTGTACCAAACGATCCCGTTGTCTGTTTCTGCGGCATAGGGACCTTTGTAGTACAGACCGTTCAAGTTGGCAGAGTGACACCTGGTGGAAAAATAAAGGGGAACAGAAATAAGGACTCCTGCAGAAAAATTGCAAGCATTTGCTGGTTTTGTGTGAGCCAACGTTTTTGCCGTGTTGATAACAACCCAAATTGACAGCTGTAAAAACTTGCATTTGTGACCTTCAATGTGCCTAAAAATAATAGTTTCATTAGGGCACCTTTGTAAGTGCTCTTCCCATCTCTGGACCAAAGGTTGCTCTTTCCACATTTTCTGACATTATTAGCTCACCGAGTTTTGCCTGTTAATCTGATTCAGTGGACAATTATTCCAGAGTTGTTTAGGTCATGTGTGGCAGCAGGACATACACCAAGAAAAATTATGGGAAAGAAATACTCTTCTGGGGTTTATTGTACCAGAGTAGCCTCGTTTAAATGTCATAATTACGCCTTATGATGTTTCTTACCATGACACTTGAATACCACCGTCAGCTTGTCTATTCAGCTGTAGACTTCTGCTTAGAAGCAGATCAAATCTGACAGCCAACTAAGAACATGTATAGGAATTCTCTGGATCATCAGAGCTATACAAAGTAATTTTGTTGTTGTTGTTGTTGTTTTCCCCTGTTCTTTAACACACTGAGGCAGAAATGTTGTTATGGTTTGTTAAATACAGTGGTCTAAGCAAGCCCTAGGAAAAGCCCAAAGGCTTGAGCAGGTACAAGCACAACCACGATACTCATTCAGTTTCTGCAAGAAAGGAGTTTAGATCATTATATGACCAAGCAGACAGCAAATCAGTTGTTTCTTCTGCAGTACAGTGTAATGAATAGTCTTGATTTATCTACACCTGCTAGCTGTTTTTACCAGTTATGAACCTACTGGGCTTTGCAATGCCCTGCATGCAAGAAAGCTGCTGTCCTGGGTGTAATATCAGAGTGAACCCAGTTCTGTGGATGTGCATCCAAGCTGCATATCTCTTTTGGAGCTTTGCTTATCAAAGTATGCAGAAGTCATTTTTCTACACAAGTCTGTGATAACAAGTCCTGAGCAGGAGCAAGACCAGTGGCTTTAAACTAGATGTGAGCTACTTCCATGCAGCCTCTCATGTCACATCCTATGGTATTCTTATTATCTGGACGTTTCTGAATTTCACCAGTCCAGACAGCATAGAGCTGGTTATAAAAAAATCCTTCATAGCTGGGAGCTTCTATACAAACCAGCCAAGAGCACTAATTCCTTCTGTGTTTGCTAATCTGTGCATGACAGATATGTGTTCTGAGTGCTTTCCTTCCTCTGCCAGTAATGTTCTTTCAGGTAAGATTTAAGGATATTGCACTTTTTATAGTATTCACTTTTATGTTAGTCTTAAAGTCAGTAGCAAGGCAGTGAAATAAAACTACAAGGAGCTCATATCTTATTTTCATTATCCAGATAGACTGTCACTTTAAAAGCATGAGCTACACAGCCATAATAGGAACAAGCCTGCTAGAAGTCAGCTATCTTTAGTAGTTATGTAGCGGCAAGCACAAGGTATTAATAACTGTGAAGTTCTGCCGTACAGCTACTTAAGCTTAAGCAAACAGATCATTCTCTTCTCCAGACTAAGCCAATTAAAAAAAAAAAAAAAGTTTTTTTATAAAAAGAAGTACTCAGCTGACTAAAAGCATTTGGTTAGTCCCTTTTAATGAACTCGATGGCATGATATCAGACTTCCATGCTACCTGATGTCTAGATTTTCCTCTACATCCACACAAGTTCTGATTTAATGAGAAAAAAGATCTCCAACAGAGTTGCTTTTCCCTTTTATATCTTAGTTCTCATGAAAATTGCAAAAAAAAAATTGTCCACATGTGATTTGTTTTCCATATGCCTCAAATACTTTGCTGATCCACTATCTGTACAAATATATAAATAATTAATTGGGAAGCACTGGGTTAATAGCTACATCATATCAGTTAAGGTGGTCATAGGCTACTTGTGAAAACAGAAATTGGAAAATAAGGAGTTAAAAAGCAGAAACAAAGAATGACAGGACAGAGAAACAACGGAGTTGATCCAGCCTGGCAGCTCTTGCCAAGTGAACTGAGATCACATTGAGAGAGCAGCGTGCTTCCCTGAGTTGTATCTTAAACCTCTCTTACACAGCTAGACTGCATAGTTTTTCTTTATGGTTACATTTATCTAATTGAGGTAAAGAACAAAGCTGCATATACAGGAGTGCTAAGACTACCAGTTTGTGATGGTTTGGGTGTTACCCAAGAGCCCTACACTTTAGAAATCACCCAAACTAGACTCAGCCAGCTCTGGAAATTGAATGAAGCTTTGTATTTACAACTTAGCACAAATATACAAGCAGATATTTACAATATATGCAATTATATACAGAAATATACAAGGTAAAAGGTAATACAGAAACACAACACCCTTCCCAGAAACCTGAGTCCCCAGGAGGGGCTCCAAACTGCCCTTCCACCTTCTCCCACCCCTCTCTACCTTACCCCAGACATTGCCTTGTGCCCAAGGAAGAAGAGAGGGTCAGCCAGGGGGATTAGGAAGCAGGTGGATTAATCAGGTTAGGTTAGAGAGAGAGAAATGCAGCCCAAAGCCCAGGCAGTGACCGAATGTCTCATCTATAGTTACATTCTTGTTCTTATACCTCTCAGCAAGCCTATGAGTGAAGTAGACTTCACCATTGTTTCCCTTTCACAGCCTGTAATCTAGTTCTCACCAAAACATGCTAGCTAGCTTCAAACTAGCACACAGTTCTAGCTTTACATTTTTTAATTGGTACTTTGTACGCAAGTAGAATTTTACAATTCTTTCACTGAATCCTATTTAAAAAAAAAAAAATCAGTCCAGCTGTGCTCACTGATGGAAACTGAGTGGATGCATTTGATATAGAAGGAATAAAAGAATGAGATGCTGTGAACTGAGGTGGAACAAAATGAGGATTAATAACCCAGCACTAGCTTAACTTGCCAGATATTCCACATTACTGCCACATCTGGTCTAGTGCAATGCAGGAGAAATGCAAGAATGAAGTACAACAGGGATACATCTGCAAACTCTCCATGATGTACTTGTGTGAAAATTGATTACCTTAAAGAGGCAGAATTATCTCCTCTTTACTGTCTGATAAAAATGAACAAAGCCTGTGGCAGACACAATTATTACAGACCAACTTGAGCTGTGCAGGAGATGCTGTCCCTTCTAAGGTGAATCTCAGTCTTACCAACACTGAGATCTCTAGTAGGGGTCAAGGGAAGGTTGCATATAATAAACATCACCAATTCTATCTTCTACCATATGTTATTGTTGTATCAATACACATAAAGTAGAATCGTTGACAATATAAAATCAAAATACCTGTTAAACCACCATCCAGCCTTTTCCTCTTCAGCACAATTCCCTTCATAGTTGTCATTATCCCTGTCTCTAGTACTGAATTTCATTCCTCGATGATCAGCCCACCATTTTACTTCAGGATGAAATCCACCAGTAAGGGAATCACCAGCTGTACCAGAGTATTCACCACAACTCATCTCATATGCATGCTAATGAAAAATGTGAAGAAAGGGACAAAAAAATCCAGTTTGGCTTTAACCTTTAGCCAGAGAGTGAAAGTACAAAGAGGAAACTAATCTGCCCCACTTGCTGCTATTTTTGTGCTCAGAAATGTCATGCCACTTAAACACTGTGCACTGGATAATAAAAATGCTTACCAGGGGTAAAACTTGTCAATAACCTGATGTATAAATGACATAAAGACAGTATTACAGTTAGTACATATAAAATGAAAACATCATGTACCATTTTTATGGAAAACAGAAAAACTGCTTTTACAATGCATACATTTTACAGAAAGTGTGAAACTGATGTATCCGTGTAAACCACTACTATTACCCTTGATAACTCCAAGAATAAGAAAGAATAATAAGGTTTTGCACAAACCTTTATGGAAATGAGGGGAAATGCACATTTAACATCTGTCTATAGAACCCACATTTTAGTTAAAAGCTGTCTCCATTGTTTAGTATTTCATTACCTCTTCACTGGCAACTCTGAATCTTGTGTATTGTGCAAAACGCCGTTCTCCTTCGAAATCAGTTAAATCAATTCTCAAAGTATAGTTCCCTTAAGAAACGATAAAAGAAATTATTTTGCTTAAACCATGTCATGACTTTTCAAAACACAGTATTATTGTAAAATGTTAAAGTAGTGACTATGTTTTTATCATTAATCTCTCTCTTCACAGCATCGTTCATGGGGTTTTATCTTCTTTCTCTATGCATATTAAAGCATACCTTGCTGTTCTTTGTCTTTATTCACCTAATTCATCTCCAGAAATTTTAGGATTACTCCAGTATAGATTTTCAAATGTAGACAAAAATATCTAACAGGGAAAAAAAAGGCCTTGTGGGTTAATATTTTAATATGGTATTTGAGGTGGCAATGAAAGGATAATGAGAATCAATCAATAAATCAAAAAGCATATTCCTAGGAAAATGAGATTTTTATACTCTGAACATAAAAGAGTTAAGTAAGGACTACATCCTGGTGGCATTGATGCCATAGGAATTAGCTGGCTAAGTCAGTGGTTAAGTTTTGTATATGTAGCATTCTACAGAAGAGCAGAAGCTGTCTTCGACTGACTATTAGAAGAATGGTAAAAGCTTTTTAAGATTAGTTTAATCAGCAGGATCAGGCCTAGCTTTAGCTTCATGCAATAGCCTATGCAGCCATGTGGAGCCCTGGCTAAATTAATTAGTACCTGATGCTGGGCTTTTGGTGATGCTAACTGTGACATGGGTAGAGACATTTTTTTTTAAATATAAGGTTTATTCCCTTCTACTGTCACCTGATTTGCAGGAGCTCCCTGCATACTACTTGCTCAATGACTGTTTTGAAGCTTTTGTTAGAAAACACATTCAGATGTGTTTGCTCTGAAACCTGAAGTTTGTGCAGACTAACACCAGAACTCAGGATTCATGCTAATAAAAATGGTAACAAAAAATGGCCTGGAAAACAAACAAGACTATTGTAAGAATATGAATCTTACCTTGATTAGTCAAATAATGAAGATTTTTATTTCCAAGCCAATATTCACCATTTGCTGACACAAAATTTCCAAAGCCTTCTTCATAGTCAGCCCAGACTCTGAAAAGAGTATAAATTACTAATTTAGCAACAAAAAGCCATGTTGCTTGGATGTTTATTTTAGCACACAGTCATAGATCACAGAATAATTCAAATTAGAAGGAACCTCAGGAGGCAATCTCATCCAAAATTCCTTTCCTCACATGTGAAAGATTGAATCCCATAATACACCAGTCACTGAATAGTCCTAAGAATAGTCCTAAGAGGTACATGCAAAGTGGCTTAAAACTGATAGATTTTAAGACCAGAAGAAAATAGTCCAGTATATTATAGCACAATTTACCTAAAGAAGAGAACATTTTTCCTGGTTAAATCCAGGGGATCTAAGTGAATATGTAGGTATACTACAAGCATTGCTTCTTTAGTTTCTGTGATTTGGTTAGGCTGTAAAATGCCTACAGCTGGATGCATAACTTTGTAAATTGCACTATTATCTGTTTCCACTGACAGTTTCTAACAATTTTTGAACACACATAGGTGTACAGTTTGAAGAATTAATGTGTGTGCTGAATGCACTGAATCTTTTCCCCATCTATCTGTGGCTTTGAAACACTTTCTCAGTAATTATGGTTTCATGGTCTGGTCTAATGGGGAAAAAAAAATGTTTCCTTGATAAGAAGCAGCCATACTTCAACCAGTGGGTGACAATATTAGGCTGTGGACAGGAGGCAGTCACAAGAGCAAGCAGCCTCTATGATTTAAATAGATGGCAGTCTCTCACAAAGGAGAAGGTGGTTTGTGGTGGCAACAACTGTAAAATGCTATAGATTGTTTCTGTAGCTTGTCTGACCACCTTCTATAAATTAAGAGGAATGAAGTTTTCTTTGCCAGATTGCAGGTTTTTGCCTACTCTGGAGGTTGCTTCTCTATTCCATAAAGTTATTGTAAAGTCACAACAATTATAAACAGAGGATGCAGAGACCACAGAATCATAGAATCAACCAGGTTGGAAGAGACCTCCAAGATCATCCAGTCAAACCTATCACCCAGCCCTGACCCATCACCTAGACCATGGCACTAAGTGCCTCATCCAGGCTTTTCTTGAACACCTCCAGGGACAGTGACTCCACCACCTCCCTGGGCAGCCCATTCCAATGGCAAATCACTCTCTCTGTGAAGAACTTCCTCCTAACATCCAGCCTATACCTCCCCTGGCACAACTTGATACAAAAAAGAAATTTTCTAGAGGTTTCAAAAATTTCTTGTTGTTTCCAATATCTAGAAATATTTGTGGGTTTTCCATTCATGTCTTACAGCACAAAAGAAAAAAAAACTTCTGGACATTTCTCCCTAAAAAAGGCTTGAAAATGACACAGAGGTAAGTGTCCAAAAATCAAGTTCTCATGCATCTTATTTTTCCTGCAGATACTTTACTGTGAGCTATAAATTACTCTGTGGTGGTTTTCTTTCATACTTGCTTGCTGATAGCATCTCAGGTAAAGGATGTTACTTACATTCTTACTGTTTTAGACTTTTGCTCTTTGCAGAAGACAGATTAGCCTTTTATTTGTCATTAAGTGATTTTGGCTCCAACATTTTTTTGATGCCTTTGACATTGAAGTGTCCTTGTGCAAAATGCATAAGATGTCAGAAAAAGACCAGATGTGTCCCAGAAAAGAGTCAGAGCCAGAAGTGGTATCTCATGTGGAGGCTGTCCCACAAAATAACCATCTCCACTTTTATCTGGGATAACAACTTATTCATATAATTGTAAAGTTAAGATTTAACTTAGCTTCTTATGGTTTAATGTTTCTCCACTTTGTTTCCAGCTTTAATGACTATCACTTACCTATCAAAATTCTGGCTGCCATCAGCACGTCTCTGAAAAACAGTCCAACCACCCCCTTCAGACATGTCACAGAAGGCAAGGAATTCAGTAGGGCTCTGGATAGGTTTCATTTTATAAAATCCACTTTGCTTGTGGCCATCATTGTAGATTTCTGCACAATCTGTTCACAAAAAATATCATTAGACATAGCTTTTTCAGTCCTATACTTACTGGCAAAATCAGAAATCAAATCATGTCATGCAAGAGTCACTTATGGACCAGGCTACTACAAAGGAAATCTCTGCAAACATTTATATATTTTTTTTTGGCATTTTCTTGTATTTGTGTTGCTTTAAAACTTTATTATGCTATATTTATTTTGACGTTGCTTTAAAATAATATCATTTTAATTTTCATTTGGATTAGCAAAATAATTCATCTGGTTTAAGTGGTGTCACTTTTAATTTACCACAGTACCACCACATTAGAATCCTGCTATAATTATGTAATTTCTCTATATATTAAACACACAGTAAGTTTTAAAAGCAAACATGTACTTCTTTGTCCAGAAAATCCAGAAGAGAACTGACAAAAGAGTGTGGGATCACCAGTGTTAGAAAAGAGAAACAATTGCTAGACCAGATACTCTTGTCCCTTGTACCAAATATGTGCAAAAATATATAAAAGACTATTCCCCCAAAAGTGCAGTGTATGTGTAAAATGATAATGCTTTGGCTTGGCACTATTTACAGTCTGGTCTGCATAAATGTTAACAAATAAGCAGTATTTACAGCAATGGCAAAATTCAGACCTCATGAAAATATAACAGTAATGTAGTTGTATAATCTAACCTTTTTTTCCTCTAGGAGTTAAGAAATTAAAGGAGTTCTTTGTTTCTATGTTATCGACCATCAAGCAGTCACATAGGAAAGCAGTATTATTTTCAAGGTTTCTGTTTTTCCTGGCAAAGGTAGGGCTGATTAACTGTAAGATCTTCCAAGATGTTTATGAACATGTTGGCTGAACTTCCAGGCCACTTTACAACTTTTTGAACTATTGTATTTCTTCTCAGTGAAAGCATCAGTCAAGATTAGACACAGAAAATAAAACAGTCTATACTGAAAACAAATAGCTAGGCCAGAATTGGAAGAAATTCTAATAGAAAACTTGATTTATATAGCACCTAAATTGCCTCTGTAGAGAATGTTTGATTGGCTTACAGAAAATAACTATTCTTGTCCACTGTTTTATTAGTAGGTTAGCAAAACATTTATATGTTTTAGTTTTTAGAATGAATATATAGTGCGGAATTTCTCTCTCTCTATGTAACTCCAACTTATGCAGCTCTGTTGACACAAAAATGCTACAGCAGTTTGAATGAAATAATGCAGTATAAATAGGGAAACACATTTCCCAAGCTGTAAAGAAAGTGAAAATAAAACTGAAAAAAAAATTAGAAACTGAAATAACTTAGATCTGTTGTGTAGAATCATATTTTAAGAAAATAAACTTGGGCATATGCTAAGAAAGGACAAATGTTTTTCAGCTAAATGTGGTTTTAATAATCTTTTTCAGTAACAAATGAGTCAACCATAATAATAACTTAAAAAGTACTCCAGGATGCTGAATAGTAAATGTACAGCTAAATTTAAAGTGAGACCTACAACTGCTTTTAATTTTAACAGCACTTTATTACATTTGATGCATTATAATTATGTTGTGATTTATTCCAGCAGCATAAACACCACAAGTATATTCAATCAGGGCTATTGAAAATTACAGAAGTTTAGATTCTTTACCACTGGACAGCTAGAAACACATATCATCTGAGAATCAAACCCCAAAAATGTATTTTCAATCTAAATATGGTTAGTGTTCCATTATTTTAAGAGTTTGGGCCTGACTTCAGCTGCTATAGGCTAACACACTTAGTCATCTTCCAATGCAGATGGACCAAATCACCACTGGAATGCTGAGGAGATTACAGAAACAACTTTAAACCAATATTTAGAAGCTGTCATGTCCTGAAATGAACCTAACTCAGTCAAAATGGTGCAACATACAGAATATTATTACAGTGAGATGCAGATTATTAAGGCAAGCTTATGTGTAAATATGGATGTCTCGGGTAGGAACAGAGTCTGTATGGCCTGTAACTCACATAACACCGAATGTGTGACTGTGAACTGACCCTGTGGTTTAGAACTTTGAGATTACTCAAAGAAAGGTGTTTAGAAATCTGTAACTGTTTCTTAACATCTTGTAAATGTCTGTCGTTGGCTTGCTTTTGTCTGTTTTTATCAGTGAAATTTATTTTGGATGTATTCTTCACCTTTTCAAAAATTATGAGCTATAAATAAATCAAACCACTTCAATCCTGATTTGATTTATACCTTGTGAGATTCGCAGTTTTACCCTGTGGCAGCAGGCCTAGGTAAAAGCTGAAAACTACATTTTAAACAAACAATAGTCTATGAGCTTTTAAAACAATAAGTCAATGGACTCAATTGTGCTAAAGCTTCTGGGTATCATGACAATGAATGGTAATGAAAAGAATAGCTTCATTTCTAACCTGAATACTGTCTTTTTCCTCCCAAGTCAATGACATTGTTTTCATCTCCTCTGTCACTGTACTGAATTTCTTTCTTCTCTAACAGCTGTATAATTTTTAACTGCTGCTGTTTCACACGATGTTCCAGAAGCCTCACCTGGCCCTGAAGATGTAAATGCTCTTGAAAGCAGTTCTGCAGATCCTAGAGAGGAAAATATGTCTTACTGTAAATCAACATTTTTTGGTCACATTGAACACATGCCACACAAAAACACCCCTATCAACTTGAATAAAACATTTTTGTGATGACTTCATGCAGACATAATGCTGAATTCCACCTCAATTACTTCCCACTTAAAACTGTTTTGTATATTGCAGTGTCCAAGCACACACTTGCTTTGCAAAGCCTTTTCATTAGTGGCTATAAACACCAGCTCTTACTGCAAGCATGCAGAAAGGACTTTAGGGAAAACCACTAATGCACAGACCCTATCATAAAGATTTCTTAGTCTCTGTCACCTGCCATGTACAGAGATTTACTATCCAATGAGGCCTGCTACTAACCTTGTGAAGGTTCTCAACTTCCAGAGTTTTAAAGTCCACACTGCTCCATTTTCAGCTTCACTGCATATTTTTCAAATGCTTTAAGATTACACACTTTTCACGATAAGAAGCTTAACACTGCCAACAAAAATACCATAAACCTTCAAGCTCATTTTTTGAATGCTAAATAATTAGTCCCTAAGAAGCTGTGATTATGCACGAAAAATAAATGTTAAAAACTTAAAGTCAGTATTGTGCTGTGACTTATATGCTTACTTTTGCCATGCAGGCTGGGTGAGGAATGTGGCAATTCTGGTACAATGATACTTAGCACTCATTTCACCATGGAGCAAATACATGACAAGAGAGCTGGAATAACTGTTCCAAATGCTGCCATGATGAATGTACCCAGAGCAATAAATAATTGGTTTTAGGTTGATGACTGTGATAAAATAGCCAAAGTGAACAGAACACAATCTAGCAATTTTGTGATGAGAAGAATTTAAGGTCACAGTGCTGGTAAATAGTAAGTGACAATCAAGGTACTGCCAGCTATACCCAATCAAGGTATCGCAAACTACATCATAAGAAACAAACAACTGAGCAGAAATAGTTTTGAAAGTTGCCTGCAGAAGTACTATCATATGATAATTTGCATTCTTTCCCTGACTCCAGCCTCCCCATTGATTTCTTTCTGTCAACTCCAGATTCATTCCATTAAGCTTTGCTGTGGCACAGCAAAACCACAGTTCTCATAACTGGAATTCCACATTTATTTTTACCATGGGACAATCATAATTTAGCTGTGTAATTTCAAGGTGGATCAATGCTGCTTTTAGATCTGCAGGTTACCAGATCATTCTTTTTAATGTACTACCAGACTTTTTCCACAGGATTTAACACTTTTAAAATATCTGAAGTTAAACCAATGTATAGCTAGAGTAATGTAGAAGCAAAGTACAACCTAGAGTTAGGAGAGTCATCAACTATAACATTGCCGTTCCTTTTGTTAGATATGGACCAAAATTAAACTATTACAATGTGAAAATACCAATAAAACACATGAGTTTGTGCCTGTCTTCAGTGGATGGTAGTAGCCACTGACTGAAGCCAGACTGAACGTAACCTGTTCTGTTTCAGTTTAGCAACTGTTTGCTCTACACATTGAGAAGCAATTATCTAACAGCTGCTGACAGCTCTGCTCTTGGACATGTGGTCCCATGTTTAACCAGCTGCTGCAATTAATGTGCATTCAGTCTTCATTTTATTATTCTGTGAATTACTTAGCAGCTAGTGACCTTCCATTAAAACTGATGCTATACATTGGAGCCTGCATACTTTATGAAAAGTATAAAAATACAACATTTGAGGTGTTATTAGAATTTAAATAAGCTCCCCCAAACATCTCTAATGAGATTAGTTTTTAAATAAGATTCAAGTATGAAAACTTGAAGATAAATTTTAAAATGTTCTTAATTTTTATTCACAGGGTCAGCCAAGGCCCAGAATATGCAAAATGAACAACCAAAAGAAATCAAATGCATTTCATTGTAATGCCTTTTTCTCAGTAGCCTTCTGCAGAAAGTGGCAATATTTTTCTCTGTTGAGCAGAAGTGGTTGCAGAGGCTTCCTACCTTGCCCCTATAAAGCTACTTATCTGAACAAAAGATTACAAAACAATGATGCTCACCTAGTTGTAAATTCGGCAACCAATTCCACCTAGGCAATTAAGAATTAATGGTGCCATCTCCCAGGTCCCTGCTACTTAGAACCTGAACTAGGAATGGCTACCCAGACAGACAGCACAGGATTGGTGAGGTTAGAAGTATTTTAAGCAGTGGAGGAAGTGATTGTGTTACATTTTCTGTTGGAGAGGTACAATACATAACAGAAGGTTTTGACAACCAAGAATGAAAAAGTTTTGATCAGTGCTTTCAAGTGTAAATTACAACAGTAATATAGAAACCATTAAGAATGTGAAGCTGTGGATCTTATTTGAGAAAAAGTTGTATAACAAGTGAACGAGGTATAAAAGGATAGAAACGTTGAGGGTCAGTGGCCAGAACTGCAGCCACTACCTGAGGAGTACCTGTGATGGTTTGGGTGTTACCCCCCTTCCCCCCTCCCCCAGTCTTATCAAATCACCCAGACTAGACTCAGTCAGATGGAAGTTAAGGAATGAAGCTATATTTACAGCTTAGCACAATTTACAAGCACATATCTATATATATATACACACCAATATATATACAGTTATATACAAGTTAAAAGTATTACAGAAACACAATACTCCTCCCAGAAATCAGAGTCCCCAGGAGGGCTCCTGACCCAAACCCTTCTCCCCCTCCCACTTTCCCTCCCTTCAGAAATAACCAGATCAACCCATGTATATCTCACATGATAAATCTGGAGAGATTTGAGATGTCAAAAAGATGACAAGGAGGTTAGAGGAAAAAAAAGGTTAGGTCAGATTAGAGTTAAGACAGAGAAAAGCACAGAGACCAGACTGCCAGAAAGAAAGCACAGCCAGAAGTGGCAATTAACTGAGAAGTGTGTGAGAAGTGTCTTATCTATATTTTGACTAGTTGTCAGCAGAAGAATGGGTGATATAGGGTATTTGTTGGTTTCTTTTTACTTTCTCCTCACAGCCAAGGATTTCATATCTCTCAGTAAAATATTCCAATTAGCCTCAAACCAGCACAGTTCCTGAGTTTTGCCTTTATGCTGCTCAAAACTAAAGGTGTTATTCCTGAATGATAGTATAACTGCCTTATGTGTTTTCTGTACAATTTATCTGTTAATGTATTACTTAATACCTTTTTTAGCAAAGATGTTCTATTGCTTCCTATTTCATGCCAGATAGAGTAACAAGCTGACTGGATTACTTTCTTCACTGTTATTGCCAAGACATTCCATGGTGTATTTCTGTATTTGTTTCCTCTTTGTCAAATATTTGTCCCTACTCAACGTCATTTGATGTTATTTCCACACACTTTCAGTTTTGTCATTTTCCATAAAAGGTACTAACTGCTCACATAATCAAGTATTTAACCTGTATGTGGGGCTAAATTACAGCAGTTACTCTGTGACTCAATGACCCTCCCTCCAGCAGGGAAATGCAATCAGGAAAATGAGAGAAGATCCACAGAAATAAAAGCACAGAACACATTTGATGAAACAAACGGGTACAAATACAAAACACACAAAGTTATATTTAGCTTAGCAAAACTGCAGCAGTCACAATATACAGGATGGCAGTCATCAAGAGCAGGAAAGGGCTGAAGCACAGCCAAAGCAAAAAGACCAAGGGGAAAAAGATCTAGCAAAAAAACTCCACTCTCAACAGCAAACTCCCTCCCTTATGCTAAGCGTATTGCTCATGGTCTGAGATAACACCTGTGAGCCAACTGAAGTCAGCTGTCCTGACTAAATCAAAACTGTTAATGGCTGGCAGCCCACAGCTGACATGGGATTCTGTCCCAGCAAAACCAGGACATTGAGATACACTAAGGACACTAAAGATATGGTATCAAACATTCAGAATAAGTTCTACAGGCAAATTTATTTACTACAACTTACAGAGCTGTCAGTGGCATCCATCAAGCTAGCTGCAATGAGAAAATCAATCAGCACCAAAATCTTCATTCTTTGGAACCTGTGAAGTAGAGGAACAAAAACATTAGTTAAATATTAAAATTAAACATTGTTTTAATGTATGACATCTTCATTTTTATCCAAACTAATTTATTTAATCTGTAATTATTTTCTTACATATTGTAAATATGATGTATATTTAGGCTTCATTACATCTGTCTAAAATAGTCTGATCAAGTATAGCTCCAAAATCTAGTAAAACCAGAATTTATCCTTTTGGACTGTTTTGTATTAGATCTCTCCATATATCTTAGGACAATTCAACATCCAAACCCACATACTTTATTGTGGAACAAGACAAAAGCAAAAACATTGTTTTAAAATGCTCTAAAGAGCAGAGCATTGTTCCTTCTTGATTCTTTATAGCTGGGAGAAAACTCTCTATTGCCTTCCAGTAACTAAAGTCTGGATTGGGCTAGTTGCCCGTGTATTAAAGATTTGTCCAACCTTTGTGTGCCAGAAGAGGATGGAGATAATTTTACTGTTATAATTATTAAAAAAAAAAAGAAGGAAAAAAAAAGCATAGTACTAATCAGGTTTTATTCCAGCTGTGACAAGAATGATGTTTTTGAATTGAGAGCTATGTATATTTTGTACTGTATCACCCACAGCATTTAAAATCCTTTAATTTCACATGAAAACTATTTTATATGCCAGAAAAATCATAATTGCATCTCACTGCCTGCTAATATTAGCTGATATAACTTGAATTTTTCTGTGAGGTAGAGATGTGCTTTTCAGCTCACAGACAAGAAACCAAGGCCTCCAAGTACTAAAATATTTACATAGGTTATACATGAACACCTGTGTTGGTTTAACAAAAAACAGAAACACAATTTGTGCAGGAAAGATCTCTTTCTAGGAAAATCTTAATCTCAGACAGTAGGTGTGTGTATTAATTATCACACATTGTGATAGAGTGAGAATAACTTTGTGTAATATTTTCAAGCTGAAAACACAAGCCTGTAACAGCTGGGGGGAAAATCACCTTCTGTTTTAATAAAATAACAGTTTAAAGGCAGCTCTTGCAAAACCTTGAAATTCTACCCAGGTGAGATTATTCATTTACTCTTCAAAGATTGCACCTGGAATGTGCACTTGCACAGCTGTACAGAAAGACTCCTCTATAGCTATGGAATAAACATTCTAGAAAGGTACCATTTTCCTTCTCTGTGCCTGCACTTTCTTTCCAGGCTTCTCAATCAGCCTCACTTTCAAGTTTCCCCTAATCTGATGTTTTTGAATAGCAAGTTACTAAACAGACTTGATGATATTAGAAAAAGTCTGTGCTACTAAAATTCTGAACCATCAGCCTGTTCTCTTGTCCTTGAATTCTAGAGACAGCAAACTAGATGGAACTCAGACGCCTGTTTCTGTTTGTACAGTGTTAATAAGAATTGCTTTCTTAAAATCCAGACTAGTTTTAATGATCAAATTAATGCACAAATTTTGTTCTAATTATGTAGTGTTTAAAAAAATGGACCATAAGTCATAATTTTATCTACTTTTAAAAGTAATTTTATCTACTTTAAAAAGCACTCTCATTCATACAATAATTTGTTATATTAAGTTTATAAACCATAGATTCGAATATGATGTATTTAGATATCATAGCAAAATAGCCAGATCCTGCTAAAACATTCATGTATCACTAGCAACATTGTACTGGTTATACAGCCTTTGAAAACATACTGCTTTCAAACCAGAACAACTCCCCAAAATTCTACTTTCTTTCTTCATAGGTACCTAAAATGTTTACCTTTGCCCTCTGGACAGAACTCAAAAGTTGTTAAATCTTCTTAAGCTGATGCAAAGAATTCACGAGTCTTTCTCAGGCCACGACTGTTTTTGCTATTAAATTCTGAAGAGCAGAGGCTCACATCTGCTGTGAGTCACCGGGCAGGAATGTTACTGAGAAGTTGCAGTTATCAAGACTATGTTGCAACATACGAAGACGGTAATTCTGTGCCTAACACAACACTTCGGAAATAAAAATAGACCAAAAATAACAAAGGATCGTCCATTCCCTTTCACTGCTCTGGTCCAGAAAACTGCTCTCAGCATCATATTCAGCTGTATGCTCCAATGCTTTCCCAAATCAGAGCCTAAATCTTTCAGGCTTCAGGAGTACATACTGATCTCAGCATCATATTCAGCTGTATACTCCGATGCTTTCCCAAATCAGAGCCTAAATCTTTCAGGCTTCAGAAGTACATACTGCTCTCAGCATCATATTCAGCTGTATACTCCAATGATTTCCCAAATCAGAGCCTAAATCTTTCAGGCTTCAGAAGTACATAGAGAGCATAACTGCCTCCACTGACTTTGAACTGAAACATAATCACTCAGACTAGAAGTGACACGTTAAAAAGTGGTAAAATAAAATCTCCTACACCCCCCACAAACCCAAAACAAAGTAACAAACAATACAGACAAAGCCAAAGGGAATAAGAGATAAAAAGGACAAAGAACCTTGTTTGATGCCAGTACATTTTAGCTGAATTGGAAGGCACTCAGAAGCACATGATTTAAATGACTTGGTTAAACAAAGTCACTTTCTGTATAAGTGTTTTAGAGACAGCTGAATGCATAAAATAATATTTTAAAATGCCATTTGTCTTGGCTATTTGCCTTCCTTCTATGCTGGCTCTTCCCAAAAAGTTCAATAAATGAGTATGCTTAAAGGAATGCTGCTGGAAGAAGTGAACTCTTAAGGAAATACTGAACAAAAGCAGTAAAAGGAGTTTTATATTCCACAATACAAACATTCACACCACCTACTTCCTTTTGAAGGCTAATACTTGTACACTTCTTCTGGATAATCTCTGGTATATTATTTTGAATCAGATTATTTGGTAGCATTTCTCTTTATTAATTGCATCAACCAATTAACTTCATATTCTGAATTTTGAATATGTAATAATTGAAATAAATTTCTCATGAGTAGCCTACACTGAGAATCACTCAAAAATTCAAAATCATTCAAGTAATTTTTATTAGGAATGGCTAATGACACTTACAAGGAGGGAGATACAGTTCAGAAGTCACTGATCATACAGTGGACTCCTAATGAACTGTTACTCAGTGAGTGGGCTCTGAATTTAGAAAGCAGAAAAAAAGGCATGCCATTTTGAACTGAGATTTATTAACTATTTAAACAATTTCTTGAGGATTACAAGTAGATTCTCCATTATTTGAAGCCTTTAAGCAAAGACAAGGTGGTGAAAATGTATGGCTGTGGTTCAGGTAAACAAGAATTGCGTACACTGTCAAGTCAGAAGTGTATGTTATTCAAGAAGTCCACAGGCTATGCATCACCAGAATGATTTTGCAAGGATAAACATGGTAAATAGAAGATTCTCAAAGAGTATACAAATGAAAGTCACAAAAGCATACAAGGAAGATAGGTCTTTTTTAGAGGTGTTGGATACATCCAATACTGAAATGGCAAATGCCATAAGACCTTAACACAGCAGTAAAGACCTGGCTGCTCATACAAATCTCATGCAGATTTGCTGTTCTTGAGAGTTTGCATAGAAATGATGCAAAATAAAAATATAAATGTTACAGGAGTGGAAATAGAAAAAAAAAATATATGAAACTGTGTAGCTACAAGTGCAGTATATCAAACATAATGTTGAACTAAGCAACAAGCAAAGAGAGATATCCAGATGAAGCACCATATTTTCAGGTTGGTTATGAAACTGGATCTTAATTTCCTAAGAGTGCAATAGTACTTATGATCTTGCTATAGAGGCTTCTTTTAAAATGATTTTCAATCTCAGCTTTAAGAGAGCTTGGCTTCAAAGGGGACAATGTTGAAAATAGGTTCCTAGGGCTTCTAGGAGGTGCAATGGTAGTACTCCTAATGTGTGAGATGTGTGCTTAATAAAATGAAGCTTGTGGGTCCATTCTATCCCTTCTTAGCACTAGGTTAGACACCAGTTGCTAATATTTTACTAAAATTTAATACCCTGAGTATGTTATACCAAATATTACAGACTGATGAGACAACAGCACTATCAGGAGGATAATTTTCCCCATCCCTGTGAATGTGGTGATGGTATACAACAGAGATCCTGTCTATTCTTCAGTTGGGATTTAGGTGCTTCTCTGGGGTCTGGCCATGTTAGCTAATACCTATCTCCCAATTACTCTTCCTTCTTTTATTGCTTCTGATGACTATTATGCTTGAGTGAATCATCAAAAAATGCTTTCTTCACTGGTAGTAAATTAGCTAAGCTCTCAACCGGCCTAATGCTTGGCTTTGGGGACTTAAATGCCTGTGCCCTTACCCAAGACCTGCCTAATTTATTATCAAACCCCACAGAGATAAGTAGACACTTTATCTTCCTGTAGAAATCAACTCAAGATTAAATGCCTTAAAAGATCTTTCCAATCTAATTTTACACAAAGAAGAAAAAAACTACCTTTAGTATAGTAGCACAGTAATCACTGTGTAGTCATATTATGGTCAACCAATTATTTTTGGTCAGTTCCATTTGTGCAGCAAAACCCTCTTTGTCACAAAATCAGCAAAATGTGGACAATTACTATTTAAATTGAACACAGTGTTAATTACTGCTGTTGTTTAAAAAATTTCCCTCCCCAACTATTCCTCACATCTCCTCTGCCTCAGTAAAACTTTAATCCTTCACTACTTTTTAGCTTTAGTGCTTACATGCCTGTATTTTGTGCGCTTTCTTTCCTTTGTCCCTAGTATAAGGGAAAATTAACAAGATACAGCCAGCAGATGCACAATTTAGAAATCATCACATGTCTCTGACATATCTTTCAATTCTAATTAAACTGGGCTATCTCAAAGATAATCCATTCAGGTTCTGTGAGGGTGCATTCATTAGCATGTCTGCTGATGGAAGCACTTACAACAGAGATCTTTGTAGGAGGAATTAGTTACTGTCTATCTAGAGGCTCATTAGTGTTGATATAGGACTTCCCTCAAAAGATATTTTTTATTATAATTAACAAGACAAGTTTTGACTCAGAAACATTCCCAAATTCTGAGATGTTATTTTATAACAGTGGTGGGGAACCACCTACTGGAAATAATGCTTCTTGTAGTGAAATCCATGATTTCTTAATGCTTATTGTATCTTGTTTTCAGCCTTGACCCAAGAAAAATGGCATCGAGAAGCTGATACTAGTTTATTTATTTGGAGCACAAAGCAAGCTTGCAGCCATTTCTGGAGGAGGAACAGAAAGCAAGAAGAAAATAAATATTATCCTGCAAACATCAATCTGAAATCTGAGTAATGACACTGTATATGCCTATGAGAAATGTACTAGCAATATATGACACCCTGTGGTAAGTAAAATGCAGAGTTATGACATATAGAGACTGCTGTAAAGACATTGTTACTAAAACATACTAAAATGCATTTAATTTATTGGTTTTCCTTAACAGTGTATTATATATTTTTAATTTTTTTTTTATCCAAAAGGAAATAACAGAAATGAGGGAGATGTATTTCAAGAATAAACCACAGCAAGAAAAAAATCACGGTGGCCATTATGTTAAGACCCTATTTTCTCTTGAATTCTGCCTCCACCTGCCGGGCAGTGGGAGGCATGCCACTGTGACAACAGAAAGCACCTTGCCAACAGCAGCTTTGCCAATATTGTCCTGAATATCCAGATATAGCACCTGAGGCTATGATAAAAGATCAGTAGCTAAAAGTGTAATTAAGAAAAGTTGATAAGTTAATTTCTTTATTACCTGCAGAATTGCAATACAGATTTTATATATATAGAATCATAGAATCAACCAGGTTGGAAGAGACCTCCAAGATCATCCAGTCCAACCTGTCACCCAGCCCCACCCAGTCAACTAGACCATGGCACTAAGTGCCTCATCCAGTCTCTTCTTGAACACCTCCAGGGATGGTGATTCCACCACCTCCCTGGGCAGCCCATTCCAATGGCAAATCACTCTCTCTGTGAAGAACTTCCTCCTAACATCCAGCCTATACCTCCCCCGGCACAACTTGAGACTGTGTCCCCATGTTATGTTGCTGGTTGTTTGGGAGAAGAGACCAACCTCCACCTGGCTAGATTATATATGTATATATGCATACACACACACACACATATATATATTACACAGAGAGCTTCCATCAAGATGTTGCAGGTTGTTTTTAGAAGAGATTTCAGTTATGGATATACAGTCATGTAGCCCATGGGAGAAATGGAAAAAAACACTTCTCTTATAGGCAGTCTCTATAGGCTTGCCTCTTTCATGCACTACGTATTGTTCAGAACTATTTATTTGATATGGAGGGCATCTGCAATGATATTTCTGTTGAAACATTTTTATTTCTCAGGTTTTCCAATCATTTAGTTACTTGCTAAAATTACAAATAGATGGGTGTATCATTAAAAAGGATTCATGTGTCATTTTTTTTTTCATGGAGCAAAATACACTGGTGTAAGTATTAATCTGGGAGAGGTGGGGAGTTAATGGCATTTTCATGTAGGATCAGTAGAATGTTTCTCACCCAGGATGAATTGTGGGGTCTATGTAAATATTTAACACATCTACTTGAGAAGCTCAGTATAATGAAAATGCTGAAAATGCTAACTTGCTTTTCCCAATCCGCTGAGGGGAAAGCCCCTCAAATTAAATAAATATAAATAATATTAGCTTTACTGAAATGAAATAAAAAATATTGAGTATGTTATGCAAGTCCAGGCGCCTCCTGAGAACTAACAAGAACTTCTGCCAAATGCCAAGTTTGTTTCCCTGAAACAACTGGGTGATCAGAGGACAACACAAGACAAAGAATTACTGTTACCTGTGGAATGCAACATGAGAAGAAATACTAACGGCCAGTCTGTGAGCGTTTTGACCTTGGTTCCCACAGCTTCAGGATGCCTGCCTTGGGGGAGAAGAGATAGTGGGCACCTGGTTAATGACAAAAACAAGGCATGAGGTATGTACAAGACTGGGTTGTGCTTGACTAGATTATGCTGATGTGTGTGTGCTCTATGCTCAAGGCTGTATAAATGAATTCAGAACAAACAATAAAGGTCTCCGGTGGGATTCACACTGAGTTGTGTGGAGTCCGTGTGGTACCCCTCGCTAAACAGGTGGTGACCTGCACCGCGTTCCTGAAGGAAGCATCCGCGGTTAACAGTTACCCACAAACAGGTATTTTTAATGCCAAATCCTTTGTTGCTGCTGTTTGGTTGTTTCCCCATTGCTGTGTTTTGGCGTTTGTCTGGTTTGTTTTTTTTTTTTTTTTCTGTTTATTTTTCACATGTGTTTTAGCTTTTGGTTGTCGTTGGGTGTTTTGGTTTGATTTATTTTGTGAGGGTTTGGGGGGGGTTTTGTTTGGGTTTTTTTGTGTGCTGAGGGGCAGTTAGTTGGTTGGTGGGTTTGGTTTTCCCAAGAGAAAGTTTTAAGAACCTAGATGTGTAAACTTCGGGCCCTAAAGCAAATTAACAACAGGAGAAGCAGCTCAGGGAACTGGGGTTGTTCAGCCTGGAGAAAAGGAGTGCTGAGGGTATACTTGCTCTCTCTCTACAACTACCTGGAAGGAGGCTGTAGCAAGGTGGGGGCTGCTCTCTTCTCTCTAGTAACAGGCAGGACGAGAGGAAATTACTAGTTCTGCCATGGTAGGTTTAGGTTGGATATTAGAAGAATTTTCCACACTGAAAGGGTTCTTGTACACTGGAACAGGCTCCCCAGGCAGGCGGTTGGACCTTATCCTTAGAGGTGTTTAGAAGACGCAGAGACATGCTGCTGAAAGACACGGCTTAGCACCAGGCTTTGTAAGTTAATGGTTTATCTCTTTGTTAGAGATAATGGTGGGACTCAGTGTTCTTAAAGGTCTTTTCCAATCGAAACAATTCTGTGACTCCACGGACACAAGAGCGGCATTGCGGATTAAAAACATGGCGGGGCAGACCGCAGTGCTTTCCACCGTCTCAGCGCTGCATGTCCAGCTGTGATTTCTTACACAGAACCAGGGTCTGCAAGTCCGTACTGCTACAAATAAGGGCAGAATGGGACGTCTCGGCGCGACTTTACTAAGCTTTCAGGCAAGTGAGATCATTTCCTGTTTTAAGAGCAAAAACTGCCCGGCGCTTGGCAGCCGGCCGCAGCCAAGCAGTGGTCTTGCAGTACAGCTGGCTCGCTTCCGCGCAATGCCCTGCCTGGGAGACCGGCTGGGCCCAGAGGCACTCCCTGCTCCCGAGCTGCCGGGGCACGCTGGGGCTTGAAGTCCGTCGCCGCGCTGCCCGGAAGCTCGAGGAAGGCCGCTTCCGCCGCCGGACCGTCAGGCGGCCGGGGCGGGCTGTGCCTGCGCAGCGCGGAAGGGCACTGCCGGGCGGAGGTTACTAGGTAACGCTGTGTATCCGCCCGCTGGCTTCCGCCTACCCATCGCGGAGTGGCGGCTAAGATGGCGGGGTCGGTGGATGCTGAGGTGGGGTTGTGATTTCCCCCTACCTGCGCTGTTGCCGGGCGCTGAGCGAAGCGAGACTGTTGCTCATCCCCACTGCCGGAAGGCGAAACGCTTTTCCAGGCAGCTCGGGCCCCGCGGGTAGTGGACGGCAAAGGCGGAGAATCCAGGCCTGGGTGTCCTTCTCTCTGACGTGGGGTGAGCTGTCCTATCCTTCCCTTCGCGTGCCTGGATCCCCCTGTTCCTTTCTGGCAGCGGAGCTTGGAGAGAGGCGAGGGCTGCTGCTGATAGGGCAGGGTCGCCCAGCCCGGCCTAGGCTTTGCGCTACTGTGGGTTCGCGTGGGTGGGCACTCGGCTGGTAAGAAGAAGGGATTAGGCTCGCTGCCTGGCGGGACGGAGAGGAGAGGGCTGGGGCGACGAGGGGTCCGGAACCGCTTCGCCCAGTGCCGGCAGGTTGGGTGGGACGCTCGCCTGCGCCCTGGGTAGGCTGCGTTACTCGCCTTCCAAAGAGACGCCGGCGGAGCTGTGGCAACGGCCGCGCGTTCGCCTGAGGCGCTTTGAGCAGAGCCCGCCTACCCACCCTCCTCCTCCTGCCGCCCTGGGCTTTGGCGCCGGGAAGGAGCGGGCTTCCCGCGCTCCTGACCGCCCCTGGCCCTGGAGAGCGCTTCGCCCACTTCACATTGCAGCTCGGCCGGCAGAGTCGCCGAGGGAACTGCTCTTCTCTCTGCTGGCCTCTCTGCTGGGACCCGTGGGCCTGGGCTGGGCACTTCGCCGTGGAAGTGGAGCAGGTCACGACGACAGCCTGCGGGCCGTTAGGGAAGGGTCGAGGTGCAGGCTCGGCCCCGACTTCGCAAACTGGTAATGCTGGGAAAACCTCCCATGTTCCCGGTGTTAAGAGTTTGCAGCTCTCCTAGCGCGTTGTTCCCTGGAGAGCTGTCCGGTGCAACAGGACAGGACTTGCTCGGCTCTCTGCGCCTGTTTGATGATACTGTGTGAACGGCACTACTCTAGGCATTGAATGAATTAATGCTTAGCAGCTCGTAGCTTAAAAATCTAAATTTAAAGACGTGTTTGATCCCGCTTTCTGTCTTTATGATAGCTTTTTACAACTTCTTGATTTTAATTTTAAGAAGTTTCTGTGTGCTGGATTAGGTGTTCTTCAAAACTCTTGTGGTTAATGTGAATGCTATAGAAAAAAATACAACTGTGGGGGGAAAAAACCTTTGATTTCTTAGCATGCTTTGTAGTGATGCTTCTGAATGTTTTGCATATTGTTGGAACATGTACAAAATACGTTTTTGTGACTGTCTTGCATATTCTGGCTACAATACTCAATGTTTTACTAGGAAATAGACTTGGAAGTTTTCTTTTTGTCTTGTGCCTAGTAAATGTCGAACGGCAGAGTCAGTATGCGCATGCTGAAATAGTTCTTACAACAGATTTTGTAGATGCAAGGCGATGAGATTGATAATGGGTTGCTGGATTCAGAAATAGCATGGAATGCAGCTGATGGAATGAAAAGTAGGGAAAAATACCAATCAGTAAAGTGTGTGAGGGGAGGTGAAAACCGGCTTTATATGGGAGAGTTTTCTAAGGAAAAAGCTGAATCTCTGTATTTCTTCAACAGAGTTGAAGGGGTAAAGTGTCAGCAAAGCTCTAATCTTAAGCTCACCTGACTATAAGTCATTTGGAAATACAGAAGACTGATATGAATGTTTAGAAACTTGCTTTTTGGGGAGGTTGCAGTTCTGTTCCAGTACTTAAACATACACTTGCTTGAAGTTACCAGGATGTTGTTGTTTAGAGCTGTTGTTATTAGGGTGCACTGGCATATGCCTAGTAGCCTTGTTTGAGATTATTTTTCAGAATACTCAGTTTGAGACAGTGAATACTCCAGAGATTATCAAGACTCCTATAGCAAAGACAATTGAAGATAGCTTTTGTGAAAGTTCAAAATTAAATCCATATGAGTAGTTATTTTTGTTATTTAAAGACAAATGTTGATGCTTCTTGTTTTTATAGTGGAAAATAGGAAAAATCTTCATTTGCCATGGTTTTAGCGGATTTATGTAACATGATGATGAGGAAACAGCTTACTGAATTGTACTGTAAACCCAGATGGCCCTTAATCTTGTCAAGATGAACTCATTATGCTTAGTGGCATAGGGTCATGACAGAGTGTTAGTTGAAATATTGGTTCTTGAATATCTACAAAGCTGAACAGTTCATCTGTAACTGAAAGAAGTTCTTACCAAAAAGTGTTCTAAAATTAAACTGACAACTATGCATGCTTTGAATGCCTGTCAGTTTTACCTTGACTTGGCAGGATAGCTTCCCTGTGAACTTCTAATAGTCTGCTTGTACTTCTGTGTGAAAACAAAATGCAAAAAGACGTTCTTATTTTCTAAATAAATCTGGCAGTTCATCTGGGTGAAAGTTGCACAGAAGGTGTGGTTTTACAGTTGATCTGTCTGGGTTTTGCTCCTCCTAATGACATGGCTTTTATTTGCCTTCTTTGAGCTTACAGATCTTACATAGTCCTAAAGTTAGCCAGATCAGGGAGCTTATCCATTTGAGAAGTCAACCTGGGTTTTTATAATTCCATGGCCTAGTGGGTGCTTTTATGGTGATGAAGAGAGTATGAATTGAGTGTGCAAGGACAATAGGGCACAGATCTTCAAGTTCCCAAAGCAGCAGGTACTTAATTATACCCTTGTTACAAATCCAATTGTGTTAGTGTTAAGGTAACTAAGGTCAGTGTACCACCCAGTGGAGATGTGGTTATGGTGTAAATGGCGCACCTAATAGATCTCATTTTCTTAATAGTATAGTGATAGGCTGTGTTTGCGTAAAAAAATACTGCTTTGTGCAAGTGCACTTAGCAAGAAGCCTGTACTGTGTGATTTTGGCTGAATGCTGTAGCTAAGCAAGATAGGTCTACTAATACAGCTTTTAAACTTAGCTCTGGAATTTAGGGTAAAGCCCCAGCTTCTTAATCTTGAATTTTAGGTGACTTCTTCAGCTGCATTTTGTGACATCTCGCTATGACAACTAGTAGTTGAAGAAAAATATTTCAAAAAATAAATGGTCCTTTTTTGATTATTTTTTAAGTAAATCTAGGATCGTGTCCTAACATTGTAATTAAAATTATTTTTTCTCGTACACCTGTAGCAGAACTTCATAACTCGTAAAGAGAAAAAAGTTTGTAGCTTTGCACAGTGAAACTGCCAGCAGCATGTAGGCTACCCAGTTTTTATTGCACTTGAAAGTAGATAGTTATGCATTCCTCCTCTTTGTGAATAGGCTAATCTAAATTTACTGCTATAAATGCTTCATTTCTGATCTTTCAGCTTCAATGATTTTTTTTATTATGAATGTCAAAACTAGAAGTGAACATGGAAACTTTTAATGTATAGATTACCTTGTACTGCACATAATGACACTATTAGAGAGCAACAAAGCTGCAGGAAACCTAAATAGTGTAGTGTAAAGAGTAAAAATTCATGTTTATTTTCCATATGTTGCATCAAATATCCTCCTCAGTGTGCTGTCATAGAGTCATTAAAGTTGGAAATGACCTGTAAGATCGTCAAGTCCAACTGTCAGCTCAACACCACCATGCCCACTAAACCATGTCCCTAAGCGCCCTGCCTACATGGTTTTTGGAACACCTCCAGGAATGGTGACTCCTGCACTTGTGTGGGCATCCTGTTCCAATGCCTGATCAGTCTTGCAGTGAAGAGATTTTTTTCTAATATCCAAACTAAACCTCTTCTGACACAACTATTTCCTCTTGCCCTATCAGTTGTTACTAGGGAGAGGAGACCAACGCCCACCTCACTACAGCCTTTAAAAGGTAGTTGTAGAGTGAGAAGGTCTCCCTTTAAGCTTTTCTCCATGCTGTTCCCTCAGCAGCTTCTCAGGAAACCTGTTCTCTACACCCTTCTCCGGCTTTGTTGCCTTTCTCTGGACACACTACAGCAACTCCATGTCTTTCTTGTGATGGGCCCTAAACTGAATACACTATTTGAGGTGTGGCCTCACCAGTGCCAAAAGTTTGACACAGTAAGACTTCAGAGTCACTTCTATTGAACACATCGGTGAATCTAAAGCTCTATGCTTTATGAATCACAAAGCCAATCTTTCCAAGGACTGTACAGTGTGTTAAAGTGAGGAAAATTGTGTGTCTCATATAAAATTAATAAATTACTAAGAATGTAGATTTTTTTTTTTTTAAAAGGGAGAAAAGACCCCAAACCCACTGCTGCTTTTATTTTTTCATGTCAGTATCTTTATTGTTCTCACTGTTACATTTTTAGTAATATGGTTTAGTGGACAGAGATTTTTGTGTCCTAAAGCAGCCTCATGTTTGTATGTTACAGTGAATTTATAGTTGCCTTCACACATGAGTCTTTACAATATTCTGCATAAATTTATTTTAATACAGCACATTTCTTTCAGTTATTTCTTTTAGAGTCTTTTTGTTGATTGCTTGCAATGGCAACAGGAGGGGATCCTTTTGAAGAAGGCATGAATGATCAGGACTTGCCTAGCTGGAGCAATGAGAACCTTGATGACCGTCTGAACAACACGGTATAATTAAATCTTTAAGTTTTCATTTGATGCTGTACATGAAAATTACCAGGTAGATTCTGTTAGTGACAAGTAACAATGAAAATCTCTTAGCCTCGTCCATACAGCTTTACAAGTAGGTATCTGAAAAAAAAAAACAATAAAAATATTCAATGTAATCAAGCATTGAGTGTAATTCAGAGATTGTGAAGTCTGTAGATCCATATATGGAAAGTGTTTTGGGTAAGTAAAATAGCTAGACAAAAAAAAAACATTGTAGCTGTCACGAAACTAACTGAACACTTCTGAGCAGCTTAGAACTTTAACAGTAAAGAAGGAAAAATACCATTCTTGCTTCTGTTGAAATTAATGTACCGTCAGGAAATTTTGAACCCATTTCACCCTACAAGCTCTTTTAAATTTATACAGTAGAGGAAATTGTACTTTAATGTGACATTTGTTCTGGAAAACTTTGGTTTTGTATAGTTTTTAATTTCACTCTAGTAAAAGAGGTTTTACTTAAGAACTAAAACATCTACTCTTATCTATATGGATAATAACTAAGACTTTCCCTCTGTTTAAGGACTGGAGAAGTCAGCAGAAGAAAGCAAACAGATCTTCAGAAAAAAACAGGAAAAAGCTTGGTGGGGAAGCTGAAACACGGCTTACTAATGCTATATCTCCAGAATCCTCACCTGGAATGGGACGACGAAAGACCAGAACTCCCCATAGTTTTCCTCATGCCCGATACATGACCCAGATGTCTGTTCCAGAGCAGGCTGAACTAGAAAGGCTTAAACAAAGAATAAACTTCAGTGATCTGGATCAGGTTTGTGTGCATACTAGCTCCCATTACAAATGTGACTGTGAGGTTTATTCAGACATTTATTAGTAATTCAAAAGATGAATAAAGAAAGCTTAACTGAGTGATTAAGGTGAAAAAGCCAAATGCTCATAGGCACCATGGGAGCTGAATCAAAATTCTGTTTTTGAACTTAAGAGAATGATGGACAGTTCAGGACCATGGCTTTCCTGTGCTTGAGAGTATACTAGCTGTCTTAACTTTCTTCTTCTCAATCATTAACAAACTCCTGTGTCCTCAAATCAGTATTTCTTACTCATCATGCTTATTTTGGAAGTTTGTTCTTGAAGTGCCCAGTGGTGCTTCTGATTATTATTATATTTGCATATTAAGTAGAAGAGTAGTATTAAAAATTGCTCATCAGTAGAGAGTGATGTGTGGCATGAATTCTTGAGCTCCAGTTGCTTCCTTGGGAATATGACACACCGTTATTCCCTTGTGCAAAGCAGTGAAAAGTACGAGGGTTGTGTTCTTTGGTGAAAAAGCATAAATTTGTGCTAACAGCTTCAAAATGAGTCTTTGCTGGAGTTTGTTGTTAACTGCTTTGTGTTTGAAGGTCCTCTGAAATGCAGTTCGTTGCTTTGACTTAGAATATAAATACTGGGCACATAAATTCCTCCACAAATACATGTTTTGGCAACAGGTTGCTATTCAGAATGTTCTAAACAAAAGCTGGACTAATAAGGTGTCATATTCTGCAAGTGACTGTTGCTCTTTGGTTTTTTGTTACTTTGAAATGTAACAGAGAAGTAAGATGCCTTTAATTGTAGTAAAGAATTAGGAAGTAAGCCCTGAGGAACTGCAGAACTCTCTATCTTCTCAGCTGTTCTGAGAGAGTGGACTTACTATCTGAAAACTATGGTAAAAAGCACTGATGCAGTCTTGAGCAAGGTTTTGGCCAATCAGTGACTAATAAGGTAACTCCAAAGTCAGTCTAATAATATTTCAGAACTAGTAATCCAAGAAGTAAAGGTAATGAGCTTTGAGTATATATTGCAGGAAAAAAAATAAAGAAATTGTTCTTTTGTTTGTTTTATAGAGAAGCATTGGAAGTGATTCTCAAGGCAGGGCAACAGCTGCTAACAACAAACGTCAACTTAATGAAAACAAAAAACCATTCAACTTCCTGTCCCTGCAGATAAACACTAACAAAAGCAAAGATCCTGCCTCAGGTTCCCAGAAAAAGGGAAGTGGGGTATCAGTGCAATGTAAAGAGTTGTTTGGAGCTGCTCTAAGCAAGGATTTCTTACAAAATTGTCAAGTTTCTGCTCAAGAAGATGGAAGGGGAGAACCAGCTATGGATAGTAGCCAGGTATTTACATAGTCTGTAAAGTTTGCAGAATATTGACTCTTAGCTAGGTTTTCATTATCTTATTACTTTTCAGAGCATCTTTCTAAGTTTCTGTGAAGTGTTACTCTGAAATCTGTATTGGAAATACTTCCCACTATTCTAAAAGGCAACTTGAGGAAAATGTGAAACCAAACTTAATCATATATTATTCTCTAGAAATCCCCTTGTTGGTAACAGAAGTGCAGTATTAATTTTTGTCTTGGAGGCTGGCTTCCTTTACATAGTTCCAGAAAATGTTCACAGTTCAACATTTTCAGATGTTAATGAACTCAGTTCAGGTTTAGCCAATGTTGATGAAAAGCCTTGTGCTTCAGCCTTGCAACTCCTTGCATGCACATCTCTATCTTTATAAAAGCTGTTGACTTTTAACTGCTTACAAAGATGTGTTTATAGGATTGAAAGTGTTAGTATGTCAGCCCTTTAATTGCTACTTTGCTGTTACTGTGTCTTTTACATTAAATACGTTAAAGGTGTAGCTGAATGCATTCAGTAACTTCAGTGTCTTTACAGATTGTGAGCACACTAGTTCAAATTCGCGACTATATTGCTAAGGCCAGCTCCATGCGGGATGATCTTGTAGAGAAAAATGAAAGATCGGCCAATGTTGAGCGTTTATCACACCTTATAGATGACCTTAAAGAGCAGGAGAAATCCTATCTGAAATTTTTGCAAAAGATTCTTGTAAGTTTGAGAACATAATATGTTTGTTTCTGCACTGTAAGCTTTTTTTAGGAGTTTTGATGGTGCTACTGGGGGTGTTGCTTTCGTTACATAGTACTTTCCATAGTTCATTTTTACTTCCCCCCTATATGGCTCTTGATTTGTGCCAATGAAATATTTCAGGCTAGAGAAAATGAGGAGGATGATGTTCGGACTGTAGATTCAGCTGTGGGATCTGGTTCTATAGGTGAGAGCACATCGCTAAACGTTGATGTGCAGTCTGAGGCTTCAGATACCACGGTAAGATGCCTTTCAGTAATTAAGGTGCTAGAAATGAAGACTTTTTTTTTGTTGTGATTGTTATGATAGTGTTTTCATCTGCAATTCAGTTAAAAATAGGAAATCCTCACTGTTCAGGAGGTGTTTAACGTCTGTGTAGATAAAAATATTTAGAAAAAAACTATTCTGACATCTTGATTAGTTTGAAAATAATCTTTAGTCTGTCTTGAAAGTAGAATGAAAGGTCACGTGTTTACTTAGGCACAACATGCACTGGTCTGAGGTAGAAAAGAATAGCTTTCTATACAATTTTTTCATTTAGAAGTTTGATTCTGTTAGTGGGGAAAACTTGCCCAAGCATCATTCTAGTATTGTGTAAGTATTGACCTAACAGAAGTTTGTCTCGTTTTTTGGATAGGTTAGCACCTTTTAGAAAATGTGTTCTTAATGCTCAGATACAGAGATTATCTTCCTATATATTTATAAAAAACCTTAATGTGGTAAAGAATTCTCATAGTAGATGCAAGAGCTTTTTGTACAAAAGTTCTAATAATGATATAGTCATATTGGGAGATGTAAAACCTATACTGAGGAAAAGCACTAGAGAGCTAGTATTGTTTTAGCCAATTAGTACAAAAACTGTTCTCCAGATGAGGAGAATTTACATTCTTAGAAGTAAAACAGCTAAAACACAAAGAAGTGTCAGTAATTGCTTTTAGCTTGGTTTAAGAATTATTTCTGTCCTTTTAAAGAAATTAAATGTTAGATATGGAAGATGTACTTCTAATTTGAAAAAAACTTCCAAAACAAACAAAAAAAACCCCACCCAGAAAAAAAATAATCAGAAAATACAGTGCAGTTGGTTTAGATGTATGCCCTTTTTTTCCATCTTTGCAAAATAGAGTTTAGTTTTATGCTGGGTGCTAATTTTACATCTAATTTCTCATTATATGCAGCTTGGATATATTGTAAGCAGAATGATTATTTCTAGTCTTTTAAGGCTGATTGCTATGTAGAGCTTTATTGTTAGGAAAACTCTAAGAATTACTAAATTTGTCTTTTAAGTAGATTGTATTTTTCTATTAGTTTTGTTACTTGACAAGATACTAGTGGGTAGGTCTGTAACTTAAAAATGTATGTTATGTTGGAGCATATGTTTAAAATCTAACATACTAAACTCTTTAATAAAGGAGGTATCTTTTAGTTTGAACATTCGGCCCTGCATTGAGGACAAACTAGGGAATTCAGCTTACCGAGAACAGGTTACAGACATTGATGTTACAGCAAGCCTTAAAGGGAAAAGTGGCAGAGCTGCTCTGAATGACAGGGAAATATGGCCTTGTAGGATTAATAACCAAGAACATGGATTGCCTTCAAAGGTACACTTCCACATATTATTTTAGCCTCAAATAGGGTTCATACGTGCTGATAGTGTGGCATTTTTTTTTGTTTGATTGGGTTTTTTCCCCCTTTGTTAACGGCTTCAGAATGAATGTTCCCGTTTGGCCTGCTTATCTATATCCACCTGTCTTTTCATTGAAGTAGTATTCCTGGACTAGAAGTCTTTTTTTCTTTAAGTAAAGATGTGTAACAGCTTTCTCTTTTGAAGTGTCAGCACTGACAGAAAAATTGCCAGGTGTAATTGTGCAATAGGTATTCTTAATCTGGAAAAATGTGCTGTAAGTGTGACTTTCAGGCACTAGTCATGCCAATAGTCTAGCAATGCAAATTTAAGCTAATAGCATCTAGAGAAAATACGTTAGAGAATAATAGCCTTGATTTGTTCCACTGATGTTTTTGCGTAGCTGCTTATTGAAGTACTTGATTGAAAGGGGGAAGACTAAGGAATTTGGAGTATAAAATTATTTTGTTACCTTTTACCAGCTTCTTCATGGCTTTGTTTGAATTTTAATTTTTTTTCCTTCATAAAGTTGTTAAAAGTTTTGCCAAACTTATTAATATAAATGTAGAATTAAGCTTGCAAATTTTATGTGCTTTTAATGAATTCAAGTGAATGATGTTTTAGATAAAGCTCAGATGATTTAATAGGTGAGTGAGCCTGAGGCACATGCCCTTTTTCCGTTTCTACCCCTTGTTCTTTCCCTTTGTTGACTTGATCATGTACTCTCTTTTGCCTGCACTCTGCTTTTTATATATAAGAAGAAAGTTTAACAGGAGTGATCAGTGCCAGTTGCAGTGCATAGTGCATGCTTTATCAATACTTTACAAAGTTTAGTGTTCTGGTTGTGTACTCCTTTCTGTGGTGGAAAGTTGAGTGTTCCCTGGTACCCAGAAGTAGTCAATAAACCTGTTTCTTTTCTGGTATTTGGTGCAGCATTGTTGGACTGCAAATTTTATACTTCAGGAAATGAACACTGTAGGGAGAAGATGATGCTTCTAAGTTAGTAGTGTTCTTTTTAAGTACTTGCCAAGTCATAAAAAAATGAGGCAATTTTTTCTGTGTTTTCATCTGCATAATGTGATAATCCAGCCTCAAACAGGATCAGGATCCAGACAGTTGAAGTCTCATTAGAATAGTAACTTTCTGACAATCCTTCAATGAAACTTTTGAGGCAAATCTCCAGCTTTTAATCATGATAGGACGAGGAAAATTACTTAGTTTTAATGTGTTTTATCTGTGCAGTAAGCCTTCATTACTTCAAATCTGTTTCTGTGCATGTTTTTGGTTTGAAATGGGTTTGCTTAAATCTGGTCTATTCTAGTATCTGTGGTATAAATATAGCATACAAAACTAAACATGGCGTGGGTAGAGTAGAATAACTGCCCAAAACAATCTGTTGAAAATTTAAGAGATTTTGGGTCAGTAAATAAATCTAGATCCTCCTTTATATATAACTCTGTGATGCTGTTCCTTATCTTATTTTACTTTACCAGTCTGATAGTTGAATGCCTATTTTCATGATTCAAAAGACAGAGGAATGCTTGGGTTAGTCTTTCCGACATATTAGGGTGGCTGACTGGATTTCTGAAGAAAACTTAACTGAGGAGTGGTAAGCATGTCTTGATGGTACAGCCCTCTATTGGATGTCTAAAATTTGTAGACTGAAAAGAAGTACTGGAAAGGCGAAGCTGTTTCATTTTTACCTTTTTACACTAACTAGGCTGTTTGGTTTTAATAAAGTCTTGCTTGTTTTGACACTTCTGTGGGTAGTACAGAACAAATGTCAGAATTATGGTAATGTTCTTCTGCATCTCATAGGCTAGAGATCCTCAACGGGAAGCTAAAGAGGAGTTGGAGAATTTGAAGAAGCAGCATGATTTATTGAAAAGGATGCTACAACAGCAGGAGCAATTGAAGGCTCTTCAAGGAAGACAGGCAGCTCTACTTGCTTTGCAGCATAAAGCAGAGCAAGCAATTGCTGTTATGGATGATTCTGGTATGTGGAATGATGATGTCTCTGACAGCACATCAGCATGCTGATTTAATGATTAAAGCTGCAGTTGAATAGTATTTGTGCTTGGTTTTCCTTATGAGCTTTGGTTCCTGTTTGGGGAGAGAGCTGTCAATTCCATATCTTAGGACTGTTTGAACCAGTTCAAGGAAGTTAAAAGAACTTCCTCTAGTGAGGAATTCCTTCCATAACAAAGAGGGACAAAGCCCCAGGACTCTATTTGCAGCTGTAAAGATTAGAACTTACACAAGATGAAAGCTTGATATCCTGTTAATTGATTATTTTAAGGAAGTACAATTCCATTCCCTGTTCTTAGTTTACCTATACTATGTAATAACAATTCTGTTCTGAACAAGCAAGATGTTGCCATGAGCTCTAGACAACTTGGTGATTTTCATTTTGCTTTGACTTTTCAGCAAGTCCTTTTGTATGGTTCTTCACAAGGAAGCTGTGAGTTGCTTTGGTAGTATTTCTGTAGTAGAAGTAATCTTTCAGGAGTAAAGTTTGGTAGGGAGGATGTAACATGTCAAATAATACTTGTATTTTAGGAGATGCAGTGTATTGGTGTTCTTGTTAAAGCAAAGATATTCGTCAAAGAGCCTTTATGCCATTACTGTGGAAAGGTCTTAGATTTTTTTCTTCTGTCTTTGTGCCCAGTTGTAACAGAAACTACAGGTAGTGTTTCAGGAGTAAGCCTTACATCAGAACTGAATGAAGAATTGAATGACTTGATTCAGCGCTTTCACAACCAACTTCATGATTCTCAGGTCAGTCGTTGGACTGCATTGTGTAAGTTTTGCCATTGTCTCTCTCTCTTATTTTAAACAGCGCAGTTAAATGTTTTTCTGGCTTATTTGTGTACGTGTGCTAGTGCTGTCACTTGAGTTCCCAAAAAGTTGAAACCTCATCATTTTTTTGTTCTTAGAGTAATTAAATGACCGATCTATGCTTTGTGTCTCAAAATTCTCTGTGAAATTCCAGAGAAGTAGTTTTTATATTATAATCTGTGATGGTTTGGGTGTTAACCTACCCCCTACAGTTTGTAAAATCACCCAAACTAGACTCAGACGGCTCTGGAAATTGAATGAATATTTATATTTACAGCTTATCACAATATACATGCAGATATTTACAATATATACAGTTATATACAGAAATATATGAGTTAAAAAGTAATACAGAAACACAGCACTTCTCCCAGAAACCTGAGTCCCCAGGAGGGGCTCCCAAGCACCCTTCCACCTCCTCCCACCCCTCTTTACCTTACCCCAGATGTTGCCTTGTGCCCAAGGAAGATTGGAGGGTTGGCCAGGGGGGTTCGGAAGAAGGTGGATTAATCAGAAAGACAGCAAGTTAGGTGAGAGAGAGAAATGCAGCTCAAAGCCCAGGCAGCGACCGAATGTCTTATCTGTATTTACATTGTTGTTCTTATACCTCTCAGCAATCCTATGAGTGAAGTAGACATCACCATTGTTTCTCTCTCACAGCCTGTAATCTAATACTTCTCACCAAAACATGCTAGCTAGCTTCAAACTAGCACATAATCCTATGTTAACTCAGTATGTAACTTTTCTGTATCGGTTTCCCTTTCTGGCATGCTTTGTTTTGGTGTTGAGTCTAGCAAGCCTATAATAGGGTGCGGGTTTTTTACAGTTTCTTTGGCTTTTTTCATACTACTCTTTTCTACTCTTTTTTTTTTTTTTTCTCCAGACACAGTCTGTTCCAGACAATAGAAGGCAAGCAGAAAGTCTTTCACTTACCAGAGAGATTTCACAAAGCAGAAATTCTTCGGTGTCTGAACACTTATCAGATGAGAAGGCACAGCTTTTTAACAAGATGCGAGTGCTGCAGGGTAAAAAGCAAAAAATGGACAAATTGTTAGGAGAACTCCATACACTTCGTGACCAACATCTAAATAACTCCTCCTGTAAGTTAACATGAGCAGAATCATATCTTTTCAAGAATACAGCTTTTTTTATGTACATGTTTTTGAGACATGGTCTTTCAGCATGCAACTGGTTAATGAAATGCAAATGATAAAGCTGTCCTGGGGCAGTATTAAATAGGTGTCTTTTAATGCTGTATAAGTTTCTGGATTAATGGAGAGTTCTACAAGTAATGATGATGAGTGGTTTTGCTAGTAGCTCTTTAGTTTGTAATTTATAAAAGTTGACTAATGTAAGGCTTGCCTGTGACACATCTGACTTGTGGAGTGTAATATACAAACTTGACCTTTCTGTACTATTATCACAGTACTTCTCTATTTATGTACTTGGCACTTCTGATGGTAGTAGCTCTCAGCTGCTTCCTGATTTGCATGTCCACTGCCAAAAGACTTTCTCATGTGCTAATCACAGGGATTTTGATCTTAGGCCATACTGGAGGAATTTAAGTGTCTGAATGGACCAGTGTTTTGGCTTATTCCTTAGATGACTTTCTCTTCTTGAAGTCTTGACGTGGGGCCTACTTGCTGATTTCACTTTCTATTTCTAGACCTACATTTTTACTGGTGAAGTTTGTTCTATAGCCAGAAGCTTCTGACGGGTGATTATAGCATATTCTGGCTAACATTAAGAAATGAGGCACTGGAAGCATGCTTCTGGAGAGAAGCAGGGTGATTTAATTATTACATTACTGTAAGCCATCTTTCTAAGTGTTCTTAATCCATATATCTTTATATTTGGCTAGGATTTCATGTACTTGGAAAAAAGCAAACATCACATCTCAAATGTACATTCAAGAGCATGTGGTCAAAAAAGTTTAGCAGAAGAAGAGTTGATAGGATTTTTTTCTTATGAAGAAAAGCTGTTTAGCAGTAAATAGACCTTTAAAAGAGCTCAATAAAGTTCAGTAAAACTAAAAGGAAGTAACTGATGTCTTGTCTTAAGATTCATGGCATTCAGAGAGTAATAAGTAATCTTTTAAGACAAAAGCTGTTCTTCTAAGAAAAATTGTTAACTGCTGTCTTATATGTTGGTAATACTTCCTGTAGTTTTAATATGATTCTAATATAACTCTCTTAAGCATGTTCCTTTTTACAAGTTGTTGTATTAAGCTATATTTATTTTCTGTAGTTTTTCCTGCTTCAGGTTCTCCTCAAAGAAGTATTGATCAAAGAAGTACGACTTCAGCTGCTTCTTGTCCTGTAGGCATAGTAACTGTTGTCAACGGTGAATCAAATAGCCTGGCATCAGCTCCCTATCCTCCTGATTCCCTGGTTTCTCAGAATGAGAGTGAAGAGGATGACAATCTAAATCCAACAGAAAAACTCGAGTAAAAGTTCTTTATTTTTTTCTCATAATGTGCTTTATTGATTTTGAGTGTTACATTTTTAAGTTAGGTGTTAAGAATCTATTTCACATTTTAATTTACTTCATTTACTCACCTAAACCTTTTAGTAATTGCTCTGAGGCAGTTAAATTGGTTTAGAGCTTCAAGCAGAAGTTTCTTACAGCTTTGAGAGTCTTTAATTAAATATATTTGTTTCAGCTTTATATAATTTGATTTCTGTGGCAAAAGACATAGCATATTCTTTTTTTTTTTTCTCCCCAGGAAGCTAAATGAAGTTCGTAAGAGGCTAAATGAGTTACGTGAGTTAGTTCACTACTATGAGCAAACCTCTGATATGATGACAGATGCTGTGAATGAAAACACTAAAGAAGAAGAAGAAAGCGAAGAGTCGGAAAGTGATTCTGAACATGAGGATCCACAACCTGTTACAAATATTAGGTTGCCATTTTGTCATCCTAAATCTTTCTAGCTATGTTGTTGTCAGTTTCTTTGCATTTTTTCAGTCAACTGTAAGTTACTACTTAATTCTGTGATTACCATAATGTTCCAAAATCTTTTAATTTGATGTAGCTTTATTGACCACCTGTATAAGAATAATAGTTTCTTGGGAGTTCATTTAAATAGAAAATGTAGATTAGATATTTAGAAAATCACTGAGAGGCTCCAAAATCTGTAATTACCTTGGATTGAAGCACTGGATTGTGTGGAAATCCACTAGAAGATTATCAGACCTACACTAGAGAATTGGAGTACAGACCAAACTTCAGCTTAGAGAGGCATTTTGAGCTATAGTCTTAACAGGGCAACTGTGTGCATCAGGGGTCTTCACTGTGCAAAAATTAATACTAATTTATCTATGAATCATAAAAGTTGTGCAATATAGACATATAACTTGAAAGCTTCTTTTATGGTTGTAAATGTAAAAGGAGAAAATTGTTTAAAAAAAAAGATTATTGGAGAGATGGATATTGAGAAATTGTGAATGGCTTGAATGATTATATGTAGATTTTTTTTTTGAGGGTTTGTTAAGGGTCAACTTAATGTCTCAAGTAAAATTTCATCAATATTAGTTCTTTTAAATGCTAACATGAGTAACGTATTTTCCTCTAGAAACCCTCAAGGAATCAGTAGTTGGAGTGAAATAAATAGTAACTCAAATGTACAGGCTGGAACTAATAACAGAGATGGAAGACAGCTTAATACGGACTGTGAAATAAATAACCGATCTGCTGCTAATATAAGGACTCTAAAAATGTCTTCTACTTTAGGTATGTTCTAAAATCTTTTAATAAGTTCAAGTCCCAGTGCAGGTAATTCTGATAGCTGCACAGAACGTGGGAGGACCTTGACTGATAAGCAAAATGTTCATTAAGCTGATACTTTTGTAATGGACAGTAATTACAGTGGACTTCAGAGGTTCAATAATGTGTCATTGGTATTATGTCCTCTTCTCTCCCCTTCCAGACTGTCATAATAGGAAGGATGACAAAGACATTGACCTACCCCAAGGTGAAGATGATGAAGTAGAAGAAGATAGAGCTAGTGAAGATTCCATATCTAGTCACAGAAGCAGCCTTGGAGATGCTGAGTTTGAGCAGAAGATCAATAGGCTTAGAGCTGCAAAACAGAAGCTCAGACAGTTACAAAACCTTGCTGCTATGGTACAGGTATCTTGGGAGTCTGCATTAAAAATGTAGTATTCATTACTTTGTGTAGTATTTGTACTTTTAATAGGGAAGAGCACTCTGCTTGGTGTGAATTTAAAGTACTTTTTTTCAGGGTGGGAAAACACACTGATTTTTTTAAAAAAATTTTGTTTAAGTCAAGGATGATATTTCTGGAGTTCAAATCTGAAATTCTCTTGAGGGTTGCTAGCCAAACAGCATAATGGCCTTAATACTTGACCTTCACACTGGATTACAAAATAAGAAACAAGAAGCCTAATAGAGTTAAAGTACTATTGATCTACATTTTAAAGTTTATAATGAATATTCATCAGTTTTAGTTTTTGTATCCTAGATTTTTCATTATCCTTCAGTCATTGAGGAAAAACTGCTTGGTTTTGATTAAAATCTTCAGGTGTTGCAGCATATTTGAGTTAGAATGTGCTTAGGTTTTATGAAAACAAAGTGGAATAGAGAACCATCTAGGGGACTTATTAAAATATTTTAGATATAGCTTTAAAGAGTAGTTTTGTTTCTATTTTAAGCTGTTAAATTTAACTCGGTGACTACAGCAGTTTATCACTCTTGTTCACCTCAGTCTCCTTCTGATTGTCTTTTTGATTCCTCCTTTGTTTCTTGATATGCCATTGTATTTCTCTCCACTTAGCTGTAGGAGTAAAATAAAATTCAAGCGTTTTTTATTCTTACAGAAGGAGATGTTATCTTACACTTACAGTGGAAATTTCAATAGTGTGAACTTTATGACTTCAGATTCTCTCATTAACTTGTCTGAAAGTTGTGATGCCATGATTATGACGACTTCTTAGTTTATTATTTGAACCGAAGATAAATCTCTTCAGAGTGTTTAATTCTGAAAAAATATTATGACAAGCTAAACGTCTAACATTTTGTTTATCAACTTCAAAATATCTGACTCCCTTTCTGACATGCTTTCAGGATGATGATGCAGAATCTCACACAGCAACTGCAAATGCATCTAATATTGGTGACTTGTTTTTGGGTGAGATGGAAGAGGCAAAGCAACAACCAAACAACGTCCGAGCTAGTACCAGCAAGTTACAAAAGGATGTAGCACTAAATGAAAAAGCAAGGTATGCCTTTGTCAAAGGATAGTAGAATCATGCTTTAGGCAACTTCGTGCCAAGTGACGCGGATAATTTCTGTACACAGAGAGAAGTTCTATGAAGCTAAACTTCAGCAGCAGCAACGAGAGCTTAAGCAGTTACAGGAAGAAAGAAGAAAACTGATGGAAATTCAAGAAAAAATTCAGGTGTTACAGAAAGCTTGTCCTGACCTTCAGGTAAGTAGAATGTGCTTCTTTTCTCTGTTAAGCTGATGAGCAACAAAATAAAATATCTTTTACACCATTTTTCACTATGGGAAAAAACCTACAAAACAAACCAAAATCCCAGACCTCCAAAAGGAAGACTGGTAATTGTTGTATACTGTAAGCAGCTGGGCTTTTAGCCTTAGAGAATCGTGATTATTTGATTATACTGTGGGTTCTTGCTCAGCTGTATCAAATTCTGATTTCACTGTAGTCCTCAATTTTTTTTGTCATAGCTTTAGCCTGAAATTAGCCATTGCATCTTCACCCATCTTAGCAGTCATTTCCTGAGTCTGGTATTTCAAAGCAATGTTCTGCCTTGTAAGCATGATTTGTACTTTGTTATATTCATAGTTATCTGCACACTGCTGTGCTGTTTCTTATGCTCCTGAAAGATGAATTTTTTTCCATTAAGTGAGCAGTAAATCATCAGTACTGTGCACTTACAGCATCGTATACTACTATAATTTATTCAGCTAAGTTTTCTTGATTCCTGGCTTAGTTCTGAAACAAGTTTAGCTTTGTGTTGAAAATATCTTCTCATTAATTTCCAATTCTTCTGTCTCTCAAAGCCTGAACTGTCTTGGATTTTAACAGCAGGTAAGTTTTAGAAAGCTGTTCTATTTTGCTGTTCTGCTTTCTCTTTCAGTTGTCACCTGGCCTGACTAACTGCCCAGCAAATAGGCATACTTCACCAGCAACCTCAACTCCAGCCATGAATGAGCACAACATAGATGGCAAACCCCTACCTGCATTTGATGAATCTGTACCAGTAGGCAATGAGGTACTTCATACTTGATATCTGTGACTTTGAGGGGGTTTAGAAAGGAAATTTGGACATTTTCAAGCACTTGGCATGGGGAGTGCAGCAGTACCCATTTTAACAGAGTGTATGTAATTTCTTTTCTTCTTTTATGAAAAGAAATAAATACTGACCTGAACTGGCAGGAAATCTTTCCCCAGTGGTTGCTTTTGGGCTTGACAATATTATCACTTCCCTGTCTTAAGTCTTATGGTTTTCAGTTTAGTTCACTTTAGACAATTGTTTTTCTGCATTATGCTGTTTGTGTTTGTAAAAGCACCCTGACATTTATGCTTTCACTTACTTAATTTAAGGTAGATGCAAGCCTGTACCTTTCCTCTTACATGCTCTTTGTAAATTCTGGCTTACCTAAGCCTTGTTCAGACTACAACATCAAGTGTCTGTGGGCTGGAGAAAATTGTGTTATACCCTCTACTTCTTGAAAGAAAGTGCTTGGCAGAATTTTCACATTTATCCAGTTGGTATTATTCTGTCATGCTACCTAAAGAGCCAACTATAATACATACATTGTGTGATAAAACCAGTGTTGAGTGAAACATGCCCTTTTTCTTTAAAAAATTCTGCCCTATAATGTGTAATTACTCTCTTAGATTTTGTAACATTTGGGATAAATAGCCATTAAAGGATATATTTTGCTGCTTTCTGTGGTGTGGCTTCAGTCACAATACGACCTAAAATGTAGAATAACATCAGTTTAATAGGAAAATTTGAAACAGCAACTTGCTTTAATTTAGATGGTATTTCTTTTGTTTGTATTGTAACATCTTCCATTTTATTGCAAACAGTTATGGTCTGAGATGAGAAGACATGAGATTTTGAGAGAAGAATTGCGGCAGAGGAGAAAGCAACTTGAAGCTTTAATGGCTGAACATCAAAGGAGAAGAGAGCTTGCAGAAACAGTATCTACTGTTGCTGCATCTGTTAAAAGCGAAGGATCAGAAGCTCACCATACTCCACAGCAGAGCAGAACTGATAAGTAAGAACACAGGCTTAGTTGGTGCTTCTGTTTATTGAGAAGTCAGTCTTCTGTTTATTGAGTCTTAAGGCAGATTGCTGTTTTCATCTGATCACTGAATATGATAAGAGCAGTAAAATAAGTTCTTGATTTCTGCACTGTTAGTTAGCTTGCCATTTTTATGGGGCTTCTCATCCTATTTAGTCTCTCCTTAAATAGTGAAAAAACATTGTTGAAAATAACAAATGCCCAAGAAAAGAATACTCTTCATCTCTACACCATTTATAACAATAATAAAGTAGTAATTTTCTAAAAGTGTAATTATATTTAACTGTCCCAGCATCAGAAGAATACTAGTTGAATTTGCATTGGCGAGATGTTGACATTAATTTTGGTGCTGCTTTTGAAGGTAAGCTTTTAATTGTCAACAGATCATTTTAATAATGTGTCATAAAGTTAAAAAGTATTCCTCCCCAAACACCTTGGGTTTTTTTCCCCTTCTCTAATGTTCATTAGGACAGTGGCTACTTGGGGAGGTTCCACCCAGTGTGCTCTAGAGGAAGAGAATGGAGATGAAGATGGTTACCTTTCTGATGGAGTTGGTCAGGGAGAAGAAGAGGAAGAAGATGGATCTAGTTTGAATGACAGTTTTTCCGTTTATCCCAATAACAACATGCCAGAAAATGCATATTTTGTTAAAGACAACAAGGATAGGTTAGTGGCATTACTTGTTGATCTGATGCTTGTCAGACTGTATTTGGAAGGGATGGAGGAAGCATTGCGTACAAGGCATTCTTCTGTACAAGCTAAGTGAATTTCTTTCTGCTTGCTAGGCGGTTGCTTGTAACAGCCCTTACTTGTGAGTCTCTGCAGCTGCTTCACCACCCTCATTGTTAAAAAAGTTCTTCCTTATATCTAGTCTAAATCTACTCTCTTTTAGTTTAAAACCACCACCCCTTGTTCAGTTGCATCAGGCTCTGCTAAAAAGATTGTCCTCATCTTGCAAACCCTTTTAAGTACTGAAAGGCCTGGTATCATCTGCAGATTGGCTGAGGGTACACTCAATCTCACTGTATACGTCACTGGTGGATGTTAACCTATGGTATATCTCTTGAGTTGATTTTTCTTATTTGCCATCAAAATAATTCTAGTAGATAGTGATCTTCTAGGAACCAGGCTTCTAAATTATTAGTGTATTATATTAGTCACTTTTATTTACATCTCAGTTCATATTACATATCAGTAATGGATAGTAACAAGATCCAGAAAAGTCTGTAGCAGTTCTTTTTTGAGGGTGGCTGGCATTTTCGGTTTGTTCAGGATGCTGGACTGACAAGTGCACGGGTGATGAGCTGACACATTGAAATGACTTATACCAAGTGAATTGTTGACATACAACAGAAACACAATTGGAATAATGGCAGTATCATTAGAAGACCTTTAAAATCTTAGGTGTTGTCCCCTCTCATTTTTTCCCCTCATCCAGGTGGAAAAATTGCCGTCCTCTTTCAGCAGACGGGAATTATCGGCCATTGTCTAAGGCAAGACAGCAGCAAAATCTAAGTATGCGACGTCAGGAGAACCTTCGGTGGGTGTCTGAGCTTTCATATGTGGAAGAAAAAGAACAATGGCAAGAGCAGATCAATCAGTTGAAGAAACAGCATGAATTTAGTGTCAGCATTTGTCAAACTTTGATGCAGGATCAGCAGGTAGATATGAAGAGAAGTTATGCTGTTCTTGGTTTGTTTTTCTTTTCCCTCTCTAAATCTCTCCTTCAGTGACATCTGGTTTTGGTACTTTGGTCATGTATGTTTGTTTTTTCCCACAGACCCTGTCTTGTCTTCTGCAGACTTTGCTTACAGGCCCTTACAATATGGTGCCCAATAATGTTGCATCTTCACAAGTACATCTTATTATGCATCAGTTAAACCAGTGTTACACTCAGCTGGCTTGGCAGCAGAACAATGTCCAAAGGTTCGTTGATTTTATTAGTGTTTGCAATAACAGAGAAAATGGTTATGGGAATTAGGGAATAGAAGTAATGGTTAAACATGAGGCTGTTGAATTTGTGAGTTGACTACAAGTTTTTGACATAGTATACAGCATTTTAAGTTGTCTGTTTGTTTCACTACTGCTTTAGTATCTTTTGAGTTTGTTAATTTTGGATAATCTTTAATGAAGAGAACTCAAACTTGCAATCTTCTCCAAAAGTTGCAGTAGCTTTATTTGTTTTTTTTTCTGGTGTAGACTCGCTTTGTTTGGACACATTCTCTTGTATTTAGTCTTTGCTAGAATACCTCTCAAGTTTCTAGATTCTAATGCTTGTGGAAAAGGTTTTTGTCCTTACTGACTGCTGTCAGTCAGAATTTATGCTCTATCTGGGTGTACTACTTTTACCTTCTGAGCAGTGATGTCTCTTAAAAAAAACGTTTAACAGTCATTTCATTTCATTGCTTGGTAGTTCAAGCTCTTTTTTTTTCTTTTTTCTTTTTTTTTTTTTTTTGTGGTAAATGTTATATAGTTGCTGGCCTTATATAATATTTTGAAGTAGTTTTAATGCCAGTTCTGCAAGTGTTTTGTATCCTCAGTTGTCTCTATTTAGGTTTCCTTTTCAGCCCGCCTTTTCAGAGTTTTATGAGTATCTAGTTGTCTTTGTTTTTCTTCCAAGGCTGTTTATATTTTGTAAACATGACCAATAGTAGAAAAGTCTTGTTTTTAAAACTGTTCCTGTCTGTAGCTCAGGATTAAATCTAAGCAGGTTTTCTCTTAAGTATGTTTGCTACCAGTAAAATGGAGCAGTTTTTTGCATGGGGCATGAGAAATAATATGAATGTGAAATTACTTGAATTCAGCTTGCAGCTGTCCTTCAGCATTATTTTTTCCTCAACTGCGTATTTTATCCTGTTTTGAAGGTTGAAACAAATGTTAAATGACCTTATGCATCAGCAAGAACAACAATGTCGAGAAAAGTCATCAAGAAAGGAAAGAGTCAGTAGTGCACCACCACCTCCATCTCCTGTTTTCTGTCCCCTCAGCTTTCCTCCACAACCTGTGAACCTGTTTAATGTACCAGGATTTACTAATTTTTCTTCCTTTGCTCCAAGTGAGTATTACTATAGGTGTGAAAAGGAATAGGACTTCTGTATTCCGTTTCCTCATTGAATTGGAATCTTAATGTGAACTTGCTGAAAACTCTGCGACTTTTCCTTCACAGCAAAATACCAGAAACAGGACTTGCATGAGTCTCAGTAAGAAGTTGATTATCGTTACAAATACCCACTTCATAAATGTAACATTTTAAATATTCTTCATGCAACATGTGAAAAAGCAATGTTTGAAGCTTTGGCATACCTTCAGCAATCATTTAATAGTGTTGTAGGTGAACCTTCTTGAGGGCACTTGGTAGTTCTCTTTTTTAGAACTTCCAGCACTCATTTTTGTTATCAATGCCTGTAAATGGATCATGTTACTATTTTTTGTCCCATAAGAGATACAGATTAACTGCTGATTTCTAAGTCTCGTTACCAAACCAAACTTTACTTTGAAATGGAAAAAAAGTAGGCATTTTACTGCATGCTTAAAGGTTGCTAAAGCTGTTATAATATATTTCAGCCTTTTCAGAAAACAGGCATACCTGAGTTGTATCTTTCAGGTTCTAAAGCCTGTGTTCTGTTGAAGAATATATTTGAAACTGTGGAATCTTCAAGGAGTAATTATGTTAAGTTTTCTACTACTGTAAAGATTCTCAAGTTAAAATAAATACTACAACTTTATTACTTCATTGGTCCTATGAATACTTGTACTGATGTGATTTTCTTGTCTATTTCCTGGTAGTTAGAGTACTGAAAATTTGCCTTTATTGGAACCAGTGTAATTTTTACCTTCACTTCTAGAAGCCCTTTATTGAAGTTTCTTGAAGTACCTTCAGCTCCCTGCCAATAGGATTGTAGTGGCACATGTAGTAATGTTTGAAACTTGCATTTAATAGAAATTCTGACCATTTGAGGTGCTTTCAGGATGAAAACAGAATTTTGCTTACTTCCCCACTGTTTTTTTTTTCTGCTTCATAGCTTCATATTGCCACATAATGTGTCTGAAAATTCATGTTTATCACACAGGTAACTGAGGTAGTGTCTTCTGACTCTTATTTACTTTTTAGGTATTAACTGTAATCCAGTGTTCCCTTCTGGTTTTGGGGATTTTGCACACAACATCTCCCCACACAGCAGTGAGCAACAGCAACAACAACATCCTCAAGATCATCGTGCTTCTGGGAAGACTGAATATATGGCATTCCCCAAACCTTTTGAAAGTAGTTCTTCTAATGGAGCAGAAAACCAAAGGTAATCAGTGTCACACTGCAACTTTTCTTTGTTCGTTTTCTCTCCTCCATTTGCTGGGATTTTTGGGAGTTTTTCATCCTTCTAGGAAATTTATTGTAGCAGAGTTCCAAGATGAAGCATTTGTCCTATACTATTTTGAGCACACAAAGTATATTCAGGTTTAAATCAGCAATAAATATGGACTACTCAAGAAATTTTCCATTTGGAAAGATTCTCACTACATAATTATGTTTTTATTCCTATATTTTTTGCCAGTGTTCTATTGATGGCTAAGTAACTGGGCAGGTAGCAGTTGTGTTGTGGACAAAGCTATTTTCCTGGTAATACATACTGTGTCTGTCTGAGAGACTAGGTTATGATATATTGTGGTCTTCTTTCTCTCTTTCTGGCAGAAGAAGTCATAGGCAACCTGAAGAAGATATGGAAAAAAGATCAACTTGGCTTAATGATCACCAGGAAATGAAAAATGATGATCAGTCTCAGCAAAAAGCAGGCTTTTCAGTTTCAGCACAAAATGCTGCTTCTAGTCACAGAAGTCAGTCTGATATGAGCAGAAGAAGAGACTTTGATGAGGAGTCTTTGGAGAGTTTTAGTAGCATGCCTGACCTCGTAGATCCAACTACTGTGACGAAGACATTTAAATCTAGAAAAGCATCCGCACAAGCAAGCTTGGCATCCAAAGATAAAACACCCAAATCAAAGAATAAGAGGAAGAGTTCTTCTCAGCTGAAAGGCAGAATTAAAAATACTGGTAGGTTGTAAAGCAGTCTTAAGCACCACAGAAGACTCTACTTGTATTATAAGAAGTATATTGCAGAGAATTTACTCTCCATAGATGGTACCTGTAATAATGAACACAAGTTACCGAAACAGGAATTAATTTTACATAATGTAACCATGTAAGGTTTTTAGTATATCAATGAATAGAAAGCATAACTGATGACACTGTGGTTTGAACGGATAGTGGATGCAGATATACAAAGAATTAGAATAAACCACCAGGAGAATCGTCATTGTCTTCACATTCAAACGGGATGACTTGCTAAAAGGTGTGCTTCAATAAAATAGTAAGAGGAGAGGAACAGTGCTAGCATGTGTAGTACTGCTCCAGTCACAGGATTAAGTGTGGCTGCGTGGCTTCAGTATACAGAGAAAAGCTTTTGACTAGGAAACTTCAGTGACATTCGGGATCTTTCAGATCACCCTTGAACAAGTTCACAGGTCATAAAACACTTTCTAAGCTATTTCTTTTTTCTGTTTCTTCCTTTTCATTTCCTCCCATTAGGCTATGAAAGTGCAAGTGCTTCTAGTGCTTGTGAACCCTGCAAGAGCAATAAAAGCAAGCACTCTGAAGAGGTTGTTCATGCAAAGGTGTTCAGCAAAAGGAATCGTGAACAACTGGAAAAAATAATTAAATATAGTAGATCTACAGAAATGTCTTCAGGTATTCTTTCCTGAATGTCAGCAATTATTCTGTGAACTACTCTGCATAAAGGACCGCCATACTTAGTTACTAGTGTATTATTTAAAAGCAGTGTGTGTATAACAGAAAATACTGTGTATTTAGCATGTGGATTTTGCTTTTTAATTTCTAAGGATGCTGTAAACGTAAGTGTGTAAAAAGCTGGGTGCTGTTTGCTTTTGGGTGTTTTCTCTAGATGAGGTACTTAATCAAAATAATTCAGAAACAAACCTCTTACTGTAAAACAGACAAAACCCTAGCCAACCAGAAGCCTCAACCCTTTATTGGTGTTTATGTGAAAATATGTGGAATGTTAAATACACAACAGGTGAAACTGTTTAGTGTTTAAATCACATCCTGTACTGCATACACATTTTCTTTCTATTCATACTTAAAGGATATCTATCAAATATCGTTCAAATTCAGTCTTATAACATCACATAAACCCTTACATTTTTGCTCTCTGCACTGCTTTTCTTGCCTCTACATCATAAAATTATTCTTCTCTGTGTCTTGTTAGGTTCTGTCAGAATCCTTCATTTGAAATACTCAAAAATTTTAGTCATTGTAGCACAATGTACAGCTTTGTCAATGTAGCTGTGTCCACACTAAGAGCTGTTTATTGGCACACGTAATAAACTTTCACCAGTCAAGTTCCCACAATAAACAGCTTTGCTGTGGTTTGGATGACTGAGCAGCCCTCCCCTGCTGTTTTGTATAGACCCTGTCTTGATTTCTGGTGCGCGTTTTGTGTTTATCACTGTCTATCCCCACTTTCCTACAGCGCATGCTAGGAGAATTCTGCAGCAGTCTAACAGAAATGCATGCATTGAAGCGCCAGGTAATGCATTCACTGCTTAGCTTCAACAGTGTCCTGTTACTTTTTATTTTTTTAGCTTTTGTCCTATAACTCAGACTGTTTAGCAGATGTTCAAAATTAGTATTAATGCAGCACCTTCTCTACAAGAGAAGTGACTTGTAATTTGCATGAAAGGCAGCAATACAAACTACTTCGAATTATGATCGTGAAGAATGTGTTTATCATGTTCTTGGATAGCCAGTTATTAGGAGAAAATATGCAGGTAGATGCTACAACAAAAAACTAATTTCAATAAGCTTTTTTAATATATTTAAAAGTTACTGTATTTTATTCATGAGAGAGGAAAGTGATTTCTGGTGGTGTATTGAAGGTTGAAAAAATTGCTTCTGTTTAAAAAACACGGATAAATTATTTGCAAATAATCCCATACAGTAACATGCTGTATTGCTAATAACTTCTTTAACTTGAATACTAACATATATGCATCTGTTAAACTAAACTGAGTTTTCCAAATTTAACTTTTTTTTTCCATTCAACACTTGCCAAAAGATGTGTGTAATGGTTTAACTGTTGTCATGCAAGGATAATCCTGAACTTTCAAATGAATAGACAAATTAATAGGGAACATGTCTTCTCATAAAAATGTTAGAGGGATTAAGATAAAGAGGTTTCGTGTGAGCCTCAGAAGTGCTACTAGTCGTGTATGAGAACGAAGGATTTATGCTTGTCTGGGAGGTGTGGGCTTTCTTGAATTTGGCCTAGAGCCTTCTTAGTGTTTTTGTTTGTGTAAAAGCATGGACTACTTGCATTATGTAAACTTGAGACCTTTGATGATTTCATTTGAAATAGGTCAAAACTATTTACAGTGTTGAGTACCTGTTCTGAAAACATTGTGATGAGTGCAATCTTAATCATACTTCCTGAAGATGTTGTTAGAATTGTAAAGTAAGCTTTTGGATTTTATTTTGCATATGAAGTATTGCATAAAATATTATTTCTGAATGTTTAAATCTTGCCCTTCTGGAAATGGGCAGGCGTTAAGAAAGCACTTGTGTAATGGAACGTACCGTGATTGAGAGAAATTGTGTACCTGTAACTTGCGTAACTAATAGGCAGTTCTCTTTCAACCAGATGAGTGTCAAGGACTTGACAGCTTCTTTCTTTTTCCTGTAGAAACTGGTAGTGATCTTTCTATGTTTGAAGCTTTGCGAGACACAATTTATTCTGAAGTGGCAACTCTTATTTCTCAAAATGAGTCACGTCCCCACTTTCTTATTGAACTTTTCCACGAGCTTCAGCTGCTAAATACAGATTACCTAAGGCAAAGGGCTCTATATGCTTTGCAGGTATGCACAAAATTTTTCATCTCATGTGTGTATCAAGGACATCTTAGCCCTTTTTTACATATAGGTTATCTTTTTCAGGATATAGTGACCAGACATTTATCTGAGAAAAACGAAAAAGGGCAGTACACAAAATCACTGAGTTCTGCAACATGGATGGCATCAAATTCTGAACTCACTCCCAGTGAAAGCCTTGCTTCTACAGATGATGTAAGTTTTCTCAAGTTCAGAGACTGGTTTACTGTCACATTTTCCTGTTTTTTTGGTGTACATTCCTGTTTTTGTACTGAAATAGATGGTGACTGAATTTGTTTGAAATTAATATTGGCTACTACTGTAAAATATCCATGATCTTACATGGTCAAGGCAAATGCTGATCACAAAATTCCCCAAAATTTTTGCTTTTGTTTTATTTAAGGAATCACTGATGCCTCTGTGCAGTTTCTTAAATGTTTTATAGTTAAATATTTGAAACAAACATGGTAGAATCATTTGATGGATTTCTGTCCTGGAAGCAACATTGTTCCACAGTCAAGCAGTCCAGTGACAAATCTTGATACCACAGCATATGCCTGAAAAGAATTGCTGGCTTATTGATTAGTCTGTGAGAATGTGTTGCATTTCTGCTTTGTATTCAGTTGTCTGGTGTTTTTTTAGGAAAATTTTGTCAAGAACTTTTCTACAGAAGCATGTCAAGACTGTCAACAAAATGATGCAGACAATGGGAGTACTATGTCTACATCTTCAAATTTTGAACCCTTTGCAACTGATGACCTTGGTAAGAATGATGTGATTTAAAGTGCTATGTTCCTTCCTCCTTCACTCCCAAAATGCCTGCTGTTGTGTCTGCTTCTTCTTGGACTTTTAGTGTGTAATTGTGTTTTGTAAAACAACACTTGGAGAAATTAGCTGTTTCTGCAACACTTTGTGTGGGTCAAAATGTGTAACAGAATATTCTAATTCAACTACAGTTATATGTAGATTTCAAATCTTATGGCTTTGAATTATTTTTTATCATTGTTTTCTTGTCTATCAATTGAAAACATTTTATTTAGATTAAAAGATGTTTTTATTCTAAATATAGGCAACACAGTGATTCACTTAGATCAAGCTTTGGCTAGGATGAGGGAGTATGAGCGTGTGAAAATTGAAGCTGAAAGTACCCTTGACTCTGAGGGCTGCTCTAGTAATTTTCAGGGTGCTTCTGCTGCTAAATTAGAAGGTATGCACATATGTATGTATTTTGCTTAGTTGTAGAAAATAATTGCTGTATCAAGAATCTTTTAAATGGCTGAATTCCTCTTCATTTATATGGAAAACTTAGCAAAGTTTAAAGGATCTTTCCATACTTAGTAAATATTTATTTTTTAAAAAGAAAAATACATGTTTTTACAGTTGAGATTTTTTTAATAGTAATGTTGAGTGACTTAAATGTGCTTTTTTCTAACAAGGTCCAAGCACTAGTGAATGTCTTCCTGTGTCACAGTCAGGTGAAGCTTCTGCTGTTCCTTGTCCTCATATAGATACTCAGCAGCTTGACCGGCAGATTAAAGCAATTATGAAAGAGGTCATTCCTTTTCTGAAGGTAAGAACTCTCTTCAATAATGGGTAAATGAGGATAGGAAAATCACCTGTGTAGTTGCATAAAATAACTTTATTTATAATTGATAACTTGTATTTTTGCAGCAGCTGCAAATAAATATGTTAAGTTTCAGACCTTGCTGAGGATGAACTAAGAATAAAATACTCTAACAAAAATCTTGTGTGAAGTTAATCCGAGAAAGAAATGCTAAGGTTTCAAGATTACCTAGGAGCAATGAAGTTGAAATCAAGAAGAATAGATTTCTTTGTCTGGAGCTGATCACATCAAATAGAAATATTTGAGAATGTACTTCTGAAATATTTAAAAACAGCCAAGATAATTTTCCTTGAAAATGTTAGAGTGTTACTCGAGATGGTTCTGAAGAATAGCTTTTAGTTGTTGATTCTTGGCAATTGTTTTCTCATGTTCATAAATATCTTTGAAGTTGCTGAGAGATTGTAAATTTCAGTTAATGCAGTAGAGAAGTGTACTTCTTTAAAAAGTAGTAGTCACAGTTTGTTCAGTGCAAGGTTAAAGAGCAGAGCAGATTGAGTTGTAAGATGCTTATTCCGCCTCCCTGTATCCTTTTATAGTGCACACAGTATATAAGCTTTGGTTTGTTCTATAAGGTACTTGGTTGATACTAGGTTTGAAAGTGTGTATGTTGTTGGCCTGCCACAGTCTCAGTGCCTGAAGAATTGTGTTTTGTTTGCAATTTTAAGGAAGCTTACAACATCTTAACATAGAATTTAATACACTTGAGTGTTCAACCACAATATATGAAGATTCTTAGTTTGTCCAAATGTTAAACAGTGGCATGTACTAATGTATTGGAAAAGTGAGATGAAGCTGTGCATGTCATATGTGTCATGGCTAATCTGTCATTCATGAAGTAGGGGATCTGCCTTAACTGTACTCCAGTTAGTTTGTTTTGTGAGATGGTTTAGGACCTCTTTGTGGGATGCTGTGCTTTCAGTAGCTGGGGTTTGGTTTTGTTTTTAATAAGTTAATTTCAGTTTTTGAATTGATGGTGAATTTTTAAGTGGTAACGAAGTTCATTCTATGTTACTTGCTTAGGAACATATGGATGAAGTATGCTCTTCTCAGTTACTGACATCAGTAAGACGAATGGTCTTGACTCTTACACAACAAAACGATGAAAGTAAAGAGTTTGTGAAGTTCTTTCATAAACAGCTTGGCAGCATACTTCAGGTTAGTAGTTTTTCAGTGGTTTTTCAACAATATTGCAACTTCGATAATGAGTAACAGATAAACCAGCTGCCCTGAGGTTATATTCTGTATCTTCAGTACTATAAGCTTCTCCTTCAGCTTTGTTAGAGCAATGAGGTATTGTCTTCCTAAAATTAAAGCTTTACCACTCACAGAACTTCTTTTCCATCAGGGCCAGACAGTGAGGAGTGTATGTCCTGCCTATGGATGTGTTCAAGCAGAACTCTGATGATCTTCTTTATGGATATTTTGTCTAAATTCATGAAAATCAATAGGTTGCTATATAGTTTCCCTCTTTCCCTTCCCCCTTCCCCCCTCACAGAAAAAAAAAAGGCATAAAGTTTCGATTAGTAATGATAAGTTTTGAGTTATGTGAGTAGAAATACTATGTAAAATCTGTTCAAGACATTAAACCATGTTTTTTTTGAAGCATGAGCTATTTTATAACTAATTTTTAGTTACTAGGACTATGACAAATATTTGTTTTTTCGTGTTTGAAAGTGTTTTCAAAACTGAAGAATTATTTCTTTTCACAGGATTCACTGGCGAAATTTGCTGGTAGAAAACTAAAAGATTGTGGGGAGGATCTTCTTGTGGAGATCTCTGAAGTGTTATTTAATGAATTAGCCTTTTTTAAACTCATGCAAGACTTGGACAACAACAGTATTTCTGTAAAACAGAGATGTAAAAGAAAAATAGAAACTACTGAAGTGATACAGTCTTATGCTAAAGAGGTTTGTTTTTTTATTCCTCTTAAAATTAAGCTTTTATGAGTTTTCTAAATATCTGTATCTCCTAAACTACCTTGATTACCTGAGTTCACTTTTCCCCAGTGGAACAGGGAAAGGGAATTGGAAATGTAGAAGTCAAAAAATTCATGGGCTGAAATAAAGATAATTTAAATAGGTAAAACACAAGCCATGTGTGGAAGCAAACAAGAAATGGACTCACTGCTTCCCGTTGGCAGGCAGATGTTCAGCCAGCTCTGGAAAGCAGAGCTCTGTGTTAACGGTTACTTGAGAAAATAAATGCCATCACTCTGAGCATTCCCCACTTCCTCCTGCTTCCCCCAGCTGTCATTGCTGAGCACGATGCCATATGGTATGGGCTATCCCTTCGGTCAGCTGCATTCTCTCCCAGCTTCTTGTACACCTCCAGCCTAGGTGCCGATGACACAGTGTGAGAAGCAGAAAAAGCCTTAACGCTGTGTAGACACTACTCAGCACTAACTAAAAGATCCCTGTGCTATCAATGGTTTTCAGCACGGATCCAAAGCATAGCCTTGTATAATGGTGAACTCTAACTTTATCTTAGCTAAGTATTTTGCCATAGGGAGGGCCCATTACTCATATCTCCAGTTATGCCTATGTCTCTTTTTGCAGCTTACTTAGGCACTGTCTTTCCCTAAGCTGAGGAAGTATTGTGAAGTCTTGTTGGCTTATGTACCACTTTCTATATACTTGGAACAGAAAAGAATACATAAACTTTTCAGAAATGTTTGAGACTGGAGCACATATTGTGCTATAATACAATTTTGTTAGGTTTTGCACTGTTTACATTATTAAAGACACTGCATCACCGTGTTTAATTTTAGTACTGCAGCTTTTAGGAATGTAGATTTGGGGTTTTTTAGTTATGTGAACAGTTAATGTACTTAATTGAGTTAGATATCTACCTCAGTATTTCTTGTACAGTATAGCTGTGACTTTAGTCATAGCTGTCTTTACAGCTTTCTTTCAAAAATACAAATACCAAAGCAAACCCTTAATTAATTCTTACCTTCTGTAGACATCTTACTTTCTGTCTTAATCATTTATGCCCTTTGAATGATTTTAAGCATATCACGAGCTATTTTTCAAGATAGTTCAACTCAGATGTACCAGTAATATGGCTAGTATGAGTGAGGTTGTAGGGTGCAGTAAGAAGGACAAAGAAACCCTCTGTATACAGAAGGATTTGGTCATGACTTCCTAGTTTGTCTGAAGCTGCTCACTGGATCTTTATCACGTGAAAGAGAGTTAAGTACACTGCTTATGAGAAAGCATGGAGCCAATTTAGATCCACCAGTTCTTCTCTCCTGAAAGACAGAGAATTAGCATTGAAATCAATGTTTGCCTTGTTGATGTGTTAGCAGCAGCAGGTTCAGGTTTAACAGAGCCAGAGATAAGCCAGAACTGGTAGGTTCTGGTAACTTTGTTCAGAGCCACAGAACTATTTCTGTATTATCTTCTCATGGCTTTTAGCACTAGAACCCTAATGCAGACACATCTGGTCTTGCTTGATGTTCTGGCTGGCTTAAGTCTAATCACCTGGTTTTAGATTCTGTACTGAAAAACACAGCTCTCTGTCTTGTCCAGATCTGGTGTATCTGCTTCTGTATTTTAAGTATGAATCAATCACAGAGTGGAGAGTTAGCCTGTGTAAATGGAATTGTTTAAATAGAAAAGACTAGCGCAAATTTTTGTAACATTTTGCCACTCCAATAAAATTTTGAAGACATCTGTGTGAACATCTTCAGTAGTATAGAAGTCCCTGTGGCTTACTGCTGTTTCCAGTTCGTGGTAAATTTGGCATTTCAGCCAGGCTTTCGCAAAGCCCTGCTTTGGTTCAGTATTTCAAAGTTATTTCAGTTTAGAATTGAAGAGAGTTTGTGTTTTTTCTAGGCAAAAAAAGGTCTCCAGGTGGATATTTGTTCATCTGCTGAAGATGTCGATGAGGACAAAGTATGTTTATGTTTCTCAGCTGTCTTTATTCCTCAGATCATTTAGTCTTACTGTTTTCTGTCATAGAAATTCAGTATCTCTAAGCAGTCCATATCCTAGTGTTTATTAAGTGACTAAACATCATGGGGTTTATCTTTAGTTATTTTTAGTGAGTTAGTTCACCAAAGTAACAAAGTAAATTATAATTTTTAAATTTGAATTGATGGTCTAGGAAACAACTACTAAAAAGTTTGTCCTTAATCAGTGAGTCTTACTTATGTTATTACATACATTCATTAAACACGACTTGGCTATCAGTGCCTCTTGTTTTTATCCCTGTTTGTGCTGTGGAGCCATTACCAGTGTAAAGACTTTGTTGCAATTCTACCTTTTGAAACCTGCATTCTTATCAACACCAACAGTCCAGCAAAGTTTATGTTGAATGCTACAGCTGAAATGGAATAATTTGTGATACTTGCTGAACAGCTTTAGGGTATGATCTTTTAGTATTAATTATGAGTATTTTAAAGAAAACAGATGTATTCTGAAGGTGTTTGTGGAATTTAGTCTGGGCCCATTGCCTGTATTCTCAAATCAGAGCACTGAGAATGTTGTCTTTCACTGAAGAATTAAATAACAGTGACAGCTAACTATTTTAAGCAGTTAACATTTTCCTTTTTAATGGCATGAAATAAGTTTGTTCTGCTGGAATCTTCAGCTTTTTTCCAGCCAAGGGAGAGATATAGGTAATGTACTAAGTAGTGTAGAATGTTGAATGTCTTCCTAAATGAGCATGGGCATTTTAAGTGTCAGCATGTATGGACATAGAGCTTCTGTCACACTGCTTTAGAAGTAAAACTTGGAAGGTGTGTATCACTTGTTACAATTGCTGTAATGTGGAAAAGTCCTGTCAAGATTTAGAGCCAAACTCTAGGCTTTACTTAGAGTTCATAAAGGCTCAGCAGAATTTAAATTGCTCAGTATTTAACAAGTCATTCGGCAGAGAAACTGCCGAGTAGCTGTTGCTAAATAAATGAGATGCACTTAGGAATATTCCTGATGTTTAGTAGAGATCATTTAGGAGAAGCAGGGAAGTTGCTAGAAGGCACTATAACGCTCATGTGTCTTTCTTCCTCTTAATAAGGACAAATGTAATTTAAAGAAATGTCTGAACATTACATCATCTCTTATAGTAAGTTCCAATGGCCTGTTTCAGAGTAGCTTTGCAGTATTCAAGGCCTTAAGGACTACTTAGAAATGAATTTTTAGCCTGTGACTTTTTTCTGAGGGAAGAGAGCTTGAAACTTGATGCAGAAACCATAACCTAATCTTTAGGTAAACCAATTAAAATTACAGAGTATTCCTTGTTTTTCTAGGACAAGGATGAGACAGAAACGGTTAAACAAGTACAGGACTTGGAAATGTATGGTAGTAATGGAGTTCCTGAAAGTATTAGGTCTGATGTGTCTGATCAAGAAGAAGATGAAGAAAGTGATAGTGGTCCAGTGGCAATAAGTGAGTGATTATTTATCATTCAGTCCTTTCACTGTAGTTTTAACCAACTAATTTTACAACCTGATTTGAAATACTGCTGTTTAATGCCCTCTCTCACAGATTTTTCTAATGAGGTCTTTTCCAATGAAAGCTTCCTGGTTATGTATTTACTAGTACTGTGTAAAGGATTAAACATTTCAATTAGAGTAGCTTTTTCTCCTTGTAATCAATAGATACGTGAAAACATTTGTTGGTTTTTAAAGTTGCATATCTTGTCTCAGCTAAACTTGTGTTTTCTCAGACTTTAACTTGAATGATGTGAAAGGCTGCTGAAGTTTTGTGCATTTTTTAATTAAAATGGTGGTAGTTTTAATATGCTTCTATTTAAGTTTGCATATTTTTAATAAATTTTTTGCCCTGTTTGTTGTCCTACACCAACTACTAATCGCTTGTTTTCCCTTATATTTACATTCTTTATGTTAACTTGTTTAATAAACTGAGATATTTCACACCAGCACAATCATGTTTGTTCACAAGATAGTTTGTGGAGCATATAGATCTTTGAAAGTTAAATCATCACTGTATCTTAATTTCAGGTAGTTTTGAAGTAAGAATTGTAACTAATCATTGCAGTAAATTCCTAAAAGGGGTTTGGGTCTGGCAACCTGACTTTTACTCCTATCGAGCTCCATCAATATGCATATCCAACATGAGGGTTGTTTTATGTTGATTTGCATTCAGGTTTATCAAAAGCAGAAACTCAAGCTCTGACTAACTATGGTAGTGGGGAAGATGAGAATGAAGATGAAGAAATAGAATTTGAGGAGGGACCTGTTGATGTGCAGACATCACTACAAGCTGACATCCCAACAACTGAAAATGAGCAGGTATCACCAAAGCTGTCAATGTAGAATAAACCTTAGACAGTGCACAGCTTTTCAGTACTGACTTGTACCTAAGGTTTTTGTGTAGCACTGTTTTCATGCTAGCGAAAGCAGAAGAATAATGCAAGGAATTACATAGCAGCTACCAAAAAAAATCAGCATGCCCCACCTGACTTTATTATTGGTGTAACTGACACCAGAATGGATGGATGAACGTAGATGAAAGTAATGTGTAAATCTGCTACCAGAGAGAGAAAATGTTCAGTTGCAATAGAAAAGATGAACTTTCAAAAACATACTGTGTTTTAAACAGTTAACTGGTTCTCCCTGTGATTACATCAAGTTCTTACTGGGCTCTTCTGTCCAGAACCCATTACCCCTTGTGTTCTATGATGTCTTCGATTTTTCTCTTCTCTTTGTCATATAATAATTGTTACTAGAACAATGGTGAAGTGTTACTAGCTGCTATTGTCATTTCACTCTTAATTAGCTTAAAAGTCAAACAAAAAACATTTGGAAGTGTGTGACCTGGTTCTGGAGAGCTGTGAGTTCTATACAGTTCAATAAATAGATTGACTTCAGAGTCTTTTGAAACTTTGGTTTACTCCACTGCTATTAATATTAGGCAAGGATGTAACTGGAATATTTTACTTGAAAAGCTAGAACAGTAGATCTTTTCACAGAACCAAAGGCTTTACCTGGGAACTGTTAGAGTGAAAAGAAAATTAAATGTTCAGATAAAACATATGTCAGTGTTACTAGTTTATTGAAGTGTTGTTAACTAGCTGATGAGTGAAGAGTAGAACTTGCTGGCTTTATTTCAAACTAGTGAAAAAAACCCAAAAACTTAGAGCAAATGCATAGCATATTTCTAGTTAGCATGGAAGAGTGAATTAGTCAAAAAGCTACAGAGCCAGTTAGTAGAATTTGTTCTAATTAATTTTTACCTTCTTCAACAGACTTCAAATCAAGAAGTGAGCAAGACAAAAAGCAGTGAGATTTTGTTACAAGAACAAAAATGTGTTAATGTTAAAGGTAAGCTATGTATGCAGTAACAGACATCATCACTACTACAGGAATTTGCATGGTGGGAGAATGAATCTTGCTTGTAATATGTGTAATGAAAACGATGAGCAAATTTGCAACGGTTTCCTGGGCTGTTTTTTTTTTCTTGGAGCTGTATCAGTTGACTAGATAGATCTGTGTTGATACAGACACAGCAGAACTTCTGAAGGGGAAACCTGGAATAATATTAGCATTGTAGGTGTGGTTTAAGTGTTTGACAACAGCATGGATTTCAGCTGGTTGTTGCAGCCCTTGGCACACATCTATAGCAAAGTTCATTTACCTGTTAGAGTATTTCAGTGTTTAGATTTGTGTAGTTCCTGCTTTTTCTGCTACTAACACTTACTAGCAATTGAAATGACTCTATTTTTAAAGATTGTGAATAATGCCATGTTGTAATTGCTTAAGAGCTGTGAAGTCATTTCCTGTCAGACAAAAAGGATTTTTGAGTGGATTCTGCATTGTTACAAAAGTACAGCACAATGTTAAGGAAATCATGGTTCTCTATTATCTCTTTATAACTAGAATTAATATTTTCTAGTTCTAGAAGCTGGTTCTGAGTTTTGTTTGCTATGCCAAGTCAAAAATGTTGAAGTTGCATACGGGCTTCTGTTAATTGCTGATACTTAAGTGCGTAAAAGCACAAATAACTGCTGTCTTGTTTCAGTCAGCTTTATGTTAATCTGAGAAACTATAACTCCTTGCTCATTTATTGTTTTCGATCATAATTTCTGAAATAATAGTGTAGGATTTCTTTATGCTTAGAATCTTTTCCTATCTCTAGTCAGCTAAAATGTAGCTTTGTGATTTTAGGTGAACAAGATGTAGCTGCACCTGTGCCTCATTGTGTCAGTGTCCTGGAGACTGCACCGCCTTTAACAGTTGATACTCCAGAGTCTTTTATAACAGCATGTATGAAGATAGAAGAATCAAGCTCATCTTTACCAGTAAATGAAACTCAAGCAGTAGATGCAACACACGTAGGAAACAAATCTGCTGCGAGTTCTGACAGCTCCATGGCTGGCAGTCCTGATACGGATTCACCTGTGTTAGTGAATGAAGATGTGCGTATATTTCTGTTATACAGCCAAGAGAAATGAGAAAGGCTTTTTTTTGTGTTTCAGTGTTACTTCTAGTTTCCAGTCTGGTTCAGTTTTCATCTGCAGATCTAAGCATTGCTTCTTCACGTACTTTTTTTATAATAGTGTAAAATACAGTCTGGAGTTAAAACTTTTCTCAAACGTCACCATTTCTATTAACAGGAGGCTGGGTCTGGAAATGTAAGCCAGAAATCCGATGAAGATGACTTTGTGAAAGTGGAAGACTTGCCCCTTAAACTTGCAGTATATTCAGAGGTATTTTGTTACTGTTTGTGAGGTGGTTGTTTAGAAGAGCACACCCCCTGCATGTTTTAATTACCTAGATAGCAATAAGAATTATCCAGAAATTTGAGTTTTGCTTTATCTGTTACAAAGGCAGATTTAATGAAGAAAATGGCAGCGGAGGCTCAAAGCCACACTTTGTCTGATGAATTACTGGGTGGAGGTGGAGCTCAAGATCAAGAATTAGTAGGAGATGCCCAGACTTTGAAAGAACCTGGTAAAGATGATTTTCTAAATTTTCTACTTCTATTGGGAAAACACTCTAGAATGGTCTAGACTTTTAAACAGTCTTGTCACCACTGAAGTACGCGGTTACTGTGGTGCTGAAAGAACAACTTTTTTTGTGAGTATTACCCACTTGAAAATGATCTATTTCTATATGTTCTAATCAAAAGATGTCATGGACCTGTCTGAGGCAGGTCCAGAGGAGGGCCATAGAAGTGATCAGAGGGATGGAGCATTTCTTCTGTGAAGGAGGACTGTGAGAGATTGGAGGTTGTTCAGGTTGGAGAAGAGTCTTCAGGAAGACCCTATTCTCTCCTTTCAGTACTTAGAGGAGGCTTATAAGAAAAATGAAGACAGACTTTCTAAGCAGGGCCTGTTGCAAGAGGAAAAAGAGTAATGGTGTTAAACTAAAAGAGGAGAGAATTTGACTAGGTAGAAGGAAGCAATTTCTTAAAAATGAGGTGGTGAAATGCTCAGGTTGCTGGGGAAGTGGTAGAAGCCCCATCCCTGGAAGCATTCTAAATCAGGTTGGACCAGGCTCTTAGCAATCTGCTCTAGTTGAAGATGACTCTCCTTACTGCAGGGATATTGCACTGGACAACTTCTCAAGGTCACTTTCAACTCAAAGCATTCTATGATATGATGAGATTTTATCTTCCCTGGCCCTCCTATGGACTTCTATTATATTCTGTGTCAAATAAAATTGTAAAAATTAACATATGTAAAACAGATGTTAGAAAATAATGGTTTTGAAACTTAGTGCAATGGGGTAGTATTTTCATTTCCTGTTATACAAGCTTGGATTTAATAATACTGTAAATGTTAATTGCTTTTATCTGATTTAATAATGTACAATATAATTTGCTGAGACAGGTTTGTGTTTCTGTAATAGAGAAGCTCAAGACACTTCACACTAGTAAAATTTCTTCAGGGAAAAGTATTCGTATGAAGCATAACACAAGGCAGAAAAAAACTTCAAATGTATGTTATAGTAAAAAATGTGTCACTTCCATGGACCAATATTTATTTATCTACACACACTTAACGGTAGTGTAGATCAGGAAAACTTTTAATATAATGTTGATATTGTGACATAAGTTATGGTATTAAGGGGTTTTCTTTATTATGCTTGTAGTGGCATGCACAAACTGAATCTCTTGCTGGTAGTTGGGGCTAGCGTAACTAGTTCAGTTCCTGAAATGGTGTAAACTGATAACAGTGTCTTCAATGTACTGGTAGTGACAGCATAGTATTTTCCAGAATAGAGTGAAGGAAGGTGCCTCTTTCCTTCCATTTCATTCACTACCAATTACCATTCTACTTATCATAGCAGGTAACTACTGCTGCCTATACCTGTTGTGAGAACAACCTGGCTGAGAATACCATGCCCCACAAAAGCAGTAGCTAGCAACTAAACTATTCTTAACCTACATGAAGGATGGCTGTAGCTATTCAAGTAAGCCATGACTCAGAATGCCTGTGAAGAAAAAGATGAGAATGCTTCCAAGGAAATGTGGTCAAGAGCTGTATTTGATGCCTTGTAGATATTAGACAATGATGGGTGTACTCTCTTTTTCAGAAACCTTTGGAGCTCAAAATGCATGAGAATAACCTGAGGATGTCTGCATTTAGAAACTCTACATCTAAAAATGCAGATGGAAGATCAGCACTAATTACCCAGAATTCTGGATGTGTATAAAAATGTAAAATTTTTTACATGCTGCCTCTTAGGATAGGGATGCTAACTTCTGCCTGTGGCAGTTTGAACAGCTGAAACTGAATCCTCTTCTATTCAGTTTTGCTGCACTGTTCTTTTTCTGTCTTAGTCTTTTTTTATTGTGACTCGTTTAGTAATTTTAAATTTGTTTAAAATGGTAGCTTTAAATAAAGTTTGGACTTGTCTGTAAATTTTGTCTTGAAAAAAAATTTCCTCTGCTTTATAAAATGAAATACGGAGTTTGTTGGAACTAACACTCTAAGCTTTGGCATGTCTGTAGCAGCTTGTTACTTCACTTCAGAGAAATAAGGAGTACCACTAGTATTCCTGGGACTAGAAAATCCATTCACACTGTTTTTAGATCTACTAGAAATGAGATGTACACAGTACATACTTAACATGTTGCCTTTATAGCCTAAAGTGTAACACATTTATAAAGAAAAAGTTTCTGTTCAGGCCTGTGGAATTCATTTCTATTGGCACATTTATCTGAGGTGAAGTAAATACCTTGGGATGGTAGTAAACTGCAGAAACCATCTGGATTTTTTCTGCATTTCCTGTTTTGCGCTTAGAGTCTGCAAAGGTATAAACCTGTCTGAAAAAATATGTATCTTTTCACAGATAACAGTAAAAAAATGATACAATTTTAAGCATGTAGAATCCATTCTTAAAATATTTGACTTTGTGAAGAGTTTCCATGTAGGAAGGAATATAGAAAATTGCCATTAACATAAACATTACTACAGTTAAAATCAGTACTTAATGAAGTCTTGTGGCAAAGGCATAATTAGGATTGTAGAAAAGTAGATTGGGAAACCTGAACAAAAATTGGCTTCACTTTTTGGGAGATAAGTCATCAATTTGAGTTAGAAATAGCTTGGTTAGCATATCTGCTAAGAAGGACACTTTAAAAAAAGTTCCTATTTACTTTAAGTGTAATGCTTTTATCAAAGTAGTTAAAGCCACAGTGCTCCTTCAGGGTTATCTTCCCTCTCAGGTTAGTGTAATATGGCTACAAGCTGTGGGTGACAGTCTAGGAAAAGGGAAGCTTAAAGATGCTTGAATAAAATGAGAGCGTGATGCCTATGTGAATTGTATTTTGATTGGAGTGTCTACAGGTATTAAGAATTTTGAAATGACAAATTACAATCACGTTCCTCATGTCCAAAAACAAAAGGCTTGAAGACTGTTTAGTTACTCTGCGGGCTTTCAAGTCAGTGATACGGTATGCAGAAAACCCTACAATTTTGAGGACCTACCAAAAGCATTGTGACAAAGTCAAGCCCATAGAAATGAACCAAAGCTTTTAATCGCTAACTTGGCACAAGTTTTAAAAGAGGACATTTTCTTAAAGAAGATGATTTGTACATCTCAGATAAAGCTGAAGGGTAGGGTAAGTCATTAAACTGAGCTCAAGAAATTCCTGAATTCTAGCCCTTGCAGGGTGGCTGTGAATAGTGCCCTGAAATGGTACTTCTTTTGGTCATGCTTTCTCTCTCTCTGTTCTTTACAGAATGGCTGAGATTGTCAGGGACCTGAGGTGGTCATCTTGTCCAACACCCCTGCTCAAGCTGAGCCTGAGAGCTGGTTATCCAAGACTGGCCAGGTAGCTTTAGAATACCCCCATGGTAGATGACTAACTTCTCTGGGCAACCTGTTCCGGGTGTCAGTCACCCTTACAGTATAAGTGTTTCCTAGCATTAAGGGAACCTCCTGCGTTTTGTTTTCTGCCCTTCTAGTCTCATTGGCCATTACTCTAGTAGAATTGCTGCAAGAGTTAAGCTCTCTTACTCTGTTGCCAGTCCAGTATCCACTGTACAAGTTCATCACTGCAGAGACACTTCTGTGGAGCAATGAGTACAAAAAACTTGGATGGTTATTTTTAAGATCAAAGTGAAGAGGACAGAGCTGTTTTTCCTCTGCAGCTGAAACAATTCAGTGCTAGCTTTGTCCTCAGATGGACATTGCTGTATAACATCTGTCTGTTACTGCTGTGAGGTGAACACACTGGTGTGGAGTGAAATCAAATTATGTTGGGTTTTTTACTCATTTAAAGGAGCAGTGGGGGAAGACAGAGCTCTAAAATTACTTTCAAAGTAATTAAAAAAAAAAAACCACACAGGATTGGATAGAAATACAGAATATATTCAGGGATTAAATGGAAGGTGCTACTGCTAACTACAAACTACCATGCAAAGCAGTGCAGAAGCATATGAAATACACACAGAATCCCATCAAGCCCAAACATTCTCCAAACAGACCAAAAACCCAGAACCGTTTTTCTTCTCCCATGTGGAGTTCTCCATAAGACCTAGTGCTCTTTCTTCCCCGGTCCTTTGGTAGGCTAGCTCTAGCCGCCAGGTCTGAATTGTGTCGCCTTCAGTCAGGCCAAACAGGCCTATGATATCCCCACATTGTTAACAGACAGGAGAGCGGAGAGAACAAAGAGAATGAACTGGCTTTGCTGTCAGCCTAAATAAAGTAAGATAATTATGGGAGTGAAATACCTAAGGGTTACAAATTCCTGACTACTCCTGGCCATTCTGGACCATGTCTTGGATGTCTGTACTCCATGGTCCTTAAACACATAAGGCTCAACCTAGGACAGGCTTTGACTAACTTCCACCACTGGAAGCATCTGCAACTTCTAGGAGAAGGGTGAAATAATTATTTTCTTAAAATAAATTACAGTATTACTTCTGAAACTTGATTTTAATCAGATCCCCATTTTATCTCAAAGCAGTTTGTGATCCAAAACAAGTGAATGATTCAGCTTTGTGAGTGCTGCAAGACAACAGAAAACCCATAACAACTTTGGGTTACTTTTGCTATAATACAGTGTTTTGAACTGTAGTTACCAGCTACAAGATTACTACCTTGCTTCATAGCAAGGAATTCAAACAAAACTTAACTCTTTAAGTTTTGAGTGACATTTGTTAAACCATTAGCCTAACTGGTTTATTTCAGAAGGCTTTGCTCCTTCTATGCAGTTTAACATCTTGCAGTAGTATTTATTCAAAGACTGACTGGAACATTTCTTGCCCTACTTTTATGTAAGCTTCTCTCTCCTCATTCGTCATTAGAGAGACAAGGTCTGGATTTTCACAGACTTCACCATATGAATGAGGCTGACCACCTACCATTAAAATAGGACTCAGCATTTCCTGTTCCTTCTCTTGGTCACAGTTGCTGCCTGCTGTTTTCATTCCTGCTCTTGAATGCTTGGCCTCTTCTTCAGACTCACTATCACTGTCTGGTTCAGGTACTTTGCTTTTGACAACAGGAGCCTGGTCTGTGCTTGATGATGATGACTTGAATTCATGCATCAGAAGAGTCTTGATGATTTCATTGCCAGTAAGAGTTTCTTTAACACTTTCTTCAGAAGCCTTTACTCCTACTACACAATACTGAGTGTTAGAGGTAGCAATAGTTTACAGTTACCACAGGCATTAATGTTTTGGGTTTTTTTCTACTCTAGGGTTTTTTTTTACCTACTCTTCAGAATCTATTCTCTTGAAAGTGTAGACATTTCCAAGATCTTTCAACTTCAGAAGATTACTGCATGGTTAGAACCAAAACCTTCAGGAGATGGTACCTGACCTCTACCTTTAGGAATACTACCTCCATCAGTCTGAGAGCTATGTTTTTAGAAGCTAAGATCTGATAGCCACTAGTGCAAAATTGAAACATTACTCCATATTCTAAACCAAACCTCAATAGTAAAGATAAATGCAGTAAAGCTGCTGAATTTAACTCACCAATGCTACTGTTACTGGCTGTTGTTGCTCCTTCTATGGTGCTCTGTGACATCCAGACAGGTTGTTCTTTGGTTGCTTTCTCTTTTCTCCTCTTCTTGGGCTCGGAGTCTTGGATATCAATAACGAAGTTTTGAGTGTACATATTGCCAGAAGAGGAACTTCTGTTGGCCAATTTTTCAAGTTGGCTGCAAGATTCTAGCATGCTTGACTCCACCTGATCAAAGCTGAAGTCACCCATTTTGGGCAGGTTAAATTCAGGGAAAACTCCCTCCTTGTTCCTTTAAAAATACCACCCACATGCAAGAAAACTAACCAACGATCAAAACCAGACACTGAAACCCCCAAAAGAGGAACAAACCAAAGCCCACATGGATAGGGAAGTGTTACATTCTCACAGAAAGGGCTACGAGTAAAAGCCAAAGTACTCTGGAAAATTACTTCAAACATAAGGTAGCAAAAAAAGCCCAAACTTAACACAGATGCACAATGATAACTTAGAATGCCTTGGCTACTCCAGGCTACATTAAACATCTGACAGTACTAAACACAGCAGAAGGGAGTAGAAGGTAGTCTGAAAATTCAGTATTTCAGAAGTTTTACAACGGGAAAGGTATGAGAGGGTTTGGATTAATTAGTAGAAGCTCTAGGATTATTTTCATACCTCTGTGTTAATTCTGGTATCTCTGCAGGCTGAGGTTCCAGCAAGTCATATGTCAGAATAGTGTCTTCAATCTCCCGCAGCAGCACAAAGATGGGTTCCATCTGCTCATTGAATTTTGCTAGCAAGGTTCGAGCATCGCGCTTGGGAAGCGCCGAGGCATCTTCTTCTACTTCAGCGTTGCAGTAGGTGCAGCGGAAAGTCTCTGCAACATCACCCAGATAGGAAATTCTCATGTTCATAGGACACAAGACATCAGTATATTGTGAAGGAGTCCACAGGCTGGACAACCACCAAGATATTCTGACTTGATTTGTTCACGTTGACTAGGGAAATGCAAACTAAAGGCAAGCTTCATTTTGTTTGTTTTTATTGAGAAGGACTGATGATATTCACACAATTGCTATGCAAGACAGAAATGTCTCTATCAGAGGAAAAAGTTAAGTTGGCTAGACATAGAACCATCTAGGTTGGAAGAGATCTTTGAGATCATGGAAGTCCAACCTCTCAAGCTCACAATCCCACCAATACTGGTAAGTGCCACCTTTTTAAATGCTTCCAGGGATACAGAAAGTATCATCAGATGGTCCACAAGCTTGATTTTTTTCTTCTGTTCATAATGTAGGGGGGGAAAAGGCATTTGAAAGTCTAAGTGGCGTCTGGTTTTAGTTGTTCAGAGTTCTAAAGTTCAAAACATTGAGTCAAGGCATATGCTAAAAACCTGTGTTTATCTCTTAAAGCAAAAAAGTGAAACCATATTCTGTACGCATACACCACCACCTTTAATGAGTGCTTTTCACTACCATGACAAAGGGGTGATCTGGCAGTACACAAACATCACCTTTACATGTCAAGTTAGTCATTTAAAGTTTACCATCCCTGGCTCTGGGTGTCTTTTCTAGGTACCATCATCCTGATGTTAACACAACAGCTGTGCTTAGAGTAATATATTGTGATACGAGGCCACACTGACTAGTTCTGAAAGAGCACTCTCTAGGTAGTCATTTTGATTTTGGAGAATGCCACTTCTGCGGTGGGTTTATGCTCCCAGAAGAGCCTCAACATCCCCGTTTCCAGCATAGGTATGGTGCTGAGCTGAGTATGCTCATCACAGTAGATGACTGCAAACAGTTTTATCTATCTTCTCCAACTCTTCCATCAGGAGAGCTGACAACAAATGCATTAACTAACAGATCAAAATTAAGCCAATACTGCATTTTCACTCCATATGAAAGGAAGTGGGATTCATAAGAATTGAGTGAGTCAAACCTTGAACGAAGTTAAGTGTCTTGTTCATAGCAAAGCTGAAGCCTGAAATCCAATTCCCAGCACCATCTTGTGCATTCAGAATTCTTCCTCTTGCTTCTCATGTTATACTAAGACAGCTTTTTCTCTTAGTTTCACCTCTCAGCTTCTGTCCCAGGCCCTTTTCCACCCATGAACAAGAAAGATATTCTGGCAAACACGCCTAAGATAAACATCCTAAGAACAAACAAGCATCATACCTGTAAACACATCAAAGAGCTGATTGACTTCCAGGTCTGTGTAAGTGCTGGAGCATGATGGACATTTAAAAGAGGACCTGGTGGTTGAATCCCGCTCATCTGCTTCTATTTTCCGGCGCATATGATCCAGTTTGTATTTTACCACGTCCACCAGCACTTTGTAGTTGATGTAGTAATAATTGTGCCTCGTGCTCTTCCCGTTGGGCCCTGTTTCAACTCGCATACGCAGCTTCACGAGCTTGTCTGCCTTGAGCGTGTTGAGGATGGTGCGCAGCTGCTTATGTTCATACTTGAGCAACTGCAGCAAGTCATCCTCCTTCACACAGCGGTAGCGGATCAGCACATCAAAGGCCAGGCAGAACTCTACTCCATAGAAACCACGCACGATGTATTTGGCCAGGTGCTGTAGGGCTGCTGGAACCTCTGTTGTAACACTTTTTTCTTCCATTAGGGGCTGAAGCACTGTCAGAAGGGGAAGTGCTGTTCAGCAAATGGGAGGAAGGTGAGCTGTAGTGAACCTTTCTTAGTGCTCACAGGAGCATACAGAGCACTTGCGGTGCTGCACTTCTGCTAGAGTTGTCACTGAATAGATTCATGCAAAATACTTAACCTGCACCTGGGGATGGGAAGGTATCAATAGATATCAAAGATTACCTCATCTTGATAGTATAGCAATTACAGCTGAAATATTCATGTCCTCTTGTGTAAAAACTAACAGAAGACATCTAGGAAAACAGGTTACAGAAAGTGTGTAATAACCCTCCTCACAGAAGACAGCACAGTTAACTGTTTTCATCCCCAGCTAGCCAGGTAAGATGTGAACACTGTATGCCTTCAAAATAAAGCTTAGGACAAGCTGGGCGACAAATCCCTAGCTTAGGTTGTAACAATATGGAAATAGATGTTGCTGTATCTCCTTTTGTGGCAAAGCTACAAGAGAGATTTGAGCACACTTCAGCTTGTTTTATGTGATTTCTTTTGTTGGATGCCATGGTCAAAGACAGGCCTAACAAAGCTGGGGCACAAGATGCTCCATCTATTCTGGCACTGTCCTCAGTCAGCACAGGGTGTTTCAGGCTGTGTCTGCTTGTTCCACTACACTAAAACATCAGGGAGCATTTGTAACAGTATTTTTCTCCTTAAATGCTCTTCTCCTTTGTAGATGTAGGACTTCCGTCAATAACCAATTCCTAATTCCATTAACTAGAGCATGACTAGTTTTAATCAATCCACCTGCCCTGTTTCTTATTTGTAAAGAATGGAAGGAGAAGAAGGAAAAATGGAGGGATGCTTGAATAAAACTATTTCCCAGTTCTCTTGTCTGAGGCATGTCAAAACCCTATTGTAATACGTAATATGCACCCTCTAGACAGACTGAGTTGCAAAGAACTATGCAGCATGCTGCCAAATAGTGCAGGTGCAGCCACAGGATCAGAAGGTGGGCAGGTAGTGGGATAGTATGGAGCATTGCCAGCACTGCCACCCACTGCTGAGGGCACCCTGGTCAAGCCTGGGTGATTGCTTATTGCTACATAGAGCTTCCAAGTGACCTTCAGCAGAAATCCTAGTTAAATGAACAAAGCCTATTTGCAGTAGCCTGGCAGTTGAGCTGTAATTAAATCTGCAGCTCATAGAGGAAGCATTGCCTTTTGGTCAGGCTAAGCCAGATGTAAACCTACTGCTCTGAGGCTGGGAACCCTGAAGGCAGTAGCACCACACTGACCTAAATTTCCCACAGGAAGAGCGAGGAAACACCAGAACAGGCTGCCCAGGGAGGAGATGAAGTCTCTGTACTTCCACTGGACAAAAGCCAGAGCAGCCTGATCTTGCTTTGAGATGAGTTGTGCCATGAGCAGGGTTGGGCTAGAGAGCCTTCAGAGGTCCTGTCTAACCTAAATTCTTCTGCTCTGTTCCAAGAGAGTGAAGTTTTACTACAGTAAGGAGGGAAGCTTTAGAGAATGCAAGTCAGCTTATTGACAGTCCTCAGAGTATAAGAAGTGCAATTCTATGCTTTTTCACAAAGACAGCGAGGAAGGAGCAATTTAATTTTTATTATACTTGGACCCTTTCACTTCTCCTTTGCCCTTGTCCTCAATACAGAGTTAAGTACTGTGCATCCAACAGCCACATATTAGCTGGACTGTGTAACTCATGCCCCAGTTGGACAATGCTTACTTCTGCAGACAGGAAAGCACAGGCCCTTTGTCGTGTTTTCAGCCAGGTCTCCCAGAAGTTAAACCCTGACCTTGCTCCCAGCCAAGCCCTAGCAAGGGTATGACACACCATCTGTGTGTATGGGTGCAGGTGTGCCTGTGGTGCATCTAATCAAGAGTCTGAAACTCCACCTGCTGAAAGGAGAAGGAAAGTTCAATAAAATCTTCTTTACTGTACCTCTTTCCTTGGTGGATGAGCTACCTCAAGTATCCAAGTGCATTTGCTGACAGATAAAACCAAATGCCCTCCTGTTGGCTAACAAGTTATTGAGCAAAGGGGCCATCCTTGAGCCACTTGACCATGCTTGCACTCCAGCTGCACTCAGCAGAGAGTTTTCCTTTCTGCACCCACAGCAAGGGCTCTTAGCACTTAGAGCTGAGTAGGCTTTCCTTTGATGTTTAAGAACAGGGTACGTGGAGGAGAATAGCCAAGAAGCTGCAAACAGCATAGAAGCTACCAGTGTGTAGTTTTTAGTAGGTTTCTACAGAGGTGCCACCAGCCAGTTGGATTGTGGCACTTAACGAAAGAACAAAACCACTTCTGCATCTGGTCTTTGGCTAACAGAGGCAGAATTCTAACACTTAAAGGACTTGGAGAAGGTTTCATGACTTTTTTCTTACCCTAAGTCAAATACAGAACAAAAGTAATTTCATAGAGACTGTGATTAGTAGATAACATCATTAAGGAAGAAGTAGAACCTGAACTGTAAGCTTGAAGTGTATTGACCTATCAGTTCTCTAGAAGACTCCTTATCCCAGACTTGCATCTCTAAAGCAAGCAATACTTTGAAGTGTTAGGAAGTCTAGACTGCACCAAAGTGCTTTCAAGCACCTTAATGTTAAAAAGTGCTTCAGGTCCAGAGTCTTACAACCTTGTAAACTATTCAGGGAAAATGAAAAACCCACCAAACCCAAACAACCCCACCAACAAAACCCTCACTCCACCCACTCAACAGAACCTCAGCCACCATACTTAAACACATGTTGTAAGTATCATGAATATATCCCAGTGAAAAGTGTTTTTGAAGACCAAATCCACAGAGCTCACTGTCCATTTGCAGTGGAAATTCAGAGACACAAACTCATGGTTGAATATAAAAAGTAAAAGCTTGCAGAAATGGATGAATTTTCCCATAATAAAGAACATTCATGGGAAATACAAACACCTTAAGAAGTCTTCCTATAAGCTGCAAAAGAACCTGAGCTGTATATATAGCAAAAACCAATATAAAAATCAAAATGGGGGGGAGCTTTCTTTATAGTGCTTTGGTATATTTGAGGGAATATTTTCCCAGAGTATTTTGAAAAACTTCTCTAGGTTCTAGTCACCAAATCTGAAATCTGGCAGTTCAGGAAAACTGATTTCTGAAAGCTATTGTCCAGTTCTCAGGCAGCAGCTCTCCTTTCAGAGGAGCTTGACACCACCCATACTAAGCAAAGAAGGAAGAAGAGGATCAGTTTCATACAGAGAGGGACTTTAAACAGGAATTGGCTCCACAGCAGAGATGCTGTCAACACAAACACGGCAGGTATTTGGCTATTCAGGTAAATATTTTCATTCTTTTCTCTCCCCAGCTGCTTAGATTGATTATTTTAAAGATTATTCAGTAACTTTGATGCCTGCTTATAATTAACATAGAGTTATTTTATTCTTCACTGAGGAGACAGAAATACAGTGTCTTGGTTTTCCCATAAGCAGAACTACCTTTAGCATATTCTTTTTGCTTTGATAAACATATGAAGAGTTGCTTATAGTGCTGGTAGGCAACTATCAAAAGCCTTTCAAGTTAATAGACGTCACATAGAGCAAGTTCTGCAAGGTTTCTCTGAAGCCGGTTACTTAATTAACATTTCTCTTGAGCTGCCTGAAAAGGCAAGCTCCCCATCTTACACCTAAAGGACACCGAGCCAGAAAGATCTGTTAATCTTTTGTCAGACTTCATACAACCATTTCAATTGCAAATAAGTTAGAAACCTTATCATTACCTCTTCTGAGCAGGCAGAAAGCTTCAGGCTGGGATTGTAGAATTGCTCCTTTTCTCAAAGCTAAAAGTTTCTGCAAAATGGGCTTAAGTATTTTCCAACCCCTTCCTAGACCTATCTGTGATAAGCCCTAATTAGCACCCAGCTGGAGTGTAAGAGTCCCCTGAACACATTTCATTAGCAGCTGAATGAATTCAGCCTTACATGCATTGCATCATGATAAAGTTCTAAATCTTATTGCTCAATGAATTCCACCTACAACAGGCAAGGACTGAAAATGTCACTGCAATCTTTGATTAGTGTTTTCATTATCATGACTTTAGAAGACTAAAAGTAACATAATAATTAAGTATTATTGCTGCAAAACAAATATTTAGTATAGGTCATTTGCATAGCTTGTGTTTATAAGCTCTTATAACCTAACAAACCTGACAACTTGAGTAACTTGCAAAGAAAAAGCCTAGAATTTATATTTGCTGGAGTTCACATTTTTACTTATTCATTCATCTTTTTTTTTTTTAGGTGGTTTATGTCTTCAAAAGGAAATAAAAAGCAAATTTTCATGGTATTTCTCTAGAAAATAAAGGTATGTATGCTATTAATTCCTTTTACAGGTTAAACATCCATGTTTAAAAACAATATTGAAATAAAGGTTCCAGATGCTGTATGGTCCATGTAAAATCCTGAATTGTGTTAGGATCTCCATTATTATAGAGTCATAGAATTGTCAGGGTTAGAAGGGATCTGAAGGATAATCTAGTTCCAACCCCCCTGCCATGGGCAGGGACACTTTCCACTAAATCACGTTTCTCAGAGCCACGTTCAGCCTGGCCTCAAAATCTTCCAGGAATGGGGCTTCCACTTCTTTGGGCAGCTGTTCCAGTGTCTCACCGCCCTTAGGGCGAAGTACCTCTTCCTAATGTCTAAATCTACCCTCCTCTAGTCTGAATCCATTCCCCCTAGTCCTATCACTCCCTGACACTCTAAAGTCTCTCTCCAGCTTTCTGGAAGGCCACAATAAGGTCTCCTCAGAGCCTTCTCTTCTCCAGACTGAACAACTCCGATTCTCTCAGTCTGTCACCATAGAACAGGTGCTCCAGCCCTCTGATCATCCTCTTGTTTAGCAGCTGTAGCAAGAATTTAGATTTGAAAATGCTTCAAGGGTTTGAGACTGCATTTTAGAAACTGCAGGAACAAGTGACTATAGAAATATCCCTGACATTAGCTCTGCTCTTGCTTGTGATTTATATTGTGGTTCTTGAGTATGCTGTTTGTTGTTTTGTCACAGCAGAAAATGCAAAGGAGCAGGACTGCTTGCTGGTACCTGTTGTGTTTAGTCTGTGGGAAATGTTTACAGTGGATAATACCCATGGGTTTCCTTGCCAGTGCCTGTAACTGCAGTGCTCAGCTTATGTGGAGGTGTGGAACCAGATCACCAGAAAACACCAAACAGCTTTCTAAATTAAGGAGAGGAATGGTCTGGCTGGTATCACCACTTTCAGAAACAGGAAATCACAGTCATCTGTGCAAGCTCTGGCTGACAACACGAGGACAGATAACCTCCATGTAGAAGAGGTAAATCTCCATGTAGCAAAGGTGTTGCTCAGCTAGGTCTTGGTCTGTTTGGTGAATGGGAGGCAATCCTGTATGGGCTCGTGCTGTGCTACCTCAGAGTAGGAGTGAAAATCACAAGCCAAAGAAAAAGGAAGTGTGGTTTGAGCAGGTTATGTCTGACTTTAGGTTGTCCTGGCACCACGGGCCGTGGGAAGCAGGATTTCTGCTAGTATGTTGTTGCAGTGTTGTGTAACAGACATTGTTGAAAGTAGGAGCTTGAGGTGGAGACAGGCAAAGTCAGCTGGCTTCATTTCAAACCCATTTGGGTGGCGGGGGTGTTTATCTCAAATGGTATATGCACTGTACTCACAGGCTACTTCATGAAAAGGAGGCAGATAACCAACTGAGCGGTCTTGAGGGGAGTCTGGTCAGAGGCTGAAGGAAAAAATGGGTGCATTGCTGCTTTGGGAGGCATAAGTATAATCAAGAACTTCATAGAGAAAATGAAGCATGTTTTACATGTTGGCAGAGCAGAAGTTGGGGAAGGGGGGCTGTGATGTGAATCTTGGGTAAATGGCAGCTGTTATCAGTTGCTTTATTGTCCTCTTCAGTCCAAACAGCTGTTGTTCTGCCTTTCCCTGGACATGAATGTGAAAGGTAGGTTCTGCTGTCTTAGATTTTCCACACCAGCTGATAGCCAGCCCTTGGTTTAAAAAACAGCATCTCTAGCTGTCTAGCTTCTGCATTCAGGCACTGCCAAGTAAGAGAACACCTGGCTTACAGTGGATGCATAGGCGTAACCTGCTGCCCTGTACAAGCAAAGGGCTTAATCACAGAGTGAGCTCTCTTCTTTTCCCCTCATGCTGGCCCTTTCACAAAATCTCTGCCTCAGCTGCCACGTGGAGGGTAATTGTTCAGGGTGTTGCTGTGGCCCTGAGCCCTGCTTATTTTGTGAACCATCCAAACCTTGCATTGAGATGATTCAATTTCTTAACAGTTTCCTGTGGTGTTCTCCCTGTATTACTTAATTCCACAATCCTTGGAGGCACGCTGGTATCAAATCAACTCTGTCAGAGGGCTTTAGACTTCTTTTTGAATTAGTTTATGTCATAATCTTCCTGATGTGTAGAAAGATAGAGGATATAGTGCATGTGTTACGTATGGAGCTCTGAGGTACAGAACTTGAAACCAGGACTGCCAAACACTTTTGAAAGCCTGAACTAGGATGTAAAAAATCAGGATACATTTTATAGCACTTTATATGATTGCAGCATAGCTCTGTCTTGGTTGCTGTTGTGATTGGTGCTTCCAATGTACAGCCGCTTGTATCAGAGACTGAATAGTGACCAAATACAACCTTTTGGGTGAGTTGCCTGTCAGCACCTGGCAGAAGTTATCCCAGCAGGTGCTTGTTCTGGAAGATCCTCCTTTCTGTTGCAAGGCATTCGTGTACTGATCAAAGCTGGAACAAAGTAGAAGACTTTCTCCTTTATTATTCCATCTTCACTCATCACAAGCACTGTGACCTGTCCTGTGCAGTGAGTGAAACAAGGGACCTCTGTATATCCAAAGACCATACAAAGAGACTAACTCATCCAAAAATCATAGAATCATAGAATCAACCAGGTTGGAAGAGACCTCCAAGATCATCCAGTCCAACCTAGCACCCAGCCCTAGCCAGTCAACTAGACCATGGCACTAAGTGCCTTATCCAGTCTTTTCTTGAACACCTCCAGGGACGGTGCCTCCACCACCTCCTTGGGCAGCCCATTCCAATGCCAATCACTCCCTCTGTGAAGAGCTTCCTATTCTTTCCCTGGCACAACTTGAGACTGTGTCCTCTTGTTCTATTGCTGGTTGCCTGGGAGAAGAGGCCAACCCCCACCAGAGAATGAGCAGCTGCTATCATTGTTGGCTTCTGGACACTTCACAGCCTTAGTATACATTTAATGTGCCTTATTTTGCTTTTAAATCTAAAGAATGTTTGCTTAGGCTAATATGTATTTTTAATGTCAATGTTATTTTCTCAGGGAATCAGCTTAGATCTACCATCTTTCAGCATCATTTGAAAAAGTGTGGCACCAGCAGTTACTAATCACACAGGCTGCTGCAGTTAGGGAGGTACAATTTTGTTGGGGTTTCAGACGAGAGCCAAGGAGGGCTTAATTTAAGGAGTAATGGGGTCACTGGACAAGTATACTGCAGTTGCTGGATCTTTGTAGCCTGCCACTCTAGTCTGTCTTCTTGTTCTGTTTTACTTCTCTTTACTGTGATCTCTCCTGACACACTGTCTCCTGTTCCTCTCTGGTGGTTTGTTGGTTTGTTTATCCCCTGTTTCCCCACTCCAGTCTCTTCCCCACCTGGTTCATGCAGAAACTATACCTACTGCAGCTGGATGTGGCTGTCTTCAGAGAACTGCTTCTAGCTCTCAGGGCACAGTGCATGTGCACCTCTTGCAGGAGTGCAGATGTAGCATTTTGGGAACTAAGTTTATGCAAATGATAGGTAACTACTTAAAGGTTTAAACAGCAGAGTAATTCAGACAGTGGGTGTAGCCTGAGAAAAGCCTATGTCTAATCCAAACACCTCCAGCTACCTGAATTAAAGTTCCGCTTTAAAAACAACACAGCAGTTCAGCAGTTTTCCTACAACTCAGTGCTTTGATCTACTTTTATTATTACAGATTAAAAAAAAGAAAGTTTGGTTTATATTTCTTAACAAATTGATCCATTTTCACTGAAATACAAAGAGGGAACTGACTAGGGATGAATTTTTTTTTTTCTATACTGAGTGTCTGCCTAAGAGAGAAAGCTTAGCAAAATTAAAAGAAAGACAGGTGGAAAACCTTGAGCAAGCCTTTGAGGTAACTGGAGTTACCTCAAATACAGGATACCCAACAGTGGCAACCTCACTACTGGGATTTTTCTGCCAACACATAACCCTTGAACCATGAGAACAACTTTGCAAAACAAATGAGACTGAGAGAGATTATGCCACACACAATTAATGTCATTCAGAGCTGATTCACTGCAGATCAGAAAATGTCCTGAGCACAGTGCTTCTCAGTACCTAAACAGACTAACTCCTTTCTAATTACTGTCTTCCAAGTAACAGTGTGGGAGCAGACTCAGCTACAAAAGACCTTTAAAATCCTCAGTACCGTAAGTCAGGATGATCTGAAAAATGGGTAGGCAGACCTGCATGGTCTGCTTCTTTCACAGTATTTGGACAACTGGTATGTTGTGTTTCCTGAGTCTTTTAACAGTCAAAGGCAGTTTCTCATACAATGTGTAAATATCTGGACTTTTCTTCCCAAGGCAAATTGTGGTTTCTGCCACTGCTTTGATTGGGCATTACTCTTCCTGGCTCATCTTGTTCTTCTGGTGGCAAGGATAAGAGGTTTTGCTGCTTGGATGTGCCTTGCTCAAAATGCTTTTGGTCCTTCAAAAGCAGAAGAGAGTCCATCTCATGATCCATGGCATAAGCAGATCATTTGCCTGATGTTGCCACTAACGTGAAACCATAGAGTCATTAAGGTTGGAAAAGACCTTTAAGATCATTGAGTCCAACTGTAACTCAGCTACCATGACCACTAAACTGTGTCCTGAAGCCCTATCTACATGTTTCTTGAACTCTTCTGGGGATAGCAATTCCACCACTTCTCTGAGCAGCCTGTTCTAATGTCTGACTATTCTCTCAGTAAAGTTTTTCCTAACGCCCAGTCTACATGTCCCCACGTGTAACTTAAGCCATGATTTTGAGCTTTTTGTTCATGATTTTATTTTTCTCTTCCCACCAGTAGCCCAAAGAGCTGCCAGTGTGAAGGTGAGGGAAGTGTTTGTGCTGGGAAGGAGGATCTGGTTTGTGTTGTCTGCCTGAAGCTCTCAGCTGCTTCCTGTCAGTCCACTATCCATCACGTCTACTCTCTCCAGCTCAAGTCTTCCATTTACTCTTTCTTCTTCCCTAGCAGATACTTTCCCAGACACTTGTGGGTGCTGCTCTGGAGTTTCGCTTCTAAAACCAAAGCATTAACTTGTAACCAATGCCAATCCAATGCAAACTCACTTGCATGTGTGTGCTTGAATTTGACAGCATCAACGTCTTTTCTGTGATTCTCCTGTCTTCGTTAGCTGCCAACAGTTTGCTTTTGGACACAGGAGATGCGCTTCTTCCCTCCTTTGAAGTGGTTTGGGGTTTCACTGCACAGCTTTCTTAAATTGCAGAGGTGAAACTGGCATTTTTTTGCCATTAAATACCATCACCCAAACAAGTGCTTTGTCTTTCCTGCAACATCTCCTTTAATCAGAACAAACGCCATTAACTTGTTGTGGTTACATTAACAGGAAAGCTCTGCTGGAAACTAAAATACTGAGCTGTTCTTCACAGAACCAGACTATACAGTAATAGTAAAGTGTATTTCTTCTGTTGCTTACTTTTTTTCTCCCCATTTGATCATTTTTCACAACAGAACTAGGAAAGCTGTGTAAAATTATTACTTAAGCTTAAAAGAGGAAAAATACCTATGTTTGTTTAATTGACCTGGGTTAAAAAATCAACCCCCAAAAAAGCCTCAGTGAGACCACCCTCTTGGTGTTTGTGCGGTAGATGAAAATGAAGGAACACACCCACTTCCATCCTTTGTGTTTTCCCCTTTGAAAAACAAGAACCTAAATTAACTCCTAATGTTGCAAGCTGCTCTACACATCTCTTCAGTGTAGTCTGAGCTTTCACTCCTGTGCCTAGGGCAGCAGAAGCAGGGGGAGGGCAGTAAACTAATGTCAAAAATAGGTGTTTCTAACAAGAGGAAAGTAAACTTCTCGTCAGGCTTGAGAAACACCTTCCTAACAAGTGCTTTCAGAGGTGACAGACAAAGGTTAAATCAATTAAGCAATTAATCACATGTATCACTTTTTCTATATTAAGGCAGACACAGTAGAAGATGGTTGTTGGGGGGTTTGTTTTCTAATAGCTTTGTTTATTTTAGTCAATGGCAGGCACAGGCAGTCAAGCTCTGGACAGACTTCCATGGGATTTAGCTGTGCTTTCGCAATTGTAAAGCAATTTCCAGTGTGGAAATGTGGATTGTCTTGCACAAGGGACATACCAAAAGCTCATTAGTTAATGACTGTAAATAGTCTACACTGCTCCACATATGCTAAAGTGGGACAGGACTAATTAAGCAAGTAAACTTAATTATTTTTAAATGACAAAGCAATTTGATTATGGCTGTTACGCAACTAATTCCAAATCAATCTGAACAAGCCCCTGCCAGACTAAGGTGCAAACTAAGAAGTCTGTGTTGTGCTCTTCAAGCTACAGACTGTAACATCTCACTTGGTTTAACCAATCTAAGAATCAAATGCCCCAGAAGCTGCATTTCACAATATCACACATAGAATGTTAGGAGTTGGAAGGAACCTCGAAAGATTGAGTTCAACCTCCCTGCCAGAGCAGGATCACCTAGAGTAGGTCACACAGGACCACATCCAAGTGGGTTTTGAGTGTCTCCAGAGAAGGAGACTGCACAACCTCTCTGGGCAGTCTGTCCCAGTGTTCTGTCACCTCATGTGCTATCTGGCAGGTGCTTCCATTTCTGTATACGTGAATTTTGCCATGATCTAATTCACGCTGTGTTGATTTTGTCTTACACATGTTCGACATTCATGACTGGGACTTAAAAATAGTCCCTGGTAATGCCATGCTGCCACCACAGTTCTGCTTGAATACCTCTGTTTGAACACACCTAGATGTACACGTAGACTGGTGGGACGCTGATTCCTCTGTGCTCTCTGCCTATCAGTGCTTTGCGCTGCTTCTTGCTATGTGCCTACAGGCAGTGCACTCTAGAATATTAGTGCTTCATTTTCTTTTGACCAGCAGTCATATTTCTTTATCAGCTGGTCAAGTTATTTGGTAAATACCATTCCTTTTGTCCTTGCTTCATCCAGTGTTGATAGAGGGAGAGCCTCTAATAGGAACAGAGTTGCTGTAAACTGGTAACTTCCTTAATGAAGCAAGTGGTGATGAAAGGCTGTCTTTAAACATAGAGCACCAGCTTGAAAGGGACTTGGTCCAAGCTTTCTTGGCACAAGCATGGTCCAGCATCGTGTCCTGCTGATCTTAAAAACGTCTGCTACTTTCCTGGGAAGATTACTGCAATGTCTCTTTTTGTTGTGAAAACTTTTCCTCACATGTTCAGGTGGAATCTCCCCAGGAGTAACTTGTACCAAAGGTCTTTTCCAACTTAAATGATTCCACTATTCCTTGTCTTTTCCATGGGACTTCTTGTAAAAAGGGAGTCTCTATCTTCTTTGTAACCACCCTTTCAATACTGGAACAGGGTGATAAGGTCTGACCTAAGCCTTCTTTACTCAAAGCTGAATGAACCAAGTTGTCTCAGCCTTTCCTCACACGGTGGGCCTCCCAGTCCCAACTGTCATCTTTGTGGTTCTTCTTCTGGGCTCTCTTCACAACAGGAACCAAGACTGAGCACAGTCTTCCAGGTGTGGCCTGACTAGCCCTGAGTGAGAGATGACTTTATTTCTGCAGCTGATTCCCTTGTTGATGCAACCCAGCATCAACAACTTTCTTTGTAACAGCATCAGACTGTTGACTCACATTGACCTTGTTGTCCCCCAGGTCCCTTTCCACAGAGCTGCTCTTCAGGTGGGTAGAGCCCAGTCTGTGCTGCACTCCTGGATTATATTTTCCCAGATGCAAGACTTAACAGTTGTCATTGTAAGACAAAGACCTTCATAAGGTTCTGGTTAGCTCACTCTTCGACCTGTCCAGGTCTTCCTGCAGGGTAGCTTTCACAGAATGTCAGGGGCTAAAAGGGACCTCAAAAGATCATCTGCTCCAGGCCCTCTGCCAAAGCAGGGTCACCTAGAGCAGATCACACTGGAATGCATCCAGATGGTTCTTGAATATCTCCAGAGAGGAAAACTCCACAACCTTCCTGGGCAGCCTGTTCCAGTGCTGTCACTCTAACAGTGAAAAAATTCTTCCTCAGGTTAACTTGGAACCTCCTATGCCTCAATTTCCACCCACTGCCCCTTGTCCTGTCACTGGGCATCACTGAGAAGAGGCTGGCTCCATCCTCCTGGCACTCACCCCTTACCTATTTATAAACATGAATGAGGTCACCCCTTAGTCTCCTCCTCCTCTGCAAGCTAAAAAGCCCCAGCTCCCTCAGTCTCTCCTCATAAGGATGATGTTTAACTTCCTGAATCATCTTTGTGGCTCTGTGCTGGACTCTCTCAAGCAGCTCCCTGCCCTTCTTGAGCTGGAGACCCCAGAACTGGACACATCCCATTACAGTAACAGCTTTAACTGCCAGTTTATGAAACAAAACATTTTTTCAGACACTTTAATTCAATCTATTTAGAAGTGAATGACCCTTCTGCTACATGATATGTAACATGCATGGTAACTTCCACTGAGGTAAGAAATCAGTGCCCACGTATTTTGGTCAAAGAAAGCAATTCTTAACAATACTTACTGTATTAGTATTTATTTTTTTTTTGAGACAACAGAAAAAATCCATATTAAAAATAATTTGTTAACAGGCCAGGAGTGAGCTTCAGCAAAGAATCTGTTCATCTTTTTTCGCTTAGATCTCATTTTAGATATTTCTCCAAGACCTTGTTTCTGCATCTGGATTTGACAGTTGGTGGTAACAAAGTATTTTAGATACATCCTCACACTGGACCAGAATATTAGCAATTTGCCTTAAGTGCTTAGGAAAGAATAACAGAACTGTACTGTCCTAGACTGTCTTCTTATACTCAGGTCTTTTTCAGGCTTGGTTAAGTGCCATTTTACCTCATGTGTGCTTTAGAAATATTTTATCTATAAAGACCCAACCAAACAACAAAAATTCCAACAACAAACCAAACCAGGAATGCTATCAAGACCGAAGAGATCTAGAGCTAACTGCTGAACTGATTTGGCAGAACTGACTGAAATCAAACCAGACATTCATTAGTACACATTTCTTGTCAGCAGAACTGCTGATCAGAAAGCAAGAAAGTCCACTCTGAGATAGGGTCCTCCACTGTTAGAAGCTCATTGACATTTCTGTTTAGCCATTAGATTTCTGAAGAAAGGAGTTAGACTGAAGAATCTTTTTCCAGAAGTACTTTTTCTTGGAGGATTTCCAATTCAGACAAGCAGCTTCCAATGCAAGAAAGGTACACAACTACCAAGGACTACAGGGATCTGGGCACTCCCGCAGGTAAGTCTCTGTATGGCCCTTGTACACCTCCATCAGCGTTGTGCACACAGTCAGCTAATAGGCAGATGGGAGGAAGAAGGAAAAAAGAAATTAAAAAAAAGCCTCAGTACAACAATTAGTGAAAAACTGCCTCTGATATTAGCAGAAGAGGTCAACTACGATGAACATTTATCTTAGTCAACAACATGCAAGTGTGAATAGCTTGTATCTTCAGCCAAGAATGCTGCCTCCATTTAATACAGTAACTAAACTTTGTAGTGTGAAAACTTTTCTAACTCCTTTAGTCTTTTTATACAACACAAAAATCTTGAGTTCAGGCTAAATATCTTCTATTGCAGGAACAACGTCCAAGTACACCTAAACCTTGAAGTGTACTAACTTGTTTCACGCTACTTGTAAAGGCACACAGGTATCACAGGTCAATTCAGGTTAGAAAGGACTTTAACATGTCTGTGGTGCAAATGCTGCCTCGTATCAGAGCTAGTTATGAGGAAAGAGCTCAGCTACTTGGGAGTTTTAACGCTTCAGAACCTTTGGAAAATGGCTATCCCAGCGATTACATTTTTCTTTTACAAAGTAATGTGGAATTTGTTTCATTTTTCACATACATGTTTTCACCTAAATGCATCTCCCTGAGTGTGACCTCCTCCTTAGGTGGGCAGTAGTCAGTGGTCTTCATACTAACTCTATGTCTGAAAAAAAAATAGAAGCATTACCTTATTGAGAACAGGCTTTGTGGAGAGAACATCATAAATGGTTGGTAAGGAGATGTTCTGAAAGAAAATAATACATCAGTGTTAATGGACATTAACCTTTTAGTGTAAATACTGAGAACTGTAACTATTTTACTGTTTAATTAGACTGTAAGATAAAGCTTTAAGGGTACACACACATCTTGAGATCAGAAGAACAGATAGACACACATCTTGAGATCAGAAGAACATGGGTTGCAGAAGCTTGGGCAGACCAATCTCAGTACAGCATGAGGCACTTGAGTGCCAGTAGTTGCTGCCTGAAGGTGTTGTTGGAGTTTCACTTGTGATAAAACAGCCCAGGAACCACTCAAAGTCTCTCTCAGGCTATCTCCAGGTTTATCACCATGTATAGGCAGCCACAGCAAATGCTTGCAGGAAACCCACCCAGATAAAGAGAAAGCCTAAAACTAAAAAGCCAGCTGTTACTTTATCACCCAGAAGCACAGATGAACTATCACAAAACTGTTAGTCACTTTGGTCATCACAGCTGTGACTTCAGATGCCCTGAATGTGCTTGGCTTTGTCAGATCAACACTGTCACTTGGGAGTTTCAAAACACTGAGATAAGGCAGAGGATGTTTACCTCTTGCATTGTCTGGTTCAGGCATTTCATTGCAGGTGTTCTACGATTATCCAAGATGAGAGGAGGCTTCCAGCGATCATAGTTTGTCTCTATCACATACCAGGTGCCTCTCTTGATATCAAGGCTGGAAAATAAGGAGACGGTTGTTCTGCTTCTCTAAGTATAGAGTAAGTGTGTATGTGGTATATACTATATATTTCAGGCTTGCTGTGTTATTTTTCAGTGATGCTACAGCAGTGAGTTCTTGTGCAATGGAAATCACAAGAAACAGGGGACACAATTATTGGTGAAACCTGTCCTCTTCTGGAAGGCCGAATCAGGCATCAGGTCAAACATACTCACTCCCAGATATCCAGTGCTGCTGTCCTGGAACGAGTTATCACACATCCCTCTCCAGAATTTTTTCCACCTAGTATAAAGTAAGCTGGAGCCAGCAGTCTCGTTTTGGCCAGTCTGTCTTTTGCATCTTGGTAACTGCAAATAGCAAAATAGTATTGGACTACTGAATGCTATAAATGCTTCAGGTACTGAAGAATGAGCTTCAGAGACACAAAAAGAAGTTGGATGGTTACATCTTTCTTCCCCTTTCATGCACAGATGAGAAGACTGTACCACAATGAAAGCACACATTTAAGCAAAGCTCCTGCACTCACTTTATGCTGAAAGTATAGCTACTGAGAGGTGCTCTTTGCACTCTTTCTACATTTAAAATAGGAATAAAAAGGTGACAGGTGAGATTATACTTATTTACTGCATGAAAGCTTTATTTCTATTTGTTTCCTGTAATATACTGCTACCTCTTGGATGTGTCTTGATGCAAAATGCTGTTGTGCATTCAGATCAATTCATAAAAAAAAAAAAAACAAACTGAGAAAACAATTTGAAGAGTTTTAAGGTCTAGTTGATTGGTTAGGGCTGGGTGATAGGTTGGACTAGATGATCTTGGAGGTCTCTTCCAACCTGGTTGATTCTATGATTCTATGTGTGATGCCTCCACCCCACCAGAGTACCAGCAAAACCAGAACTATTTAATGTTAAGGCTTCTAGGAAGAGATCTGTATCACTAGATGTAAACATACATCTACAGTATTCATGCCAGTTGAAAGCCAAGCAGAGCAGCAGAATGTTTTAGGGAATGGAATACCTTGTAGCATTCTCTAATACTGTTCTGGTGAGAAAGCCCATCCACATACCATCTCTTCTACCAAGAAACCATTCGAAGATTCCTGCAAAATATCACTGGTTACAATAATTTGTTTTCAGAAGGTTCACTCATGTTGTTCTAACTTCCACAGCCTATAAAATTGGCTGTGCTTCACCTTACTTATCTGAAACCTTTTCACCATTTGTGTGCCTGTTTATGGAGGTAACTGGCATACCCAAGTTCTGGAAAACTTGTACAGAGAGAAAGAAGTGACATTACTCACCAATATAACCGCCATCGAGACTGAAACGCTCATTCATTGTCAGAGTGAACAAGTCCTGAAAAACAATAAATAAGTCAACATTCAGTCATCAGCAGCCCATTAAACCCTGTAACAAACCAGAGGCAGCCTTGCAATTTACATGTCAATTGAGCTTCTTGTTTGTTAGGCTCTTCCTCTTTGAGTAATGGGCTGCGAGATCAAGCCCACATGAAGAATCTAATTTATCATAATGAGCAAGTAGAATTGGTGATTTCTGACGTGTCATAGCAATCCAGCAAACCATGGTTTTATGTTAAGCAGGTCAAGCCTGCGGCCATTTTTCTCTTGGTCTTTCTTGCATCACTGAATTACAAGTTTTCCTTCCCCTGCTGTACGTAACCTTCTTCACAGACCTCTGAATGCAGAATGCCTCAGCATGAAGGCAGATTGTGAACTCTCAATGCTAAGTACACCCTGACATGTTATTGCTATTCATGTGGGCATGCAGCTGTACACAACTCAATCCACACTACTTGCAACATGCAATTCCAACACAAATCCCAGTCTTCTCCAACTAGCGTTTCCTTCAGAGGAAAAGTGGAATTCAGCTACACTGGGACATCTCCCTTATGAGGAAAGGCTGAGGGAGCTGGCTGTCTTTAGCTTGGAGGAGACTGCGAGGTGACCTCGTTAATGTTTATAAAAATGTGAAGAGCAAGTGTCAGGAGGCCAGAGCCAGGCTCTTCTCAGTGATGTCCAGTGACGGGACAAGGGGCAATGGGTGCAAGCTCAAGCATAGGAGGTTCCATGTGAACATAAGGAAAAACTTTTTCACTGTGAGGGTGACAAAACAGCAGAATGAACTGCCCAGAGAGGTTGTGGAGTTTCCTTCTCTGGAGACATTTAAAACCTGCCTGGATGCATTCCTGTGTGACCTACTCTAGGTGATCCTGCTCTGGCAGGGGGTCGAATTCAATGGTCTTTCAAGGTCCCTTCCAACTCCTAACATTCTGTGATTCTATATTGTGTACTCAAACAATTGAGAGCTCATGTATTTAAAAAAATCCCAAGGTAGAGGATGAAACCAAGAAAATTTACATCTTAAAGGAACGTGTGAAGCATTACCAACAAATTCACAAGGCCTCCTTCTCATACTTACTGGTTTTACTCCAGACACCATGCCTATGTATCCTGCAAAATTTGTAGACTTAAATACGGTTTTGTTGTTTCTCTGGAAGTCCAAATTTATCACCAGAGGCTTCAGTTCCCGAGTTATAGTCCAGGAGTTATTCTTAACATCCCACCTGCAGAAGACAGTACAGCATTGGAAACTCCCCTCCCTTAGCTTTTAAAGCTTCCCTTTCACATGCTTGTCCTCTGTCTTACTGATGTCAGCCAATACCACTACCAGTATTAAACAGCACCACCATTACAGATGGTTAATTTGAACACAAAGAACTTTGTTCTACTCCTGCTAGCAAAGGCATGCAGCTACAATAAACAGCCTATGACATCAAACCTACTGTATCCTGAAAGCATGTGTAGCTTGTTCTGCTATGGGAGCTGGCTTCTTCGAATTCTTAATTTCCAAAGGGAGAAAACAAACCACATATACTGGATTTGTTCTACAAGAAGGGAAGTCCCAAATCCAGTTCATAAGGTAAGCCATAACAAGGGGTTCTTGCCAAGTAGGCAGAGGGTGCTAAAGAACACTAAATTCTCTGAAATCTGGGAACAGCTTTGAAAGTTGCCTTAATTTCAAGGAAACATCTTCCCAGTGCTTCTGTCAAGTGGGTGAAGTTCTTTGTAAGCCAAACCAAGGAAGAGGTGGAGTCACAGTTGCTAACATTTGAGTTTTCGATAGACAAGAATTTAAATGAAGATGGACATTCAAATTCCATCTGGGCATTGAGAGTCATCTGCATGAGTGACATTACTAAGCATACTCAGATAATAAATGCAATCACTGAACTGATGAAAGATAGAAAGGAAAATTAAAGGAGAGTCTAGTGCTGGACAATGAACCACAGATTTTGTATGCAAAGGAATGTTACTGTATCCAAAGAAATTATACTAGATCATTGGAACAGAAATCACTGGCTTTGAGCAGAAATGATGAACAGTGGGAAGTGCCAATAGAGTACAGTAACTATTTGGAAAACAAGCAACCACAAAACCATGCCACAATCAAATGAACATTTCACTGTGTGTGCTAAAATGGATACTGTCCCATTATGTAAAGGAGGAGATATTTACCACATTGCAGACATAAGGACGCTTCTTTGGTTAAAGACAGTTTTAATTTAAGTACTTACCCAAGAAACAGTCCAAAATCCAAGTTTCTGGCATGGTATAGCTTCCCTACATAACAATAAACAAACAAACAAATTAATTTCAAATTCTCAAGAAAGAGACAAAAAATTCATCTTGGAAAACCAAGAAATGAGTAAAGAGAAAGAATACCTGGGAAAGTAAGCAGGATGAAAGAAAAACCCCAAAAACCACAAACACATTGTCAAGTTGCCCTTTATATAAGCACGGAAAAACAGTGGGGTTTTATTTTGGATCAGAGAGCTGTTCTGCCATAACTGGAATCAAATAATCTTGTAAGCTGCTCTCCATCTCAGCCTCAGAGACCTTCTACATTATCTTAATGAAGTGGTAATACCACTGAAAGTGAGATGTTTGTAAGTCCTCTGAGAGACTCTCAGAAATTTCCTAAGCTGGAATGGGTGCAGACAAAAGCTGCAGAAGTGAGTGTGAGGAAAAAAAAACGAGTATTTTCTCTTAAAGCAGGATATGCATTTTCTCTAGCACCATGCAGATGTGAGAGCTAGAAACTAGGGGCAACAGTCATTGCACTGGCACTGAGACAGCATCAGGTGCCTAGCCAGTGGTTTTTTACCCCCGGAAAAAAACAATTGCCACTTTAAAAAAACCCACCTAAAAACCATCAGAAAATCCCAACAAACCCAAACCATCTTTGAAGGTATTTTTTTTTATTTTCAGTGTAAGCTAGCTGTTATGTCTAATTCCCTTCTCAAAGAATACCTTTTTATTATCACTGCTTTTAGTCTTTTCTACTACACTTTCTCGCCTGCAGTCGAGGACTGTTCATTAAATTGAGAGGCAGACTCTCTCTTATGTAAAACAAAAAGTGCTAACACTATTCTGGATTGCATTACCTGTTTTATCTTCTGCCACTATGGATGTACATACAGTAAAAATTTCATAGAAGATGTTAAAAATAACAATTTCCCCTAGAACAAAGAGAAATGGAGTTCAATAGTATGAAACATGAACAGAAGACAATGGTTAGGAAAAAGCATACTGCAGGTTTCAGCATTCTAAAGTATTTCTCAATGATTTCTATTTAAACCTCATTTGGTTTAGAAATGACTGGTTCAGCAAAATCTTCCGAAAAGGCAAAGAAAATTCCTTGGCCTTCTGCCTTGCCATACAGAAAGCTGACAGTCATTGCTGCCTCCTCCTCTGGAAACTTCTAAAGAAGCCATAAAATTCACTTTAAAGAAGAATGCTGTTTCATGTACCAGTGCTCCTATTTAAGAGCTGCTGACCAGTATCAAGTGTCCTGCTCCTTTATGAGGAAAACAGCAGAAGAAGGTCCACAGAACTTCTCTGTCTCAATTCCAGAAGAATCCAGTGTCTACTTCTCACCTGAAATTTAATTACTTTGCCTTCAGGAAGGCAGGAGGATGTGGTAAGGATCACAAGGGAAAGAAAACAGCATAAAACCAAGCCGTGACTTCTTGGTATGTCAGCAGCAGCCACACAGCTGGATGGGAAACCCCAAGGATTCTCCCAAAGTTTGGTGCACAGGAGCCACGACTTGCTCTAGTTCCCAAAACTCAGGAGTGTGAAGCTACAGCTCTACAGAGAAATTCCAGCAAGATGAAAGGCTGAGGAAATTTATTGTCATTCTCCTCTAAAATACTGTTTTCATTTAGGTGCAATTTATAGCTTTATCTACTTAATCTATTTAAGTCACAGATGTCTATAACTATACCTGCAGATCAATTTTAATTACACATCAATTTTAAATGAGTCTGGATTCCTAGCTTTCCACTACATTAATAAAGTGTTGGAAACTATTACCCAATGGAATCCCAGATGAATTTGCAATCCCTTGGAGTTCTTCATTGAAAGGATAAGGAAGCGTGGCAGTCAGATGAGCCTGAAAGCAAAAGTTCATAGAGTCATTGAATGGTTTAGGTTGGAAGTGACCTCAAAGATCATCTAGTTCCAACCTCCCGCCACAGGCAGGGACATCTCCCACTAGAACAGGTCGCTCAAGGCATCATCCAACCTGGCCTTGAACACCTCCAGAGAGGGAGTGTCTACAACCTCACTGGGCAACCTGTTCCAGTGTTTCACCACCCTCACTTTAAAGAACTAACACTGTAAGTTGCTGGTGTAAATGAATGCTATTTTGTAACTTAAAGCATACCCCTTACCAACAGTTATGTCCTTCTCACAACTACTGAGCATGTAATTCCTCTGCAGCCGGTAGAACGTCAGGATATTTGTAAAGTACTTGGAAGACAAGTGTATATACTCAGGGCAAGTAAAAAGTATTACTTATCAAAATATTGACATGTGAGCAATGGAGATTAGCACAGTATCTTAATTACCATTAACAGCAATAGACAGAACAGTGAAGTAGGACTCTTACATGTGAGGGGCTCAACTGGAATTAAGCTTGACGTCAGTGCTTGAGGGAATCCCCAACTTTCACACACTGATATGACTACCTGTATATGCTACCTTTATGTCACCCCCCAACACACACGCATAGGGATACAAATGAAGCATGGCCAGCATAACCTAAGGCTGCTGTAAATGAAGATAGGGGACAGATCTGATCTGATGCCATCTCTTGTGCCACACTTCTTTTCCCCTGTCCCAATACTATGACAAAAATATTTTAATCAGAACCACATTACTTTTTAAGATGAGGCCCAGTCAAAGTTGCTCCTATAATCAGACACTTACTGTAGTTTTCAAAACCTGTTTATATTTTGCTGTTTAAAAAGCAAAAAGAATTTCAGCAAAGTAGTTTCTCACAGTGAGAAAATCAGTAGCATATAGGTCCAGTATGACTAATCCAAGCATGTAAAGATCTTAGATAAAATTAGAGGAAGAGGCACATGCGTTTAGGTTTAATGGTTTCAGAGTAATTCAGAGTAGGCAAGTAGGCAAGAAGTTCACCAGGAGGGTAACATTTCAGAATAACTTTTCAAAGCTGCATTTTGATTCTGGGACTAGGAAGAATTATCACTTATGAAGTTCTTAATTGGCAAATTAAATAGCATTCTGAATCTGGTAGTCAGAATATACAGTAATAGAATAATGAAGCTGAGAATACTTACTATTTTGTGATCCACTATGTCAATAACTTTGCCACTAGGGAAGAAGGTATTTGCTATGTCTTTAATATTCTGGACCACAATCTTCAGCTAAAAAGAACAAGAGCTTTTGCTGAGTTAAAAAATCTTGAGAACCAAACACTAACAGAACTCCTTCACATACTTTTTAAAACCCATTTTGGTAAGAAAATATGTACTTCAGAACAGTGCTAAATATGGTCTTCTTGGTGAGAAAAGCACCTCCAAATTCCCATTGAAGAGCCACTCTCCAAGCTTTGTTCAAATAACTTCCCAGATTAAGGCCTATGTGTCCTTCTACCACAGAAAACAAGTCACAGGAAAAAAAAATCATCCTTGTCTCCTGCTCCTTTGGTCACATTTTAATACTCTGCACACTTCTATTTCTAAAAATCTCAACTAAAATCTCTACTTAAGCCAGAAAGACTCAATAATTTATTTTAAAAGTACACACTTTCCATTTGCAACATGAATGGCCACAAATAGAGCTCCGTTTTATGTGATCTAACTCCAAAGTACACAAAAGAAAACCTCTCAGAATTCAAGGTGCAACCTGAAGCTTCCAACACCCACTGGCTTAAGTGAGACTTCTAAAATAAGTCTTATGGTGTAAATTGAATTGTCTGGCTTTCAGAGTTGGCAGGTCAAAGTCAGCAGGGAGACAGCAAGAATCCTTGGCCTTTTTTGAGGAATTAGCATTACTGAATTGAATTTTCAGCAACCTTCAGAACAGCTGTTCTAGGTGGTTTGGAATAGGTTTCAGAATTTTAAAAATTATTTCTGCCACCTAAATGCCAGTGCCAGCATCCCTGGAAAGGGCAGGAAGTTCTTCATTTCCCCCTTCTGTTTCACCATCTTATGCGGTGTTTTGAGAGAAGCATGGACGTGCAAGGGAGAAGGGATGCTCTCTCAAGCCTTGCTCCAGTTTACTGAGGCTGACCATTTGGTGTACACCTCCCTCTTCATTCTGTATTATTTTATGACTACAGAGCTTTGATAAATAAAAGCCTGCTTTATCACAGAATACATCTAGTTGGAAGAGACCTTCAAGGTCATCCAGTCCAACTTTCAGCCCTGTATTGAAGGGTCAACATTAAACCATGTCCCTAAGCGCCAGGTCCACACGCTGCTTCAACACCCACGAGCCACACCATTTTTCATTTCTCTGCATCACAAACATCACTGTCCCTGTACTTGATGCTGCTAGCTCAAGTGTTGAACAGAAAGAATAAGTTATATTCAAGCAATTGTTTTAGTCTAGAATCACATCAAAATAGGCAGCTAGAAATACTATCTTTTTCAGAGACATTTGGTACAGGTATTCCTTCCCAACCCTGTTTTCAAAACAAAAGGCTACACGCTAGTTTTATATTTGCTATAGCAAGCTCTATGTTTCATACCTCTGTCTTTTTGTCATGCATCAAGTTATCCCATCTTTTGCTGGGAGGTAAATCAAGATTTATGACATACGTCGGTATATTCCCTTTGAACCTGAAAGATAAATACCAATGTTCAAATGTAAAGACGACCCTGAAAACACATTTGACAAAATAGATGCTTCCTGCCTCTAAGTAGCACTTTCTAGATTTGCAACATGAACAAGTTACAAAAAAACCCCATCTGTTCAGACTTGCAAATCACTGCTTTTCTGTACTTTGTTAGACAAGTTGAATCAGACTACTTACGTTGGTCCTGAAGGAGGGTATGTTTTACTCCTGCATTCTTCTCCATACTGTAAAGACAGTGAAACATTACTGTTTAGCTCCTTTATTAAAACACTTCATTATTCTAGGAGACTTACATTTGAATTAATCCTTTAAGGATTATTCAGCTACTTCAATTCATGATGATAAAGTCTTGGGACTTTGGAAAGAGTGTAGAGAATACACAAAGTAAGGGACAAACAGCAGCTTCCCCATACTGTCTGACAGACCTTCAGACATCTTGCTTAATACCGTCCAAAGCAAGCACAAATTTATGGTATATACACAAACTCATATTTACTCAGGGGGATTCAAGGAGAAGAACTTCAAGAGCAAATGCTTTAGACAAGTTCAGAAACCTTAAATCTCAGTATGGACCAGTCTGTGACACTCAGTTCATCATGTGATAGTGTCATTCATCATTATGTGTAGTGTTAAGCTGAGGAAGAGAAAGCACACTGAACTCTGGGCAAATTACTCAGCTGGAGGAAAGCTGATCTCCACAGCACAGGTTTTTATGTGGTGTAGAAAAGTGCTGCTGAACTGGTGCTTGATGTGATGGGAGGTGCATTTCAGGAACGTAACTGAAAACTGGTTGCTTTCATTCTTGTAAGCATGGCTAGTTAAAAATGAAAGTTTGAGTACTCTATTTAGGCATCCTGAAAGTGAATGGGTGTTTTCCCATCAATTACATGAAGCATGCATATATATACATAAACACATACACACCACAATTATAACTGCATGCTTTACCCAGGGAAATACAAACAAATTAGCCGCACTTGTGCTTTAAGCCAGTGGATAGTAGGCCAGACTTGGTCCCTGAGTTGTATGAGCACATCACTAAGCACAGTTCCTGAGAAGACAGTGTGTCCCACCAGGGAAAAGGAAAGGTACAGACCCTATCCTGGGAGTCCATACAGAGGCCCTCAAAGCCAAAGTGTTTGGGAGTAAAAACAGAAATACAATTATGTAGGGATCCCTCCATCACTTCCCCCTCTTTCTACCCTCAATTTCCAATAGCTATGTAGCTGCACTAATTAGATTTCACTAGTTTGTTCTTGTCATGCATCCTGGCTCTTGCAAAAACTCATGTGACCTCCAGAAGCTATGTACCTGGGACATGCTCCATGTCCATGCTCTCTTCGGACTAATCACATTATCTGTTTTGAACGCACTAATCTGGGAAACACAATGCCTTACACAACGTTGTGGACTTTAAACACTGACGTAGTTTCTTATGACTGGAAACAGGAATTTTGAAGTGAGATTGGCTTCTATGTGTCACCATGTGTTTTCTTTTTACTTGTTTCAAATACCTGGGAGAAAGCATGAGAATAATTTTGGTTTTCCTACACAAGGTGAAGGTATAGGACCATCAGTTACGCATCTCCTAGGTTTCTCTGTGCTGCAGTTATAGTCTTTCCTAAGCTGGAACAAAATATCCAACACAACAGGCCATTTAATTCTCAAAATGAGGAAGTTTCGTAACAAGGAGGGTAGGGGATGATAGCAGATGACTTATTAGGCAACCAAAGTCAGCACCTTCTTGCAAAGCCAAGCAAATACTTAGTGCATTTGCTTTGTGAAATTTCCATCCTGAAATACTAAAATCAATCAGAAAAAGTGACATAACATATACATCCTACTGCAATGGTTGCACAGATTTGGACCTTCCAGAAATACCTGCTGTCAAAAGATAGATCAAGCCTGCAACAAAAAATTATCTGAAATGGATTAAAGTTTACTTGATCTGTCAGTACAGTCCATGCAAACACGGAGGAAACAGTGGTGGCCTTGTAAAACTAATTTCAGAGGACCTTAAGTGATGTTCGGTGCTAAATGTTATATCACTCCTGGTGCTTTCTCTCTTGAGGTTGTAATCTTGTATTTGAAGCTATTTTTATCTTCTCAGCCCTTTGCAACCTAAGCCACAAAAGAGGTGGAGAAAGTGACAGTTAAAGGAAGAGTTAAGGGAGAGACAATGTTCCCTACTTATCTATCAGTAATTTCGGACTTCTCACCTTTGTAAAAAGCAAGCTAAAGAAACCAGTAATTCCCAGACCAGCCCATACATCTTCCAAACTGCTAGTGTTGACTGAGATATCAGAAGAAAGGAAGCAGCATTAGCGGTTTCTTTCAGTAAACTGTTATATGATGACACGTCAGCAGTAGTTTAAAAAGATGTCATGTCAACCAGAAATCTGAAAGTATTTTGGGTTGGTTTCTTTTTTGGTTTTGTGTTTGATGATTTCAGTTTGTTTGACACAAAGTTCTATGAAAAAAAACTTAGCCTTTTGCAATCAGCTAAAGACTAACCGCTAACTTTTCTGGCAAGGTGAAATGAAAAAAGTGAAAAATGTCTTTTGACAGCTGAAATATTTTCTTACAGCAACAGGAGAACCACCAGGCACTTTCTGTCATCAGACTGAAATAAGCAGCTATGAAGTAGTGCAGTGGTCAGCAAGATCTTCTGCAGTGCAGGGGCTTGACACAGAAAGAGGAGCAACAAATGCTGTTTGAGAGAAGCAGATGCTGCCTTCCAGCACAAGAGGATCACCTTCAGTTTCCAACATGACAAAGCGGAGGTGGTCTCCTTGAAGGAGCTAGCAGAGGCTGGATCCAAAGAGTAGGTCATTGCTATCAATTTGCTTTTCAAACATGCACAGAATTCTCTAGGAGGAATACAGCTATTCTTGAATGGTGACTAAAAGCTCCTTTTGTTTTTCCTTTTTTACTTTTTGTTTAAAACTAGCAGCTAGGTTGCCTATTTTGATCATCTGATGGACTTCCGAATTTGCATTTATGCAATGAGTGCCATGGTCTTAGTTGACTGGATCAGGCTGGGTGATAAGTTGGACTATATGACCTTGGAGATCTCTTCCAACCTGGTTGTTTCTATGATTCTGTGGATGTGCAGCAGCGTAGTATCAAAACACTAAAAGAACGACAGCAGAGTGCACGACAGAGGGAACATGGTATGGTGAAAGAGGGATATAGTCAGAAAAAATGAAAGTAGCTCAAAACATTTATATAATGTATGAAAAGAAGCAAGAGTGGATCAGGAGCCAAACAGCCAACAAACTGTGTTTCTCGTCTTTACAATTAAAGTCACCTCTTGGAGCAATGAAATATGATCCCATATTTGTAAAGGAATATTCTGAAATCCAGAGATATTTTAAAAACCTGCCCTCTCCACAGGAGGAGACTCAGAAACGGAAGAGATCAGAGTGCTTTGCTGCTTCAGCATTAAAAACGCAGCAGATGGAAGCCAGCCTGCTCAGACTAACTACCCCCTGCCTGCCCCGACTTTGCATTTGCACCAGAAATTAAAAGCTTCACCTATTCAGTTAAGAAACCTCAACCAAACGCAGAAAACAACACCCCCAGCCCACCTGCTCTACTCTTCAAACCTCAACCAAGCGCAGAAAACAACACCCCCAGCCCACCTGCTCTACTCTTCTCCCCTCGGGTGAAGCAATAGCAACTGCATTCTGATGCTTCAAGAACCTATCTACTCTTCGCAAGCCCTCCTTAATTTCCCCTTAGAAATCATTACTTTGGAGTAACATGACAATATTTACATTATAGACTTATAGGAATCTGAACGCAGGAACGAGCAAGGACCTGCAAAACACATCCGACAAACACCAAGAATTTCAACCGCAGCCGCGCCGGTTGCCAGAGAGGCTATTTCAAATGCACTAAGCTAGCGAGGGCAGCGAGACCCTTCCTTCCGTTCACAAGGCAGAGGGCGAAGGCACGCTCGGCCTCCTGCGCGGAGAAGAGCGGCAGAGGCCAGCTCCCCTCACGCCCAGCCGGCCCGCCGCAGCCCGCCAGCTCCTCGGGCGGGGCCGGCCGCGTCCCAGCCCGCCACCTGCCCCGGAGAGCGCCGACAGCTCTCCGACGCGCGCCGTCCCCTTCCCCTCACGCCCTCAGGCTCACCGGGTCCGGCGCCCAGACCAGCTGCGCCAGGACGAGCAGCGCGGCGGGCGACAAGAGCGCCCAGCCCCAGTCCGCCATCGTCCTTCCCAGCTCGGCTCAGCGCTTCCCGGTGTGGCGGCCCACATGACGCCGCCCCGCCCCACCGGGTACCGTCAGGGAGGCGGGGGCGGTACGGCCGGAGCCGCGGCAGCTGCCGCGCCGGGGCCGTACCAGGGCCGCCCGGGTTCTATCGTGGCCGCCCAGGCTCTCCTTTTCATTTTTGATAAAGCAAAGGAACCAAATTTCAGTCATACTTCCAAAAGAGGGGAGCTCCACACAAGAAATTCCGCAGTAAAATCGCCTTTCTTAGGCAATACTAAGAGCAAACCTGTAGCACCAGTTTTTCTCTTCATAAATATTGTGATTAATTACTTTGTGCCCTTGGGAGATCTCAGGAAGATGTTATAGTAATGAGAGACGCAAGGCAGGCGCCTTCAGAGTGGAGAAAAGGGGCGACTGGAGAAACACGGAACGAGAAATACAGGGCAGGAGCTGCACCTGTCCCAGCACGCCGCCTCCTCGTTATTCCCTGCTACGCACATGTGCTCTATTCGTTGCAGTATCAAGTGCAAGACAACAGCAGAATAAGGTACATAACCTACATAGTTTACATTGAAAAGTGTAGTTTTAGTGTGAGCAAAAGAACATATCCTGAGTGCGTATGTTAGAAAAAGTTGTTGGCAGCAGCAAGAATAGTAGAAACCTTGTAGGATGCCTGTGTTTCAGCTTGTGTCTCGTACTTCATGCAGTGCCCCAGATGCGTCTCGTTTTCAAGCATACAGAAAAGAAATAGTCTTCGATATCATAACTTAATTGGCCGTGCAGTTAAGTCTTGTAATGCAAACGGGGGGTGGCAAGATAAAAGAAGGGAAGCCCTTGGTAGATGGTTGATGGCAAAACCGAATGGCTTCGCGGAGACAGGAAAGGATGAAAGAAACTCATTGTGAAGTGTGAAAGCCTTGGGCAAAGGGAGGGCACTCAACAGCGCGTAGGCTGTAATCGCTCATGAAGTAAGCTTGGAATTGCACTGAGCTTTAGAGACAAGCAGAAAAGCATTAAACACTGATAGAAAAAAGATCCAGAACGGATCAGGGGATTTAGGAAATGAGGAAAATTACAATGTAACAGGAAAACCTCGAAATTTTCTTGGGAGTGTCACAAAGAATCACGCAGCTTCCGTCAGGATCAAGCAATTTGGGGGCGGTGGGGGAAACAAAGTGTAAGACAATACTGTATTTACTTGCAGGTATCCTATTATGCCATAATGAATGGCCTATGGGAAGAAAAGAGTCAGATTAAGTTGATCCTGATATTTTCTAACCATCAGCAGTCCTTTTTGCTCAGCTTTTATTTCTGGAGCAGAGAGCTTTTAGGTGCTTTAATATGTTCAGGACTTTTTATCAGCAGAAAATAAATGACAACTTTAGAATATTAAAATCGGAATGCTCAAGACAAAAGCCATCATCACATTGTCTGAGTACTGTTACAATACTCTAAACCTCGTCCTATCATGCCTCTCAGTTCCATTTTACCTGTACTATTGTTTCAGCTACTTCAAGAGTGCTTATACCCACCACTGATAAATATGAAATGGGAAATTCCTTTCCACAGGCAATTCTAACTCTTCAGACTCCCAAATACTCCTTGCAGCACCCTTCTCACCAGATTCATGCTTTCAGGTGCATCTGTTTGAATACTGTTTTTTGAGGGTCTACCAGACAGGGTTTTACTTAATAAACAATACATTTTTGAAAGGAAAAAAGCAGATGCTGTAACATCAATATGCTTCAACCACCAGCATTCACTTTCACTGAATATGTTTAAGATTGTGGGTCAATGACACCTCCAATGAACTGTCTAATAAATAATTACTCTGGCCCACAGCCTGCTCCTTGTGGTGCTGTTTCTTCTCCTGTATTTCTGGGAGTAGTTTTGGCAGTAGGTCACTTCCAGGTCTGTGATGCTGCAATGGTTGTACATCAGATTACTTACATTTCTGGAGAGGGAAATGTAACACGGTACCTTAATGAGCTGTAATGCCCTGTTCTAGACCAAACTGAGTAGCTCAGAGGAAAATATATTTTTGTCCTTTGTTAGCACAACCCACATCTATGCTGCATTTTTATCCAAGAATTCCTCAGACCCTAGCCAGGAACATTTGCTGACAATTCCCTGTTTATTTGTAGCTTTTGGCCTTCCCACAGATTCACATTAGCACTTCTATCAGACCTCCTGAGCATGCACAATGAATCCTTTCCAACAAAATAACTCCAAATATGGCTTTCACTGACTGGAAAGCTCAGCATAGCCTCCTTCACAGTAGCTGAGTCAGAGAGCATTTGAACACACACTGAGATTTGTAAGACTGTAAGCTACATATAAAACTGGTGACATCTGCTTGTTCTGCTATTAGTATAAAGATAGCCACACACTATGCCTACATAGCTGTCTTTGACTGACAGGGTGTCTATTTTTGTTTGAGGGCAAACAGGTTATATACCAGAGATCCTGGAAAAGCCAAATATCCTCTCTCAAGACTGCCAAAAAACAGGGAGCCTTCTCTCTTGATTATGGCATCTCACTGTTTGGCTCCTAAGGCTTAAGCTTTATGGGAAATAGGTAGCAAAATAATTTATACATCTTTAATTTTTCTTTGAGCCAGTTCCTGAATGCAAGCCAAATATTCACAGCTAAGATTTTATAGCTGGGTTACTGATATATGTTGTTTGCGAGATACTTAAAAAAAATACAGTTCTGTTGATTACAGTTTCTTCTTGAATGTTTTAATGCAGAGTTTCACTACAAACACACTGATATGGCCAGCAATTTCTTGCTCTGAAAGAACGCCTAGTTAATAGTGATAGGAAATAAACATAGCAGAAATGACTGAAAGTTATGTGGTAAGCTTAAACAGGTAAGCTCAAAAGTTTTGTACAGAAATATACATACAATCTTTGAAAACCTAGTACTGGTAAAAAGGTCAAGTGTTGGATCAGTTTACATGATCACCTCACACTATTACATTTCGCTTAAAAGTATTTCCTGAAATAGAGTTATTGATAAGTGACAGATATAGGGGGAAAGACAATTCTCTAGAAGATCATTTAAGTAAAAAAACCCAGATACTGAGGGGTCTTTTGTACCTCTGAAAAGGGGAAAATTCTCATATTTTCAATTTACTAGTTTTTTACTGAGTTTAGACCTTGCTTTTGTTTAATTTTTCAGCATCCTGTTATAACTTCTATCAGCATTAAAATACAAAATCTCATAAAGTAGCTGGAATGATAGGAAGGTCTTAAAAGATTTATCCATACAAGACAGTTAGAAGCACAACTGTCCCCCTGGAGGAGGGGGCATTTTGATTTGGTTTAATATCTCAACAGAAAAAAATGCTGAAGTGGAAAGAAAAGGCACTACTTCCAAAACATATATTCATGAACTAGTAAGTGTGTCACTTCCTGTAAAATAGATATTAGGTGAATAGTAAGTTTAACAGGTATAAAGCATATACTGCCTTACAGATGAAAGCTCTGTGGCAAAATTCACTGTACTCAGTGGGCTAGAACTGGGTATGGAAAGCTTAAAATTAACACCAGAGAAAGGTTTGGATTTTTGTTTACTTTTCTAGAAATGACTGGTTTAGAAAGTCCCTGTGTTATGCTGTCAATTTGCCCAGCCCATGGAGATTTTCTTCTTCTGGTTCCATAAAATCTGCATGAGCTTCATCCATGAAGGGACATTGTAGCCAGGTGGGGGGTGGCCTCTTCTCCCAGGCAACCAGCAATAGAACAAGGGGACACAGTCTCAAGTTGTGCTGGGGTAGGTATAGGCTGGATGTTAGGAGGAAGTTCTTCACAGAGAGAGTGATTGGCATTGGAATGGGCTGCCCAGGGAGGTGGTGGAGGCACCGTCCCTGGAGGTGTTCAAGCAAAGACTGGATGAGGCACTTGGTGCCATGGTCTAGTTGACTGGCTAGGGCTGGGTGCTAGGTTGGACTGGATGATCTTTGAGGTCTCTTCGAACCTGGTTGATTCTATGATTCTATGTATTTCTTTATTTTTGAAAAATGAATGCTTCTATTGCTAAGTTTAGATAGCCTTCACATACCAGCTGGAATTTGTTTTTATGCAGAAAATATCAATGAAGGGTTTGAACAATTATGATGTACTTAAATTCTTTGTGCTTCTTCCTCAGGAGCAGCTGACTATGGAATTAGACCAATATAAATTGCTGTTACTGGTCTGTTCTTGGCTCTTTTTAGACACATCATTATCCTGCAGGAGCTTACAGCTTTCTACTAAGTGTGCAGTTCAAGCTGACAGGTATGAGAAGCTTTGCAGAGACAATTCAAATTATTACCATAAAAATCCTCAACATTCTTTCCAAGTAATCTTTTTGACAGACATTACTAAAGCTGTGGAGATAGCAATTGTTCAGAGGTAGTTCCTATGGAGATGTTGTTACTGAAAAGCTTCTTGCTACTCAGAGCAGACAGGGGTAACCATGTTTTATGTGAGACACTAGAAATGTATATTATACTATGACTTCTTTTTTAAGTGTCCCTGCTGTTTTATTAAGCATCTTAAAATCCACACCATAGAAAAAACAGCAAATTTGCAAAGTAATTTTTCCTTCTTGTAAAATAAGTGTCCTGCTAACACAACAGAGACATCCACTTTTCACATGAAGCACCTGCATTTTAATTTGCTACAGGACTCCTGTGACTTTCCAACACTTTTTCCAGCATGTGAATTATACCACTTACCTACTTGAAAACTGAGTCCATTATGAACACTGCTTCATGAAGCCCGAGTATTCTGTCCCAGATCTCAGCTGGCACAGTGCAGAATGACTCCACAGATGTCCTACTTAAGATCTGGTATGATGTTTCTAAGACATAGATTTTCAGTTATTTCTTCTTGTTCAGTACAGTTAAGTATTTCTTAATGGTGTGATGTGCTAACAATATTTTACTTTTGAAGTTAATCTTCATTCTGTTGTGCCCTGTCTGTGATTTCAAGTTCTTTTCATCAGTCTCAGAAGATTCAGTGGGGCAATGTCTTCTAGTGAAGACTTGATCTCAGTAGCATGTAGTCTTACAGTAAATTTAATACCATTGATTACTGAAAGACAACATTAGTTTGATGCTGAATCATAACTCTCAGGCAATCCTTTATAAATAACATAACAAAAACACCAGCAAAACACCTCAAATAAAAAGAATTATAAAACATTTTACTCCTGTTTTAAATTTGACCCCATCACCAAAGATGCAGAAGAAAATGGACCAGCTGGTTTGTGTCACTTGCAGTATCTATCCGCTTTCACCTTTGCTCTCCTGTAAGGGTAATGAAACAAGATTTAGATTAAGACCGAATACACCTGGGTGTTTTATCTGCCTCAAAGCATTAGAAAGAATTGAAAACCATTTCTTTTCACTTCAAAACACATAAAAAAGACCAGCACCATTTTGGATTT